>NC_141057.1:53534066-54169066 GCF_041138505.1 Cibotium barometz | reverse complement strand
TTATCAAGTAACTTAAGCTCTCTTTTATGGTTTATGAGATAATCCAACACGTCATATTCTCCCAAAAAGGCTACAGTAATTATTATTATTTTAAGACGTTGAGTTTGTGAATTAATATGGTTAATCAAGTTTACGGTTTTGATTCCCTATCATTGCATTGTAAGAGAAGCAGAGGTTTTGCGAGAGAATTAAAGAGAGATTGTAGAGGTTTTGCGAGGATGGATTATTCTTGTATATTGGGCATAGCACAAGCTATGGTTTCCCTATCATTGCATTGTAAGAGAAGCAGAGGTTTTTCTTTATTAGTAGAGAACTTGGTGTGTGTGAGTAATAAGGATTGTCTTCTCTTAAACTAGATTTTATTGTTCTTCCTGCTTAGAGTTAATCTACAAGTGTGATGGTGTTAAGAATATTGTTAAACTACAATAGTTACTCATTTAAAGTCAAATAGCTATGAGTGAGTGACTTAAAGAGGAATGAAAATGAATATGCCAAGTACAATGAGAATTTCTTTTACTGTGGAAAGAATGGTGAAAAGGTTAAGATGGTTTCCAAATATTATATTGCAAGGATGTCTTCACATAATTGTTATATTAAAGAAGATGTATTAAGACTAATAATAAAAATTAAAACTTAAGCCTTACAAGATTGACAAGGGTAGCGAGGAAGTTTACACTCGTTGTGCAAGTCTAAGGCCTAACCAGCCTTGACTCGAGTCCTCTTGGTTTGGCTTCGGTCAAGCCAAGATCAATGACCTGGGGGTGAACGGGCTCATTGGTGAGAGGTCCTCAGGTGAAGGAGCCCCCTAGTGATGATGCTCCCTAGTTGTCAACCTTGTTGTGCAAGTCTAAGGCCTAACCAGCCTTGACTCGAGTCCTCTTGGTTTGGCTTCGGTCAAGCCAAGATCAATGACCTGGGGGTGAACGGGCTCATTGGTGAGAGGTCCTCAGGTGAAGGAGCCCCCTAGTGACGATGCTCCCTAGTTGTCAACCTCATAGTCCAAGCATCGCGGAGAAACATGAATAAGGGGAGTATTGTGGCATACTGGCCTACAGTTGGGTGGGCCGATGAGTCTGGTGCTTTCCTTTTCCAGCTTATATGATGTTTGAAAGTTCTTCTAAGAACCTTACATGAGCATGTTGTACAAAATATATTATACTTATTGTTGTTTGATTTTTCATACTTGTTGTATTCTCTTATATAATGAGAATGAATGGGATCAATGCTATTTAAGTTTTTTTTGAATTTCTGTCCATATGGGTTCTTATGCTATGTGTTACCCACTTGGACTTGGTTACAAAATTTCAAGACCCAAGTGAAGTCAATCCACGTATGCCAAATGGTCATGGACCCAAAGGGCAGGTGTGGGTCAGGGCCTCACTATGGTATTAGAGCAAACCCATAGTCATAATGATATTTCTTAGAAAATAATGTTGAAGCTGAGAATATTAATTAATATCTTTTATGAATCATGCCTAGAAGACCAAGTGATATCTTTTTAGAAGGCCTCTACAACAAGTGGGTGAATGCAAGCAAGGGATCACATCTATACTATTCGACAGATCTTAGAGCACAAAGCCAAGATACTTGGGGATAATGGGTGGGTTTGGTTGGACCCACATATGGGAAGATTAGTACTATCTTTGTTTCATTAAAATCCCCATAGTAGGGGATATAGAAATTCTTGTTCAAAACATTACTATTTCTCATAGGTTAGACTCATAGGTTATTATTAGGTTATAGACATTGGCAATGCCTCAGAGTACAATGTCTTTTTTAGGGAAATTTTCGAGCTTAGACAGCCCCTCCCCATTAGATAATTATTCTTGAGTAGATTTGGAGACTAAGTGGGCTTAGGGATTTCTAGAGAGACCTGGGAGGGGAATTCTTGTATATGAATAAGCTTTCTAAGCTTTTTTTGAAGTGATGTAAATGCTTTACATATATAAAGGCTTTACTTGAGAGCAATTGTTCTCAAGTAAAGCTTTTATATATATAAATGCTTTATATATATAACGGCTTTACTTGAGAGCAGTTATTCTCTCTGAAAGGCTATTAAATTAGCTAAAGGCTTTTGTACTCTTTCTTTTTTAGAATCATGCCTCACCAAGCTAATGGAGTTGTCCAAGGTGTCATACATGGCAACCTCATAGATCTCTTATGTGGTGTGCCCAACCTGAGACATTCTCACGTGACAACTCCAACGTAGGAAAGACCTATCATCGTCATCTTCCAGCAGCAAACTCATGGTGCAAATAAGGTCATATTCTCTAGTTTTTTGCAGTTCACATAAAATCGAAGGTAGGCTAAGGCTTGAAAACCTTATGGGGTGAATATATATATATTCTTATAGAGCTTGTTCCTATAAAAAAATCTAGAAACTTATGGGTGTTGATAAATTGTGAGCCTTGCACACCAATGCCTTGGACAACACATGCTTCAATGATTTTAACACAGTGGTCATTATCATTCACAACTATGCTCCAAGCCAAGGTTGCATGGAAGAGAAGAAGGAAGAGGAAGACATGATTTGGTGCCTATGCACTTAATTTGTAATCACACATTTTCTTGCATTAAAAAATAAGTGTGATCTGCATGCATATTGCATGTCGTCCTAGTAGTGACACATATTTCATTTTCATGTTTTGCATTGGGATTAGACACTCACCATATAGCCTAAGACTTTCATGTAAATTTGTGTTCGCATTTATTGGGTCTTCGACACTACCATAGAGACTCAAGAAGCTCATGGTAAGACCACTCCTACTAGGCCATGAAAGAGGAGATGACTATGCAGCTGCAAAATGACTTGGACAAGGCCAAGGAAAGCCGAGCAATAACAGAGGGCCAAGTTACCCTAATTATAGAGCATCACGTTAAGGTCATAAAAGAATTGCAGGAGGCCAGGCTCGGCAAAGACAAGGTAGAGCTGGTCAAGGTAGAAGCCATGATGGCGGTTATGGATACAAAAGAATTCCCAAAGGTCTATGAGCTTGATGCTGAAAAGATGGAGCAATGGGAAGGGCACACAATAGAGGACCTAAAAGGAGGTGTGGGGAGACTATCTGGAAAAATTAACGACTATAATGCAATCTCCCACTCCTTCCTACAAATAGACGATTCCCTACCATTCACAGGGTGGAAATTCAGACAGAGGATCCGAAAATCCGAATCCAATCCAGACAGCAGACACAAAGCCAACAAAACCTTGGAAAGCAGTTGCACCCAGCCAAGTGGGCAAGGAGGCCGGTAGCAGTGGGGGAGGCGCCATCAAAGAAAGAGAGCTACAAATGGAAAATGAGCAGCTAGGGTAAGAATTAGAGGTCTGGAAAAGGAGGTTCACCATCCTAAAGGGAGACAGAAAAGGAGGTTCACCATCCTGAAGGGAGACGAAAAGAAGGTTCACCATCCTGAAGGGAGACGAAAAGAAGCCAGCCATGTAGTCAAAAAAGGAAAGGGGAAGGAAATTGTGTTATGGAAAGTTTCATTAATGGACTTGATCTCCTCGAAGAATTCAAAGAGCAGTAGAAATAGGACAGAGAAACAATAAAGGCCCTCAAAAAGGAGGTAGAGGCAGCTACGCCTGCAAGGGTGACAAAAGGAAAAGGGGGAAAAACAACAGTCAATGAGCTGAATGTCACCTTGACAATAGCCAATGCTAACCTCAGGAAAAGAACAGACCAGATAGATGCCATGAGAAAGGCACACGCGGAGGAAGTGCGAACAAAGGACAAAATGATAGAAGACTTCCAAGGCTAGGCAAAAGGGAAAAAAGGGAAAAGGAGGAACGACAAAAAAAAAATCCAAGAAGAAATGGGCCAAAAGAGTATGGGCGTCTAGAAGGAGACTGCTCTAAAATGTATGCAAAATTTAATCCAGAAAGCTTACCACAAAGCAGGTGCCATGAGACCTTCTAACTAGGACAAAATTGTAAAATTCATGAACCAGTTGGAAGCGCCTAAGGTAGAAAGACATGCCTAGAGCGGCTCTCAGGCATTAGGACCAGCGGGGCAAGGAAGAAGCCCCTCCTTTGGATCTAAAGCAGTGCGTGGAAGCAACGGGCTCTTATGACTCGTGGATATGGGTGAGGAGGCAACAGCTCATTTGAAGAGCGACACTGCTAATGCCCCTCCCCAATGGAGTCACCTAGAAGAAAGGAGAAGGGGAGTGCTGAAGACAAAACCTACAGGCATACCACCCTATGGGTGGAAATGGAGTCGGGGCAAGAGGAGAAGGCTAAAGGAGCCAGAGTAGACAGTCTTCGAAGATGATGCCATCACTGTAGAGCAAACGAATCCCCATGCCTTTGTAGAAAGCATGGTTGTGGACACAATGGAACGGGAATAGGCAAGGTATCCAGAGGTGCGGCCCGAAGATGTGCAGTTCCGATGGGCCAACAAAAGGACGGGTGTAGGGCATGCCTAGGTGAGCAGAAGAAAAAGGGCTTTCGAGCCAAGATATCGCCAAGACCGACCCATCAAATTCATCTCAGGGTGCATTGCAAAAGAAGAGGAACCAGACAAAGGTGGCTAAAATAGGCCATGAAGTGTCTAGACTGGAGGATTTGGACTCGGAGGCAATCCGAATACACAAGTTTCAGAAGAACATTAATTGTGGGCTTTGATTGCTGGCGCAGCATCACCATGATTGCCAGGCGCATTGGCAGACAGTTAGCCCATTTGGTCGCCGCCTGAACTGACCATTGTGCAACAAATCGAGCCTTCTTGTTTTGTAACAAACTTGTAATAGTTTCTTAAAGAATGATTAGTACCCATATAGTTGTAAAGGGACAAAGGGGATTTAGAGGATAGAGAAGACTTGGTCTATCCAGTTGAGATTGTGGCAAGAGTGTGTTTTACTTGGATAGTTTGAGAATCATGTGGGTCTACTTGGGCCCAAAGGAGAGGAACAGTACTGAATAGGAAGATGGGAGAGTTGAGTGAGAAGTTCATGAGAAGAGCTCTCACTAAGTTGTTGTACTGTATGATTCAAACTATTACTCAGAAATGACACATGGAATGGTCTTTATCTTAATATTTTATTCTACATATCCTTGTCTATTCCACATGCACCTTGTGTTAAGTGTAGTCACATTTGGATGTGGAATCCCGTCCAGATTCAGGAGTCCAGATTCAGGATAGACTCTGGAACTAACCTGCTTGTAATCGTGAGATCAACTCCTCTAGCTTTGGCAAACAGGTAGCTCAATGACCTAGCATTGTAATTGTAATTGTGATCAACTCCCCTAGCTTTGGCAAACAGGTAGCTCAATGACCTAACATTAACTTATTACATTGTGCATAATTGCATTAGTCGCTACTCTTCTGGAGTCGACTCGATGATCTGGAACCCCGTAAGTGCCGGGTCTTGATCGGAGACCGACACATGGTTCATTAGGAATAGGCAAAGGCATGAGCAAACCAAATTTCTTTCCTTTATGACTCTTAATCTTTTGGCAAACAACACATTCAGAAACAAACTTAGCAACATCTTTATGCATAGTAGGCCAAAAGAAATTTTTGGCAACTATTTGCAAAGTAGATGATGCTCCTCTATGACTAACGGAAGGTGGTTGATGAGATTCTTCAATAATAGCTTGCCTAAGTGGTTTAGTAATGCATAATCTCTTTTGGTAGAAAAGAAAACCATCATCAAAAGAATAATTAGAATGCGATAACCAATCATTATCTTTCAACTTATTGTATGCATTAGAAAAATCAGAATATTTTTATATGTTCTCTTCATGTTATCAAAAGAAATGTCTTCAATAGGACAAATATATTATTAATGGTAGGTCTCCTTCTCAACAACATTTTCACATCTAGGTGTATATTGAATAGCTAGTTGAAAACTTGAATAAAAGATGCCCACTTATTACGTCTATTTGATATTAAAGGTTGTGAAAGAAAATGTTTAATACTTTGTTGATCAATTTTAATGATAAACTCAGAGCCCATAAGATAATGTTTCCAAATTTTCAATGCATGAACAACAACAATCAATTCTTTATCATAGGTACTATATTTAAGTTTAGATGGTTTCAATTTTCTACTTTCAAAAGCAATTGGGTGATTATCTTACATAAGCACATCACCAATACCATGCCCACTAGCATCAATTAACTACCACAAAGATTGGTCTAAGGAAATCAGGTAGTGTTAATACAAGTGCATGTGTAAGTGTGTACTTAATTGTATTAAAAGAATTTTCATGCATATCAGACCACAAAAGCTATGTTTGCTAATCATGATTTCTTTGTGATTTTATTTTGCTTGTTATGTTTGTTTTTTATGGAACCGTACTGACCATGATGTCATTTGTGAAAACTTACAGGGTTATTTATCAACTCAACTATAAAGAAAACTAAGTGCAAGGTACCATTCACAACATTTTTTAAAGTTTTATTTTAGTTATTTTGATTGTTATGCCCGTTGAAATGGTAATAATTTTATGTTTTCCCTTTGTAGATGAACTCTAGGAGAAAACACATCTACAACATTAAAAGTGTGGAGCTTTTCAATAGGATGAATGCTAATGGCAACAAGATCCCTCAGTGGTTCAAGAAGTTATACTAGATCATGAGAGACCCAGCACTCAAGGAGCATAGGTAAAACAAAAAGACAGTGGTGATCCTAACAAGCATTGGAAAGGTAGGAGTTCTACAAGGTGGAAAAATGGTGCAATAGATATCCTTGTGTAGCATGTTTATATACACAAGGACATAATGCTACATCACCAATGATCGAAGTATAAGATCTAAGATTCAGTAAGTAGTGTTTATTTTTTGTGTTCAATAGCTAATTGTTTTATGTTCTATAGCTAAGCATTAAAACTTTCTTACAGCTTTAAATCCATCAAATATGTAGGAGTGGAAGAATCCAAAGTACATCAGTGGAAGAATCAATGTCTTCCACATAGAGATAGGCATATTGCTATATGACAACCCACCCATCCATTTAGTAACATAGGGAATCTTCTTTTACAATTTCATGTATGTTTTGGCTAATGTAAATGATAAATTTAGCAGACTGGAGTCTATCCCACTACCACCATTATCTAGCTAAAAATGGGTTTGTTCTTGCGCACAGGCATCAGTGTAGTAATGAAACCATCAATAGGTTCTAAGGGCGTCCATCTAAGTTGGTTTATATCATTTAATGCTTTTGCACAGATGTTTGCATCATGTGAGGGTGTCAAGAAAACAAAGATAACATATTAAGTGAGGTCACTTGATAATGATTAGATGAACCTGTTTTTGGGGGAGGGATGGCATGTAAAGAGAAACTATGTTAAAGATGCCATTGAATGCAAAGTAACAATGCCAGAGTTACATTCAGGTGAAATCAAAACATAATGTTTGTTTGTGTTTGTAGCAAATTTTGTTAGGGTGACAACCATTAATTTTAGCGTTGGTTGTTTCTATAACCAAGCATTTCATTGGGAGAAATGCAATTTTGTTTACTAAAGATGGCAATTGCTGTGGAGAGGCGTCTGCCAAAGCTTGGATCAAGACATGCGTGATAGAACTCACTCTTCCCCATCACATAGATGTTATAATCCAATCACAAGGTCCAGACCTGTTAGTGGTCAATCTAGAAAGCCATTTTCCATTGGCCCTTCTAGAAAAGAGATCTAATTGATGTGTATTGATGCACCGAGAAATTTATATTTTAAGTTATATGGTAGGAAAATCAGAAGCAGGAGTGAACCTTCCAAAACCTACTCTATTTGTATCGAATCACATATCCTAAACATTGTGGAATCACCTTGAGATTTTAACCTTTCCATTTGTAATAAAATTTCAAAAGTTATTCTCACCAATAATTTTGAACAAATCCATTTAAAAGAAAGTAACTATAAGATTGGTGCAGAATGTTACCAAAAGACTAGGAAAATAAAATCACTACAATAATGCGATAAGGGTCTAACAATTGGACATGATGACCCCTATCACGTTGTAATGATTTAGCAAAGTTCTCCAAATCACTACAATGCGATAAGGGTCCAACAATTTGACATGACGACCCCTATCACGTTGTAGTGATTTGGAAAAGATTCCAAATCACTACAACACTAGCAAAAGCATTAGGGGAGAATTAGTCTCAAAAGTTTCCAAATCACTACAACATTGGCAGAAGCATTAAGTGCATAATGTTGCCAAAAGAGTAGGAAAACAAAATCACTATAATGTGATAAGGGGCCGACAATTGGACATGATGACCTGTATCGCGTTGTAGTTGACTCAATTTCGGGTCTTTTCTCTAGAGAGAGAAAGAGTTTGGACCAACATGAGGAGAGCCCTAGGAAAACAAAATCACTACAATGTGATAAGTGTCCAATGAATCGACATGACAACCCCTATCATGTTATAGTGATATAGCAAAGTTTCCAAATCACTACAATGCGATAAGGGTCCAACAATTGGACACAACGACCCCTATCGGCATTGTAGTGATATAGCAAAGTTTCCAAATCACTACAATGCGATAAGGGTCCAACAATTGGACACAACGACCCCTATCGGCATTGTAGTGATTTAACAAAGTTTGCCAAATCACTACAATGTGATAAGGATCCAATAATTGGACATGGCGACCCCTATCGCACTGTAGTGATTTGACAAAGTTTCCAAATCACCACAACACTGGCACAAGCATTAGGCGCATAACATTGCCAAAAGACTAGGAAAACAAATCACTACAATGTGATGAGGGTTTCCAAATCACTACAACACTTGCTCGAAAAAGCATTACGGGAGAATTAGACTTCAAAGTTTCCAAATCACTACAACACTGGTAGAAGCATTACAGGAGAATTAGATTTCAAAGTTTCCAAAGCACTACAACACTCGCAAAAGCATTAGGTGCATAATGTTGACAAAAGACTAGGAAAACAAAATCACTACAATGTGATGAGGGTTTCCAAATCACTACAACACTGGTAGAATCATTACGAGAGAAGTAGACTCCAAAGTCTTCAAATCACTAACACTGGCAAAAGCATTATGGGAGAATTAGACTCCAAATCACTAACACTAGTAGAAGCATTATGGGAGAATTAGACTCCAAATTACTAACACTAGTAGAAGCATTAGGGAAGAATTAGACTCAAGTTCTAGCCTTTTTTCTCTAGAGAGAGAAAGAGTTTGGAGCAACAAGAAGCCACCATTAACGAAACTTTTGATGATTAGACATATTTCATATATTCCTTATATTAATATATTATTAATGAATAAATACAAATTGCTTAATAAAATACTTAGGCCACACTTCATATTGTAAGTTCTTTAATATATATGAACACTAGAGTGTTGTTAGCTCATTTGCTCATTTGCACTTTCTGCCCAATAATTTTGGAGATATGCCAAAGAAATCACTTTGAATAGTGAGATATGTCAATGAAATGGTGTCATATTACATTATGGAGAACTTATGTGTGAAAATAAAGTAGCATCACTACAAGGCGATTAGATGGTTACAATCTTGTTGGATGTCCCAGACCGCTTTGTAGTGACTTTCTCAAGGGTGTCGAAGAAATGGTGTCATATTAAATCATTGAGAACTTATGTGTGAAAATAAAGTAGAATCACTGCAAGGCGAGTAAATGATCACAATCTTATTGGATGTCCGAAATCGCTTTGGGTAGTAACTTTCTCAAGGGTGTCAAAGAAATGGTGTCATATTACATTACGGAGAACTTATGTGTGAAAATAAAACAGAATCACTACAAGGTGGTTAGATGTCCCAAATCGCTTTGTAATAACTTTGTCAAGGGTGTCAAAGAAATGGTGTCATATTACATTATAGAGAACTTATGTGTGAAAATAAAGTAGAATCACTACAAGGTGATTAGATATTCACAATCTAGTTCGATGTTCCAAATTGCTTTGTAGTGACTTTCTCAAGGGTGTCAAAGAAATGGTGTCATATTACATTATGGGGACCTTATGTGTCAAAATAAAGCAGAATCACTATAAGGCAATTAGATGGTCACAATCTTGTTGGATATCCCAAATCGTTTTGTAGTGACTTTTTTTCAAGGGTGTCAACCGGAAAAACTTCCTTTACCCGGAAAGCACGGGCGATTCCACCAGGATAACTCTTTACTCTAACGTAGTCAAGACCATTACTGATCAAACTGATCCGACTGCACCTATAAAGGTACTCGGCCAGATTAAGGAAGAAACTTGAACTTGGATCATTGGGATCAACGCTTTTTTCCCCATCAAGAGGCATAGCCATTGATTCCTATCCATAGAACAATTACTATCCGGGATTTACTTCATCTATCGTAATAACAAAAATTGAGTCTCGATTTACAGATCCATCAGTCTAGCCTAATCCCATCCAGTCCCATGGGTTAGCCAACCGCATCCATCAGTCTAGCCTAACCCCATCCAGTCCCATGGGTTAGCCCCAACCACTGTAGTGATGTGATCCAACTAGGAATTTGGTTAGGTTTTGTCCCCGGTACCAAGGAAAAGAGTTCCAAGGCCCCCTAGCCGGAAGTTCATGCAAATATAAAACTAGTCACACCACTTACACACCCAATATGAAATTGCCTTTTTCTCAGCATCAGCTAACTTTAAAACAATCCTTTAATGAAACCATTATGTCACTGATGACAATCCTCAAAGTCTCTGGTTGAATCCTTATTTCTAGTCATTCATTCATCGGTATACTTATGGCATCATTGGCAACCAGAACGCTCACCACCTATTCACTCAGGGACCTTTTCCATAGTTCCTAGCTCATAGTAACTGGCAATATATTCACATAACAGAATGGAATCTCCAGGGAAGATCAGCAAGATCAACCCACAGATCCATATAAAAGAGCCATGGACTCATCCGTTGAGGACCAGCAAGGTCAATCAACCAAATCCATGTCCGGTTTCGGAAAACAACTTTTATTCCTTGTTCCAATATCTTCCACGACGCACGTGTGGGTATCTTCGGCGACCCAGATCCCGAGCACCGTATGGTCAGCACCCTCTAGGATCCTTCGCAAGTGACCTAGTGCTTCACTCATAGGCCGCTTCTTTGGTCCCTCATCCACCGTACCGGAAGCTCACCATTTAAATCGAACCGAGGTTGGTCAAGACCTCGGTCGACCTTGCTACGCGAGACATCCTCCATTGAGTCTCCGTCAGCAGCAGTTAGGTCTCCATGACCTTAATCCACAAGACGGTCAAAATGCTTCCCCAACATTCTTGACATAAAACAGTCATTTACAAATAGTCACAAAATATAGTTTCTATATCGAACTCTCGTCTTTCCACATTATCCCTCCTCAATCCACATTACTTAATCCACATTCCATTCAATGTGTATTCATTTTCATCCATTTACTCATATCGACGACACATTATTTTCCATACGCATTCACGTTCATTATTCTACATTCACCTCCATGTTTGTACATCCACATCATACCTCCAATCCCACATCCACATACATACATCCACATCCGCATTCACACATATGCATACATCCACATCTCCATGCATACATCCACATTCACATTCACATCCATACATCTACATCTACATGCATACATCCACACCTCCATGTATACATCCACATCCACATCCACATTCTCTTTCACATCCATACATCTACATCTACATGCATACATCCACATCTCCAAGTATACATCCACATTCACATTCTCATTCACATCCATCCATCTACATCTACATGCATACATCTACATCTCCAAGTATACATCCACATCCACATTCTCATTCACATCCATACATCTACATCTACATGCATACATCCACATCTCTATGTATACATCCATATCCACATTCTCATTCACATCCATACTCCTACATCTACATGTATACATCCGCATCTCCATGTATACATCCACATCCACATTCTCATTCACATCCATACTTCTACATCTACATGTATACATCCGCATCCACATTCTCATTCACACCCATACATCTACCTCTACATCCACATTCATATTTATACATTCATTTCCACATTCCCATTCATATAATCACATACACCTTCACATCTATTTATACATCACATCCATTCTCGCCCTATCATCACAGCCCATATACATCTTATCTCATCACATACACTTCTTATCTCATCCCATACACATCTTATCACATCTTAACTCATCTTATCACATCTTAACTCATCTCATATGCATCTTATCACATCTTATCACATCTCATACACCTCTTATCACATCTCATACACCTCTTATCACATCCTAACTCATCTTATCACATCCTAACTCATCTCATATATATCTTATCCCATCACATACACTTCTTACCTCATCCCATACACATCTTATCACATCTTAACTCATCTTATCACATCCTAACTCATCCCATATATATCTTATCACATCTTAACTCATCTTATCACATCCTAACTCATCCCATAAGTATCTTATCACATCTCATCACATCTCTTATCAAGGGAACATTCTATCCCTTTCCATATCTATTTATAGAATATAAGGAAATTCTTATATTGATATAAGATTTCTTTACGCATCTAATTATGCATAAATTCCATTTAAGGAGACTAACACTTTCGAAATAAAAATCAATCTTTTATGCATCTTCCTATGCATAAATTCATTTTAAATGAGAATGACACTTTGAATTAAAATTCAATCTTTTATGCATCTTCCTATGCATAAATTTACTTTAGATGAGAATGACACTTTTGAATTAAAATCAATCTTTTATGCATCTTCTTATGCATAGATTCAATTTAGATGAGAATGACACTTTTGAATTAAAATCAATCTTTTATGCATCCTCTTATGCATAAAATTCAAATGTGATAAAAGTAACACTTTTACAATAAAATAATCATTTTTTTGTAACATTTTTATAATAAAATAATAATTTATTTATTTTTTCACCTCTATGCACGAAATTCAATATGATAAAAGTAACATTTTTATAATAAAATAATCATTTTTTTCTTTATAGTTTTATAATAAAATAATCTTTTTTTTTTCATACCTCTATGAAATTCAATTATACTTGACATTAATCAATTAACCATTCACCTAGGATAGAGAATGGTTGGTTTTGTTAGAAAAGAGAGGGAAATACCTTTTTATAATGAGGTATAACATTTTTAGAGAAAACATAAAACATAAGAACCATTAAAGCCATAAAAATAATAAAATAAGTGAAAAGAATAATCACCAACTTACTAATGACTTTGAAAGCTTTCCTTTGGCTTGATGGTTTGGGGGAGGCTTCTATTTATAGGAAAATTGAGCTCCTAACCAAACAAACTGATTCTAGAAATTTCCAAGTCAGTTTGGTCAATTTTTGATCATTTTTAGGTCAGTTAAGCTAACTTTTTGGAACTAGACTTGAATGAGGAGAGAGGAGAGATGAAATATCTCAATTTTTGATGATAAAAAACTGACCATTTTTAGGTTAGTTAAGCTAACTTTTTGGAACTATACTTGAATGAGGAGAGAGGAGAGATGAAATATCTCAATTTTTGATGATAAAAAACTCAATTTGCCCATGTGAAGTAGGTGCCTCATTGAAGGCCCTCCCCTTCCTTACATATGTGTCAAAAATAGAATCATTATACTCAAAATATCTCATATTTTTAATATTGCTCATAGTTTCTTACTAATAAACCTTGTACATATTCAACTTTTCATCTTATGTGAGAATTAAAGGGACTCCCCTTCCTTACATATGTGTCAAAATGAAATCATTATACCCAAAATATCTCATATTATTAAAATTACTCATAGTTTCTTATTAATAAACCTTGTACATATTCAACTCTTCACCTTATGTGAGCATTTACTCATTTTTGGGTATCTTCTTTTACAAAATTGGATTTATCTCCTCCCCACACATGGATTGATCTTATTGGTCCATAAGAACCTTAATTGGATCATAATCCAAGATTTCTGAAAATCTATATCCTTAGGCTAAGGTCCTTTATACCCATTTCCAATTAATTCCAATTGCACATTGGAAAGTTCTTTCTGAATTTCTGTTTTAGGGGAATTTATTTTAATAATATGAGAAATTTTTCTATCTAAAAATATTCAAAATATGAATATTCTCTCTCTAGAATATTTTCTCTCTCTATGCCAAAACAGGCAAAGACAAGATCTCTTATATTTCTGAAGAGGAAATTGATTACAGGTGAATATGCTGGACATTTTGAGAGGCTGGGGAGGAATCTTACGATGCCCCACATGAAATCATCTCCTTGACTTGGCATGATAGCTACAACCTTTCTTCCTGTAGGAACCAAGTATTGCCATGAGGTTGATCGAGCTTCAGTGGATGACCATTCTCAAATCTACATGTGGACTTGACAGCCACATTTCTCTCATTGAACGAAGTGCACAGGCTATGGATTATGTACATACATCATTGTTTGCAACCTTTCAACAATGTTGTGATTTAAAGAGGGCATCCCATGAAGTCTATTCTCTAATTCATGCTCTGTATCTACACATAAAGCTGAGCAAATCAAGGAGCCGCATCTCGGGCTCCATCAGGTATGACAGAACCAACATGATGATAGGTGGTACCATGGATTCGAAAATTGAATACTCCTCCTCCCCTTGTGAGCTGACCATCCAAGTGAGCACCCACTGAAACAAATGCCAAGGCATTATTATAAGAGCGTATATTCTTTCTGTATTCCCTTACATCATCATTACCAAGCAACAACTCAACCAATGCAGGAAGTGGATTTTCCAATGGCAATAAAGAGACCTTCCCACTTCCACAACAGTGTTTGCCCACATATTCTCCAAGCGTTCTTGTCGCCTCACACTTCCAAATCATTGCACCACAAAAATGACACTTGCAAGAAAGGGCTCCTAATGAGTGAAGAGTACAATCTCCAGAATATACCACCATAGTTGCTCGGTGCTTGACATTCCGAGGCAAAGAAAACACCCGCCTTATAGAGTGACATTCAGATTTAATATCTTTCACATCACCAACATCAAATGCTATAGAATGTAAATTATCATCCATAGGTAGCTCATTTAAATCAAATGAGAAAGGGCCCCGTGCCAAATCTCTATGTGTCTGAGCATTGTGAGATTCATTGATAGGTTCTTAAAGAGCCGTGGCATTGAGAAGAGTTCTGTTTCTTGAATCCAGGTGGATTCCGCCATGGGGTTCACTATGATCCTCATTTTCAACCCTTCCAAATGTTTCAATTCCAACTATGGCAAAGTAATCCATAAAATTAGCACCATTTTGTTTTTGAATGCAAGTCCTTGTTTGTGATCGTCTTACGGCAAGTCATGCATGTTGCATCCAAAATTTGAAGCCGACAAACTTGGTTCGAGCTCAAGTATGTACAGCTCCTAGCCATCTTTAATCTCCTTCGAAACACAAAATTATGAATACTATTTTTCTTAACTTCAAACAACATAATACTTGAGATATACAAAGAGAGAGACAATGATATAGATATATATACATACATGTATACATACATACATACATACATACATACATACATACATACATACATACATATATATATATATATATATATATATATATATATATATAGAGAGAGAGAGAGAGAGAGAGAGAGAGAGAGAGAGAGAGAGAGAGAGAGAGAGAGAGAGAGAGAGAGAGAGAGAGAGAAAGGAAGGCAGAGTTGAAACATGTTGAGAGATAGAAGAGAGAAGTATTAAATTTGAAAAATAGAAATTTCATATATATTGCCAAAATGAAGAGCTAAAATTTCTAAAAGTTGGAACACAATTTGACCCTTGATAAAAAAACATCATCCCTCTCACAAAATCTCTAAGCAACTACCCTGGCTTCTAAAACATGGCACATCTTTTTCATAATTGCATCGAGTCAATTAACAGATATCTTTAGACTCAATACCTCCATGCTTAATGCACGCACTTGATCTTTTAGAGAGTCTATGTGTTCTTTACATTGCCCATTACATCCACGTAGACATTCCCCAATTTTAGATTGCATGTTCTCCATGAAAGAAATCATGCCTAGTTGGTTTGCCTCCATGCGACCACTACTGTCATGGATGCGATGGAGATGATGAGCCAACTCATCTCTCAACGTATCTCCCCTTTGGCTGCAACTTCCACGAATCTCATCCCAAAGGGCATCTAAGTACTCCTTGCAAGAAACCGAAGTTTTCTCAGTGTGGTTGCATGTATCTGCAATAGTTTGAAGACGTGTAGAGCTTGTTTGTCCAGATGGAGACCTTGACCGAGCAAGGTGCTTTGCAACTCGAACATTCATCAACTCATATGGCATAGACAAAGCTACTTCTTCATTGCAAGAATCATCCACAGCTACTACATCTTTGGAGAGGTTATTATCATTTTGAAGCTCCATTTGCTAAAATCCAAAATTAAAATCTTAAAGATCTACAAATAATTATCTCCATGTATCTTTGCCAACATAAACCCAACCCTAGTATATGTATATCGCAACAACAGAAAGAAGTAAACAACGATACATATATTTCTCTATGAAAGGTTTTTTTTTCTTTTTTAAGTATATTAATGTACACAATTCTCTCTCCACCACTCTCTCTCTCTCTCTATATATATATATATATATATATATATATATATATATATATATATATATATATATATATATATATGCATCTCTTTTCAACACAAAAATTGAGAGAGACAATGATAGCATCAAAAGAACTAACCTCAAGTTGAAGATAGAATTATACTCGAAAGCACCAACTTTGATTCAATCGCCCTTGTGCTTGCTTCTACACATAGACATACAAAGATACATAAAATAACAAATTTATGATCTCTCTATTTTTTTCACCCTCTCCTAACTATATTTCACACCAAATAAAAGTAAAGCAAATAATAAGCATTGGTTTAGAGAGAGACAGAGACAGACAAACAATCAAACATATAGAAGAGGAGAGAGAGAGAGAGAGAGAGAGAGAGAGAGAGAGAGAGAGAGAGAGAGAGAGAGAGAGAGAGAGAGAGAGAGAGAGAGAGAGAGAGAGAAGACATCCATCAATAATCTTAAATCTTATTACATTATCTTTACCAACTTTTTCAATGGAATGCATTTCAATATTTCCCTAAAAATAAAGCATTTTTCCTCGGAGCTCCTACATCTACTACCCACAATGTAAAAGCCATCTAATAATCCCAATGCCTCTTTGATTAAAAGAAGCTTAAGATTGTCATCTAGCCTGTGAGGATCTAAGACTTTATAAATGTATCGAGGATTAATATCATTCCACCCATCAAAGCCAAGAATTTTCCATTTTGGGCTACAATGATATCCAAAAAAGCCCAATTGTGGCATCTCCTCAAAGAAGATCGTATCCAACAATTTGTTATTGTCATAGGTCAACTTCAAGATATTTAATGACATTTCTCTGCATGAAACATAATCAAGCTATATATTAATAACAATCATAGAGATAATAAGAAACAATAAAAAATACTTATACAATCTACCACCAATGGTTACTAAATAATAACACAACCATGTTTATTTTCGAAGAAGCTTTGGGATACATTTGATGACCTCACATCAAATACTTGTTTTGCTTGATCTTTATCACACCATAGACATTATAGTCTATTTCATAGCGATCAATCAAGCCCAGGTTTTCTTGAATAATCAAGAGCACAATATTTCATAGCGATCAATTAAGCCCAGGTTTTCTTGAATAATCAAAGCTTCTGATGTTGCTCGATTAGTCATCAAGGAAGTCAACTTCATGGTTTCCCAAAGAGGATAGTAAGTGACTGAGATTCTGACTTCACTCCAAAGTTTTGGCAGTCCTTATTTCAAGCCTTAGACACTCAACTTTGTTTTAGCGCACAGCTTATCATCCAGAGATTGATGGCCAGACTGAGAGAGTCAATAAGGTAATTGAAGACATTCTCAGAGCATATTGTGGATAGGAACCAAGAAGAGGGATTTAATACCTTCCTTTGGTAGAATTTGCCTTCAATACATCTTATCATCAGAGCATAGGAATGTCACCATTCGAAGCACTCTATGGGCAAGAATGCTTATCTCTTCTAAATTTCTCTGATCCGACCATAAGAGTTGAGGAATCCAGGGAAATGCTCAAAGAGATGGAGGAATAGACCAAGGCAATCTAAAGGGATATTAAAGCTGCTCAAGATTGACAAAAGCATTATGTTGATACCAACTTGGTCTGAAACAATCTTCAAGGAAGGAGACAAAGTTCTTCTACGAGTGCAATCCAAACATAGTTCTCTGTCACTTGGGAAATACAAGAAGCTCAGCCCTAGGTATTGTGGTCCCTATACAGTTATCAAGTGTCTAGGTAAAAGTGCCCTATAAACTCCAGCTCCCAGCCCATATCAAAGTCCACAATGTATTTCATGTAAGCTTGTTAAACCCTTATGTACACTGTCTCGATCATATTCTTGATGATGACCAAGTTGTAATCCCTACTCAAGGAGTCCTTGAATTACAGCGTAGTAGGTTTATAGATTCTAGAGAAAGGCAACTCTGTGATAGAACTCTTGTAGAACATCTAGTACAGTGGAAAGATTACCCTGAATAGGATGCAACTTGGGAAGATGAAGCTACACTCTTAAAGGATTATCCCCAATTCATGACGAGATGAGAAAATCTTGATTTATTTAAGGGGGGAAGGATGTAACATGCCCATCTTCTCATTAATAACAAAATATCCCTGTAATAGATGAATTTATGCGTTTTTATGGTGTAAAAATCAGTGATTTTATTAAATGAGCCATTTCTAATTAAAATCTTAAAATTTCGAGTCCAAATTTGGAATTTGTGCGTGATTTACCCTAATATAGAATTTTACAACATCCAAAACGGACACCAAATCAAGCTTATATGCGGATTTTAGTTATTTTTAGTTAAAAAAAACGATGGCCTTTAAATGTTAATATATGCACAACCGAGCGTCCGATTGACAGACGGTCTACACCCCAATGACCAGGGCAACATCTCTTACATTTTTGCTAAGATTTTGTTTTTCGCCTTCCTAGGCGCTCCCACACGCAAATCGAGATCGATGTCCCAAATTTGGGAACCCCGCCCCAAAAAGGATTGTACACACTCACCAGGGTGCTCGTACAATGGCCGTGTAAGGACCAAAGGCTAACCACCCATTGTATGGTCCACACGTACCGCCATGTGGACATCCATGCTGCTTGTGTCTAAAAGGGTGCCTGTGCACCACCATACCTTTCCCTAGGCTCATGCAGACCAGTGACCGGTACACTTTGATAGTACACCGTCCTTTCACCCATACTTTGCTCAGCACCGTAACCTAGCTTGCATCTATATAAACCCTCGGGTACTCCATGCTTAGTAGTTCATTGCGTAGAGCACACCCCCAGGCTACACGCTACACGAGGCCGTACATCGACAGTCCGTACCGCCATTCTGCGCGTGCATACTGTACTTGTTATACCCGCAACCATCCTTTTTGCAGCCTTCCTCTCAGCACCCCCTAATGAGCCACCTCTCAGATAAGCCCACTCTCAATCACCCCACCCTTCTGATTTGAGGAAAGGGTGTCCTTAACTCTTCTCCCCTCCCCCCCATATGCGTAGACTTTAGCAAAAGGTTTTTGAGCTTAGAGGAGGTTCACACACACTACTGCTTTTTGCTCATAGAGTGAGCAAACGACCTCGGAATCGAGATCCATCATCTGAAGCATTGGGATCACAGCGTCGAGCACTACGAGATGGTGATTAAGATGTCCCCATCCCAAAAATGCCAAAATGTCACCTCGGTAGAAGCACGCAACAATGAAAATAGAGAAGATGCTCCTAATGCGGCTCCAACCCTCATGTTGCAAGCTCCACGAGGGAACGGTGGCCATGTTAGCTTGGTTATCATTTAAAAAGAGTTTTAAATTATTCTTTAATACTAGCATCAATAAATCAAGAAAGAAGATGTAAATTTTTCCATTGAAAAATGTTAGAAATTCTATGAAGCTATTATTTGAAGTGATGTATTTTGTAATCAATCGTTTGTATTGAAAGTGCTATCTTTGTATTGAAATTGCTATCTTTAAGAGAAAGAGTACAAGTATTGTTTTTCTCTTGGCTTCAATGCTAACTCCGTTTCCGTGCTTCTGGCCAAGTGGCATCGTTTAGCAAAGCCCGGGATTCATGGTATCCCTCATACCATTGGGAGAATGAGGTTCGCTGATTGAGGCGAGTGATTGTGATGTTGTCTAGTTCTAAGGACCCAGACTAGTGCAGTGAATAAGCCCACCCTAGCACATAGACATCCCTTTGAGGGGCGGGAGCATCGAGCGGCGATGGAGCTTGAGGGGGCGACATGCCAGCTTGAGTCCTCCCCCACAGCGGGGCCGACGATGAGGTGTATGGTCCTGTATGGTTTTTCCCAGCATGTAGAGGCTGGAAGGCCGAATTCTAGATCAGTATAGAGTAAAAGAATAAGAGAGCCGGTTTGGCTTGTATGGAATTGATTCTTGTATAAATTTTTTTTCTATAAATCTTGTCTTTGGAATTATTATAATATGGAAAGAGGCTATTTAACAAGCCTTGTGAAAGGGCCTTAATTAAGGAACATGTTTATTTATGTCAAACAGTGTGGTAGGATTAATTAGAAAACAAATTGATGCGTGAGTAGGATGGAAAGTGGGAGGATTGAATGCCCCGACGGCACCATCCTAGGGAAGGGTGGACCCAATTAGTCGGGTAGCTTTCCAATAGATTAAGTGAAAGCCCTACGCTAGATAAATAGGTTCTCAGGCAACTCTATTCTAGGAGACTCTAGTCTAGGTTCTCATCAAGAAACTCTATTCTAGGAGACTAGGCCAGCGACTGTGCCTTGCATGGATGAGGAAAAAAGTATTGTCTCTAGGCAAGATTAGTAGTTGCCCAAATTATGATCAATTACCCTATGGGCGATTTGATTTTTAAAAGACCACGCTTCCCCTGCGAGATAGGACTAGGTCTTACCCTGCGAGATAGGACTAGGTCTTACCCTACAATTGTATCCTTGAATCTTTGCATGGTCAAGGTGTCGATGAGTAGGAAATTTTCTCAAAGTTAAGACTTAGTAGACTATCTTAAGTGGATGTGGATGTGGATGTGCATGTGGAAGAATGGATGTGGATGTGTGTGTGGAAGAATGGATGTGAATGTATGGATGTGGAACTCCAAGTCATGGACGGCAAAATTTCTCTCATGTGTTCTAAGTTTTCTGGATTCATAGGCCACTGCATGACCTTCCTGCATAAGAGCACCGCCTAAGGCAAACCCACTGGCATCAGTAACTACCTCAAAGGGTTTGGTAAAATTTGGTAACTTAAGGACAGGGTTGGTTACTGAGGCTGTCTTCAGTTTATCAGAGGCACTATGACACATTGCAATCCAATGAAAAAGTGTACTCTTCTTGAGAAGGTTAGTTAAAGGGGATGCTATCTGAACATACCTAGGTATAAAGATCCTATACCATCCGGTTAATCCTAGGCATCCTCTGACTTCCTTTACCATCTTGGGTTCTGGCCATTCTACGACTGCTTGGATCTTTGCGGGGTCAGGAGAAATCCCATCTTTTGACACTATGAGATCTGCAACATTCTTTGAGTATATTAAGATATCATCAAAGAAGACAAGAACAAAATCATCCAAGTATTCTCTGAGAATATCCTACATAAGACGATTAAATGTCGCCAGGGCACTAGTCAATCCAAACGGCATGACTGTGAACTCATAATGTCCATAGTGAGTATTGAATGTTGTCTTTGGGATGTCATGCTCCTTGGTTCTGATCTGGTAGTACTCGGATTTGAGATCTATCTTTGTGAAAATTTGGGTCCCACTTAACCAATCTAGAACTTCATCAATCCTAGGAATAGGATACTTATTTTTAATTGTTAATTGATTCAATCCTCTATAGTCAATACAGGGTCTTAACGTTCCATCTTTCTTCTTTTGAAAGAGAATGGACGCACCCCAAGGTGAGACACTGGGTCTGACGAATCCCTTGTCTAACAGTTGTTTTAACTGCTCCTTAAGTTCTATGGCTTCAGGGACTGACATTTTGTATGCACGGTGGGCCACCACTGGCTCTGGGGGTTAACTCGATCTCATGATCTACTTCGTGAGACGGAGGCATCTCAGTTAGCTCTTCAGGAAACACATCTGCATACTCACTTAACCACTCTGGTTCTTTAGCCTTGCATTTTATGTCTACCGAACTTATCTTAACGACATAAACAGCTTGCCTCTTTTTGAGCCCTTTTAATAATTTGGAAGCCTTGACTAATTGTAGCACTGGGGATCTGGAAATTCCAGTTCCTTGAAATTTATTCCTGTGAAGGTCAAGGAAAGAGATGGTTCCTTTGTGACAATGAATGTAAGCTTGATTCTTGTGGAGCCAATCCATTCCAAGGATTCCATCATAGACTCCCAAGGGTAGGACTTTGAACTGGCACTCTGTTACGTTCCCATCTAGGCTAGACTGAATAAGGTCTGTCTCAAGGCGTGTGAAAAGAATCTTTCCAACACTGGCCAATTCCACTTGTATAGGTTTCCCTAATTTTTGATTTAGGACTAATTTACATAGACATCCTGGGAAAATAAAAGAATGAGTGCTGCTTGAATCAATCAAAAGCTTGAATTGCTTACCCTGGTACTCTGATAGAGTCTGGAGGATTGAAAATTGACGGTTATTCCCCTGATGCTCTATTGCTGCATAGATCTGTCCTTTTTCTTCCTCCACTTCACCAGCTATAGTGACACCTCTAGCTGCTATAGTCTGAGGTGGAACTCTCTCTCTCTGGTTGTTCCAATTCTGGGAGGGAGTTCGGAGATTGCTTTGTATGGAGGTTGCAGGCTGAGCTAGCACTCTTCTGGGGTTGCCTTGATTCTGGCGAGGGGAACCCTGATTGGACTGATACGAAGGAGTTTGTCTCTGAATTCTGGGACCCTGGCTTCCTTGGCCTACAGAAGGAGATGGGCAATCCTTGAGCTAGTGCCCAAAACCCTGACATCCAAAGCATCTTTTCTCGCTTCAAAGCTCTTCCTTTTACATTCTTGAGAGAGCCGGAGTTCCTGAGAAAGTACTTCTAGGGAGATGTCTTCCTTCATTTCCTGAAGCTTCCCATCTCTAGATTCTGGTTGGGACCTTGGTGTCTCTTTGGAGGTGGAAGGTTGGAAGAACTTCCCGGTGCCTGAAATCTTTTGAAGGATGAGGGAGCTGGCTTTAGTGGGAGTTTCACGATGAAGTCTTTGGTGAAGTCCTTCGCCATTCTGATAGCTTCTACCATGGACATTGGCTTGGCATTCTTGACCAGTGTGTCTAAGGGTTCGTTCACTCTGTGAATGAACCTGGCCATAAGCTTCGTCTAATGGTGGTGAATACTTGAGTAGAAGAGCAAATGCCTGGATATTCTTCGATGGTTTTGCTCCCCTAGTTTAGCTCTAAGAATTCATTCATTTTGGTTTCTAAGAACCCAAGGGGACAAAACCTCTTCCTTAAATAGGTTTTAAGATGGTTCCAGGATTGGGTATTCCTATCCAGATGGTTGGTGTCACAATGGTTCCTCCATGCCACCCTGGCTATTTCCACAATTTTCAGCCTAGCAAGAGCCATTTTGCTCTGCTCATTGTAGCATGTGACATCAAAATACTCTTCCATAGCTTCCACCCATTTCTCCACAGCCTCGCCCAGGTTCTCCCCTTCTCCTTTGAAGGGTCTTGGGGCTGAGTTCTGTGAAGAGCCTTGCGAACGTCGGGGTCAAGCTCTTCTTCTTCAGAGAGAGGGTCTGGCTGATGGCCACGGTTTCCTTGCCTCATGATTTTGCCAAAAATGATGTATTATTAAATTTTTATTTTGATTTCATCCATGAGATCCTAAGACTTAAGAGGTTCAAAAAATAATTTCTTAAACAAGATAAATGATCTTATTGGAGATTTATGACATATGTCCGATAACGGATTTTTGCTTTATCAATTTGTCAATAAACAATTACTTATATAACAAGGAATTTATCCACAAAACATTTCCTTATTTATATAAAAGTTGCAATATGTACATAGAGCAACTGAGCTCCAAAAGTCAAAATCTCCTCGAGAGACGCATAAGATGATGGTACTGGGCTATAGACATGCCCTGATACAAATGTTCCCTTATTACCAAGGGAGCTACTATCTTCTCCTTATTAGGAATAAAACGACTAAGGAGTTTGTAGATTTGGTAGGAATGTCTGAAATTTTGAGGCCTTAATTGATATAAAATAATACTATGTATCACTTTCAGCTTCATCAAGATCATGGTCAATGAGAGATTCTGCCTCAGCATCGCACGCTAGTCACAAGAGGTGTGAACATACTGCCTTGCAAACCACTTGTGCTGCCGTCTCTCTGCTGGGTCATAAAAATATAGATCCTCGAAATGGCCTGCGAGTCTGCTGGCTCAGCTCGTTCGAGTTGTAGAGTGGAAGAGATGAGATGCTTGAAGGCGAACGCAGTCATGTCTTATGATTGGGTGAGGTTGGGAACACTAGATAAGTGTGTAACTTCCATTAATAAAATCAAATTCTTTGATTAAATATCTTCACTAATGAAGCTTAAAGAATGAAAATACAATATGTAGATACTCTTTTTGAGTTTTTATTATAATTTTCTGATAAGAATTCATTTCTCCTTATTAGTTTTCAACAAAGCTCTGATACCAGCCTGTGAGACCCCTGTCCCCTCCGTGGTGCCCCCTCCGAGGGCGCTGGCAGCAGAAGTAGCGTCAGCCTCTCGAACGGGGGGGGGGATCCACACTCGGGGTCTCGCCTGCGAATGTCCGGACGAGAGACTAGCTCGGCGGTTCCTCCGAAACCGAGCTTGAAAAAACTTCTCTCGCCCGGAAGGCATGGGTGATTCCACCATGGGAAAATATTCTAACGAGTCAAAGTCTTAACTACTTAAATTGATCTGACCGAACCTGAAGTCACATGATCAGATCAAAGAAGAGACTTGCAATTGGTCCATAGAATCATCGCTTTTTTCCTCCTTTAACGAGGCACAACCGCTGATTCCCTCCCACAGAACAAGGGCCTTCTCATCAGGACTCAACCTAACTAATGTAACTAATTGTATCTTAATTGTTTCGCAGGAATCCCCCGATCGAGCTGGCCCATGGGGCCCATGGGTTAGACAACCACCCGACCACTGTATTGGTGGGATTCCTTTATAAATATTTGGTTATGTTTTTCCCGGGTACTGAGGAAAAGAGTTCCCAGGCCCCCTAGCCGGCTTTTTATGCAAAAATTAAGGTAGGCATTCCACATACACACCTAATATGAAATTGCCATTTATAACAGATTCGGTTTTCTTTAAAACAATCCCTCAATAGAAATCATTATATTACTGATCATCAGCTTCCAAAATTTTGAGTCCATTGTATTACAAAATGTGTCCTCTGGACTCTCCGTTGAAGACCAGCTGGCCAACCCACGAGATCCAATATCAAAATTTGATTCACAAAAGTCATTCTTCTTAGTCCATCCGAATCTTCCTCGACGCACGCATGGGTGTCCTAGAAACCACGAGCCCGTGCATCACCTGATCATAACCCTCTAGGATCCTCCTTAGGTGTCCTAGCACTTCACTCAGGGATAGCTTCGTCAGTCCTCACTCATCGTACTGAGAAAGCACACCATTTTAACCGTACCGAGGCTGGTTAAGACCTTGTTTGGCAGGCTTTGCCGCGAGCAACGTCCCTCGACGACTTCCCACCGGCTGTTGCAATGAACCTCCTCTTAGTAAAACACATGCTAAATGTTTCCTCTAGCATTCTGGTGTAAAACAGTCCTTTAAATGAAAACAGAGGTTCTATGCAAGTAAAATTCCCAGTTTGAGATTGGTTCCACAAAACCCCTTTTTTCATAATTTCCAATTTCATAATGAGAATCCTTGATCTCTCATCAGGGTAATCTACCCATGTCTAACTGTCCAACTAGATTCTTGGTTATTTCGATCAAAGGAAAACTAGTTTAATTCAACGGTAGTTTATTCTTTGTATTTAGGAACTAGAATCGGTCACAAAGTTTTTGCTTGATTCAGATCAAGAGATGGACAAGTAGGTTTACTGTCCGTCCCTCTCATAGAGTCTAATCATTTGATTTAGTTATAACAAGGATTTTCTTCAGATAAACATCTATTTTTGGATAAATACCAATTTAGTGATTTAACCACATAAAATATATAAAGATATTCTTTCTACCATTTAATTTCTCAACCTTAATTCCCTAGGTAGAATTATGGTGAATTTTCATCTTTTGACATCAAAAATTAATTTTAATTCTTTCTTTATTTCAATATCATAAAAAATTCTTTTAACTAAATACCAATATCTATTTTTTAATAAGCTTGAAATCCCTGTTTTTCTCATTTAATGAGTGTAATCCAAATGTCATGGGAATTCCTCTTTTATCATAAATTAAGTTTATCTAAAATTTCTCTTTAAATTAAATAAAAATATTCGATATTCCAAATATACCAAGAATTCCTCTTTTTCCATTTAAATTATTGAATTCCAAATATGATGAAAATTCCTCTTTCATCATTTAAATTTATACATGCATAAAATAATTTTAACTAAAATTTCTCTTAAAAGTTAAATAAAAATATCCATTAATTTAAATATGACAAGAATTCTACTTTTTCCATTTAAATGATTGAATTCCAAATATGATGGAAATTTCTCTTTTATCATTTAAATTTTTCTTATGCATAAAAATAAAATTAACTAAAATTTCTCTTAAAATTAGATAAAAATATCCATTAATCCAAATATGACAAGAATTCCACTTTTTCCATTTAAATGATTGAATTCCAAATATGATGGAAATTTCTCTTTATCATTTAAATTTATTCATAAATAAAATAATTTATCTAAAATTATTCTTTAATTTTAAATAAAATATCCATTATTTTAATATTTCAAATTTTCTCTTTCTCCATTGGAATACATGGATCTCCATTATCATGGGAATTCCTCTTTTATCATAAAAATAAAATTACTAAAACTTTCTCTTTTTCTCTAAATAACTATTTATGCATAAACATTAAAAATTAAAATTTCCATGGATATGATGAGAATTATTCATTTAACATAGGATGACTAATCCTAGAATATGGTTGGAAAGTCCTCTTTTCACATTATGCATAAAAATGATTTATGTGTTAATTTCTAAAAATTTGCCATAGCTCCGCTACTATTACTGATAATTTTTAATAATTTTGAAAAGCATTAGACTTACTAATACACTTATGATAGATTAACTTTTAATAGATCTAAATCCAATTTATGGATCTAAATCATAATTTTATCATAATTTATGTAACATAAAAGCATTAAAAAGCCATTTCTTTAGCCTCTAGCTTGACTAGCATAGAGTTTGATTTTAGAATTAAGAATCGCTCCATGAGAAGCATCATTTGAATAGAGAATTGGTCATAGGAATGAACATTCTTTGGGGAGAGAGATATATACTTAAAAAATATCCTAAATTACGCATAAATGTAAACTTTTTATGATTAATCATTAGAATTCTTTGGAGAGCTTCATTTGCATTGAAAAACCATTCATTTGAATACTTCTCAAGCTTGAGAAGGGTTGAGAAGTGAAAAACATTTAGAATAGTAGAGAAAAAACCATAAAGTCACTTCTTACACCTCTTATTTTGCTTGCTTCTCTATTCTTAAAAGAAGCCCCCAACCAATCAATTGATTAATATGTTGAGAGGAAAGCTCCAAGGAAGGTTGAAGAGAGAGAGAAGCTCCAATCTCTCCAAATTGTAGAGGATTTTTAGGGGACAATAGAAAATATACTTTTTTTAAGGTAATAATGGCATGGTCTTCACAACTGAGAATACAAAAGAATGAGGGTCTATTTATAGGTGAGGGAGGCCACTAATTGAGTCCTACTAAGTTCTAAAATTTTCTAGCTTCAGTTTGGCTGAATTTAGTTTAGCTCCCTTTTTTATTTAGTTTGATCCAGGAGAGAAGAGAGATAAAAATATCTTAATATTTTTGAATTTAAATCTCATTCACATGTGTGAAATAGGTGCCTCCTTGAAGTCTCCCCCTTTCCTTATTACCAAGGTGTCAAAATTGTATGATTACTCCAAAATATCTCATTTTTTTAGTATCTTATAGTTTTTAATTAATAAACCTTGTACTCAGTCAGCTGTTCATCTTATGTGGACATTTACTCATTTTTGGTATTTTTTTCATTCATTGGTTTTATCTCATCCCAACACTTGGATTAATCTTATTGGTCCATATAGGAACCTTAATTGGACCATAATCCAAAATTTTTAGAAAACCTTAACCCTTAGGCTAAGGTCCTTTAAATCATTTTTAATTGATTCCTAATGCACCTTGGAAATTTTATTTTGATTTTTTGTTTCAGGGAAATATATTTTTGAATTTGTAGAATTTATATGTCCAAAATTCTCAATATATTGAATTACCACTCTCTAGAATTTTTCTTCTCTCTAGACAAAAACAAGGAAAAATAATATTTTCTTGTATTCAGAAATAGGAAATGATTACAGGGGATTGAAGTAAAGGCTTATTCATTATTCAGGCTGAGGAGGAATCTTACAAGAAGGACCTAGGGCTAATCACTTAAGACACTCTAAAGTAGAATTTTGTTCTTTTATTCATGCACATGTAGAGTTTGGACCTATGACTATTCTAAAGTTCACCAATAGTTGACACAAGTGAGTAGAGAATGGCCCTATGACCATTCGTGCAATCACAATGTGCTCTAGAATGACCAAAAGGCCATTTTACCCTATGGCCATTCTAAAGCACACCATGGATGGTAGAATGGCCCTAGTGCCATTGTTTTAAGCACACCATGGATGGTATGCTTTAGAATGGCCCTAGGGCCATTCTTCGACAATCTTGATGTATTTTTAATGCATATGTAGAGATTGTCCCTAGCGAGTTGACACAAGGGAGGGTGTACCATACGAGATCATTACGACATAGCTCGACCTCTTTACAGACTCTTGATCCCTTTTGAGTGGATGGAGGAATGCCAACAGGCTTATACCACCCTCAAGAAAGCATTGGCTAGTGCTCCTATTCTAAGGTCCCCCAACTGGGACATTATCTTTCATGTCCACACATCGATGTCTTTGCTTTTGCTACTGGATGTGAGCTAGCCCACCAACCTAGTGAACACCAGATGGATTTTCCCATTAGCTTTGCTAGCCGCCAACTCAACGAGGCCAAGGGAAATTATACCATGACTGAAGGGAAGGATCGGCCATGGTTTACATCATCAAGAAGTTTCACCATTATCTTTTTGCGACCAAATTCATCTTCTTTGGTAGACCATCAAGCTCTTCTATACTTGGTAGACATGCCCTGTACAACAGGAAGAATCACCAGGTGGCTGTAGATCTTGTTTGAGTTTGACTTCACTATCACAGTGCGAAAGGGCTCACAACATAGACCGCATGTTAGGAGTCCCCAACGACAAGCCACCCATGATGAATGATTTACTAGATGCCCCAACGACGAGCCACCCATGATGAATGATTTACTAGATGCCGGTCTATTCCAATTATGTTTAATTCCTGAATGGGACAAGGAGGTAGCACACTTTCTAGCCAATGGCTTACCAGTGGACCCCCTCCTAAACAAGGATCATGCCTGATGCCTCATTAAACAAGAAGCCCCTACCAACTCATTGCACGCCAACTCTACAGGTAGGGGAAGGACAAGAGTATCAACGTTGTCTCCATGAAGACAAATATGTCTTCCTTCTAGAACAAGCTCACTCTACCTGTGCTATAAGGGACATGTTGCAGCAGATACCATTGCACACAAAGTCCTCACAGTCAGGTTATTGTGACCCACCTTAATGGGCTGATGCAGCAAAATACGTTAAGCGAGGCAATGAATGCCAACGAGCAGCAATGCCCTGCTTTAAGGACATCATGCCCCTGCACCTTGTTGTGTCCTTGCAACCATTCAAAAAGTGGGGCACCCTTCCTAGTCATTGAGATAATCGAGCAAGGCACTATGTCATAGAGACACTCGACGGTGTCAAAATGGCAGGATATTTCAATAATAGTAAATTAAAATGCTGTTATGGCCCATTAACCAAAACTACCCTAAGGCCCATTCATGACAAAAAAACAAAGAAAAAAGGACCACGAAAAAATGAAACAAGCCGGCCAACAAGAGGCTAAAGCAAGGCAGGCCAAACTTAGGTAGAAAAATATAGTGGTCAACATGGCCCAAGTGGTAGACCTCAAAGAGGAAGAATGGGAGGTGAAGCCTGCTCGGTTATGGTTAGGAATGACCACCCCAACGAGCTTTGCCCAAAAATTATCTCTTGTAGATACATGGGCTAATCACAAACTAATGTCTCATTAGACATGGTTTTCCCTCGAGAAACCCCCATTGAAAGGCACTCCTACTACGGTCACAACATTGGCATCATAAGAAGTTCAATGCTTAGGCACAATCACACTTTTGTTCTACATTGGAAATAATCCCTTGGAAGGGAAGTTTTATGTGATTCCTATAGGAATAATGCACAAAGAGGTACTCCTCAGAAGGGGTTGGCTGGGACACAAGTGGTGCAACATTGACTGGGATGCAAGGATGGCTACACTACAACTCCGCCTCTGGCCAAGTTATTGTCCTCATGATGGATGAAGAATCCATACCCCCCACCATGCTAGGAAGTCACTCCTCCACTCACCAACATCATTCCACCCTCCAGTCCAAACAACTCCATACCACTCAAAAAGAGGCCACTCATCACTTCGACGAACACACCAGTGCCTCTCACATCTGCTCCACTACCCCGCTCGGCAACAGCCCAATCCCACCTCTCTCACAAGCCACCCATGTTGCTAACCCCCCCATAAAAAACTAACCACTAACAAATGCACACAGCGCAAGCCTTCTCGATAATGGGTACCTAAAAGGAGTGCAAGAGTATTTTAGGGCACTTCTACTTTGTGGATCCCTCACGATCCGGCTCTCATCCTCATACACCGACACCCCGAGATCCTCATCCCCCTCGCAGGAAACCAATTCAACAACCATAATAACCTCTCGGTAGATCCCAAAACCTCTACTACAGCCTCAACATTTCTATGAGGAAAATTGCCACATTTGGATCCCCAAATCACCATGATACCAACTCCCCACTCTTGTCACTCCGCACTCACCCACCGTTCAATAGAGACCTAAAGTGGCCTCTATCACAATTATTAGAATATAGGCATTGTAACCATTAGTCTTGGGCACAATATTGGATGGTTGAAATTAAGGTCGTGTGTAAAGGCACCCCAAAGGGGTGGCCTCCTCCTATTTAAAGGATGGGAACTCTTCACAATTTGTGTGAGAGTAGAGCCCAATTGCATTGTAAGCAATTTAATAAGCAAGAGATTTCTTGTATGACTTTGTGTCTTCTCTCTCCTCCACTTGTGTCACCTAGCATGAGCACCACAAATTCTTAACATGGTATCTAGAGCTTATGTTTACTCTTGTGGTGTAGAATAGGTCGACTTCAAGCCAATCTGTGGGAGATTTGGGCCAGATTTGGGCATTTAATGCCATTTTTGCTTTTTTCACTAGCTTCCAAATTGGCCAGCCCATACCACAGCTCATTGGAGGGCTCATTGGAGGGCTCATACCACAGCTCATTGGAGGGCTCATAGCACAGCTCATTGGAGGGCTCATAGCACGCATTGTAGGTGTTTTTGGCTTGAGGTTTGCTCTACGGTTTTGTAGATTAGGTCATTGCTAAGCTCCATGGACCATCAATGCCTTTGATTAGCCCCTAGAGTGGCCAATTTCTTCCACGCCATACGCATTCCTTGTGCACAATTGGGACAAACCCTCTTACGTGTAGGGGCGCCATGATGTGCTAAAGCTACCTCTAGGAGGATTTGGCATTTGGTGGACCACAGAAGGAGAGCCAAGCAAAAGAGGAGGCTGCTGTCCAGAGGTGCCATAGCCAAAGCTTCACCAAGCTTATAAGTGAGATTAAAAATTAATTATTTCTCATTTTTTTTTCAAGTGGAGTTGATTTTTTGGTTAAATAATGGTAATTATAAGCTTTTCCCAGCATTTGGCTAATTCCTAAATCCAAAATCTAAACCAAGTTTTCCTCTCCATCTTCTCCATAAAAGCCTCACCAAAAGCTTGTTTAAAGCAGGATTAAGTTGTTTTTAAACACTAACAAGTGTTGCTAAACACTAGTGGTGGCCCAACTGAAGAGGAGTGGAGTCCCTTGGCTCTAAGGGGAGGTGGCTTCATCAAAAATCTCTAAAGGCGGCGTCTTCAACAACAATTTACTCAAGCAATAAAGCTCCCGGTGGTGACTATTAGCTTGGAGAGTGTTTTTAAACACTAACGGTGGGCATAACCATCAAAGCGGGAAGTTTTTGCAACTAAGGAGGAGTTCTACATCAGCTTCTTCATCAGCAAATCTTCTATTATGAAGGTTTTTGGTAAGCACATCAATTTTGGGTGCTTCTATTCAACTTCCGCTTATTTCTTGAGCTTGTTCCATGCAAGTATGGTGCAATGGCATCCCATAAGCCATGTGCAACCCATGAATGGTTCAATGCATTCTTATTCCACTGTGAACTCATTGTGTTTAGCATGTAAGATGAACCTAAGAAGAGGTCAATGCATCCTATCATGCCTCTATTTCATTTTTTTAGTGACACTGCATGAGCTCTCTTGGCATTGTTTATGTAAGAGACATTGGCACATGTATAAGCAATGTACTCATGAGTCAAGAAGAGTGTTTCTTGTCATTGTGAGCCATGAAATCAGCTCCTTAATCACTCTAAATAAGCTTGTACCTTCTCATTGTATTAGTGGAGTAGACATTGTTCTTGTCAAATCATTAAGACAAGTGGTAAGACCCTCCCAAACCCATTCCCTTGAACACTTGTTTGAAAGGTCAAAGTGGAAAGATGAACGAGCAAGCATAAAGAGTGGAATGCACCCGCATTAAGATGTATATCGTCATTGACAACAACTAAAGACTCAAAGGCCATTATCAACCTTTGAAGCTCTAGGGTATTTGGTAAACCCTAGTAAATCACGTCACCATGAACACCATTGTATGCCTATTTATAAAGGCATCTCCATCCATAGATTAAGGGGGGGATTCTATGTGCAATACCACCCATTCCAAGCATTCATAGCTGGTATTGAGGGGGGGGGTATTAGAATATAGGCATTGTAACCATTAGTCTTGGGCACAATATTGGATGGTTGAAATTAAGATCGTGTGTAAAGGCACCCCAAAGGGGTGGCCTCCTCCTATTTAAAGGATGGGAACTCTTCACAATTTGTGTGAGAGTAGAGCCCAATTGCATTTGTAAGCAATTTAATAAGCAAGAGATTTCTTGTATTACTTTGTGTCTTCTCTCTCCTCCACTCATGTCACCTAGCATGAGCACCACAAATTCTCAACACCACAAATTCTCAACAACAATGACTGCATAGGATAAAGGGAAGAAAAGCTTCACAACAATAGTGTGACCCCAACCGTCGCAACCAATAGTCCATACTAAAGATATACCTCGACATCGGCTACTCCTCCACTCATCATTGGGCTACCTTAGAGTTCTCCCAATCCATCCTCAACCACTCCTATCTCAGGTACTCCCTCGTCACCAGCATCTGAAGTCCCCAAGGAAATCCCAACCTCGCCATCACACACCTAATTGGAACCAAGTCCTCCACTTGGCAAATTGGGCATGCAATCAGTACGAAACCCGTAATGGAGTACTGGTAGCATAGCCCAAGGGTACAAAACTTGATTCAGGGTGCCCTAAAAAATAAAAAATAAAATTTTATCTGTTTTCCTTGGCCGTATCAAATTTGCCATGGCAGTACCAACATTGACATGAAGTGCCACACGCCTGTACCATTCACCTCTACCTTTACCCCACGGTCAGGAATCATTCACAACTTCATTGTTTCCACGACTGTACCATTCAGAATTCCAGATGCCATAGCCATACCAACATCCACTTGACATGCCACCACAACCATTCAATTCTCACGATCATTCTCTCCTTAGCTTCAAATGTTACACCTATTCCAAATAGATCCCACACTCATACCAAATGATGCTCCAATTGGTATGCCCGTTTCTTAGGAATGCCACGCCATACCAACCTCTTGCCATAGCCGTGTCCTTCTAGAACCTATATATATAGAGGTCACCCTCTCATTTCCTCACTTTCAGCCTTTAGCCTACCCGAACTATTGCCAATTTTTTTCTCAAGCTTTCCCTTTCTGCCCACCCTCCCTCGCCACCATGGCTGACACATCTGACTCCTCCGTCGAGGCTCTCAAGCACCCCACCCCCAAGAAGAAGCACCCAGTGGGGAGATGCTTTGTGGAGTACAATTACCACCCAACCCAATTATCACACTTGGGGGAGTAGCTGATGAAGCAAGTCAGTAGACACACAATCCACTCATTCATGACGAACAATCATAAAGTGGAGCATAAGCTGCTATACTTCACTGGACCATGCTACAGGGCCATTATAGCTGATCCTACCGTCGCAGAGCTGGGGCTCTTGGAGGCCTACCCACCATGGAGCTATGGGAACCTGACCTCTACAACTGTTTATATTTTACAGAGACTTACGATGCCAACTAGGGCACAAGTCAGGTGGTGCTGGAAAATGAGGGGAAGCCGTAGACAATTCATCTTAGTGTAGACCTCATCAGAGAAGCCCTCCACCTCCCCTGACTAGACCAACCATATGTGGGGCTAACCAATGCCCCACAATTGACCAAGGGCACATTCAGGGGCAACACAACCAAAGATGGCATGGAATGGAGTAACATTACCCAGGAGGAGTTGGTTTTATTGACCACTAGGTGAACTGACAGATTTAGCTGCTTGCAGCCTGTCAACATTGGCCAGAGTCCACCAAGGGATGCCATCAACTTAGCAGAATATTTACACAAGGAGCTGCATACAGTGTGTTTGAACCCCCAAGGAAACCTCACAAGACACATCTCGACTTCCAATGCTATTGGGGGATAACCAAGGAGATGCTCCAGCAGAAAGAGGCCTAGCTAGAAGCCGCCGAGGGGCCAAAGCTGCATAGTCACCACCAACACCCTCTGTCCCCTCCACCAGTGCCATTGATAGGAAGGTAGATGCCTTGATGGACACTACGAACGGAGATCCCTAACCTCACCATCCCTCCCCAAACCCTGTACCAGCTCCTTGACCTCCACTATAGGACAGTCTGCCTGAACTTACTGCATCACAACATATTCATCGACGAACCCATCTCCCGTACCACATACGCATACATACTCACCAAACTCCCCCTCCACAACATCGCCCTCCTCACCCCGTTCTTTTTCCAAGGCTTCATCTCCTTCACCCACCCCCACATCTTCTTCGACCATCCTACCCACCATCTCCAGGGGTGAACTTGATGAGTTGGTTGCACCTCCTCCGCTTTGGGATGCCCCGGGACCCAAACGATGTCATTGATCTCTCAGTCTCCGACAGCCTATGTCCATACCCTATCCATCTTGAAGGAAAATTGAAGCCCTTTGCTATCTCACCTTCTTCTACCCACAAGGGTTGGGAGATCGATTGTAGCTTACTGCTCCCTCCACCGAGACGAGATCCCACCTTACTCCGCAGCTCACCTCCTGATCCTTTACCATAGATGCCATATCCAGATGGAGGTCATGGAAGCCACCATGGGCATTATGCAGTTTGATGACTCCCACATGGCATTCCCAATTGAGTTTACCCTAGAGGAAGCTACGGAGGCCAAGGCCTTCTTCAGATCACATGGCCTAGAATACTCCGATGAAGAAGACAAAACGACAACGAGGCAACCATGCCGACAATGATGGGGGAGATGGCGCCCTAGGAGCACAACCCCCTCAACCACCATTACTGTCATCTCCCCCCCATCAACGTCCACCCCCTAGACCCTCTCACCCAAGCACCAGCACACAGCTAGCCCCACCCCCACCCCCACCCCCTCCTGGCACCACAACACTCCCCCTCTTTCCCTCACAATCATCTACACCTATACACTTTCCCACTCCCCCTCCTTCACCAACCTTCTTTCACATACACATCCACATCCATTTACTTCCCATCTCACCCTTTCACATATCCTCTCATCTCATTGTCATCTCATCATTCACATCCACATCCATTTACTTCACATCTCATCCACATTCATTTTCATCACACCACATCCTATCACATCCCATTCACATCCTATCACATCCATTCACATCCTATCGCATCCCATTTACATCTTATCACATCCCATTCACATCTTATCGCATCCCATTTACATCTTATCGCATCTCATTTACATCCTATCACATCCATTCACATCTTATCGCATCCCAATGACATCTATTCACATTCTATCACATCCCATTTACATCTTATCACATCCATTCACATCCTATCGTATCCCATTCACATCTTATTCCCATTTAGTAGCTTTTTCTACTTTGATACCAATAATGGGACTTTTTCTAAATTTCTGCCAATTGTTTGGCTTAGATAAAGGTTCTTTTTCTCGACGACTATTTCCATATTCTTTCTTAATTTCTCAAATGAATTATATTCAATATTCCTTGAATAAAAGAATTCATGGGATTTGCAAAAATCAATTCTACCCATATTTTCACTTTTGATAAATATTCATAAATTGAATTATACTAAAAATTCATCTTTTTTCCATTTAATTTCTTGGATCTCAAATATCATGGGAATTTCTCTTTTTACATTTAATTGCTTGAATTCTAAATGTCATGGAAATTCCTCTTTTATCATCAAATAAATTTATCTAAAATTCCTCTTTTCTTTAATAAAAATATCCATTAATTCAATATGCCAAGAATTTCACTTTTACTATTTAAATGATTGAATTCCAAGGAGTTCCTCTTTTATCATTTAAATATTTATCATAAAATAAATTTATCTAAAATAAAATATCCATTATTCCCAATATGCTAAGAATTTCACTTTTACTATTTAAATGATTGAATTCCAAATGTCATGGGAATTCCTCTTTTATCATTTAATTGCTTGAATTCTAAATGTCATGGGTGAAAAGATGCAGGGGGGAAGAGAGCTTGAGCTCTTGCAAGCACACACACACACTCACAAACCCTAATAGAGAACACACAAGGTGAGAGGCTGAAAATCTTCTTCTTCTCTACTCAACACTCAACACACCATATACAAGAATAAGAGTACACACAATATGAAAGATACTCAACCAATACATACACGGGTTCTCTATAGTGTGAACCCGATCGGCTAAATGAGCTGGCGCTATAACTATGCCAGTCTCTAGAATGGCTGTCACACAGCCTGTCATACTGGCCGCATATCACCCAAGATCTCACCAACCCTGCCAGTGATGTAAGTGTGGGGCCTATCCCCCAGGCGGGTCATCAGTGTCCACCGCCTCACTAGATGAGCTCGATATCTCAACACTCCCCCTCGAGCTCAACTCCATCTCATGTACACCAAGTGAAGCCCTGAATCTACGGAGCTTCTCTGTACCCAATGCTTTGGTGAAGATGTCAGCTACCTAATCCTTTGTGCTAACATAAACAAGGTCAAGGTCTCCTACCAAGACCTTCTCTCTGACGAAGTGGTAGTGGACCTCTATGTGCTTCGTATGAGCATGAAAGGCTGGGTTCTTGGCCAACTGTATACTGCTAATGTTGTCACAGAAAATGACAACTTGTCTATCCACTGATAGACCCAAATCTGCAAGTAGCTTTCTCAACCAAGCTACCTCACATGCTGCCATAGCAGCTCCCCTGTACTCGGCCTCTGTACTCGATAGAGCAACCGTAGGCTGCTTCTTGCTGCTCCATGTCACAGCAGCACTCCCCAAAGAAAACATGAATCCACTGGTAGATCTTCTATCTGAGATACTACCAGCCCAATCAGCATCTGTGTACCCATGTACACATATCTCTGTCCCAGTCTCATAAAATAGTCCACAATGCAAAGTAGACTTCACATACCTCAGTATGTGTCTCACTGCATCCAAATGCGGTTTTCGTGGAACCTGCATAAACTGACTCACCAACCCAACAGCATAGCTCAAATCCGGTCTGGTGATCGTCATGTAGATCAAACTTTCTACTATGCGTCTGTACATAGTAGGATCCTCCAAGATCTCTCCTGAATCTGCACTCAACTTGCCATTCTGATCTAATGGCACAGAAATAGGCTTACAGCTTGTCATACCATACTTGGACAACATGTCCAAGCCATACTGTCTCTGCAGTAATCTAATACCATGTGGTGACCTAATCACCTCAATGCCCAAGAAATATCTGAGCTCCCCCAGATCCTTCATCTCGAACTTCTGTCTAAGCAAGATCTTTACATCAAAGATCTCTGCATCATGGTCCCCCGTAATGATCAAGTCATCTACATAGATGACAACAAGCACAACCCCTCTATCACCATGTCTCACATACAATGAGAAATCTGCATTGGCTACATGAAAGCCAATAGTAACAAGATATTCAGAAATCTTGTCAGACCATGCTCTTGGTGCTTGCTTTAAGCCATACAAGGCTTTCTTCAACCTGCAAACATGCTCGGGGTGACCCACATCCTCATAACCAGGTGGCTGCAACATATACACCTCTTCTTGCAAATCCCCATGCAAGAATGCATTCTTTACATCCATCTGATGTAAAGACCATTGCTTTGATGCAGCCACTGCTATCACAACTCTCACCATTGCCATCTTGGCAACTGGGCTGAAAGTTTCCTCATAATCAATCCCATATGTCTGCGCATATCCTTTGGCTACCAATCTAGCCTTGTACCTGTTTATGCTTCCATCACTGTTATGTTTAACTTTGTACACCCACTTGCATCCAATGGCTTTCTTGCCTTCAGGCAATTGCACTAAATCCCAAGTTTCATTTCCATATAGTGCATCCATCTCCTCATCCATAGCTTTCTCCCAACACACATTTCCAACAGCCTCATCAATGCATGTGGGCTCTACAACCTGCACAACCTTTGCCATATATGCATAGTGATGTGCCACATAACCATCATAGGTAAATCTCTGCATAGGATTTCTCACTCTCCCAGATCTTCGCAGCTTCTCATTCATGGCTTCCATAGCCTTCTTTACACCAGGTGTTCTCATAGCTGGGATCCCAAGCTCCTCATCAAGGCTCATATCTGAGCCACTAGACTCTCCATCAACATGAGAATGGCCTGCAGAAATGTCATGCATACCAAGGGGCTCAACCACTTTCTCTTTTCCTTTACATGATGTAGTAATCACATTTGCAGGACTGGTATTATGACGCAACCTGCCACTCCATGGTCTATCAACAGACCCACTAGATGAGGACTCTCCTGGTCCACTCAAAGACTGTGATTGCTGACCTGCATTCTGTGCAACCACACTTCCACTCACATCAGCCCCAACAGCTTCTTTTTCAGCAGCATACCAGTTGCTCATCTCATCAAAGACAACATCCCTGCTTACCCTCAACTCATGTGTAGCAGGGTTATAACACCTGTATCCCTTTTGCTCAAGGGAATATCCAATAAACACACATTTTTCAGCTTTTGGATCCTGCTTAGTTCTCAGCTCATCTGGCACATGCACATATGCAATGCATCCAAAGACTTTCAGATGAGACAAATCTGGTTTTCTGCCAGTAAACCTCTCCTTTGGAGTTACATCATGTATGGCTGCAGTTGGAGTCCTGTTCATAATGTATACTGCTGTAGAAACAGCCTCAGCCCAATAGCAATGCGGCATATTCTTCTCTTCCATCAATGCTCGCGCAATCTCAGCAATGTGCCTGTTTTTTCGCTCAGCAACTCCATTTTGCTGCGGAGTGTATCTGCATGTGAACTGTCTCCGAATACCATTCTTCTTCAAAAATTCAGAGAACTCATTGGAGAAGTATTCTCCCCCTCCATCCGACCTTAGGCACTTGACATATTTTCCTGTTTGCTTTTCAACCAAAACTCTGAAATTATGAAAGTGAGTGAACACCTCACTCTTCTCTTTCATGAAATATACCCACACTTTCCTTGTGTGGTCATCAATAAATGTGACATAGTACCTGCAGCCTCCCATAGACACGGTCTTCGTAGGACCCCATACATCTGAATGCACAACATCTAGTGCATTTCTGCTCACATATCTGTTACGTGGAAACACATGCTTTGTTTGCTTCCCAAATTGGCATGCTTCACAGATTTTATGCATACCTTCCACTTTAAATTTTGGCAGCCCTGTCACAATTCCTTTTGTCTGCATAGACTTCAATCTTTGCACATTCACATGTCCAATTCTTTTATGCCATATGTCTGTGTCTGCAACAATTCCTGAACCATTTGCAAACATCGCAGCACTCATTTCAGGCATGTCTACATCCAACGTAAACATTCTGCCCACTCTGTTGCCTTTTGCAACCAACCTGCACTTGTCTTTGAAATCTTCAACATAACACCCATCAGGGTTAAACCGAACCTGCAAACCCTGCTCAATCATCTGGCCAACTGAAACCAGATTCTTTGTTATGTTCGGTACATGAAGTACATCTGCAAGGTACTTCACTTTGCCATCCTGCATAGACAATGGCACATCTCCAATGTGGGCAATTGGATGAGCAGTGTCATCCCCTGTTTCCACAAAACCTGGTCTTTCTGGGTTTTTCATCTCCTTGAACCACTCCCCATGACTCGTCATGTGGTTCGAAGCTCCTGAATCCACATACCATACATTATCTTTTTGTGCTGCATCAACATTTTCAGACATGGCATTCACAACATGCTGCATAACAAACAACCTTTCATTATCCTCATTATTTCTGCTTGAGGATACATAGTTGTTTTGCTGCACTTTCCCATTTTGCATGTCAGCCTGCTTCTTATAACATTCTGACTGCACATGTCCAGGCTTACCACAATAATAGCATTCACGTGCATCATTATATTGCCTTTGCCAATTTCCATGGCCTCTTTGACTCCCCTTGCCTCTGAATTTGCCTCTTCCACCTGTGTGTTGTTGTTGTTGTTGATTCTGGGACTGTTGTTGTTGCTGCTGCTGCTGGCCATAATTCTGATTACCTGTTCGGCCACCTCCTTGACCGCGTCCACGGCCTCCTCTACCTCGTCCTCTTCCTGAACTCGTGTAGAAGGCCTGTTGCTCTGAACTGTTTTTGCTTTGTGAAGACTGTTGGTCTTCACCCAAGTTCTTCTCTTCGATAATCAGCATGGACACCAAATCTGTAAAGTTGGGAATGTTTTCCCGAGTCTGAATAGATGTGTTGAACGCCTTGTATTGTGGCCCGAGACCACGTAGACAGACCTCCACCTTATCATCATCATCTACTGACACACCAATAGATGCAAGGGATTCCACAATACCCTTTATCTTTAGTGCATAGTCATTCACAGACATGCTCTTTTTCTCCACAGTATGAAGTTCATTCTTCAACTGTATCTTGCGTGCCTTGGTATTTGTTTCATAAAGCTTTACCAAGGTGTCCCATGCCTCCTTGGGGGACTTGGCATCCTGAATGTGCCCAATCATGGTGTCCTGTATACTAATGGATAGCCAATACATAACCTTCCTGGCTCCTTGGTTCCAGTCTTTAAACTCTTTCACATCTGCAGCAGTCGGATTTATATCCGGTATCTCCGGTGCCTCTTCATGCTCACCTTCTATGTAGTCCCAATATCCTTTTCCCATCAGGAAATTCGTTAACCTGAACCTCCAAGCATGGAAGTTATTCTTATCCAGTTTCTCAGCCACAATCTGTGTTATGCCATCATTAGACATCTGGCCAAACACACAAATTTACCAGAAATTGCACTCTGGTTTTTCCTGCACAACTGCTGTATTTTCTGCACAGCGGTACTGCAGTCCACTCAAATGTCACAACCAGTGACCTCAATGTGCATACATACACCCAATGGCAACTGTAGACCTCTTTGCAGCACCCACAGTGTCTGCACAGTCAATCTGTCTTCCTGCAGTTCTTAAAACAGAGTTCTGCAGAGAATCGATGACTTACTCGCAGTGCTCGAAATCGCCTGCTTTCTGACGGAGGTCTAGACGCGCCCGAAACGCGTTTTCCGCCCAAAAATTATAGTCCAATAGGACTGTATAGTTGCCCTATAGCTTTACTCCCGCGAAGAAAGCTCCTCAATCAGAGATCGTTTGCCAGTGCCTCCCGTAGAGCTCCCGACAAGGGTGTAGTCACCAACACAAATAGGGAAGAGTAGTTGAAGCTCTTACCCTCGTACCTCTTCTTGTGGTTCTCTTGCTTGCAGCTCAGCCCTTAGCACAAACCAGGCTCTGATACCATGAAAAGATGCAGGGGGGAAGAGAGCTTGAGCTCTTGCAAGCACACACACACACTCACAAACCCTAATAGAGAACACACAAGGTGAGAGGCTGAAAATCTTCTTCTTCTCTACTCAACACTCAACACACCATATACAAGAATAAGAGTACACACAATATGAAAGGTACTCAACCAATACATACACGGGTTCTCTATAGTGTGAACCCGACTAAATGAGCTGGCGCTATAACTATGCCAGTCTCTAGAATGGCTGTCACACAGCCTGTATACTGACCGCATATCACCCAAGATCTCACCAACCCTGCCAGTGATGTAAGTGTGGGGCCTATCCCCCAAGCGGGTCATCTCAGTGTCCACCGCCTCACTAGATGAGCTCGATATCTCAACAATGGGAATTCCTCTTTTATCATCAAATAAATTTATCTAAAATTTCGTTCTTTAAAAAAATATCCATTAATTCAATATGCCAAGAATTTCACTTTTACTATTTAAATGATTGAATTCCAAATGTCATGGGAATTCCTCTTTTATCATTTAAATATTTCTCATAAAATAAATTTATCTAAAATAAAATATCCATTAATTCCAATATGCTAAGAATTTCAATTTTACTATTTAAATGATTGAATTTCAAATTTCATGGGAATTCCTCTTCTATCGTTTAAATATTTCTCATGCATAAAATTAATTTATCTAAAATTACTCTTTGAATTTAAATAAAATATACATTAATTCCAATATACTAAGAATTTCACTTCTACTATTTAAATGATTGAATTCCAAATGTCGTGGGAATTCCTCTTTTATCATTTAAATAAAAATACCATAATTTTCTCTTTTTTTAATTATTAAATTATACATAAATCTTAAAAATTAGTTTTCCATTGAATGTGATGAAAATCATTCTTTTAGCGTATGATATTCAATCCTAGAATATGGTAGGAAGTCCTCTTTTTTACGTTATGCATTAGAATGAATTATGTATCGATTTCTTAAAAATTTTGCCAGAGCTCCATTGCTATTACTGATAATTTTTAATATTTTTGAAAAGAATAAGACTTAGTAATGTAATTATGATAGTATAACTATCTTTTAACCTTAAATTCAATTTATGGATTTAACTCATAAGATTACCATAATTTACTAGTATATAAGTATAAAAAACCATTTTCTTAACCTCTAGCTTCACAAGACTAGAGTTTGATTTATGAATTGAGAATTTCTCCATGAGAAGCATCAATTGAATAGAGAATTGGTCATAGGAATGACCATTCTTTGGGGGAGAGAGAGATAAACATAAAAAGCATCCTAATTAGGCATAAATATAAACTTTTCTTAATTATTCATTACAACTCTTAAGAAAAGCTTGATTTGCATTATAAACACTTAATTTAGAAACTTCTCAAGCTTGAGAGGGGTTGAGAAGTGAAAACATTGAGAATAGTAGAGAAAAACCATAAAATTACACTTTACCTCTTATTTTTGCTTGCTTCTCTATCTTAGAAGAAGCCCCCAACCAATCAATTGGTTAATGTGTTGAAAGGAAAGCTCCAAGGATGGTTGAAGAGAGAGAGAGGCTCCACTCTCTCCAAAAGTAGAGGATTTTTAAGGAATTAAAAAATATCATTATTTTAATGTAATACTAGCGTGGTATAGTTTACAGATTTTTTTACAAAGGACTAAGGATCTATTTATAGATGAGGGAGGCCTCTAACCAAGTCCAGTTTGAGGTTCAGTTTGGCTTGGACAAGATTTGGACCTAGTTTGGCTCCCTTTTGATTTGGTTTTATCCAGGAGAGAGGAGAGATAAAAATATGACAATTTTTTTGAGTTAAAAACTCCACCACATGTGTGAATATAGGCGCCTCCTTGAAGTCCCCCCTTTTCTTTACCAAGGTGTCAAAAATGTATCATTATACCAAAATATCTCATTTTTTAGTAATATCTCATAGTTTTTAACTAATAAACCTTGTACTCAATCAACTCTTCATCTTATGTGGGCATTTACTCATTTTTGGGTATTTTCTTTTATTCATTGGATTATCTCCTCCCCACACTTGGATTGATCCTATTGGCCCATAGGAACCTTAATTGGATCATAATCTAATTTTTTTTGAAATTCTAGATCCTTTGGCTAAGGTCCTTTACACACATTTTTAACTAATTCCAATTGCACATTGGAAAGTTCTTTTTGAATTTTTGTTTTAGGAGAAACCATTTTAGACAATAGGAAGATTTTTATATCCAAAAATATTTCAATTTTGGATTACCTCCCCCTAGACATTTTCTTTCTCCACGCCAAAATAGGGTAAAATAAGATCTTTCTTTTATTTCAGAGAGGGGAATAATTACAAGATCAAAAGGGGAGGTTCTTACTGCTTTACACCTCAAAAGCTGGAGGGAGGAATCTTACATCCTACCCCCACTTAAAAAATGCGAGGATGTCCTCATCTCGTAGCTAGAGGATAACTCTTTCCCTTAAGATCCAACTGATTCTAGGGTTCCTTATAGTCTGGTCAACCCAACAGAATCCTGGGATAAAGATCCCTTCATATAGAACTCATTATTAGATAACAATTCATTCAGAACATATCATTCATATCCTTAACACAATAATGGTCCATTAGACCAAAAACTTCATCTGAACATTCTTCCATGAGAATTTCAATTATGTAGGTTTTCAATTTGTCATCCCTTAATGTAAGGTTCCCCCCTTCCAAAATAGGGAAAACACTTAAGATAGTCCACTAAGTCTTAACTTAAAGAAAATTTCTTACTCATCGACACCTTAATCATGCAGAGATTCAAGGATACGATTCATAAGTAAGACCGAATTCTATCCCGTAGGGGGAGCGTGGTCTTCTAAAAATCAAATCACCCATAGGGTAATTGATCATAAATTGGGCAACTACAAGACTTGATTTCTAGAGGCAACGCTTTTTTCCTCATCCATGCAAGGCACAGCCGTTGACCTAGTTTTCTAGAATAGAATTGCCTGAGAACCTATTTATCTAACATAGGGCTTTCACTTAATATGTTGGAAAGCTACCGACTATCGGGTCCACCCGTCCGTAGGATGGTGCCGTGGGGCATTCCATCCTTCCACTTTTCACCCTACTCATGCGTCAATTTGTTTTCTAATTAATCCTACCACACTGTTTGACATAAATAAACATGTTCCTTAATTAAGGGCCTATTAAAACAGCCTTTTTCTATAGTATAATAATGCTAAGACAAAATTTAAAAAGAAAAACTTTACACATGAATCAATTTTATACAAGCCAAACCGGCTCTCTTATTCTTTTCCTTTATACTGCCGATGATCTAGAATTCGGCCTTCCAGCCTCTACATGTTGGGCAAAACCCTACGGGACCATACACCTCATCGTCTGCCGCTGGCGAGGACTCAAGCCGGCTTGTCGCCCTCTCAGGCTCCATCGCTCGATCCTCCCACCCCTCAGAGGGATGTCTGCACACTAGGGTGGGCTAATTCACCGCACTAGCCTGGGCCCTCAGAACTAGGCAGCATCACAATCACTCGCCTCAATCGGAAAACCTCATTCTCCCAATGGTATGAGGGATACCATGGGCCAACTCCGGGCCTTACTAACGTCTCCGCCATCCGGCTACACAAGCACAAGAACGGGGCAGCGTCAAGGCAGGGAGAAGTTGTACATGTACCTTAATTTAACCAAGATAACAATCCATCTACTCACTAAACCATAGGACTAGGATCCATGTCACCTTCTTAAGAAAACAATCCTTTTCACAAAGATTTTAGCATTTCAACTTGAGATTGCGATAAGACATTCTTTATTAAGGCATATACTGTTGTTTAAAAGAATACAATCTTTAAATAGTAAATTAATCAAATAGACCACTATTAACAATTAATAGAGAAGCTGAGGCTATACCTCAACTCCTAAGAATGATATATAATTGAAAAATAAAATATGTATATACCTTATAGAAATTTATCGTTTATCGTTGTCTTTGCTCGTTAACAAGAGCTTTAGAACTTGACATATGAGAATAGAGTCTTCTAATACCTTGTCTTACGATTGAAATCATCCAATCATCCCCAAGCTTTATCTCCTCTTACTTGTATTGTGACTCTTCTCTCTTTCTAAGGTATATGGCAAAATAGCCTTCTCTTACAGGGCTACGACATACTATTCTTTCTCTAAAAGAAAAGCTATGGAGTTTTGGTCTCTTCCTCCGAAAGACCATAGCAATCTAAGCTTCTTTTCTAAGATATTAGATAAGAATGAAGGGATATTTACATCTCAAACTCTAGGATTACCTTGAGGCTACTTGCTACCTTCTCTCACAGATTTCTCTGTGTAGAGACCCTGACAGAAATAGCAAATTGTTTCGGCCATAACTCTCTGATAAAAACTCATAATATGGTCATATAACCAGTCAAAAGAATGGGAAGGCATCTAGTCTACAAGCTATCGCAAGCAGAATAGGCAAAAACGTCTGTATATAGCCACAAACGCGCCATCTTTAGAAACGCGTTGTTTTTTTACATTTTTAGTATGCATGGACTCTAAATGTGTAAAAGTACTCTAAATATGACCTCTTATCACCTAAATTTGAAATTCTATTTTTGGGGATATTTGAACTATTCTTATGTTCTTATTTCTTTTAGGATTTTTGAAGCTAATATTTTTATTCTAACACTTTCCTAATGTTTCTAGCCTTGTTGTCTCACTCTTCTCTAATTACACTCTCTTTCCTTATTGAAATCTATATTAAAAGAGACACATACATACATGGCTTGGGAGGGACCTTACAATCTCCCCCACTTAAAAGATTCGACATGTCCTCATCTCGCGAGCTGGGGTAGTATCTAAGTAAATCCTCCTGTCTCTTTCAAAGTGGTATCCCCACTAGGTAAAAATCTTCTTTTATCTAAATATTATTCTTAAAGATTCGTTTATTTCATGTGCTTGGCTCGTTTTGTTGTGCCTCCAAAAGGTCTTTATTATTCTAATTTCATGTATCCATATACCTGTCATATGGTATGAACCTTCGAATTCCTTATTCTATACCCCCATGTAATATGGTACTTAACAAATTATCATGGAAAAACGTAAGAAAATCAATTCTTTACACAATCTAACCTATGATAGCAATTTCATAATTTTAGTATCATCTTGTAGGATACCTCTATTCATTATGCACATTACTTCACATGAATCTTGCACTAATCCTCTTCTATTTACTCATAGAAATACTTGTTGAATTCGGTTATCTTTAACCCAGCTATCCCTATTTCTTGCACCTAATTTTTGCTCTAGCTCATGATTCCTTGTAGCCAGGGGTGGGCTTGACGTTCCTCTTGAATTAGGAGACCTCTTCTTGATTAACATGGAAGGACTCATGTCCTTCTTGACACTTTCTATATAAAAAAACTTTATCACAGTCTCTGGCTATAATTATGGCTTCTGAAATAGAGGATGGTTTCACATTCTTGATGAGGTTATTCAAAGGTAGATTAAGCTTCCAAATGAATCGATGGAGAAGAGTTACCTCATCCATCTCTAGAGCAAATCGGAGAAGTTTAACAAAAGTTTGGTGGTATTCTTTTAGGGTCTTTCCTTCTTGGGTTAGCTCTAAAAATTCGTTCATTTTATCCTCTCAAAATCCTAGAGGACAAAACCTTTCACGAAGGTGTACTTTCATGGCATCTCATAACTGATTCTAGATTGACAACAATGCTTCTAACTTTTTAGCTCCAATGGTTAGATTGACAACAATGCTTCCAACTAATTTGGCATTTCTTACGATTTTTAGACACGAGCAAGGGTGAGCTTGCTTCTTTCATTAAAAGTTCAAAACTATCAAATACTTAAGGCAATCAGGATTAATATATCTGAGATCTTCATTTTTTTGAGAATTACATATCTGGTGCCTTGGGATTGACACATCCAAGGATTATCAGGATTGACATATCTGAGATGATTAGTTTTCTGAAAATTATACACCTAGTATCTTGGGATTAACACATCTAAGAGCATGATCCTCTGGGAATTACACATCCGAAGTTAGACCCATGTTTGTCTGAGATGGGTTCTAGATCTTGGATGATCGTCCTAGTGTAAAGCATCCAATGGATAGCATTCACATGTCAACTATTCAAATCTTAATGGAGTTATAATCTTAATAATTTATAATATACAAATTAATGAGATATCTTGAAAATTTCTCTAAACAAAGTTTCGATCTATCCTTCTAGTCATTTAGTCTCTCACTAGTTTCTTAATTTGATCACCCTATGTTTTCCTCACAAAAGGTTTTCTCCCCAATCTTATTTCTCAAATTTATTGTACAAATATCTTGCGTGTGCACCCCCAAGATACAAGCACAATTTCATAGGATGATTATCTCAACATGTGAGGATATTCAAACAACTTCTATGGCCAGTAGAGATGATTGATTCGTCCTCATATGATAAACAATCACTTGTTTTAATCCCTTGACAGTTAACCTTTAAAAAACAAATCCTAGGAACTAAGATCGGATCTAATACCACTTGTAAGGTTCCCCCCCTTCCAAAATCGAGAAAACACTTAAGATAGTCCACTAAGTCTTAACTTGAAGAAAATTTCTTACTCATCGACACCTTGACCATGCAGAGATTCAAGGATACGATTCATAGGTAAGACCTAATTCTATCCCGCAGGGGGAGCGTGGTCTTCTAAAAGTCAAATCACCCATAGGGTAATTGATCATAAATTGAAAAACTACAAGACTTGATTTCTAGAGGCAACACTTTTTTCCTCATCCATTCAAGGCACAGCCGCCGCTGACCTAGTCTTCTAGAATAGAATTGCCCGAGAACCTATTTATCTAACGTAAGGCTTTCACTTAATATGTTGGAAAGCTATCCGACTAATCGGGTCCACCCGTTCGTAGGATGGTGCCGTCGGGATATTCCATCCTCCCACTTTCCACCCTCCTCACGCGTCAATTTGTTTTCTAATTAATCCTACCACACTGTTTGACATAAATAAACATGTTCCTTAATTAAGGCCCTATTAAAACAGCCTTTTTTCACAGTATAATAATGCTAAGATAAAATTTAAAAAGAAAAACTTTACACATGAATCAATTTTATACAAGCCAAACCGGCTCTCTTATTCTTTTCCTTTATACCGCCGATGATCTAGAATTCAGCCTTCCAGCCTCTACATGCTGGGCAAAACCCTACGGGACCATACACCTCATCGTCGGCCGCACTGGCGAGGGCTCAAGCCGGCCTGTCGCCCTCTCAGGCTCCATCGCTCAATCCTCCTGCCCCTCAGAGGGATGTCTGCGCACTAGGGTGGGCTAATTCACTGCACTAGCCTGGGCCCTCAGAACTAGGCAGCATCACAATCACTCGCCTCAATCGGCAAACCTCATTCTCCCAATGGTATGAGGGATACCATGGGCCAACTCCGGGCCTTACTAACGTCTCCACCGTCCGGCTACACAAGCACAAGAACGGGGCAGCGTCAAGGCAGGGAGAAGTTGTACCTGTACCTTAATTTAACTAAGATAACAATCCATCTACTCACTAAACCATAGGACTAGGATCCATGTCACCTTCTTAAGAAAACAATCCTTTTCACAAAGATTTTAGCATTTCAACTTGAGATTACGAGATAAGACATTTTTTATTAAGGCATATACTATTGTTTAAAAGAATACAAACTTTAAATAGTACATTAATCAAATAGACCACTATCAACAATTAATAGGGAAGCTGGGACCATACCTCAACTCCTAAGAATGATATATAATTGAAAAACAAAATATGTATATACCTTATAAAAATTTATCGTTGATTGTTGTCTTTGCTCGTTAACAAGAGCTTTAGAACTTGACATATGAGAATAGAGTCTTCTAATACCTTGTCTTACGATTGAAATCATCCAATCATCCCCAAGCTTTATCTCCTCTTACTTGTACTGTGACTCTTCTCTCTTTCTAAGGTATATGGCAAAATAGCCTTCTCTTACAGAGCTACGACATACTATTCTTTCTCTAAAAGAAAAGCTATGGAGTTTTGGTCTCTTCCTCCGAAAGACCATAGCAATCTAAGCTTCTTTTCTAAGATATTAGATAAGAATGAAGGGATATTTACATCTCAAACTCTAGGATTACCTTGAGGCTACTTGCTGCCTTCTCTCACAGATTTTTGGCCATAACTCTCTGATAAAAACTCATAATATGGTCATATAACCAGTCAAAAGAACGGGAAGGCATCTAGTCTACAAGCCATCGCGGGCAGAATAGGCAAAAACGTCTGTATATAGCCACAAATGCGCCATCTTTAGAAACGTGTTGTTTTTCTATATTTTTAGTATGCATGGACTCTAAATGTGTAAAAGTACTCTAAATATGACCTCTTATCACCTAAATTTGAAATTCTATTTTTGGGGATATTTGAACTATTCTTATGTTCTTATTTCTTTTAGGATTTTTGGAGCTAATATTTTTATTTTAACACTTTCCTAATGTTTCTAGCCTTGTTGTCTCACTCTTCTCTAATTACACTCTCTTTCCTTATTGAAATCTATATTGAAAGAGACATATACATACATGGCTTGGGAGGGACCTTATACTTAATTAGATCCATTGGGTCAAGGGTTAACAACAACAATCTGTCAACATAATCCACTAATCTCATAGTGATTTGTAGAAGTCATTATCGCCATTCCAGTTATTAACATCATTATTGGGATTCGTCCCATTCATCCTCATTGTGTTTTTGTTCAACTTATCTCCTTTCAACCAGAATTCAAGAATCATCATCTTTCAATCAAAATCCAAATCAATTAATCAATTTTCAACCAGAATTCTAAAATCATATCAACCAGCATTCGAATTCATCATCTAGATAGCATTTTTGCTTAATATTTTAAGGTCTTAGATTTACTCGTATATACTGTCAGTAAAGAGCTGTAGTTATACTCTCAGTATATATGGGTAGTCACAGTCCTTAGAATTATAAGGTAAATACCATCATGTCTAGGCCTCAAGCAAGGTAGGGATTCCATATACAATTGCGGTACTTCCATATCTGAAGACCCAATTACCAATTTATGAATTTCATTCTAAATATCAATTTGTATAAGTTTCATCACACAATTTCAATCTTTTACTGGTACTTCATAAATTTTTGACATTTCTTGCTTCTCGGTTGATCCACTTTAGCCAATTTGATTTGATACCAGTTGAAAGATCCTTCCCCCCTCCACGCAACGAGTTTGGGGTGCTAGCTGTAGAAGTAGTACTTCTTGCGCAGGGCAGAGCCTCTCACTCGGGACCTCACCCACGGATATCCGGACAAGAGACTAATCCCTCGGTTCTTCCAAAACCAAACTCAGAAAAAACTTCCCTCGCCTAGAAAGCACGGGCGATTCCTCTAAGATATTTTTATTCTAATGTAGTCAAAAGCCTTAACTAACCGAACTGATCTGATCGAACCCGTAAGTCACATGGTCAGATCAAGGAAAAGGCTTGCACTTGGATCATAGAGACCAACGCTTTTTTCCTCATCTCGAGAGGCACAGCCGTTGATTCTCTTTCATAGAACAAGGACTGCTCGGGATTTACTTCATCTATCGTACCATAACAGAATTGAGTCTCATTTTAGGGATCCATCAGTGCAGCCTACTGCCCAACCATTGTAGTGATGGGATCCAATTAGGAATTTAGTTAGGTTTTATACCGGGTACCAGGAAAAAGAGTTACCAGGTCCCCTAGCTGGCGCTTCATGCAAACTTCAAGATAGTCACACCACTTACACACCCAATATGAAATTGCATGTTTCACAAATTCAGCTATCTTTAAAATAATATTTTAATAAAACCATAGTATCGCTGATCATAATCCTTTAAAATATTTGGTTGAATTCTAATTTCCAATCATTCCTTCATCGGTGTACCTATGGCATCATTGGCACGAGAACACTCACCACCTGTCTACTCAAGGGCCTTTTCAATAGTTCCTAGCTCATGTTACCCAAAAATATATTCACTTATAAAAATGTAGATGGACTTTCTATTGATCAGCAAGATCAACTAATAGATCCATATAAAAGAGCCATGGACTCATCCATTGAGGACAGCAAGTTCAATCAACCAGATCCATGCCCGAATTCAGGAAACAACTCTTACTCCTTATTCCAATATCTTCCTCGATGCATGCATGGGTATCTTCGGCCAAGCATCGTATGGTCAGCACCCTCTAGGATCCTTCGTAGGTCACCTAGTGCTTCACTCATAGGTCGCTTCCTTGGTCCCTCATCCACTGTATCGGAAGCCCACCATTTAAATTGAACCGAGGCTGGTTAAGACCTCGGTCGACCGTGCTATGCGTGACGTCCTCCGTTGACTCTCCGTCAGCTATTACAACTTTATCACTTAGGTCTCCCCCAAGATAGTCAAAATGCTTCCCCAGCATTCTTGACATAAAACAATCATTTAAAAACAGATCATAAATACAGTTTCTATAACAAACTCTCATCTTTCCACATTGTTCCACATCAATCCACATTACTTAATCCAAGTCCAATCATATGTATTCCCACCAGGACCTTGCGCACATGATCTTCATGATCTGCAACATTCTTTGAGTATACCAAGATATCATCAAAGAAAACAAGAACAAAATCATCCAAGTATTCTCTAAAAATATCTTACATAAGATGATTAAATGTTGCCGGGGCATTAGTCAATCCAAATGGCATGACTGTGAATTCATAATGCCCATAGCGAGTATTGAATGCTGTCTTTGGGATGTCCTGCTCCTTGATTCTGATCTGGTAGTACCCGGATTTGAGATCTATCTTTGTGAACATTTGGGTCCCACTTAACCAATCCAGAAGTTCATTAATCCTAGGAATAGGATACGTATTTTTGATTGTTAATTGATTCAATCCTCTGTAGTTAATACAGAGTCTTAACATTCCATTTTTCTTCTTTTGAAAAAAAATGGACACACCCCAAGGTGAGGCACTGGGTCTGACGAATCCCTGCTCTAACAGTTGTCTAAACTGCTCTAACAGTTGTCTAAATTGCTCCTTAAGTTCTATGGCTTCAGGGACTGGCATTTTGTATGCACGCTAGGTTACTGGCTAAGCTCCAACGGTTAACTCGATCTCATGATCTACTTCGCGGCGAGACGGAGGTATCTCAGTCAGCTCTTCAGGAAACACATCTACATACTCACTTAACCACTTTGGTTCTTTAGCCTTGCATTTTATGTCTACCGGATTTATCTTAACAACATAATCAGGTTGTCGCTTTCTGAGTCCTTTTAATAATTTAGAAGCCTTGACTAATTGCAGCACTGGGGATCTAGAAATTCCAGTTCCTTGAACTTTATTCTCGTGAAGGTCAAGGAAAGAGATGGTTCCTTTTGTGATTCCTTTTGTGACAATGAATATTAGCTTGATTCTTATGAAGCTAATCCATTCCAAGGATTCCATCATAGACTCCCAGGGGTTAGGACTCTGAACTGGCACTCTGTTACGTTCCCATCTAGGCTAAACTAAAAAAGGTTTGTCTCAAGGTGTGTGAAAAGAATCTTTCCACCACTGGCCAATTCCACTTGCATAGGTTTCCTTGATTTTTGATTTAGGACTAATTTACGCAGACATCCTGAGGAAATAAAAGAATGAGTACTGCCTGAATTAATCAAAATCTTGAATTTCTCACCCTGGTACTCTGCTGGAGTCTGGAGGACTGAAAATTGAGGGTTATTCCCCTGATGCTCTATTGCTGCATAGATCTGTCCTTTTTTTTCCTCCACTTCATCAGCTATAGTGACTGCTCTAGCTACTGCAGTCTGAGGTGGAACTCTCTCTCTTTGGTTTTTCCAATTCTGGGAGGGAGTTCAGAGACTACTTTGCATGGAGGCTACAGGCTGAGCTGGCACTCTTTTGGGGTTACCTTGATTTTGGCACGGGGGACCCTAATTAGACTGATATGAAGGAGTCTGTCTCTGAATTCTGGGACCCTGGCTTCCTTGGCCCACAGAAGGAGATAGGCAATCCTTGAGCTGGTACCCAAACCCCTCACATCCAAAGCACATGTTCTCACTTCAAAGCTCTTCCCTTTACATTCTTGAGAGAGCCGGAGAAAGTACTTCAAGGGAAAGGTCTTCCTTCATTCCTAAAGCTTCCCGTCTCCAGATTCTGGTTGTTGGGACCTTAATGTCTCTTTGGAGGCGGAAGGTTGGAAGAACTTCCTAGTGTCTGGAATCTTTTGAAGGATGAGGGAGCAGGCTTTAGCGGGACTTTTACAATGAAAGCTTTAGTGAAATCCTTCTCCATTCTGATAGCTTCCGCCACACGGACACTGGCTTGGCATTCTTGACCAGTGTGTCTAAGGGTTCATTCATTCCCTGAATGAACCTGACCATGAGTTGTTCTTCATGTAGAGGTGGTGAATACTTGAGTAGAAGAGCAAATGCCTGGTGATATTCTTCGATGGTTTTGCTCCCCTAGTTTAGCTCTAAAAATTCATTCATTTTGGTTTCTAAGAACCAGGGGGGACAAAATCACTTCCTCAAATAGGCTCCAGGACTGGGTATTCCTGTCTAGATGGTTGGTGTCACAATGGTTCCTCCATGCCACCCTGGCTGTTTCCACAATTTTCATCCTGGCAAGAGCCATTTTGCTCCACTTATTGTAGCCTGTGACATAAAAATACTCTTCCATAGCTTCCTCCCATTTCTCCATAGCCTCGCCTTGGTTCTCCCCTTCACCTTTGAAGGGTCCTGGCTGAGTTCTATGAAGAGCCTTACGAACGTCGGGGTCAAGCTCTTCCTCTTCAAAGAGAGGGTCTGGTTGACAGCCACGGTTTCCTCGCCTCATGATTCTACCAAAAATGATATATTATTAAATTTTTATTTTGATATCGTCCACAAGATCCTAAGACTTAAGAGGTTTGGAAAATAATTTCTTAAACAAGATAAATGATCTTATTGGAGATCTATAACATATGTCAAGTAACAGATTTTGCTTTATCAGTTCGTCCTCCATAAACAATCACTTATACAACACGAAAATTTTCCACAAAATAGTTCTTCATTTATAGAAAGGTTGCAATATGTACATAGAGCAGCTTGGCTCCAGAAGTCAAAATCTCCTCGGGAGACACATAAGACGATGGTACTGTGGGCTATAGACATGCCCTGATACAAATGTTCCGTTATACTGCCAAGGGAGCTACTATCTTCTCCTTAGGAATAAAACGACTAAGGACTCTGTAGATTTGGCATGAAAGTCTGAAATTTTGAGGCATTGAGTGATATAAAATAACACCATGTATCATTCTCAGCTTCATCAGAATCATGGTCAATGAGAGATTCTACCTCAGCATTGCACGCTGGTTCCAAGAGGCGTGGACATACTGCCTTGCAAACCACTTGTGCTGCCGTCTCTCCATTGGGTTAGGAAAATATGGATCCTTGAAATGGCTTGCGAGTGGCTCAGCTCGTTCGAGTTGTAGCAGAAGAGATGAGATGCTCGAAGGTGAACGCAGTCATATCTTGTGACTGGGTGTGAGGTCGGGAAAACCAGATAAGTGTGGAACTTCCATCTAAAAAATCAAATTCTTTGATTAAAAATCTTCATTAATGAAGCTTATGGAATGAAAATACAATATGTAAATTCTTTTTCTGAGTTTTTATCATCAATTTTTGATAAGAATTCATTTCTTCTTTATTAGCTTTCAACAAAGTTCTGATACTAGCTGTGAGACCCCCTCCGGGGGCGCCACTGGCAGAAGCAGTGTCGGCCTCCCACGTGAGGCGGGGATCTACACTTGGGGCCTCGCCTGCGGATGTTCAGATGAGAGACTAGCCCGGCGGTTCCTCCGAAACCCAGCCCGGAAAAACTCCCCTCGCCCGAAAGGCACGGGCGATTCTGCCATGGAAAAATCTTCTAACGGGGGAATTACTCTAACGAGTCAAAAACTTAACTAGTTAAACTGATCTAACCAAACCTGAAGTCACATGGTCAGATCAAGAAGAGACTTGCACTTGGTCCATGGAATCATCATTTTTTTCCTCCTTTAACAAGGCACAACCGCTAATCCCCTCCCACAGAACAAGGTCTTCTTAGGACTTAATCTAACTTTTGCCCGGGTACCGAAGAGGAAAGGAGTTCCTAGGCCCCCTAGCTGGCGATTCATGCAAAAATTAAGGTAGGCATACCACGTACACACCCAATATGAAATTGCCATTTATAATAGATTTGGTTGGCTTTAAAAACGATCCTTCAATAGAAATCATAATATTACTGATCATCATCCTACAAAATTCTTGTATTACAAAATGTGTCCTCTGGACTCTCCGTTGAAGACCAGCTGGCCAACCAACGAGATCTAATATCAAAATTTGATTCACAAAAATATTTCCTTTTAGTCCATCCGAATCTTCCTCGACACACGCATGGGTGTCCTAGCAACCGCGAGCCCATGCATCACTTGATTAGAACCCTCTAGGATCCTCCTTAGGTGTCCTAGCACTTCACTTAGGGACCGCTTTGTCGGTCCTTCCCCATCGTACCAGAAGCACACCATTTTAACCATACCGAGGCTGGTCAAGACCTCGGTAGGCTTTGTTGCCGCCCGCGAGCAACGTCCCTTGACGACTCCCCGCCAGTTGTTGTAACGAATCTCCTCTTAGTAAAACACGTGCCCAATGCTTCCTCCAGCATTCTAGCGTAAAATAGTCCTTTAAATGAAAATAGAGGTTCTATGTAAGTAAAATTCCAGTTTGAGATTGGTTCCACAAAAATCCCTTTTTCCTTAATTTTCCAATTTCATAAGAGAATCCTTGATCTCTCATCAAGGTAATCTACCCATCATTTGACTAATTGTTCAACTAGATTCTTGGTGATTTCGGTCAAAGGAAAACTAGTTTAATTTAACGGTGGTCTATTCTTTGTATTTAGGAACTGGAATTGGTCACGAAGTTTTTGCTTGATTCAGATCGAGAGATGGACAAGTAGGTTTACTGTCCGTCCCTCTCGTTTGGTTTAGTTCTAAAAAGAATTTTCTTCAGATAAACATCTACTTTTAGGTAAATACCAATTTAGTGATTTAGCCACATAAAATATCTAAAGATATTCTTTTTACCATTTAATTTCTCAAGAAAATGATATTTTTATGATTTTGTGTTAACAAAATAATGGTTATTTCTTAAAAACTACTTTGATTGATTCTAAATGAGAAATAGATTATCCTATCATAATGGAATTAGCTTAATCTAGTGGGATAATCATAATTAAGTTTATAATTATGGTTAAAATTGTGATTTAAATTCATAGTTCGATTTTATGTATAAAGAGGAACTACTATCATATTTTCATTACAAGCTTTTATTCTTTAGAAAAAAGTGAGAATTATCAGTAAACAGCAGCAGCGAAGCTATGGCAAAATTTTCAGAAAATAATACATATCTTATTTTTATGCATAATTCTAAAAGAGGACTTCCTACCATATTCTAGGATTGGACATCCTATGCAAAAAGAACGATTTTCATCATATTCATGAGAAATATTTTTTTATAATTATGCATAATTAATTGATTATGAGAAAAGAGTAATTTTTGGTAAATTTATTTTTATGCAAAAAGAAAACTTTTTGGTAAATTTATTTTTATGCAAAAAGAGAAATTTTTGGTAAATTTATTTTTATACAAAAAGAGGAATTCCCATGATATTTGAGATCCAAGTAATTAAATGGTAAAAGAGAAATTTTTGGTAAATTTATTTTTATGCAAAAAGAGGAATTCCCATGATATTTGAGATACAAGTAATTAAATGGTAAAAGAGGAATTTTTTGGCATAATTCAAATTATGAGTATTTATCAAAAGTAAAATTTTGAGCATTATTAATTTTATTGGAAAATATGGGTAGAATTGATTTTTGTTTACTCAAAAAGAAGAATATTGAATATATTTCACTTGAGAAATTTGAGAAAGAATATGAAAATATCCATCGAGAAAAAGTACCTTTAACTAGGCCAAGCAATTGGCAGAAACTTAGAAAAGTTCCATCGATATCAAAAGTAGAAAACAATACTAAATGTGAATGCGATGTGAATAAGATGTGAATGCGATGTGATAAGATGTGAGTGGATGTGATGAGATGTGATGTAAATGGATGTGGATGTGGATGTGATGAGATATGGATGGGATGTGAAGTGATGTACATGGATGAGAATGAGATGTGATATGATAGATATGCATGTGAATGAATGAATGGATGTGGATAGATGTGAATGTAAATGAACAAATGGATGGGATGAATGTGATGAGCTGTGAATGAATGTGGTGTGATATGGATAGATGTGGATGGAATGAATGAGATGTGATGTGGATGGATGTGAACGAGATGTGATAAGATGAGGATGGATGTGACGAGATGTGAATGAATGTGGGATGTAAATGAGTGTGATGGATGTGATGAGATGTGAGTTGATGTGGTGAGATGTGAATGTGATGTAATGAGATGTGAGTTGATGTGGTGAGATGTGAATGTGAATGTGATGTAATGAGATGTGAATGGATGTGATGTGATGTGGATTTGGTTGTGATGTGATGTGGATCTGGTTAGATATGAATGGATGAGATATGATGTGGATAGGTGTGATGTGATGTGATGTGGACTTGGTTAGATATGAATGGATGAGATATGATGTGGATTTGGTTAGATACAAATGGATAAGATATGATGTGGATAGGTGAGATGTGATGTGATGTGGACTTGGTTAGATATGAATGGATGAGATCTGACATGGATAGATGAGATGTGATGTGATGTGGACCTGGGTAGATGTGAATGGATGTGAAGTGATGTAAATAGATGTGAACGTGATGTGATGATATGTGGATGTGATGTGGATGTGAATGAATGTAGATGGATGTGATGTGATATAAATGGATGAGATGTGATGTGGATATGTTGTGATGTGATGTGATGAGGATAGATGTGGATAGATGCAATGAGATGTAATATGATGTGATTGGATGAGAATGGATGAAGGATGATGGGAATACATATGATTGGATGATTGGATGATTGGATGAGAATGGATGAAGGACGATGGGAATACATATGAATGGATGAAGGACGATGGGAATACATATGATTGGATGCGGAATAAGCAGTGTGAATTGATGTAGAAGAATTTGGAATAACGAGAAATGCTGTGGAATAATGTGGAAAGATGAGAGTTTGTTAGAAACTCTATTTATGAAGCCTGTTTTTAAAGGACTGTTTTATATCAAGAATGCTAGGAAAGCATTTTGACCATCTTGTGAATGAGGTCACGAAAACCTAAGTGATAAAGTTGCAACAAATGGAGGATATCTTGCGTAGCAAGGTCGGTCGAGGTTTTGATTAGCCTCTCGGTTCGATTTAAATGGTGAGCTTTCGGTACGGTGGATGAGGGACCAAGGAAGCGGCCTATGAGTGACGCGATAGGTGACTTGGGAAGGAGTCTAGAGGGTGCTGACCATACGGTGCTCGAGCTCTGGGTCGCCGAAGATACCCACGCGTGCGTCGAGGAAGAAAATGGAATAAGGAGTTAGAGTTGTTTTCTGAACTCGGGTATGGATCTCATTGATTGGCCTTGCTGGTCCTCAACGGATGAGTCCATGACTCTTTTATATGGATTTGTTGGTTGATCTTGCTGATCTTCAACAAAGAATCCATCTGGATTTTTCTTAACTATGAGCTAGGTATTAAAAGACTAAGGTCATGTAAAAGGGTAGGAGAAGGGTGTGTGTGTGAATGGACTTATGGTCCACTAGCTCACCTATTTAAAGGTGAAGCTAGAAGGCATTTGTGTGTGAGCAAATGCCAAGTTGTATTCATAAGCAACTTAATAAACAAGATGTGTTCTTATATTTTGTGAGTCTCTCTCCTCCACATATCTTGATGTAGCATGAGCACCACGTTTTTTCAACATGGTATCTAGAGCTTGGTTGTGTGGTGGAAGTCTTTAAGTGCTTGCATCTCCTTTTTGAAGTCTTATCTTCTCAACCTCCATAGCCATTATGTACCTGCCGTCAGTGGAGGACCTGGGGAGGATAGTAGAAGGCATTTTAGTCCCTCATTTCTTTTGGTGATCTCATCCCCAGCATAAGGCACAACAGCCCAGCAACTCACAGCCCCGACATTCGCGCTGTACAGCTCGACATTGAGCATTTTCCAAAAAGACATTGTTTCTGAACAGCGTGCTGATTACGTGGTCAGATCTCTCAACAAAAGGTGCCTTAACCTCAGCCACCATAGGGCTTTATTAGTCCCCCAAGTGAGCGACCTTGGGCCAAGAGGGCTCTTGGAAATTCTGCCTATGGAGAGAGATCTATTGCAAACCCTAATAGTCACCTATCTGGCAGCCATAGCCAAGAAGTGTAAAGCTTGGTTTTTAGGCTTTTAATCTCACTAATATTCATTAAGAGTGAGTCTAATCACTTATTGATCTTCCCTAGAGCTTGTTGCAGATCTGGAAGCCTGTATCTCACAGTTTCTATATTGAGAGGAACATAATTAAGTCCTCATAAGCAAGTGATATTTAATATCTCCATTAGCAAGCATTGCATAAGCTTGGAGATGAGTGCTTCTTAGCAAAGGGGAAACCTCAAATCTAGCAAAGGGGAGCCATTATAGAGTGTTTCTAAACACTAAGTGTGTTCTTAAACACTAATGGTGAATCTAATCACCAATACAAGTGTCATTAGATGTTAAAAATGTGCTCTTAAGCACTAATAGTGTTGCTAAACACTAATGGTGATCTTAATCACCAAAGAAAGTGTTCCTTGACACTAACAAAGCTCATCTCCATGAGAATTAGTGGTTGGGCACAAACCCTAAGTGCTAAACCATAAGATTCATCATCTTAATCTCTTTTTTATGCAACATTCTTGGCTTGATTAAGGGTTGTTGCACTCTCATAAGCCATTCTCTTTCTACTTAAGCCAAAACATCACAAATTTTCTAGTTTTCTTCTTCATAAATTAGCCCATTACACTCTTGTAATCTCCCTTCAATACCCAATGTCAAAGGAAAACACCCAAATTAAGAAGTTCTCATCAGGAGAGGGCTTCCACACTTGGCAAGTTCTTGTCAAGTACAAGATGATGTCCAAAGGTTTTTGGCCATTCATCTCGGCACTGAGGTTATTAATCGAACTAAGGCTGAAGATATTGAAGATGATGAGAGGGCACAAGCCATCATCATGCTCCATCTTGATGAGGCTCTTATTCACAATGTGGACCAGTTTCCGACTGCAAAGGAGAAATGGGGTGAGCTTGACAAGCTCTATGGAGCTCGTAAGATTCCTCCCCCCCAGCTTTTAAGGTATACAGGAGTAAGAACCTCCCTTTCTGATCTTATAATTATTCCCCTCTCTGAAATAAAAGAAAGATTTTGTTTTACCCTATTTTGACCTAGAGAGAGAAAATGTCTAGAGGGAGGTAGTCCAAAATTGAGATATTTTGGATATAAAAATCCTCCTAGTGTCTAAAATGGGTTCCCCTGAAACAGAAACTCAAAAAAAAATTTCCAATGTGCAATTGGAATTAATTGGAAATAGGTATAAAGGACCTTAGCCTAAGGGTCTAGATTTTCAGAAATTTTTGGATTATGGTCCAATTAAGGTTCCTATGGGCCAATAGGATCAATCCATGTGTGGGGAGGAGATAAATCCAATTTGTAAAAGAAGATATCTGAAAATGTGAATGGCCACATAAGATGAAGAGTTGACTATGTACAAGGTTTATTAGTAAAAGACTATGAGTATTACTAAAAAAATTGAGATATTTTGGGTATAATGATTCCATTTTGACACATGTGTAAGGAAGGGGAGTCCCTTCAAGGAGGTGCCTACTTCACATGCTTGAATGAGTTTTAAACTAAAAAATAATGTGATATTTTTATCTCTCCTCTCTCTTGGATCAAACCAAATCAAACCAAATCAAAAGGGAACCAAACTAGGTCCAAATCTTGTCCAAATTCAACCAAACTGAACCTAGAAATTCAAAAGGGAAGCAAACTAGGTCCAAATCTTGTCCAAATTCAACCAAATTGAACCTAGAAATTTTTAGAAATTAGTTGGACTTGGTTAGAGGCCTCCCTCTTCTATAAATAGATCCTTAGCCCTTTGTAAAAAAATATGAGAACTATACTATGCCAGTATTATGCTGAAATAATGATACTTTTTACTATTCTCTAAAATTCTCTCCAAATTGAAGAAATTGGAGCTTCCCTATTTCTTCAATCTCCATTGGTGGCTCCATCAACATACCAAACCAATTGATTGGTTGGGGGCCTCTACCATTATCAAAGAATCAAGCAATTTGTAAGGTAAAGGGTGAATTTTGATCTTTTTCTATAATTTCTCAATATTTCTCTCTTCTCAATCCCTCTCAAGCTTGAGAAGCTTAATTGGAATGGCTTTTTAATGCTATCGAAGTTAATTGATGAATGGTAGTAAGGAAATACATAAATTTCTATTTATGCTTAATTTTAATGGTTTTTATGTAATTTCTCTCTCTCACTCAAAGAATGGTCATTCCCATGACCTATTCTCAATCCAAATGAAGCTTCTCATGAAGCTTTTCCCTAATCCAAGAATAAATTCTATGCTTGTTTAATTGGAGGTCAAATTAATGGCTTTTTTATGCTTTTAAGTTAGTTATTTCATGAAAATTTATGATTCAATCCATAATGGGTTAATGATCCAATTAGGGATCATTCTAATCATATCCATAATGTTAAAGTTCATTCTTTTAGAATAAATTGAGATTTATCAGTAATAGCAACGGAGCTATGGTAAAATTTTTGTAAAATTTACACATAAAACATTCTCATTCAAAGTATGAAAAGAGGACTTCCTACCATATTCAAGGAATTATCATCCTAGATAAACTGATTGATTCTCATTGTAATCATAGAAATATTGATTTTTAGGTTTATGCATAATTAATAAATTTTTAGATAAATTTATTTATCTATGAGAAATAATTAAATGTTAAAAGAGGAATTCCCATTACATTTGGAATTCCATGATTGGATGGGAAAAGAGAATTTCCTATCATATTGGAATTATGGGATAATTCATTTAATTTTAAAAATGAATTTTTAGATAAATTTATTTATCTATGAGAAATAATTAAATGTTAAAAGAGGAATTTCCATTACATTTGGAATTCCATATTTGGATGGGAAAAGAGAATTTTCTATCAAATTGGAATTATGGGATAATCTATTTAATTTCAAAAATAAATTTTTAGATAAATTTAGTTATCTATGAGAAATAATTAAAAGTTAAAAGAGGAATTCCCATTACATTTGGAATTCCATGATTGGATGGGAAAAGAGAATCTCCTATCATATTGGAATTATGGAATAATTTATTTAATTTTAAAAATGATTTTTTAGATAAATTTATTTATCTATAGAAAATAATTAAATGTTAAAAGAGAAATTCCCATTACATTTGGAATTCCATGATTGGATGGGAAAAAGAGAATTTCCTATCATATTGGAATTATGGGATAATTCATTTAATTTTAAAAATGGATTTTTTGATAAATTTATTTATCTATGAGAAATAATTAAATGTTAAAAAAGGAATTCCCATTACATTTGGAATTCCATCATTGGATAGGAAAAAGAGAATTTCCTATCATATTGGAATTATGGGATAATTAATTTAATTTCAAAGATGAATTTTTAGATAAATTTATTTATCTATGAGAAACATTTAAATGTCAAAAGAGGAATCCTTACAACATTTGGAATTCCATCATTTAGATGGACAAAGAGAAATTTCTAGCATATTAAAAAAATGGATATTTTAAATGAATTTATTATATAGGAAATATTTGATGGGAAAAGAGGAATTCCCATGGTAATTGGGATCCTAGAAATTAAATGGGAAGAAGAGGAGTTTTTTTGTATAAATTTGATTTATGATTATTTTACCATAAGAGGAAATATGGGTAGAATTGATTTCTACAAATCCCATAAATTCTTTTATTCAAAAGAAGAATATTGAATATAATTCAATTTAGGATTTGAGAAGGAATACGAAACTAGTTGTCAGAAAAAGGATCTTTAATTAGGCCAAGCAATTGGCTGAAATTTAGAAAAAGTCTTATTATCAATATCAATATAGAAAAAGCTATTAAATGATAATAGCATGTGACTGGATGTGATAAGAAGAAAATAGGATGTGACTGGATGTGATAAGAAGAAAATAGGATGTGATAAGATGTGTATGAATATGATAAAAAGAAAATAGGATGTGACTGGATGTGATAAGAAGAAAACAGGATGTGATAAGATGTGTATGGGCTGTGATAGGATGAGTATGGATGTGGATGTATGGATGTGGAAATGGATGTATGGATGTAGATGTGGATGTGGATGTATGGATGTGGATGTATGAATGTGGATGTGAAAATGGATGTATGGATGTAGATGTGGATATATGGATGTGGATGTGGATGTGGATTTGGATGTATGGATGTGGATGTATGAATGTGGATGTGGATGTGGATGTATGGATATGGATGTGGATGTGGATGCATGAATGTGGACGTGGAAATGGATGTAGATGTGGATGTGGATGTGGATGTGGATGTGGAAATGGATGTATGGATGTAGATGTGGATGTGGATGTGAAAATGGATGTATGGATGTAGATGTGGATGTGGATGTGGATGTGGATGTGGATGTGGATGTATGGATGTGAATGTGGAAATGGATGTATGGATGTGGATGTGAAAATGGATGTATGGATGTGGATGTGGATGTATGGATGTGGATGTGGAAATGGATGTATGGATGTAGATGTGGATGTATGGATGTGGATGTGGATGTGGATGTATGAATGTGGATGTGGATGTGGATGTATGGATGTGGATGTGTGGATGTAGATGTATGGATGTGGATGTATGGATGTGGATGTGGAAATGGATGTATGGATGTGGATGTGGAAATGGATGTATGGATGTGGATATGAAAATGGATGTATGGATGTAGATGTGGATGTATGGATGTGGATGTGAAAATGGATGTATGGATGTGGATGTGAAAATGGATGTGTGGATGTGGATGTGGATGTATGGATGTGGATGTGGATGTATGGATGTGGATGTGGATGTGGATGTATGAATGTGGATGTGGATGTGTGGATATGGATGTATGGATGTGGATGTGGATGTGGAAATGGATGTATGGATGTAGATGTGGATGTGGATGTATGGATGTGGATGTGGATGCGGATGTATGAATGCGGATGTGGATGTGGATGTATGAATGTGGATGTGTAGGTGGAATAATGAATGCGAATGTGGATGTGAAAAGATGTGACGTCGATATGAGTGAATGGATGAGATGTGATGACATGTGATTCAGGTGAATGAATGATATGAGATGTGAATGAATGATATGTGATGTGAATGAATTTGATGTGATGAGATGGAAAATGATGTGATCGGATGAGAATGGGTACACATATGAATTGAATGCGGAATAAGTAATGTGGACTGATGAGGGATAATGTGGAAAGACAAGAGTTCATTATAGAAATTGTATTTGTGACCTGTTTGTAAATCTGTTTTATGTCAAGAATGCTGGGGAAGCATTTTCACCGTCTTGTGAATAAGGTCGTGGAGACCTAACTGATAAAGTTGTAACAGCTGACGGAGAGTCAACGGAGGACGTCTCACGTAGCAAGGTCGGTCGAGGCCAGCCTCGGTTCGATTTAAATGGTGAGCTTCCAGTACGGTGGATGAGCGACCAAGGAAGCGGCCTATGAGTGAAGCGCTAGGTGACCTGCGAAGGATCCTAGAGGGTGCTGACCATACGGTGCTCGGGCTTTGGGTCGCCAAAGATACCCACACGTGCGTCATGGAAGATATTGGAACAAGGAGTAAGAGTTGTTTTTTGAAACCGGGCATGGATCTCGTTGACTTACCTTGCTGGTCCTCAATGGATGAGTCCGTGGCTTTTTTTATATGGATCTATTGGTTGATCTTGCTAATCTTCAACGGAGATTCCATCTTGATTTTTATAAGTGAATATATTGCCGCGAGTACTATGAGCTAGGAACTATTGAAAAGGCCCTTGAGTGGACAGATGGTGAGTGTTCTGGTTGCCAATGATGCCATAGATACTCCGATGAAGGAATGATTAGAAATTAAGATTCAACTGGATATTTTGGAGGATTGTGATCAGTGATACTATGTAGAAGATTGTTTTAAAGATATTTTGTAGGATTATGATCAGTGATACTATGGTTTCATTTTAAAGACAGCTGAATCTGTGAAACATGCAATTTCATATTGGGTGTGTAAGTGGTGTGACTATCTTGAAGTTTGCTTGAAGCGCGGGCTAGGGCGCCTGGGAACTCTTTTCCCTAGTACTCGGGGCAAAAAATAACCAAATTTTTAAATGGATCCTATCACTACAGTGGTTGGGCGGTTGGATAACCCATGGGATTGGATGGGGTTAGACTGGACTGATGGATCGTTAAAATGAGACTCAATTCTGTTAAGTTACGATAGTTGAAGTAATCTCGAATAGTCCTTGTTCTATGGAAAAGAATCAACAGTTATGCCTCTTGACGAGGAAAAAAGCATCTATGATCCAAGTGCAAGTCTCTTCCCTTGATCGGACCATGTGACTTACAGATTCGGTTGGATCAGTTTGGTTAGTTAAGGCTCTTGACTACGTTAGTATATATTTTCATGGAGGAATCGCCCGTGCGTTATAGGTGAGGGAAGTTTTTTCGGGCTCAGTTTTGGAAGAACCGAGGGATTAGTCTCTTGTCCGAATATCCGTGGTGGGCGAGGCCCCGAGTAAGAGGCTCTTCCCTAAGCAAGAAGTGCTACTTCCACTGCTAGCACCCCCAAATTCGTTGCGTGGAGGGAGAAGGGATCTTTCAGCTGGTATCAAAGCAAATTGGCTAAAGTGGATCAATTGAGAAGCAAGAAATGTCAGAAATTTATGAAATACTAGTAAAAGATTGTAATTGTGTGATGAAATTCATACAAATTAATATTCAGAATAAAGATTGTAATTGTGTGATGAAATTCAATAAATTAATATTCAGAATAAAGATTCATAAATTAGAAATTGGGTCTTCTGATGGAAGTACCACAATTGTATGGAATCCCTAACTTGCTTGAGGCCTAGATATGATGGTATTAACTCCAAGGACCGTGACTACCCGTATATACCGTGGGTATATCTGCAGCTCTTTATTGACAATATATATGAGTAAATCTAAGACCTTGAAATTATAAGCAAAAATTCTATCTAGATGAGATGAATTCAAATGCTGGTGAAAGATCCCTGTACCCATCGCGCAACGAATTCAGGGGTGCTAGTAGTGGGAGTAGCACTTCTTGCACGGGGGCAGGGTCCCTCACTCGGGGCCTTGCCCACGTATATCTGGACAAGAGACTAATCCCTTGGCTCTTCCAAAATCGAACATGAAAAAACTCTCTTGCCCAAAAAGCACGGGTGATTCCTCCAGGATATTTTTACTCTAACATAGTCAAGAGCCTTAACTAAGAGAACTGATCTGACTAAACCCGTGAGTCCCATAGTCAGATCAAGGAAAAGACTTGCACTTGGATCATAGAGACCAACGCTTTTTTCCTCATTGAGAGGCACAATGGTTAATTCTTTTCCATAGAACAATTTTTATCAGGGATTTGCTTCATCTATCGTATCATAACAGAATTGAGTCTCATTTTAGGGATCCATCAGTCCATCCTAACCCCATCCAGTCCCATGAGTAAGCCAAACACCCAACCTCTATAGTGATGGGATCCAATTAAGAATTTGGTGAGGTTTTGTCCTGGTGGGTACCAAGGAAAAGAGTTCCTAGGCCCCCTAGCTGGATATTCATGCAAACTTAAAACTAGTCACACCACTTACACACCCAATATGAAATTGCCTTTTTCACAAATTCAGTTGTCTTTAAAACAATCTTTTAATGAAACTATAGTATAACTGATCATAATCCTCCAAAATTAATCCGGTTGAATCCTAATTTCCAATTTCCAATTTCCAACCGGTTAAATCCTGATTTTCAATTTCCAACCGGCTGAATCCTAATTTCCAATTTCCAACCGATTGAATCCGGTTGAATCCTAATTTCCAATTTCCAACCGATTGAATCCGATTGAATCCGATTGAATCCGATTGAATCCTAATTTCCAATTTCCAACTGATTGAATCTGGTTGAATCCTAATTTCCAATTTCCAACCGGTTGAATCCTAATTTCCAATTTCCAACCGATTGAATCCGGTTGAATCCGATTGAATCCGATTGAATCCAATTGAATCCGGTTGAATCTAATTGAATCCGGTTGAATCCGATTGAATCCAATTGAATCTGGTTGAATCCGGTTGAATCCGATTGAATCCGATTGAATCCGATTGAATCCGATTGAATCCGGTTGAATCCGGTTGAATCCTAATTTCCAATTTTTCCTTCATCGGAGTACCTATGACATCATTGGCAACCAGAAAGCTCATCACCACCTATCCACTCAGGGGCCTTTTTGATAGTTCCTAGCTCATAGTACCTGGCAATATATTCACTTATAAAAATCAAAAGGGAATCTCTGTTGAAGATCAGCAAGATCAACCAACAGATCCATATAAAGGATCCATTGAGGACCAGCAAGGTTAATCAACCAGATCCATGCCCAAATTTAGAAAACAACTCTTACTCTTTGATCCAAATATCTTCCTCGACGCACGTGTGGGTATCTTCGGTGACCCAGAGCCCGAGCACCGTATGGTCAGCACCCTCTAGGATCCTTTGCAGGTCACCTAGCGCTTCACTCATAGGCTGCTTCCTTAGTCCCTGATCCACCGTACCGAAAGCTCACCATTTAATTCAAGACCTCGGCCGACCTTGCTACGTGAGATGTCCTTTGTTGACTTTCCGTCAGCTGATGCAACTTTATCAGTTAGGTCTCCACGATCTCATTCACAAGACGGTCAAAATGCTTTCCCATCATTCTTGACATAAAATAGTCATTTAAAAACAGGTCATAAATATAGTTTCTTTAACTAACTCTCATCTTTCCACATTGTTCCACATCAATCCTCATTTATTTCATATGTATTCCTATTCTCATCACATATGGAAATTGAAGTTAGTAAATATTCAAAATGCGACTAGGAAGCCACAAGAACCTTCCCAACTCAACGTCATAGAAGATGCCAATCGAACTGAGGCAAAATAGGTGAATTACTCAATTCCTTGCCTCAAGGGCAAAGCACTTCTAGTCGACAAATAAGAACACAAATCTCCCACCAAAATGTGTTATAGACTCAATAGAATGGCTAGTTCAATGGATTGAGAAAGAGCCACTATGTTCCATTGAGGATCTATAGAAATTACACCATCATGATCTCTCTACATTAAGAGCTACAGAAATTACACCATCATGTTCCCTCTACATCAAGAGCTTTATCCAGATATTCTTGGGCCTACCCCTGTGGAGCATCTAGCCAAGAACACCCCATGACTTAACACAACAGGCCCTAGAGGACTAGCAAGCTCAATACTCTCTCTGCCTAACTCACCACCATGATTATGCAGAATCACGTCAAACTAACTTCTTCTTATCATCATTGTGGGAGGGCCACAATTAGTTACCACATGTATCCAAAGCCAAATCCCCCTATTGGCCACCATAGCACCCCATTGTCTTGACATCGTGATCTTGAAGAATCACGACCAAGACTCCCATGCCTGCATTATCATGCCTCTTAAAATGTTATTTTTTCCATCTTCATATCACTGAATCACATCCCTCTTGGTAATCTCACTTGGAGTGATTCTCTAGAAATCACATTATGTATATAGGACATGATCATGTTGATGGTTTTGGTTATGTGATCACACCGATGGTTTTGTGATCATGCCGACTGTTACCATGATCACACTGACCATGTGTCATGATCATGCCATAAAACCCAAGGCCAGTTTAACTATACCATTTGTCATCACCATAATACCCCAGCCATCGTAATCCTTTTGGCTTTAAATAGTCAATTTTTCCATTTTTGGCACACTTTTTCAATCTTTTTTATTTTGTTGTCTTGTTTGGAGCTCTCCAACATCACTGTTACATTGCTCTCTTGGTTGCTTCTTGTCTACACACCTCAGGTAGGACTCATGATCCTTATTTCTCCTTATTTATTTGGTTTCTTCTTGTCCACACATTCTCTCCACCAATGCCACACCACTCATGATCCTTATTTACTTGTTTAGTGTTGTTTCCAAAAGATATTATGCCTATGGGTTTACTAGTTACATGGTAATGTTTTTAAAAGTGTTGGGGTGGATTTCCTACTTCCATGGTAATATTTTTCAGGTCTTTTCACATGCTATGATTATATTCTCCTCACGCAACCCTCACATAAATTTCTATTATCTTTGCACACTCGGAACAAGCTAAAACTTCATGACTTAACAAAATATGCCTCAAAATTCCCCAGCTTAGAACTTTTTCAGGGTTCCTAGTGCAAGCATACTTTCATCACTTTCTCTCTCTCCTCAAAAATTACTAGTTGGAATTTACTGCACATAAACTTTGTAAGAGGGTAGGGGGATCTTACATTCTCCCCCACTTAAGATTTGGAATGCCCTCATCTCATAATTCCAACCTAAACCCATCCAGCCCATGGGTTAACCACTGGAATTGGTAGAACCAGACAATTACTCACCCACCCATAATTGAATGGCTTTCTTAGCTTTTGCTAAAACTTTAACTTATAAAACAATCCATTGATAAACAGTTATTGGTTACAGATGTCATAACTCAAAATTTCCATCCAGTCTCTTGTTTCTAAAAAAAAAATAATATCACTCTGGACTCTTTGTTGAGAGCAGCTAGTTAGCCAACGAGATCCAGTAATAGATTACAATTATCATTTCGTCCATCATACATACCTTCCACAACATACGCATGGGTGTCCTAGGCACCGCAAGCCCATGCATCGCCTGGTCAGAACCCTCAAGGATCCTCCTTAGGTGTCTTGGCACTTCACTCAGGGACCGCCTCGTCGGCCCTTGTTCATCGTACCAAAAGCGTACCATTTTAGCTGTACTGAGGCTGGTCAAGACCTGGGCCGGTTTTGCTGCATGAGTTGTCCTTTGAACACTCCCCGCCAGTTGTTGCAACCAAACTTCCCTTAGAAAACATATACCAAATGCTCCCTCCAACAGCATTCTGGCATAAGACACTCCTTTAAGAAAATAGGGTTTCTATGCAAGTTTTCAATTTGATTTTCTTTTGAATACAATGAGTATATCTTGAATTAGTATCCCCAAAACTTCTTGAACGGAATTCTAAATTTCATACCAGAATTCCTCGAATTCTTTAACCTTGATCCACAGATCAATTCGAAGGGTCTCAAACTTAGTTTCAGATTTGGCAGAGTTTTGAGGGTATTTTTCTAAACTAGTCACATCTTCTTTCCTCGAAACTGACGAAAGAGTTTGGTCTTGGTCATAGTCTGATTCAAGGTTCGAGTCTGATAAGATTTTCCTGAACTATCTTTCTCGAAAAGGTTTGATAATTCAGTTACTATTTTACTGAATTTCTTTCTTTGAATATTCACTTAATTGATTTCTAAATTAGTTATACGAATTCCAATGAGAAATAAATTAACCATTTATCTGAATATTTTGATCTCGATAGATTTCTTGAATTTTCTTTTTACAATCCGTGTGAGTATAAAACGATACAAATTTCTCTCTTAGAGTATTTAATTATTCATTTATCAATTTCTCATAGAATTGAAACATAGAATTTAAGAGAATTCTAATTTTGATATAAAAATTCTTTATGCATCTATTTATGCATAAAAATCAACTTCAATCGAAATAACACTTAAAAAAATCCTTTTATACATCTATTTATGCATAAAATCAATTTTAATAGGAATAACACTTTTAAAATAAAAAGAATTTCTTTATGCATCTATTTATGCAAAAAATCAATTTTTACAAAAATCACACTTTTATAATAAAAATTTTCTTCATGCATCTTTCTATGCATAAAAATCAAATTTAATAAGAATAACACTTTTATAAAAAATTTTGCCATTATGCATCTTTCTAAGCATAGAAATTAAATTTAATGAGAATAACACTTTTATAATTAAAAAATTTCCATTATGCATCTTTCTATGCATAGAAATTAAATTTAATGAAAATAACACTTTATAATAAAAAATTTTCCATTATGCATCTTTCTATGCATAGAAATTAAATTTAATGAGAATAACACTTTTATAATAAAAATTTCCATTATACATCTTTCTATGCATAGAAATTAAATTTAATGAAAATAACACTTTTATAATAAAAAAATTTCCATTATGCATCTTTCTATGCATAGAAATCAATTTTAATAATTAATGTCAATGATATCCATGCATATTCATAGGTGAATATGTACATGGAGTAATTAGAATATTTCTTTAAGATGCAAAAATGGTGGGAATTACTCTTTTGGGATAACATAAAAACAAACTTTCTTTTCCACAAAATTTTGGAAAATTTTACCATAACCTCCTTTGTATGGCTGACCATTTCTCATTTTTATCATTTTTTAATTGACCTAAATTAACCCAAATTAGATGTATAGGACTCTAATCTACACAATTTTTAAAATTTAAGAGAGTAAACAATCAAAAAAGTTTAATTAATCTTTTAGTTAATCTTTTTAGGATTAAGAAAGACTGGAATGTAAAGGAGAGAAGGGGGTGGCCTTTTCCTCAAAGGCATAGCATTTGAATTTAATTCAATCAACAGTAAAACATGAAAATCAAGAAAACCATAGATTTAAAAATTAAACAAGTTAGAAAAATTAGCTTACATGGAGCTTGTAAGCTTTCCTTTGGCTTGAGGGATTGAGGGTTCTACTCTTGTTTGAAGCAAGAGTGGCCACCAATTCACTTTGGAGAGGATTAGGCCAAAAACAATTGAATTATCAAGAAATTCAATGTAGATGGCTCAGGGCAGGAGTAGAATAACAGTGCATAAACACCATTAAGCTTTCACAAAGTGGGAGGCTTCTATTTATAAGAAAAAGTTATCCTCAAACCAAGCAAACTGATTCTAGAATTTTCCAGATCAGTTTGGTCGATTTTTGACCATTTTTGGGTCAATTCAGCTTACTTTTTGGATCTAGTTTTGAAATAGGAGAGAGGAGAGATGAAATATCTCATTTAATTGATTTAAAATTGGGGGGTAATGATGAGAAAAAGGCGCCTACTTCATGAGGGGAGATCCCCACTCCAAGGTGTCAAAATTTAATTTTTTAAATCTTTTCTTTGGTCCTTAGTCAACTCTTCATCTTATGTGAGCATTTCCTCATTTTTGGGGGGTTTTTCTTTTATTCTTCAATTTATCTCCTCCCTACATTTGGATTAATCTTATTTGTCCATAAGAACCTTAATCCAAAATTTTTAAAAAATCTGGACCCTCAGGCTAAGGTCTTTTGTGCAAATTATAATTTATTTCTAATGCACCTTAGGAATTTCTTTTTAAACTTCTGTTTTGGGGGAATTTATTTTAATAAGAAAGGATATTTCTCTATCCAAAGATATCTAAAAATTAAATTATCTCTCTCTAGAATATTTTCTCTCTCTAGGTCAAAAAAGCTAAACAAGATCTTTTATTATACTAAAAAGGGGATTGATTACAGGGGAAGAAACTGGACATCTAAAGGGGCTGGGCAGGAATCTTACATCCTCTCCCACTTGAAAAATGCGAGTTGTCCTCATCTCGCAAAATTGGGAGTAATCCCGCATCAGTTTGGCTTCTTTCTCCCAGGTTGGTGTCTTCAAAAGGATAGAACTTCCATTTGACTAATTTTTCTCTCAGAATTTTGTTCCTGAGAATCTTCTCTCAAACATCAAGGACTTCTTCAGGTTGGAGTTCCATCTGCCCTTGGGTTGAAGAAGTTAAGAGTTCATCACATTAAGCACATGATTCGGGCCCAAAAGAAGTATTATTGGAATTTCATTCAATCAAGCACTAGGATGCCTGTTGAGGGAGCATTTGGCATGCAGGAGGTTATGGTAAAATTTTCAAGAACTTTATGGAAAAGAAAGTTTATTTTTATGTTATTCCCAACAATTTCCACCATTTTTGCATCTGAAAGAAATATTCTAATTACTCCATGTACATATTCAACTATGAATATGCATGGATATCACTGATATTAATTACTAAGTTTGATTTTTATGCATAAAAAGATGCATAAAGGAATTTTTTTATTACAAAAGTGTTATTCTCATTAAATTTAATTTCTATGCATAGAAAGATGCATAATGGAAATTTGTTTTATTATAAAAGTGTTATTCTCATTAAATTTGATTTTTATGCATAGAAAGCTGCATAAAGAATTTTTTTTAATTACAAAAGTGTTATTCTCATTAAATTTGATTTTTATGCATAGAAAGATTCATAAAGGATTTTTTTAATTACAAAAGTGTTATTCTCATTAAATTTGATTTTTATGCATAGAAAGATGCATAAAGGAATTTTTTTATTAGAAAAGTTTTATTCTCATTAAATTTAATTTTGATGCATTGAAAGATGCATAAAGGATTTTTTTAATTAAAAAAGTTTAATTCACATTAAATTTGATTTTTATACATAGAAAGATGCATAAAGAAAATTGTTTTATTACAAAAGTGTTATTCTCATTAAAATTGATTTTTATGCATAAAAAAGATGCATAAAGGAATTTGTTTTATTACAAAAGTGTTATTCTTATTAAAATTGATTTTTATGCATAGAAAGATGCATAAAGGAATTTTTTTTAATTACAAAAATGTTATTCTCATTAAATTTGATTTTTATACATTGAAAGATGCATAAACAAATTTTTTTTAATTACAAAAGTGTTATTCTCATTAAAATTGATTTTTATGCATAGAAAGATTTATAAAGGAATTTTTTTATTACAAAAGTGTTATTCTTATTAAATTTGATTTTTATGCATAGAAAGATGCATAAAGGAATTTTTTCATTACATAAGTGTTATTCTCATTAAATTTGATTTTTATGCATAGAAAGATGCGTAAAGAAATTTTTAATTACAAAAGTGTTATTCTCATTAAATTGATTTTTATGCATAGAACACCATATTGGGGAATATGGGAATTTTCCATAAGTTTGGGACACGTAGTCAAAACTTTGGATTTGCCATAACTTGAACACCATTACTCCGAATTGTGCGCTTTAAAGCTTAATATATCCCTCTTTTCAAGTGCTTTCCAATGATAGGTCACATGATAGGGTTTTGAGAAACTTATAGACATGTTAATTGGGTCCCACCTTTTTAGTATTACAAAAAATGGGACTTGGGAGATTCCCAAACTCACGAATATGGTGTTATAGAAAGATGCATAAAGAAACTTTTTTATTACAAAAGTGTTATTCTCATTAAAATTGATTTTTATGCATAGAAAGATGCATTAAGGAATTTTTTTTATTACAAAAGTGTTACTTATTAAAATTAATTTTTATGCATAGAAAGATGCATAAAGGATTTTTTAATTATAAAAGTTTTATTCTCATTAAAATTGATTTTTATGCATAGAAAGATGTATTAAGGAGTTTTTTATTACAAAAGTGTTACTCATTAAAATTAATTTTTATGCATAGAAAGATGCATAAAGGAATTTTTTTTCATTACAAAAGTGTTATTCTCATTAAATTTGATTTTTATGCATAGAAAGATGGAAATTTTTTTATTACAAAAATGTTATTCTCATTAAAATTGATTTTTATGCATAGGAATGTTTTTAATTATAAAAGCGTTATTCTTATAAAAATTAATTTTTATGCATAAATAGATGCATAAAGAAATTTAGTAAAATAGTAATTGAATTATCAAACCTTTTCGAGAAAGATAGATCAGGAAAAATCTTATCTGACTCAAACCTTGAATCAGACTATGACCAAGACCAAATTCTTTCGTCGTTTTGAGGAAAGAAGGTGTGACCAGTTTAGAAAAATACACTCAAAACTCCCGCCAAATCTGAAACTAAGTTTGACACCCTTCAAATTGATCTATGGATCAAGGTTATAGAATTCAAAGAATTCTGGTATGAAATTCAGAATTCTGATCAAGAAGTTTTGGGGAACTGATTCCAGAAATACTCCTTGTATTCGAAAGAAAATCAAACTGAAAATTGTATAGAAATGAGATGTGCTGTGAATAGATGTGATGTGCATCAGATAGATGTGAATGAATGGATGAGATGTAATGTGATGTGAATCGGGATGTGAATGAATGAGATGTGATGACATGTGAATCAGGATAGATGTGAATGAATGGATGGATGAGATGTAAAATGATGTGAAACGGGATTTGAATGAATGACATGTGATGTCATGGGAATCGGAATAAAAATGAATGACACGGGATGTAAAGAATGGATGTGAATGTGTATGTGAAGAATGGATGTAGATGTGTATGTGAAGAATGGATGTGAATGTGTATGTGAAGAATGGATGTAGATGTGTATGTGAAGAATGGATGTGAATGAGTATGTGAAGAATGTATATGGATGTGTATGTGAAGAATGGATGTGGATGTGTATGTGAAGAATGAATGTGGATGAGTATGCAAAAGAATGGGTGTGGATGGATGTGAAGAATGGATGTGAATGTGTATGAAAAAGAATGGGTGTGGATGAGTATGTCAAAAATTTATGAAATAATAGTAAAAAAAACTAGAAATGTGTGATGCAATTCATACAAATTGATGTTCAGGCTGAAATTCATAAATTAGTTATTGGGTCTTCAGACGGAAGTATCACAAATGCATGGAATCCCTGACTTGCTTGAGGCCTAGACATGATGGTATTTACCTTATAATTCCAAGGACTGTGACTACCCGTTTATACAAAGGGTATAACTGTAGCTCTTTACTGGCAACATTATATACGAGTAAATCTAAGACCTTGAAATTATAAGCAAAATTGCTATCCAGATGATGAATTCAAATGTGGTTGATATGAAAGCGATAAAGTGAGCAAAACCACAATGAGGATGAATGGGACGAGTCCCTATGATGATGTTCGTAACTCGAATGACGATAATGACTTCAGAAAATCACTATGAGATTAGTGGATTGTGCTGACAGATTGCTACTAAAATAACACTTGACCTAGTGGATCAAGTTAAGGGAGGTCAAATTAAAAATCTATATAATTGAAATTCCCATGGCTATTCAGATGGAAATTTTGGTTTAATGGACCATTATTGTGTTAAAGATATGAATGATATGATCTGAAAGAATTGTTATCTGATGATGAGTTATATATAAGAAATCTTTATCTCCCAGGATTCTGTTGGGTTCACCAGACTATAAGGAACCCTATAATCAATTGGATCTTAAGGGAAAGAATTGTCCTCTAGTTTGTGCGATGAGGACATCTCTCGTTTTTTAAGTGGGGTAGGATGTAAGATTCCTCCCTCCAGCTTTTGAGGTGTGCAGGTGTAAGAACCTCCCCTTCTGATCTTGAAATTATTCCCCTCTCTGAAATAAAAGAAAGATCCTGTTTTACCCTGCTTTGGCCTACAGAGAGAAAATGTCTAGAGGGAGGTAATTCAAAATTGAGATATTTTTGGATATAAAATCCTCCTAGTGTCTAAAATGATTTCCATTGAAATAGAAATTCAAAAAAAACTTTCCAAATTGCAATTGGAATTAATTGAAAATAGGTAAAAAGAACCTTAGCCTAAGGGTCTAGATTTTAAAAAAATTTAGATTATGGTCCAATTAAGGTTCCTATGGACCAATAGGATTAATCCAAATGTAGGGAGGAGATAAATTGAAGAATAAAAGAAACCCCCCCCCCCAAAAAAAGAGTAAATGCTCACATAAGATGAAGAGTGGACTAAGGACCAAAGAAAACAATTAAAAAACTGAATTTTGACACCTCAGTGTGTGGGGATGTCCCCTCATGAAGTGGGCGCTTCTTTTCTCATCATCATTATCCCAATTTTAAATAAATAAAATGAGATATTTCATCTCTCCTCTCTCTTATCTCAAAACTAGATCCAAAAAGTAAGCTGCTGAATTGACCCAAAAAGGGTAAAAAATTGACCAAACTGATCTAGAAAATTCTAGAATCAATTTTCTTGGTTAGAGGCTCACTTTTTCCTATAAAAAGAAGCCTCCACCTTTGTAAAAGCTTAATGGTGTTTATGCACTGTTACTCTGCTCCTATCCTAAGCCATCTACATTAAAATTTTTAATAATTCAATTGTTTTTGGCCTAATCCTCTCCAAGGTGAATTGGTAGCCACTCTTGGTTCAAACAAGAGTAGAACCCTTAATCCCTCAAGCCAAAGGAGAGCTTACAAGCTCTATGTAAGTTAATTTTCTTGCTTATTTACAAATTTTAAATCTATGGTTTTCTTGATTTTTATGTTTTGTAGTTAATTGAATTAAATTCAAATGCTATGCCTTGATCAAAAGGCCACCCCCTTCTCTTCTTTACATTCCACCCTTTCTTAATCCTAAAAAGATTAACTAAGGGATTAATTAAACTCTTCTTATTGTTTACTCTCTTGAATTTTAGAAAATTGTGTAGATTAGAGTTCTATGAATGTAATTTGGGTTAATAGAATGATAAAAATGAGAAATGGTCAGCCATACAAAGGAGGTTATCACAAAACTTTTCGCCAGAATTTTGTGGAAAAGAAAGTTTATTTTCATGTTATTCCATAGGAGTAATTTCTGCCAATTTTTGCATCTAAAATAAGTATTCTTATTACTCCATGTACATATTCACCTTTGAATATGCATGGATATCACTAATATTAATTATTAAATTTGATTTTTATGCATAGAAAGATGCATAAAGAATTTTTTAATTACAAAAGTGCTATTCTCATTAAATTGATTTTTATGCATAGAAAGATGCATAATGGATTTTTTTTGGGCTATAAAAGTGTTATTCTCATTAAATTTGATTTCTATGCATAGAAAGATGCATAAAGGAAATTTTCTTATTATAAAAGTGTTATTCTTATTAAATTTAATTTCTATGCATAGAAAGATGCATAATAGAAATTTTTTTATTATAAAAGTGTTATTCTCATTAAATTTGATTTTTATGCATAGAAAGATGCATAAAGGAAATTTTTTTATTACAAAAGTGTTATTCTCATTAAATTTGATTTTTATGCATAGAAAGATGCATGAAGGAATTTTTTCCATCACAAAAGTGTTATTCTCATTTAATTTGATTTTTATGCATAGAAAGATGCATAATGGAATTTTTTAATTACAAAAGTGTTATTCTCATTAAATTTGATTTTTATGCATAGAAGGATGCATAAAGGAGTTTTTTTATTACAAAAGTGTTATTCTCATATATTAAATGTAAGAAAGCATTATGGGCCCAAGGCCATGGACAACTAGTAAGTAGGTGTGAACTCTTGGGTGGAGTATAAATACCAATGTAAATGGGATTATGGGTCATTCATGATAATGTTATCTGTTCCAAGAATCAATGGTGGTGAGCTTCTCCCGTGAGATGCTAAGTGGTGACTCCTTCATGAGCCACTCCCTTGGTGAGGGACTAACCCACCCCTGTTACTTTCTTTCATTGGTATCAGAGCCTGGCTTTTGATCCATGATTTTTAATTTTTCTTTTCTTCTTCTCATTTCATGAAATTTCTGCTTCATTTGATTCATGGGGGAAGGGGATATGGCTAAGGTAGAGTTTGTGGTTCAAATCTGAGCACATGGACCTTTTTTTTTTGAATGAGTGGACCAAATTGGGGAAAATTTCTAATCTTGATTAGCAGTTGTTAATCAAAAACGTTTTTTGTTTGGGAGCTTTCTTGCAAACCCTAGCCATGGAATCTCAACATGAGCAAAGGGCATTGAGTCTCTCATGTATCTAGCAATGTTTTATGAAGTATTTCACCTATTTTCCATGAGCAATGGGGCTCCCAATGTGGCTGAAAATCACTACCAAAGCTGCCCACGTTTTTCACCAAAGTGACCCTAATCTTCATCTCCTTCAACAAATTCAAGCATTAAGGCTTCCCGGGTGACATTGGTGAGTTGCTCCATCACTTCCTTACAATTTTGAAGCATTCTTTCAAGCTATGGAGTGAATTAGGGTTTTATTACACATAAAACCCTAATTTTTAGAAATTGGACTTTAATCATGGCCATTCATGCTGCTCTTTATGCATTATGAATGCTTGAATGCTATACATAGCCATTCAATGCTATGCCTTGCATATTGGCATAAGTGAGCATAGCTTTTGGCACATTTGGGGGATTGAATAAAATGTTTTGGGTTGGAAGCCCACTTTTTGGTGACATCGTTTTCCATTTTGCCGGTTGCACGTTTTTGGTCATAACTCTCTCATACGAACTCCGTTTTTGGAGTTCTAGTACTCAAAACGACCGACTCGTCGTCCTCTTCGAGACAAGCTATAGGTCTTGAGGTGCAGGATTCAGCAAGTGCTCTCTGTTTTCACTTTTGTACTGGATTTTCTAGTCCCGAGCAGGAACTCGCGCCCAGAACATGACCCGAGATCACCGCTCCATGACACTTGGATGTTGTTGATGTATGTGGAAATGTATTGACATTGCCATGAGTGGATGTGATGAAGGAAGCACTATGAACCATGTATTATGATATGAATGAGCATGAGTCATGCTATAAATCAATTGTAAGTCAACTCTACTCATTCATTTGAGCTTGTAACTCACGATTTTATTCCTAGAATCTAGAATGAAGTAAGGGTACCTTGGCATTTGGAGGAGAGGCCAAGGGGAGAATGTCTTGAATCTTCCTTGTCGTTAGTGCCGGGTAACGCGGTAAGGAAGAGGATTAGGTACTTGGTGGTAAAGAAATGGCCTCAACCTTCACCTTGGATGTAAACTTGGTGAAGGGGTGAGAAGTGCTTGGCCGGGAGATCGGCAAGCATCGACGCGCTTCATCGACCACTTCATTCGACTTGAGCAAACAAGCAAATCCTCTACATCGACTTCTTATGCAAAAGGACAAAATTGATGCCATAAGGTCACATGCTCAGATGAAAAAATGATTGAGGATTGATTTGATTACAGTGGTCAAATGCATAAGGATTTTAATACTTGATTGAGATGCTTTGATTTGATTGAGATTTGGTGCAAAAAGAGGGGAGACCATGGTAAAATTTTTGCAAAATTTGCCTACTTGCAGCCAGGACAAATCCTTGAATTTCTAGGGTTTTTCAAAAGCTTTTCAAATCTGTCCTGAAAGCTCTTCAATCTACCCGAAAACCTCTTTCAAACAAGCTCAAATCGGAGTAGTATTGAGCGGTCAAAGTTAAGAGTTGACTTTCAGCTAGAACACTTGACTGGTCAAAGGCTATTGACTTTTTCAAATCTGTTTTTGGGGATCCTTACTCGTCTCGTCAAGAGCTTCGCATCGATATAAAGATCACCCAAATCGGATAAGAATTGAGCGGTTAACATCAAGAGTTGACTTTCAGCCGATACAGTTGACTGGTCAAAGGCTGTTGACTTTTTCAGATCTGTTTTTGGGGATTCTTATTCGTCTCGTCAAGAGCTTCGCATCGATATAAAGATCACCCAAATCGGATACCGTTTGAATAGAGAAAAAAAAAATCAAGTAAGTGGTCTTTGCAAGGAGGGATCAATTACGCGCATGGAAATGACTAGAGGAGGTCAAAACAAGGGAGCCCGGAATGAAAATGATCAAAGACAACCGGAAGCAATGATGGAAACAAGTTCATCAACGAGGAATGAAGAAAGTTCAACCATAAAAGCACCATCTCCAGATGAATCTCAGCCAGTGGAAATGCCTCAATCTTTGGGCACTACTCCGCTAACAGTGGACATGATGTTAATGGCTATGGAGAGTATGTTTCAAAGGATTGAAAATAACCAAACAAATCGGCAACAACAATTTGGTGAACACCTCATGGAACGGTTCGACAAGCGACACCACTACCTGGATGACGTGATGCAAAGAGGGTTAAAAGACTTGGAGAAAGCCATTAGTGCATTGGCTCCTCTCAAGCTCAACCAAGAAGCCGATATGCATGCAATGGATGGTGTACATTATGATGCCAAACATGATGGAAAGCCTTCTATGCCAGAAGAGAACAAAGTAAGACAAATGATGCCACCTCAAATGATGCCACATTCTTCTTACATGGACAAGGGCAAGAGACCTATGGGTGATGCTTCTTATGAGAGATCCAATGCCAGTATTCCAAGAACTTCATCCTTTATGCAAGATGCAAGAAGAGGGTATGAACAAAAGGGATTTAAAGATGCAGGTGATTGGCAATTGGAAGATGAGCAAATGCATAGACACTTGGGTGAAGGAAGAGGATTTGATGATCCAAGAGCACGGCAGAGGGGTTCAAGAATGCATGGTGATTTTGACAATGCTGTGAAGGACAAAATTATATTTAATAAGTTCAAAGGAGAATCAAATTCTATCGAAGACTTTGAAGAGTGGGCAAACAAGATGGATCTCTACTTCGAAATCAGCCCAAGGAGCGAGATTGCCAAAGTCTACTTCGCCTCACTTCATCTTGAAGGTTTTGCTCACACTTGGTGGAGGAGGAAGCAATCTCATGGTTATGTCATCACTACTTGGGAAGAATTCAAGAATGACATGGCAGAAGAGTTTACTTCTCGCATGCAAAGGGACAATCACATTGTGGAATGGGACAAGCTAGAGCAAATCACTACCGTGAAGGAATATTCTCATAAGTTTCTAAAGCTTCTATTATACTTGGACGACTTTGATGAGCATTATCTTGTTGTCAAGTATATAAGGGGCTTGAAAGCTCCTATTGGTGGTGATGTCAAGTCTCATGAACCCGCCACTTTGAAGAAGGCAATGATGCTTGCACAAATTCATGAAGAGAAGTACTTGACAAAGTGGGCTAGCAAAGGGAATATCAAAGGGGAAGTGATCACAAGGACTGACATGGGTTCTCATGCAAACACAAGACCTAATCTTCCAAGATTTCCTACCGTGTATGGTAGAGGGTCTAATAGACTTCCATTTAAACCACCATTTATGTCCAACAAAGCTACATACAATGAGTCCAAGCCAGCAAATGGGGGTTCAAAAAGCAAGGTTATCAAGGAGGACCGTTTGCATGAAATGAGGCTCAAAGGTCTATGTTTCAAATGTGGAGAAAAATGGAACAAGGATCACTTCAAAGTATGCAAATCCAAGGAAATTTCCATAAGCTACATTATCACTGAGGACAATGCTAATCATGAGAAGGAGGAATTCCTTGAATGCAATGATGCCTTAGGATGGGGAGATCCTCATGAGGGTGGAGGTTCTCATGATGATGGTTTTGATGAAGAAAATCCCGAGTTTCCTTTTGATCCGGGTGGGAAACTAAAGTTTGCTCATGACAAAATGGATGATGGGATGCCTCTATGCGTGTGGAATGAAAACAATAGTGCACATACTACCTTATGTACAATCTCTCATGATGCTTATGCGGGAAGTAAGGGTGCCAACACATTGAGATTGAAGATCAAGGTGAATGGGAGAACAGCATATGCACTCATTGATACTGGAAGCACGCATAGTTTTGTCAATAAAAGGTCTTTGAACACTCTCAAAATGCAACCAACTTCTTTACCAAACAAGCACATGGTGCAAGTGGCCAATGGTGATTCAATGGGTTGCAATATGAAGTGTCAAAGTACAGAATTGGAGTTGTCCAAGAGCTACTCTTGCAAAGTTGATCTTTTGGTGATTGAGTTGGGACCAATTGACATAGTACTTGGATGTGATTGGCTGTCCACTTTGAACTCTTTTACCATGAACTTACAGAAAAGTTTCATGAGTTTTGTGCATCATGGAGGGGTTATTACATTGAATGGAATGCAAGGGTCCAAGCTCTTCATGATCAATGCTACTCAAATGAAGAAAGAGTTCAAGAAAGAGGGCTATGTTTATGTACTACAGCTTTGCAAAGAGGAAGATAATAGCAAAAAGGATTGCATCGAAAATGTGGACATGGTTAAGCTACTCAAGGATTATGAAGATGTGTTTACCATGCCAAAATCAATGCCGCCAAAGAGGAGTGTTGATCACGCTATTAATTTGGAACCAAATGCCAAACCAATCAACAAGCCTCCCTATCGTTTGTCAAAGGTTGAAAAGGAAGAGGTGGCAAAGCAAGTCAAAGAACTCATTGACATGGGATGGGTTGAACCAAGTCAATCTCCTTTTTCTTCTCCGGTGCTACTTGTGAAGAAAAAGGATGGTACTTTCCGCATGTGCATTGATTACCGTGATTTGAATAAGATCACCATCAAAAATCGTTTTCCAATACCAAGGGTGGATGATCTTTTGGATGAGTTGAAGGGTGCCACATGCTTTTCAAAGATTGATTTGCGTTCCGGATACCATCAAATAAGGATGAAAAGTGGTGATGAGTTCAAAACAACATTTCGTACAGAAAGGGGTCTTTACCAATTCATGGTTATGCCGTTTGGATTATGCAATGCACCGGCAACTTTTCAAGCATTGATGAACAAAGTGCTTCAACCTTTCCTCTACAAGTTTGTATTGGTCTTTTTCGACGACATACTTATCTATAGCAAACATGAGGAAGTGCATTTGAAGCACGTGAAAGAGGTTTTGGAGGTCTTGAGGCAAAACAAGTTGTATGTTAAGGAGACAAAATGTACCTTCATGGCACATGAGGTGGAATATTTGGGTCACATTGTGAGCAAGGATGGCATTTGTGTGGATCCAAAGAAAGTGGAATGTATTAGGAATTGGCCGGTTCCTTCAAACACTACTCAATTGAGGGGATTTTTGGGGTTATCTTCATTCTATAGGCGCTTTATTGCCCACTATGCAGAAATTGCAGCCCCAATGACGGACAAATTGAAGAAGGAAACCTTCTTTTGGGATGCCATTGCCAACAAAAGCTTTGAAGATATGAAGAAGATGCTCACATCAGCACCTATTTTGGTATGTCCAGACTTCACCAAACCTTTCACAATAAAGGGCGGATGCAAGTGGAAGAGAGATTGGTGCGGTACTTTACCAAGACCATGGAGTCATTGCTTATGAAAGTAGAAAGCTGAATGACAAAGAAAGAGAACTCCATGTGTATGAGCAAGAGATGATTGCTATACTCCATGCTATCAAGAAATGGCACCATTACTTATATGGGAGTCATTTTTATGTGAGAAGTGATCATAGGGTGCTGAAGTATTTCCTCACACAACCCAATTTGTCTCCTAAGCAAAGAAGGTGGGTAGCAACACTACAAAACTATGATTTTGAAATCACATACACAAAGGGCAAAGAAAATGTGGTTGCCAATTCCTTGTCTCGTATGTGGGCCTGCTCATTGTATGCTATTTCTGAGGTGCATAAAGATTGGATCATGGAGATACAAGAAGAGTACTTGTTTGATGAAGAAACCTCACAAATAGTGCAGAAATTACAGCAAGGTGTATGTGAAGAGTTACCCCATTATGAGCTGAAAAATGGTCTCCTCTAGAACTACAAAGGAAAAGTCTACTTGGTTCCTACTTCATCATTTATCAAGAAGATCATGGAAGAGATGCATTGTACTCCTATGGCTGGTCATTTGGGTGTCTACAAAACCTTTGATGCAATAAGGAAAAGTTTCTTTTGGAAGGGGATGTGGAAGAGCATTCATGCTTATGTAAGTGGGTGTCGGTCATGTCAATTGAACAAGGATCCTACACATAAACCGGGAGGTTTGCTTCAGCCATTGCCCATTCCCGAAGGCAAATGGAGTCATATATCAATGGATTTTATTACTAACCTTCCGCCACAAAGAAAGGGTGGGACAGCTTGTATGTTGTGGTGGATAGATTGACCAAAGTGGCCCATTTCATTCCTTCCAAGGTCACATATTCAGCCCAAAATGTTGCCAAGCAATTTGTTGATGGGGTTTTCAAGTTGCATGGTATGCCGTCACAAATTGTGAGTGATCGCGATGTCAAATTCATGAGCACTTTTTGGAGAACATTGTTTGAATATATGGGAACCAAGCTTACTCCAAGCACCGCCTATCATCCCGAAACCGATGGTCAAACAGAAAGAGTAAACAAATGGGTGGAAACATATCTACGCCACTATTGTCATGATACTCAAAGCACATGGGATAATTGGTTACCTTTGGCTGAGTTTGCTTACAACTCAACATATCATGTGAGCATTGGCATGTCACCCTTTGAGGCTTTATATGGTTACAAGGTCAATTTGCCTATGTTGGTGGGTACATATGAGACTTCTAACCATAATGCCAAGGAGGAAGCTGAAAGGATGCAAGCTTTGTTGCAACAATGTAAAAGTAATTTGAAGGTTGCACAAGAGAAAATGAGACAATATGCCAATGTTCATCGAAGACCATTGGGTTCTTTTGAGAATACCAAAGTCAAGATATGCGTCTTTGAAGGGAAGCACCAACACCAAACTAGCTCATCGCTATTATGGTCCTTATCAAGTGATACGAAGAGTTGGGGAGGTTGCATATCAACTCTTACTTCCATCTACAACAAAGATTCATGATGTGTTTCATGTCTCTCACTTGAAAGGATATGTGGGTATGATCGATCAAATGGTTGATGAGTTATCTCCAATGAATGAAGAGGGAATGATTGAATACATTCCAGAAGCTATCTTGGGTACAAGGAAAAAGGTACTTCGCACTCGTACCTTGGTGGAGTATCTTGTTCAATGGAAAGGTTTACCTAAGGAAGAAGCTTCATGGCAACCTATTTCAGCATTGGAGGGATATGAAGCATTGATAGAGCAATATGGGTTGGTGTAAATTCAGCCACATGGAACATTCTTCTCCGAATTTGGGGTATTCATTTGAGGTTTCGAGGACGAAACCATTGGGGAAGGGATGGTTTGTAAGAAAGCATTATGGGCCCAAGGCCATGGACAACTAGTAAGTAGGTGTGAACTCTTGGGTGGAGTATAAATACCAATGTAAATGGGATTATGGGTCATTCATGATAATGTTATCTGTTCCAAGAATCAATGGTGAGCTTCTCCCGTGAGATGCTAAGTGGTGACTCCTTCATGAGCCACTCCCTTGGTGAGGGACTAACCCACCCCTGTTACTTTCTTTCATTAAATTTGATTTTTATGCATAGAAAGATGCATAAAGGATTTTTTTTTATTACAAAAGAGTTATTCTCATTAAATTTGATTTTTATGCATAGAAAGATGCATAAAGGAAATTTTTTTATTACAAAAGTGTTATTCTCATTAAATTTGATTTTTATGCATAGAATGGTGGATAAACAAATTTTTTTAATTACAAAAGTGTTATTCTCATTAAAATTTGATTTTTATGCATAGAAAGATGCATAGAGGAACTTTTTTATTACAAAAGTGTTATTCCCATTGAATTTGATTTTTATGCATAGAAAGATGCATTAAGGAAATTTTTTTATTACAAAAGTGTTATTCTCATTGAATTTGATTTCTATGCATAGAAACATGTAAAAAGGAAAATTTTTTATTACAAAAGTGTTATTCTCAATAAAATTGATTTTTATGCATCGAAAGATGCATAAAGGAGTTTTTTTCATTACAAAAAAGTTATTCTCATTAAAATTGATTTTTATGCATAGAAAGATGCATAAAGGACATTTTTTATTACAAAAGTGTTAATCTCATTAAAATTAATTTTCATGCATAGAAAGATGCATAAAGGAATTTTTTTAATTATAAAAGAATTATTCTTATAAAAATTAACTTTTATGCATAAATAGATGCATAAAGAAATTCAGTAAAAAAGTAACTGAATTATCAAACCTTTTCGAGAAAGATAGATTAGGAAAAATCTTATCCAACTTGAACCTTGAATCAGACTATGACCAAGACCAAATTCTTTTGTCAATTTTGAGGAAAGAAGGTGTGATCAGTTTAGAAAAATACACTCAAAACTCTTGCAAAATCTAAAACTAAGTTTGATACCCTTCAACTTGATCTGTGGATCAAGGTTATAGAATTCGAGGAATTTTGGAACTAAATTCAAAATTTCGATCAGAAGTTTTGGAGATACTGATTCAAGAAATACTCCTTATATTCAAAAGAAAATCAAACTAAAAACTGCATAGAAATGAGATGTGATGTGAATGAATGCAATATGAATCAGATAGATGTGAATGAATGGATGAGATGTAATGTGATGTGAATCGGGATGTGAATGAATGAGATGTGATGACATGTGAATTAGGATAGATGTGGATGAATAGATGAGATGTAATGTGATGTGAACCGGGATGTGAATGAATGAGATGTGATGACATGTGAATCAGGATAGATGTGAATGAATGAATGGATGAGATGTAAAGTGATGTGAAACGGGATGTGAATGAATGATATGTGATGTCATGGGAATCGGTATGTAAATGAATGATATGGGATGTGAATGTGTACGTGAAGAATGGATGTAGATGTGTATGTGAAGAATGGATGTAGATGTGTATGTGAAAAATGGATGTGAATGTGTATGTGAAGAATGGATGTAGATGTGTATGTGAAGAATGGATATGGATGTGTATGTGAAGAATGGATGTGGATGTGTATGTGAAGAATGGATATGGATGTGTATGTGAAGAATGGATGTGAATGTATATGTGAAGAATGGATGTAGATGTGTATGTGAAGAATGGATGTGAATGAGTATATGAAGAATGGATGTAGATGTGTATGTGAAGAATGGATGTGGATGTGTATGTGAAGAATGGATGTGGATGTATGTGAAAGAATGGATGTGGATGTGTATGTAAAAGACTGTGATGTGATGTAAAGAGATGTGATGTGACATGAATATATGTGGATGTGAAGTGATAGATGTGAATGTATGGATAGATGTGAGTAGTCGTATATGTGAACGATTGGATGGATGTGAAGTGATAGATGTGAATGTATGGATAGATGTGAGTAGTCGTATATGTGAACGATTGGATTGGATGGATGTGGATGAATGAGATGAGATATGTATGAATGAGATATGATGTGGATAGAAGTGATGTGATATAATGCGGATAGAATGTATGTGATGGGAGGGTAATGAGAATGAATGTGGTGGATATGAATGAATGAATGTGATGTGATGGATGTAAATGGATGTGCTGTTAAATGAATGTGATGGACGTGAATAGATGTGATGGACGTGAATAGATGTGATGTGATGTGAATGAATGAGATGTGATGTAAATTGGGATAGATGTGAATGAATATGATGTGATGAGATGTGGTGAGATGTGGATATGGGTAGATGCGAGTGGATGAGATCTGATGTGGATAAATGAAAACAGATGTGATGAGATGGAAAATGATGTGATGAGCATGGGAATACATATGAAATAAATGAGGATTGATGTGGAACAATGTGGAAAGACGAGAGTTTGTTATAGAAATTGTATTTATGACCTATTTTTAAATGACTGTTTTATGTCAAAAATGTTGGCAAAGCATTTTGACCGTCTTGTGAATGAGGTCGTGGAGACTTATCTGATAAAGTTACAACAGCTAACGAAGAGTCAACGGAGGACATCTCACATAGCAAGGTCGGTCGAGGTCTTGACCAGCCTCAGTTCGATTTAAATGGTGAGCTTTTGGTATGGTGGATGAGAGACCAAGGAAGCGGCCTATGAGTGAAACGCTAGGTGACTTGCAAAGGATCCTAGATTGTGCTGACTATACGGTGCTTGGGCTCTGGGGTCACGAAAGATATCCACACGTACGTCAAGGAAGATATTGGAACAAGAAGTAAGAGTTGTTTTCTGAATTCGGGCATGGATCTGGTTGATTGACCTTGCTGTTCCTCAAGGGATGAGTCCATGACTCTTTTATATGGATCTATTGGTTGATCTTGTTGATCTTCAATGGAGATTCCATTTTGATTTTTATAAGTGAAAATATTACCGATTACTATGAGCTAGGAACTATCAAAAAGGCCCCTTAGTGGATGGGTGGTGGTGAGCAATCTGGTTGCCAACAATGCCATAGGTACACCGATGAAGGAATGATTGCAAATTAGGATTCAACGAGATATTTTAGAGGATTATGATCAGTGATACTATAGTTTCATTAAATGATTGTTTTAAAGATAGCTTAATCTGTGAAAAAGGCAATTTCATATTGGGTGTGTAAGTGGCGTGTCTAGTTTTAAGTTTGCATGAATAGGTAGGGGGTCTAGGAACTCTTTCCCCGTGGTACCCGATACAAAACCTAACCAAATTCTTAAATGGATCCCATCACTACAGTGGTTGGGCGGTTGGCTAACCCACGGGACCGCTGGCTGGACTGATGGATCCCTAAAATGAGACTCAATTATGTTATGGTACGATAGATGAAGTAATTTCCAGATAAAAATTGTTCTATGGAAAAGAATCAACGGCTGTGTCTCTCAATGAGGAAAAAAGCGTTAGTCTCTATGATCCAGGTGCAATCTTTTCCTTGATCTGACTATCTTACAGGTTCGGTCAGATCAGTTTGGCTAGTTAAGAAGGCTTTTGACTACGTTAGAGTAAACATATCCTGGAGGAATCACTCATGTTTTTCGGGTGAGGGAAGTTTTTCCAGGTTTGCGGTTTTGGAAGAACCGAGGAATTAGTCTCTTGTTTGGATATATGTGGGCGAGGCTCCGAGTGAGGGACCCTGTCCCGCGCAAGAAGTGCTACTTCCGTTGCTAGCACCCCAGAATTCGTTGCTGCATAGTGGGGACACGGATCTTTCAGCTCTGGTAGTATCAGAGCGAATTGGCTAACGTGGATCATCCGAGAAGCCAAAAATGTCAAAAATTTATGAAGTAACAGTAAAAAGTTGGAAATGTGTGATGAAATTCATACAAATTGATATTCAAACTGAAATTGAGAAATTAGTAATTGGGTCTTCAGATAGAAATACCGTAATTGCATGGAATCCCTGACTTTTTCTTGAGGCCTAGACATGATGGTATTTACCTTTTAATTCCAAGGACCGTGACTGCCCGTATATACCGAGGGTATAACTGCAGCTCTTTACTGGCAGTATATACGAGTAAATCTAAGACCTTGAAATTATAAGCAAAAATGCTATCCAGATGACGAATTCAAATGTGGTTGATATGATTTTAAAAACTATGGTTGAGAACTGATGAGGTGATTTGGATTCTGATTGAAAATTGATGATTCCTGAGTTTTGGTTGAAAAGCGATAAGGTGAGCAAAACCACAATGAGGATGAATGGGACGAGTCCCTGTGATGATGTTCGTAATTGAAATGACGATAATGACTTCAGCAAATTACTATGAGATTAGTGGATTTTGCTGACAGATTGCTACTATTAACACTTGACCCCATGGATCAAGTTAAGGGATGTCAAATTAAAAATCGGTATAATGGAAATTCCCATGGAGGACTGTTCCGATGGAAATTTTGATTTAATGAACCATTATTGTGTTAAAGATATGAATGATATGATTTGAAAGAATTGTTATCTGATGATAAGTTCTATATAAGGGATCTTTATCCCAGGATTCTGCTGGGTTCACCAGACTATAAGGAACCCTAGAATCAGTTGGATCTTAAGGGAAAGAGTTAACCTCTAATTTGCGAGATGAGGACATCTCGCGTTTTTTAAGTGGGGAAGGATGTAAGGTTCCTCCGTCCAGCTTTTGAAGTGTGCAGGTGTAAGAACCTCCCTTTCTGATCTTATAATTATTCCCCTCTCTGAAAAAAAAGAAAGATACCCTATTTTGGCCTAGAGATAGAAAATGTCTAGAGGGAGGTAATTCAAAATTGAGATATTTTTGGATTTAAAATCCTCCTAGTGTCTAAAATGATTTTCCTTGAAACAAAAATTCAAAAAGAACTTTCCAAATTACAATTGGAATTAATTGAAAATAGGTAAAAAGGACCTTAGCCTAAGGGTCCAAATTTTCAAAAAAAAATTGGATTATGATTCAATTAAAGTTCCTATGGATAAATAAGATTAATTTAAATGTACGGAGGAGATAAATTGAAGAATAAAAGAAAACCCCCACAAAATGAGTAAATGCTCACATAAGATGAAGAGTGGACTAAGGACCAAAGAAAACAATTAAAAAATTAAATTTTGACACCTTAGTATGGGGATCTCCCCTCATGAAATAGGCACCTTTTTTCTCATCATTACCCTAATTTTAAATCAATAAAATGATATATTTCATCTCTCCTCTCTCCTATTTCAAAACTAGATCCAAAAAGTAAGCTGAACTGACCCAAAAATGGTCAAAATTGACCAAACTGATCTAGAAAATTAGAGAATCAATTTTCTTGGTTAGAGGCTCACTTTTTCCTATAAACAGCAGCCTCCCCCTTTGTAAAAGATTAATGGTGTTTATGCACTGTTACTCTGCTCCTGTCCTAAGCCATTGAATTTTTTAATAATTCAATTGTTTTTGGCCTAATCCTTTCCAAAGTAAATTGGTGGCCACTCTTGCTTCAAACAAGAGTAGAACCCTCAATCCCTCAAGCCAAAGGAGAGCTTACAAGCTCTATGTAAGTTAATTTTCTTAGTTCTTGATTTTTATGTTTTGCAGCAGTTAATTGAATTAAATTCAAATGCTATGCCTTGATCAAAAGGCCACCTCCTTCTCTTCTTTACATTCCACCCTTTCTTAATCCTAGAAAGATTAACTAAGGGATTAATTAAACTCTTCTTATTGTTTACTCTCTTGAATTTTAGAAAATTGTGTAGATTAGAATTCTATGAATCTAATTTGGGTTAATTTAAGTTAAAATAGAATGATAAAAATGAGAAATGGTCAGCCATACAAAGGAGATTATGGCAAAATTTCCCAAATTTTTGTGGAAAAGAAAGTTTATTTTTATGTTATTCCATAGGAGTAATTTCCACCATTTTTGCATCTAAAAGAAATATTCTAATTACTCCATGTACATATTCACCTATGAATATGCATGGATATCACTGATGTTAATTACAAAATTTAGTTTTTATGCATAGAAAGATGCATAAAGGAATTTGTTTTATTACAAAAGTGTTATTCTTATTAAAATTGATTTTTATGCATAGAAAGATGCATAAAGGAATTTTTTTTAAATTACAAAAATATTATTCTCATTAAATTTGATTTTTATGCATCGAAAGATGCATAAACAAATTTTTTTTAATTACAAAAGTGTTATTCTCATTAAAATTGATTTTTATGCATAGAAAGATTTATAAAGGAATTTTTTTAATTACAAAAGTGTTATTCTTATTAAATTTGATTTTTATGCATAGAAAGATGCATAAAGGAATTTTTTCATTACAGAAGTGTTATTCTCATTAAATTTGATTTTTATGCATAGAAAGATGCGTAAAGAAATTTTTAATTACAAAAGTGTTATTCTCATTAAATTGATTTTTATGCATATTAGAAAGATGCATAAAGAAATTTTTTTATTACAAAAGTGTTATTCTCATTAAAATTGATTTTTATGCATAGAAAGATGCATTAAGGAATTTTTTTTATTACAAAAGTGTCTCATTAAAATTATTTTTTATGCATAGAAAGATGCAGAAAGGAATTTTTTCATTACAAAAGTGTTATTCTCATTAAATTTATTTTTTATGCATAGAAAGATGTATAAAGAATTTTTTAATTACAAAAGTGCTATTCTCATTAAATTGATTTTTATGCATAGAAAGATGCATAAAGGATTTTTTAATTATAAAGTTTTATTCTCATTAAAATTGATTTTTTATGCATAGAAAGATGCATTAAGGAGTTGTTTTATTACAAAAGTGTTACTCATTAAAATTAATTTTTATGCATAGAAAGATGCATAAAGGAATTTTTTTTCATTACAAAAGTGTTATTCTCATTAAATTTGATTTTTATGCATAGAAAGATGGAAATTTTTTTATTACAAAAATGTTATTCTCATTAAAATTGATTTTTATGCATAGGAATGTTTTTAATTATAAAAGCGTTATTCTTATAAAAATTAATTTTTATGCATAAATAGATGCATAAAGAAATTTAGTAAAATAGTAATTGAATTATCAAACCTTTTCGAGAAAGATAGATCAGGAAAAATCTTATCTGACTCGAACCTTGAATCAGACTATGACCAAGACCAAATTCTTTCGTCGTTTTGAGGAAAGAAGGTGTGACCAGTTTAGAAAAATACACTCAAAACTCCCGCCAAATCTGAAACTAAGTTTGACACCCTTCAAATTGATCTATGGATCAAGGTTATAGAATTCAAAGAATTCTGGTATGAAATTCAGAATTCTGATCAAGAAGTTTTGGGGATACTGATTTCAGAAATACTCCTTGTATTCGAAAGAAAATCAAACTGAAAATTGTATAGAAATGAGATATGCTGTGAATAGATGTGATGAGATGTGATGTGCATCAGATAGATGTGAATGAATGGATGAGATGTAATGTGATGTGAATCGGGATGTGAATGAATGAGATGTGATGACATGTGAATCAGGATAGATGTGAATGAATGGATGGATGAGATGTAAAATGATGTGAAACGGGATTTGAATGAATGACATGTGATGTCATGGGAATCGGAAAAAAAATTGAATGATACGGGATGTAAAGAATGGATGTGAATGTGTATGTAAAGAATGGATGTAGATGTGTATGTGAAGAATGGATGTGAATGTGTATGTGAAGAATGGATGTGAATGTGTATCTGAAGGATGGATGTAGATGTGTATGTGAAGAATGGACGTGAAGAATGGATGTGGATGTGTATGTGAAGAATGAATGTGGATGAGTATGCAAAAGAATGGGTGTGGATAGATGTGAAGAATGGATGTGAATGTGTATGAAAAAGAATGGGTGTGGATGAGTATGTCAAAAATTTATAAAATAATAGTTAAAAAAACTAGAAATGTGTGATGCAATTCATACAAATTGATGTTCAGGCTGAAATTCATAAATTAGTAATTGGGTCTTCAGATGGAAGTATCACAAATGCATGGAATCCCTGACTTGCTTGAGGCCTAGACATGATGGTATTTACCTTATAATTCCAAGGACTGTGACTACCCGTTTATACCAAGGGTATAACTGTAGCTCTTTACTGGTAACATTATATACGAGTAAATCTAAGACCTTGAAATTATAAGCAAAAATACTATCCAGATGATGAATTCAAATGTGGTTGATATGAAAGCGATAAAGTGAGCAAAACCACAATGAGGATGAATGGGACGAGTCCCTATGATGATGTTCGTAACTCGAATGACGATAATGACTTCATAAAATCACTATGAGATTAGTGGATTGTGCTGACAGATTGCTACTAAAATAACACTTGACCTAGTGGATCAAGTTAAGGGAGGTCAAATTAAAAATCTGTATAATTGAAATTTCCATGGCTATTCAGATGGAAATTTTGGTTTAATGGACCATTATTGTGTTAAAGATATGAATGATATGATCTGAAAGAATTGTTATCTGATGATGAGTTATATATAAGAAATCTTTATCTCCCAGGATTCTGTTGGGTTCACCAGACTATAAGGAACCCTATAATCAATTGGATCTTAAGGGAAAGAATTGTCCTCTAGTTTGTGCGATGAGGACATCTCGCGTTTTTTAAGTAGGGTAGGATGTAAGATTCCTCCCTCCAGCTTTTGAGGTGTGCAGGTGTAAGAACCTCCCCTTCTGATCTTGAAATTATTCCCCTCTCTGAAATAAAAGAAAGATCCTGTTTTACCCTGCTTTGGCCTACAGAGAGAAAATGTCTAGAGGGAGGTAATTCAAAATTGAGATATTTTTGGATATAAAATCCTCCTAGTGTCTAAAATGATTTTCATTGAAATAGAAACTCAAAAAAAACTTTCCAAATTGCAATTGGAATTAATTTAAAATAGGTAAAAAGAACCTTAGCCTAAGGGTCTAGATTTTAAAAAAAATTAGATTATAGTCCAATTAAGGTTCCTATGGACCAATAGGATTAATCCAAATGTAGGGAGGAGATAAATTGAAGAATAAAAGAAACCCCCCCCCCCAAAAAAGAGTAAATGCTCACATAAGATGGAGAGTGGACTAAGGACCAAAGAAAACAATTAAAAAACTGAATTTTGACACCTCAGTGTGTGGGGATCTCCCCTCATGAAGTGGGCGCTTTTTTTCTCATCATCATTACCCCAATTTTAAATAAATAAAATGAGATATTTCATCTCTTCTCTCTCTTATCTCAAAACTAGATCCAAAAAGTAAGCTGCTGAATTGACCCAAAAAGGGTAAAAAATTGACCAAACTGATCTAGAAAATTCTAGAACCAATTTTCTTGGTTAGAGGCTCACTTTTTCCTATAAATAGAAGCCTCCACCTTTGTAAAAGCTTAATGGTGTTTATGCATTGTTACTCTGCTCCTGTCCTAAGCCATCTACATTAAATTTTTTAATAATTCAATTGTTTTTGGCCTAATCCTCTCCAAGGTGAATTGGTAGCCACTCTTGGTTCAAACAAGAGTAGAACCCTCAATCCCTCAAGCCAAAGGAGAGCTTACAAGCTCTATGTAAGTTAATTTTCTTGCTTATTTATAAATTTTAAATCTATGGTTTTCTTGATTTTTATGTTTTGTAGTTAATTGAATTAAATTCAAATGATCAAAAGGCCACCCCCTTCTCTTCTTTACATTCCACCCTTTCTTAATCCTAGAAAGATTAACTAAGGGATTAATTAAACTCTTCTTATTGTTTACTCTCTTGAATTTTAGAAAATTATGTAGATTAGAGTTCTATGAATGTAATTTGGGTTAATAGAATGAAAAAAATGAGAAATGGTCAGCCATACAGAGGAGGTTATGGCAAAAAATTTTAGAATTTTGTGGAAAAGAAAGTTTATTTTCATGTTATTCCATAGGAGTAATTTCTGCCAATTTTTGCATCTAAAATAAGTATTCTTATTACTCCATGTACATATTCACCTTTGAATATGCATGGATAACACTAATATTAATTATTAAATTTGATTTTTATGCATAGAAAGATGCATAAAGGATTTTTTAATTACAAAAGTGTTATTCTCATTAAACTTATTTTCTATGCATAGAAAGATGCATAATGGATTTTTTTGGGCTATAAAAGTGTTATTCTCATTAAATTTGATTTCTATGCATAGAAAGATACATAAAGGAAATTTTCTTATTATAAAAGTGTTATTCTTATTAAATTTAATTTCTATGCATAGAAAGATGCATAATGGAAATTTTTTTATTATAAAAGTGTTATTCTCATTAAATTTGATTTTTATGCATAGAAAGATGCATAAAGGAAATTTTTTTATTACAAAAGTGTTATTCTCATTAAATTTGATTTTTATGCATAGAAAGATGCATAATGGAATTTTTTCCATCACAAAAGTGTTATTCTCATTTTATTTGATTTTTATGCATAGAAAGATGCATAATGGAATTTTTTAATTACAAAAGTGTTATTCTCATTAAATTTGATTTTTATGCATAGAAAGATGCATAAAGGAGTTTTTTTATTACAAAAGTGTTATTCTCATATATTAAATTTGATTTTTATGCATAGAAAGATGCATAAAGGAGTTTTTTTATTACAAAAGTGTTATTCTCATATATTAAATTTGATTTTTATGCATAGAAAGATGCATAGAGGATTTTTTTAATTACAAAAGAGTTATTCTCATTAAATTTGATTTTTATGCATAGAAAGATGCATAAAGGAAATTTTTTTATTATAAAAGTGTTATTCTCATTAAATTTGATTTTTATGCATAGAAAGGTGCATAAACAAATTTTTTTAATTACAAAAGTGTTATTCTCATTAAATTTGATTTTTATGCATAGAAAGATGCATAGAGGAACTTTTTTATTACAAAAGTGTTATTCCCATTGAATTTGATTTTTATGCATAGAAAGATGCATTAAGGAAATTTTTTTATTACAAAAGTGTTAGTCTCATTGAATTTGATTTCTATGCATAGAAACATGCATAAAGGAAAATTTTTTATTACAAAAGTGTTATTCTCAATAAAATTGATTTTTATGCATCGAAATATGCATAAAGGAGTTTTTTTCATTACAAAAAAGTTATTCTCATTAAAATTGATTTTTATGCATAGAAAGATGCATAAAGGAAATTTTTTATTACAAAAGTGTTAATCTCATTAAAATTAATTTTCATGCATAGAAAGATGCATAAAGGAATTTTTTTAATTATAAAAGCGTTATTCTTATAAAAATTAATTTTTATGCATAAATAGATGCATAAAGAAATTGAATAAAAAAGTAACTGCATTATCAAACCTTTTCGAGAAAGATAGATCAGGAAAAATCTTATCCGACTTGAACCTTGAATCAGACTATGACCAAGACCAAATTCTTTCGTCAGTTTTGAGGAAAGAAGGTGTGACCAGTTTAGAAAAATACACTCAAAACTCCCGCAAAATCTAAAACTAAGTTTAATACCCTTCAACTTGATATGTGGATCAAGGTTATAGAATTCGAGGAATTCTGGAACTAAATTCAAAATTTCGATCAGAAGTTTTGGGGATACTGATTCAAGAAATACTCCTTATATTCAAAAGAAAATCAAACTAAAAACTGCATAGAAATGAGATGTGATGTGAATGAATGTGAATGAATGCAATATGAATCAGATAGATGTGAATGAATGGATGAGATGTAATGTGATGTGAATCGGGATGTGAATGAATGAGATGTGATGACATGTGAATCAGGATAGATGTGGATGAATGGATGAGATGTAATGTGATGTGAACCGGGATGTGAATGAATGAGATGTGATGACATGTGAATCAGGATAGATGTGAATGAATGAATGGATGAGATGTAAAGTGATGTGAAACGGGATGTGAATGAATGAGATGTGATGTCATGGGAATCGGGATGTAAATGAATGATATGGGATGTGAATGTGTACGTGAAGAATGGATGTAGATGTGTATGTGAAGAATGGATGTAGATGTGTATGTGAAAAATGGATGTGAATGTGTATGTGAAGAATGGATATGGATGTATGTGAAGAATGGTTGTGAATGTGTATGTGAAGAATGGATGTAGATGTGTATGTGAAGAATGGATATGGATGTGTATGTGGAGAATGGATGTGAATGTGTATGTCAAGAATGGATATGGATGTGTATGTGAAGAATGGATGTGAATGTATATGTGAAGAATGGATGTAGATGTGTATGTGAAGAATGGATGTGAATGAGTATATGAAGAATGGATGTGGATGTGTATGTGAAGAATGGATGTGGATGTGTATGTGAAAGAATGGATGTGGATGTATGTGAAAGAATGGATGTGGATGTGTATGTGAAAGACTGTGATGTGATGTAAAGAGATGTGATGTGACATGAATATATGTGGATGTGAAGTGATAGATGTGAATGTATGGATAGATGTGAGTAGTCGTATATGTGAATGATTGGATGGATGTGAAGTGATAGATGTGAATGTATGGATAGATGTGAGTAGTCGTATATATGTGAACAATTGGATAGATGTAGATGAATGAGATGAGATATGATGTGGATAGAAGTGATGTGATATAATGCGGATAGAATGTATGTGATGGGAGGGTAATGAGAATGAATGTGGTGGATATGAATGAATGAATGTGATGGATATGAATGAATGTGATGTGATGGATGTAAATGGATGTGCTGTTAAATGAATGTGATGGACGTGAATAGATGTGATGGACGTGAATAGATGTGATGTGATGTGAATCGGGATGTGAATGAATGAGATGTGATGTAAATTGGGATAGATGTGATATGTGATGTGAATGAATATGATGTGATGAGATGTGGTGAGATGTGGATATGGGTAGATGCGAGTGGATGAGATCTGATGCAGATAAATGAAAACAGATGTGATGAGATGAAAAATGATGTGATGAGTATGGGAATACATATGAAATAAATGAGCATGATGTGATGAGCATGGGAATACATATAAAATAAATGAGGATTGATGTGGAACAATGTGGAAAGACGAGAGTTTGTTATAGAAATTGTATTTATGACCTATTCTTAAATGACTGTTTTATGTCAAAAATATTGGCAAAGCATTTTGACCGTCTTGTGAATGAGGTCGTGGAGACTTATCTGATAAAGTTACGACAGCTAACGAAGAGTCAACGGAGGACATCTCGCATAGCAAGGTCGGTCGACCAGTCTCAGTTCGATTTAAATGGTGAGCTTTTGGTATGGTGGATGAGGGACCAAGGAAGCTTCCTATGGGTGAAGCGCTAGGTGACTTGCAAAGGATCCTAGATTGTGCTGACTATACGGTGCTTGGGCTCTGGGGTCACGGAAGATATCCACACGTGCGTCAGGGAAGATATTGGAACAAGAAGTAAGAGTTGTTTTCTAAATTCGAGCATGGATTTGGTTGATTGACCTTGCTGTTCCTCAAGGGATGAGTCCATGACTCTTTTATATGGATCTATTGGTTGATCTTGTTGATCTTCAATGGAGATTCCATTTTGATTTTTATAAGTGAAAATATTACCGATTACTATGAGCTAGGAACTATCAAAAAGGCCCCTTAGTGGATGGGTGGTGGTGAGCAATCTGGTTTGCCAACAATCCCATAGGTACACCAATGAAGGAATGATTGCAAATTAGGATTCAACGAGATATTTTAGAGGATTATGATCAGTGATACTATAGTTTCATTAAATGATTGTTTTAAAGATAGCTTAATCTATGAAAAAGGCAATTTCATATTGGGTGTGTAAGTGGTGTGTCTAGTTTAAAGTTTGCATGAATAGGTAGGGGGTCTAGGAACTCTTTCCCCGTGGTACCCGATACAAAACCTAACCAAATTCTTAAATGGATCCCATCACTACAGTGGTTAACCCACGGGACTGCTGGCTGGACTGATGGATCCCTAAAATGAGACTCAATTATGTTATGGTACGATAGATGAAGTAATTTCCAGATAAAAATTGTTCTATGGAAAAGAATCAACGGCTGTGCCTCTCAATGAGGAAAAAAGCGTTAGTCTCTATGATCCAGGTGCAATCTTTTCCTTGATCTGACTATCTTACAGGTTCGGTCAGATCAGTTTGGCTAGTTAAGGAGGCTTTTGACTACGTTAGAGTAAACATATCCTGGAGGAATCACTCATGTTTTTCGGTTGAGGAAAGTTTTTCCAGGTTTGCGGTTTTGGAAGAACCGAGGAATTAGTCTCTTGTTTGGATATATGTGGGCGAGGCCCCGAGTGAGGGACCTTGTCCTACGCAAAAAGTGCTACTTCCGCTGCTAGCACCCCAGAATTCGTTGCTGCATAGTGGGGACACGGATCTTTCAGCTCTGGTAGTATCAGAGCGAATTGGCTAATGTGGATCATCTGAGAAGCCAAAAATGTCAAAAATTTATGAAGGAACAGTAAAAAGTTAGAAATGTGTGATGAAATTCATACAAATTGATATTCAGACTGAAATTGAGAAATTAGTAATTGGGTCTTTAGATAGAAATACCGTAATTGCATGGAATCCCTGACTTTCTTGAGACCTAGACATGATGGTATTTACCTTTTAATTCCAAGGACCGTGACTGCACGTATATACCGAGGGTATAACTGCAGCTCTTTACTGGCAGTATATACGAGTAAATCTAAGACCTTGAAATTATAAGCAAAAATGCTATCCAGATGACGAATTCAAATGTGGTTGATATGATTTTAAAAACTATGGTTGAGAACTGATGAGGTGATTTGGATTCTGATTGAAAATTGATGATTCCTGAGTTTTGGTTGAAAAGCGATAAGGTGAGCAAAACCACAATGAGGATGAATGGGATGAGTCCCTGTGATGATGTTCGTAATTGGAATGACGATAATGACTTCAGCAAATTACTATGAGATTAGTGGATTTTGCTGATAGATTGCTACTATTAACACTTGACCCCATGGATCAAGTTAAGGGATGTCAAATTAAAAATCGGTATAATGGCAATTCCCATGGAGGACTGTTCGGATGGAAATTTTGATCTAATGGACCATTATTGTGTTAAAGATATGAATGATATGATCTGAAAGAATAGTTATCTGATGATAAGTTCTATATAAGGGATCTTTATCCCAGGATTCTGTTGGGTTCACCAGACTATAAGGAACCCTAGAATCAGTTGGATCTTAAGGGAAAGAGTTAACCTCTAGTTTGTGAGATGAGGACATCTCGCGTTTTTTAAGTGGGGTAGGATGTAAGGTTCCTCCCTCCAGCTTTTGAAGTGTGCAGGTGTAAGAACCTCCCTTTCTGATCTTATAATTATTCCCCTCTCTGAAAAAAAAGAAAGATACCCTATTTTGGCCTAGAGAGAGAGAAAATGTCTAGAGGGAGGTAATTCAAAATTGAGATATTTTTGGATTTAAAATCCTCCTAGTGTCTAAAATGATTTCCCTTGAAACAGAAATTCAAAAAGAACTTTCCAAATTACAATTGGAATTAATTGAAAATAGGTAAAAAGGACCTTAGCCTAAGGGTCCAAATTTTCAAAAAAAATTGGATTATGATTCAATTAAGGTTCCTATGGATAAATAAGATTAATTTAAATGTACGGAGGAGATAAATTGAAGAATAAAAGAAAACCCCCACAAAATGAGTAAATGCTCACATAAGATGAAGAGTGGATTAAGGACCAAAGAAAACAATTAAAAAATTAAATTTTGACACCTTAGTATGGGGATCTCCCCTCATGAAGTAGGCGCCTTTTTTCTCATCATTACCCTAATTTTAAATCAATAAAATGATATATTTCATCTCTCCTCTCTCCTATTTCAAAACTAGATCCAAAAAGTAAGCTGAACTGACCCAAAAATGGTCAAAATTGACCAAACTGATCTAGAAAATTAGAGAATCAATTTTCTTGATTAGAGGCTCACTTTTTCCTATAAACAGCAGCCTCCCCCTTTGTAAAAGATTAATGGTGTTTATGCACTGTTACTCTGCTCCTGTCCTAAGCCATTGAATTTTTTAATAATTCAATTGTTTTTGGCCTAATCCTTTCCAAAGTAAATTGGTGGCCACTCTTGCTTCAAACAAGAGTAGAACCCTCAATCCCTCAAGCCAAAGGAGAGCTTACAAGCTCTATGTAAGTTAATTTTCTTAGTTCTTGATTTTTATGTTTTGCAAGCAGTTAATTGAATTAAATTCAAATGCTATGCCTTGATCAAAAGGCCACCTCCTTCTCTTCTTTACATTCCACCCTTTCTTAATCCTAGAAAGATTAACTAAGGGATTAATTAAACTCTTCTTATTGTTTACTCTCTTGAATTTTAGAAAATTATGTAGATTAGAATTCTATGAATCTAATTTGGGTTAACTTAAGTTAAAATAGGATGATAAAAATGAGAAATGGTCAGCCATACAAAGGAGGTTATGGCAAAATTTCCCAAATTTTTGTGGAAAAGAAAGTTTATTTTTATGTTATTCCATAGGAGTAATTTCCACCATTTTTGCATCTAAAAGAAATATTCTAATTACTCCATGTACATATTCACCTATGAATATGCATGGATATTACTGATGTTAATTACAAAATTTAGTTTTTATGCATAGAAAGATGCAGAAAGGAAATTTTTAATTACAAAAGGGTTATTCTCATTAAATTTAATTTCTATGCATAGAGAGATGCATAAGAGAATTTTTTTATTATAAAAGTGTTATTCTCATTAAATTTGATTTTTATACATAGAAAGATGCATAAAGGAAATTTTCTTATTATAATAATGTTATTCTCATCCATATCCACATTCACACACATTCACATACATTCATATCCACATTCACATACATTCATATCCACATTCATAGGCACCTTTTTTCTCATCATTATCCCAATTTTAAATCAATAAAATGAGATATTTCATCTTTCCTCTCTCCTATTTCAAAACTAAATCCAAAAAGTAAGCTAAACTGACCCAAAAATGGTCAAAAATTGACCAAACTGATCTGAAAAATTCTAGAATCAATTTTGGTTAGAGGCTCACTTTTTCCTATAAATAGAAGCCTCCCCCTTTGTAAAAGCTTAATGGTGTTTATGCACTATTACTCTGCTCTCATGTCCTAAGCCATCTACATTGAATTTTTTAATAATTCAATTGTTTTTGGCCTAATCCTCTCCAAAGTGAATTGGTGGCCACTCTTGCTTTAAACAAGAGTAGAACCCTCAATCCCTCAAGTCAAAGGATAGCTTACAAGATCTATGTAAGTTAATTTTCTTACTTATTTACAAATTTTAAATCTATGGTTTTCTTGATTTTTATGTTTTACAGTTAATTGAATTAAATTCAAATGCTATGCCTTGATCAAAGGGCCACCCCCTTCTCTTCTTTACATTCCACCCTTTCTTAATCCTAGAAAGATTAACTAAGGGATTAATTAAACTCTTCTTATTGTTTACTCTCTTGAATTTTAGAAAATTGTGTAGATTAGAGTTCGATGAATGTAATTTGGGTTAATAGAATGATAAAAATGAGAAATGGTCAGCCATACAAAGGAGGTTATGGCAAAATTTTTTAGAATTTTGTGGAAAAGAAAGTTTATTTTTATGTTATTCCATAGGAGTAATTTCCACCATTTTTGCATCTTAAAAAAATATTCTAATTATTCCATGTACATATTCACCTATGAATATGCATGGATATCACTGATATTAATTATTAAATTTGATTTTTATGCATAGAAAGATGCATAAAGGATTTTTTTTATTACAAATTTTTTATTCTCATTAAAGTTAATTTCTATGCATAGACAGATGCATAATGGAAATTTTCTTTATTATAAAAGTGTTATTCTCATTAAATTTGATTTTTATGCATAGAAAGATGCATAAAGGAAATTTTCTTATTTTATAAAAGTGTTATTCTCATTAAATTTAAATTCTATGCATAGAAAGATGCATAATGGAATTTTTTATTTTATAAAAGTGTTATTCTCATTAAATTTGATTTTTATGCATAGAAAGATGCATAAAGGAATTTTTTTAAATTACAAAAGTGTTATTCTCATTAAATCTAATTTTTATGCATAGAAAGATGCATAAAGGTAATTTTTTTATTACAAAAGTGTTACTCTCATTAAATCTGTTTTTGATGCATAGAAAGATGCATAAAGGAAATTTTTTTATTACAAAAGTATTATTCTCATTAAATTTGTTGTTTATGCATAGAAAGATGCATAAAGGAATTTTTTTAATTACAAAAGTTTATGTTCATTAAATTTGATTTTTATGCATAGAAAGATGCATAAAATAAAATTTTTTATTGCAAAAGTGTTATTCTCATTAAATTTGATTTTTATGCGTAGAAAGATGCATAAAGGATTTTTTCATTACAAAAGTGTTATTCTCATTAAAATTGATTTTTATGTATAGAAAGATGCATAAAGGATTTTTTTATTACGAAAGTGTTATTCTCATTAAGATTGATTTTTATGCATAGAAAGATGCATAAAGGAATTTTTTAATTGTAAAAGCGTTATTCTTCTAAAAATTGATTTTTATGCATAAATAGATGCATAAAGAAATTCAGTAAAATGGTAATTGAATTATTAAACCTTTTCAAGAAATATCAGGAGGAAAAATCTTATCGACTCGAACCTTGAATCAGACTATGAGCAAGACCAAATTCTTTCGTGAGTTTTGAGGAAAGAAGGTGTGACCAGTTTAGAAAAATACACTCAAAACTCCCGCCAAATCTGAAACTAATTTTGAGACCCTTCAAATTGATATGTGGATCAAGGTTATAGAAATCGAGGAATCCTAGTATGAAATTCAGAATTCCGATCAAGAAGTTTTGGGGATACTGATTCAAGAAATACTCCTTGTATTTAAAAGAAAATCAAACTGAAAACTACATAGAAATGAGATGTGATGTGAATAGACGTGATGAGATGCGATGTGAGTTAGATAGATATGAAGGAATGGATGAGATGTAATGTGATGTGAATCGGGATGTGAATGAATGAGATGTAATGTGATGTGAATCGGGATGTGAATGAATGAGATGTGATGACATGTGAATCAGGATAGATGTGAATGAATGAGATGTGATGACATGTGAATCAGGATAGATGTGAATGAATGAATGGATGAGATGTAAAGTGATGTGAAACGGGATGTGAAAGAATGAGATGTGATGTCATGGAAATCCGGATGTAAATGAATGATATGGGATGTGAAGAATGGATGTGAATGTGTATGTGAAGAATGGATGTACATGTGTATGTGAAAAAAGGATGTGAATGTGTACGTGAAGAATGGATATGGATGTGTATGTGAAGAATGGATGTGAATGTGTATGTGATGAATGGATATACATGTGTATGTGAAGAATGGATGTGAATGAGTATGTGGAGAATGGATATGGATGTTTATGTGAAGAATGGATGTGAATGTGTATGTGAATGCGTATGTGAAGAATGGATGTGAATGTGTATGTGAAGAATGGATGTAGATGTGTATGTGAAGAATGGATGTGAATGAGTATGTGAAGAATGGATATGGATGTGTATGTGAAGAATGGATGTGAATGTGTATGTGAAGAATGGATGTGGATGTGTGTGTGAAGAATGGATGTGAATGAGTATGCAAAAGAATGGATGTGGATGTATGTGAAAGAATGTGATGTGATGTAAAGAGATATGACGTGACATGAATATATGTGGATGTGAAGTGATAGATATGAATGTATGGATACATGTGAGTAGTCATACATGTGAACGATTGGATGGATGTGGATGAGATGTGTATGACTGAGATATGATGTGGATAGAAGTGATGTGATATAATGTGGATAGAATGTATGTGATGGGATGGTTATGAGAATGAATGTGGTGGATATGAATGAATGAATGTGATGGATATGAATGAATGTGATGTGATGGATGTGATGTAAATGAATGTGATGGACGTGAATGAGTGAGATGTGATGTCATGTGAATCGGGATGTGAATGAATGAGATGTGATGTAAATTGGGATAGATGTGATACGTGATGTGAATGAATATGATGTGATGAGATGTGGATATGGGTAGATACGAGTGGATGAGATCTGATGTGGATTAATGAGAACAGATGTGATGAGATGGAAAATGATGTGATGAGAATGGGAATACATATGAAATAAATGAGGATTGATGTGGAACAATGTGGAAAGGCGAGAGTTTGTTATAGAAATTGTATTTATGAGCAGTTTGTAAATGATTATTTTATGTCAAAAATGCTGGCAAATCATTTTGACCGTCTTGTGAATGAGGTCGTGGAGACCTATCTGATAAAGTTGCAATAGCTGACGGAGAGTCGACGAAGGACGTCTTGCGTAGCAAGGTTGGCCGAGGTCTTGACAAGCCTTGGTTTGATTTAAATGGTGAGCTTCCGGTACGGTGGATGAGAGACCAAGGAAGCGGCCTATGAGTGAAGCGCTAGGTGGCCTGCGAAGGATCCTAGAGGGTGCTGACCATACGGTACTCGGGCTCTAGGTCACCGAAGATATCCACACGTGCATTGGGGAAGATATTAGAACAAGGAGTAAGAGTTGTTTTCTGAATTCGGGCATGGATCCAGTTGATTGACCTTGCTGGTCCTCAACGAATGAGTCCATGGCTCTTTTATATGGATCTATTGGTTGATCTTGTTGATCTTCAATGGGGATTCCATTTTGATTTTTATAAGTGAAAATATTGCTGGTTACTATGAGCTAGGAACTATCGAAAAGGCCCCTGAGTGGATAGGTGGTGAGCATTCTGGTTGCCAACGATGCCATAGGTACACCGATGAAGGAAAAATTAGAAATTAGGATTCAACCGGATATTTTGGAGGATTATGATCAGTGATACTATAATTTCATTAAATGATTGTTTTAAAGACAGCTCAATCTGTGAAAAAGGCAATTTCATATTGGGTGTGTAATGGTGTGTCTAGTTTTAAGTTTGCATGAATATCCAGCTAGGGGGTTTGGGAACTATTTTCCCTGGTACCCGAGACAAAACCTAACCAAATTCTTAAATGGATCCCATCACTGCAGTGGTTGGGCCATGGGACCTAAAATGAGACTCAATTCTGTTATGGTACGATAGATGAAGTAAATCCCGGATAAAAATTGTTCTATGGAAAATAATCAACGGCTCTACCTCTCAATGAGGAAAAAAGCATTGGTCTCTATGATCCAAGTGCAATCTTTTCCTTGATCTGACTATGGGACTTACGAGTTCGGTCAAATCAGTTCAGTTAGTTAAGGCTTTTGACTACGTTAGAGTAAAAATATCCTAGAGGAATCGCCCGTGTTTTCCGGGTGAGGGAAGTTTTTCCGGGTTTGATTTTGGAAGAACCGAGGGATTAGTCTCTTGTTTGGATATATGTGGGTGAGGCCCTGAGTGAGGGACCCTACCCCCCGCACAAGAAGTGCTACCTTCGCTTGCTAGCACCCCAGAATTCGTTGTGCGGTGGGGACAAGGATCTTTCAGCTCTGCTGGTATCAAAGCGAATTGGCTAAAGTGGATCAACCAAAAAGCTAAAAATGTCAAGAATTTATGAAGTAACAGTAAAAAGTTGGAAATGTGTGATGAAATTAATACAAATTGATATTCAGACTGAAATTCACAAATTAGTAATTGGGTCTTTAGATGGAAGCACAACAATTGCATGGAATCCCTGACTTGCTTGAGGCATAGACATGATGGTATTTACCTTATAAATCCAAGGACCATGACTACCCGTATATACCGAGGGTATAACTGCAGCTCTTTACTGGCAATATATACGAGTAAATCTAAGACCTTGAAATTATAATAAAAAATGCTATCCAGATGATGAATTCGAATGTGGTTGATATGATTTTAAAAACTCTGGTGGTTGAGAACCGATGAGTTGATTTGTATTCTGATTGAAAAATGATGATTCCTGAGTTTTGGTTGTAAAGAGATAAGCTGAGCAAAACCACAATGAGGATGAATGGGACGAGTCCCTGCGATGATGTTTGTAACTGAAATGACGATAATGACTTCAGTAAATCACTATGAAATTAGTGGATTGTGCTGACAGATTGCTACTGTTAACACTTGACCCAGTGGATCAAGTTAAGGGATGTCAAATTAAAAATCGGTATAATTGAAATTCCCATGGAGGATTGTTCAGATGGAAATTTTGATCTAATGGACCATTATTGTGTTAAAGATATGAATGATATGATCTGAAAGAATTAAGGGATGTCAAATTAAAAATCTGTATAATTGAAATTTCCATGGTCAGATGGAAATTTCGATCTAATGGACCATTATTGCGTAAAGATATGAATGATATGATCTGAAAGAATTGTTATCTAATGATGAGTTCTATATAAGGGATCTTTATCCCATGATTCTGTTGGGTTCACCAGACTATAAGGAACCCCAGAATCAGTTGGATCTTAAGGGAAAGAGTTATCCTCCAGTTTGCGAGATGAGGACATCTCGCATTTTTTAAGTGGGGTAGGATGTAAGATTCCTCCCTCCAGCTTTTGAGGTGTGTAGATGTAAGAACCTCCCCTTCTGATCTTATAATTATTCCCCTCTCTGAAATAAAGAAAGATCCTGTTTTACTTTGTTTTGGCCTGGAGAGTGAAAATGTCTAGAGGGAGGTAATTCAAAATTGAGATATTTTTGGATATAAAATCATCCTAGTGTCTAAAATGATTTCCCCTGAAACATAAATTCAAAAAGAACTTTCCAAATTGCAATTGGAATTAATTGAAAATAGGTAAAAAGGACCTTAGCCTAAGGGTCTAGATTTTCAAAAATTTTTGGGGTATGGTCTAATTAAGGTTCCTATGGACCAATAAGATTAATCCAAATGTAGGGAGGAGATAAATTGAAGAATAAAAGGAAAACCGCCCAAAAATGAGTAAATGCTCACATAAGATGAAGAAGGACTAAGGACCAAAGAAAACAATTACAAAACTAAATTTCAACACCTCAGTGTGGGGATCTCCCCCTCATGAAGTAGGTGCCTTTTTTCTCATCATTACCCCAATTTTAAATCAATAAAATGAGATATTTCATCTCTCCTCTCTCCTATTTCAAAACTAACCCAAAAATGGTCAAAAATTGACCAAACTGATCTGGAAAATTTTAGAATCAATTTTCTTGGCTAGAGGCTCACTTTTTCCTATAAAAAGAAGCCTCTCCCTTTGTAAAAGCTTAATGGTGTTTATGCACTGTTACTCTGCTCGTGTCCTAAGCCATCTACATTGAATTTTTTAATAATTCAATTGTTTTTGGCCTAATCCTCTCCAAAGTCAATTTTTGGGGCCACTCTTGCTTCAAACAAGAGTAGAACCCTCAATCCCTCAAGCCAAAGGAGAGCTTACAAGCTCTATGTAAGTTAATTTTCTTACTTATTTACAAATTTTAAATCTATGGTTTTCTTGATTTTTATGTTTTGTAGTTAATTGAATTAAATTCAAATGCTATGCCTTGATCAAAAGGCCACCCCCCTTCTCTTCTTTACATTCGAGCCTTTCTTAATCCTAGAAAGATTAACTAAGGGATTAATTAAACTCTTCTTATTGTTTACTCTCTTGAATTTTAGAAAATTGTGTAGATTAGAATTCTATGAATCTAATTTTGATTAATTTAAGTTAAAATAGAATGATAAAAATGAGAAATGGTCAGCCATACAAAGGAGGTTATGGTAAAATTTTCCAAATTTTTGTGGAAAAGAACATTTATTTTTATGTTATTCCATAGGAGTAATTTCCACCATTTTTGCATCTAAAAGAAATATTTTAATCACTTCATGTACATATTCACCTATGAATATGCATGGATATCACTGATATTAATTACGAAATTTGATTTTTATGCATAGAAATATGCAGAAAGGAATTTTTTAATTACAAAAGTGTTATTCTCATTGAAATTGATTTTTATGCATAGAAAGATGCATAAAGGAAGTTTTTATTCTCATTAAATTTGATTTTTATGCATAGAAAGATACATAATTTTTTTTTTACAAAAGTATTATTCTCATTAAAATTGATTTTTATGCATAGAAAGATGCATAAAGGATTTTTTTTTTACAAAAGTGTTATTCTCATTAAAATTGATTTTTATGCATAGAAAGATGCATAAAGGAATTTTTTTAATTACAAAAGTGTTATTCTGATTAAAATTGATTTTTATGCATAGAAAGATGCATAAAGGATTTTTTTATTACAAAAGTGTTTTTCTCATTAAAAATGATTTTTATGCATAGAAAGATGCATAAAGGATTTTTTTTATTACAAAATTATTTTTCTCATTAAAAATGATATTTATGCATAGAAAGATGCATAAAGGATTTTTTTTAATTATAAAAGCGTTATTCTTATAAAAATTAATTTTTATGCATAAATAGATGCATAAAGAAATTCAGTAAAATGGTAACTGAATTATCAAAACTTTTTGAGAAAGATAGACCATCAGGAAGAAGAATCTTATCCGACTCAAACCTTGAATCAGACTATGACCAAGACCAAATTCTTTCGTGAGTTTTGAGGAAAGAAGGTGTGACTAGTTTAGAAAATACACTCAAAACTCCCGCCAAATCTGAAACTAAGTTTGAGACCCTTCAAATTGATATGTGGATCAAGGTTATAGAATTCGAGGAATTCTGGTATGAAATTCAGAATTCCTATCAAGAAGTTTTGGGGATACTGATTCAAGAAATACTCCTTGTATTCAAAAGAAAATCAAATTGAAAACTACATAGAAATGAGATGTGATGTGAAAAGATGTGATGAGATGCGATGTGAATCCGCCGATAGATGTGAATGAATGGATGAGATGTAATGTGATGTGAATCGGGATGTGAATGAGATGTGATGACATGTGAATGAATGAGATGTGATAACATGTGAATGAATGAGATGTGATGACATGTGAATCAGGATAGATGTGAATGAATGAATGGATGAGATGTAAAGTGATGTAGAACAGGATGTGAATGAATGAGATGTAATGTCATGGGAATCGGGATGTAAATGAATGAATGAGATGTGATGTCATGGGAATCAGGATGTAAATGAATGATATGGGATATGAAGAATGGATGTAAATGAATGATATGGGATAGTAAGAATGGATGTGAATGTGTATGTTATATGTGAAGAATGGATGTAGATGTGTATGTGAAGAATGGATGTGTATGTTGTATGTGAAGAATGGATGTAGATGTGTATGTAAAGAATGGATGTGAATGTGTATGTGAAGAATGGATGTGAATGTGTATGTGAATGAGTATGTGAAGAATGGATGTGAATGGATGTGAATGAGTATGTGAAGAATGGATGTGAATGTGTATGTGAAGAATGAATGGATGTGAATGTGTATTTCAAGAATGGATGTGAATGTGTATGTGAATGAGTATGTGAAGAATGGATGTGAATGTGTATGTGAAGAATGGATGTGGATGTGGATGTGAAAGAATGTGATGTGATGTAAAGATATTTGATGTGACATGAATATATGTGGATGTGATGTGATAGATATGAATGTATGGATAGATGTGAGAAGTCGTACATGTGAACGATTGGATGGATGTGGATGAATGAGATGAGATGTGTATGAATGAGATATGATGTGGATAGAAGTGATGTGATATAATGTGGATAGAATGTATGTGATGGGATGGCTATGAGAATGAATGTGGTGGATATGAATGAATGAATGTGATGGATATGAATTAATGTGATGTGATGGATGTAAATGGATGTGATGGATGTGAATAGATGTGATGTGATGTGAATCGAGATTTGAATGAATGAGATGTGATGTAAATTGGGATAGATGTGATATGTGATGTAAATGAATATGATGTGATGAGATGTGGATATAGGTAGATGCGAGTGGATGAGATCTGATGCGGATAAATGAGAACAAATGTGATGAGATGGAAAATGATGTGATGAGAATGGGAATACATATGAAATAAATGAGGATTGATGTGGAACAATGTGGAGGAAAGACGAGAGTTTGTTATAGAAATTGTATTTATGACCTGTTTTTAAATGACTATTTTATGACCTGTTTTTAAATGACTGTTTTATGTCAAAAATGCTAGCAAAGCTTTTGACCGTCTTGTGAATGAGGTCGTGGGGAGACCTATCTGATAAAGTTGCAACAGTTGAAAGAGAGTCAACGGAGGACGTCTCGCATAGCAAGGTCCGGAGGTCTTGACCAGCCTCGGTTTGATTTAAATGGTGAGCTTCCAGTACGGTGGATGAGGGACCAAGGAAGCGGCCTATGAGTGAAGTGCTAGGTGACCTGTGAAGGATCCTAGAGGGTGCTGACCATACGGTGCTTGGGCTCTGGGTCGCCGAAGATATCCACACGTGCATCGAGGAAGATATTGGAACAAGGAGTAAGAGTTGTTTTCTGAATTCGGGCATGGATCTGGTTGATTGACCTTGCTGGTCCTCAACGGATGAGTCCATGGCTCTTTTATATGGATCCGTTGGTTGATCTTGTTGATCTTCAACGGAGATTCCATTTTGATTTTTATAAAGTGAAAATATTGTCGGTTTTACTATGAGCTAGAAATGTGAGATAACTCTGCCCCCTCCGCGCACCGGCGGATTCCCGGTAGCTGACAAAGCAGAAGTAGCCCCCTCACGCACGGGGCAGGGTTTCTCACTCGGGGCCTCACCCACGAATGTCCCGGCACGAGACTAGGCTGGTGGTCACTCCGAAAACCGAAACCGGGAAAAATTCCCATGCCCGGAAAGCGGGGACGATTCCACCTTTTTGAAATTTTCTTAACGAGTTTTCTAATGAGATCAAAATCTAACTATCGTCCACCTGAATAAACCAAATAGAAGGTCACTATCACTGATATAATTTGATCATCTAAGAAATTCAACGCTTTTTTCCTAATCAAGATTAGGCACAGCCATTGATCCACTCAATCGAGAAATTTATGAGGGCATTAACTATCTACTCGAAGCCTAGCGTAATCCTAAGAATTTTCAGTTTGATTATTAAAACTCCATGATTCCAGCCTAACCCCATCCGGCCCATGGGTTAGCCACCACCCTATCACTGGAATCGGTGGAACCAAACAAGTACTCACCCACCCATAATTGAAATGCCTTTCTTAACTTTATTTAGCTTTAGAAAACAGATACGCACACACTCCTCTTTAAAACTTTAATAAAAACAATCCATTGACAAACAAATTACTGGTTACACATGTCATACTTCAAAATTTCCATTGAGTCTTTGTTTCTCACAAAATAGTATCACTTTGGACTCTCCATTGAGAGACCAACGAGTTAACAACGAGATCCAGTGATAGATTACAATAACATTGGTCTGTCATACAATATCTTCCTCGACATACGAATGGGTGTCCTCGGCACCGCGAGCCCGTGCATCGCCTGGTCAGAACCCTCCAGGATCCTCCTTAGGTGTCCTGGCACTTCACTCATGGACCGCTTCATCGGCCCTCGCCTATCGTACCAGAAGCGTACCATTTTAACCGTACCGAGGTTGGTCAAGACCTCGGCAGGCTTTGCCGCGTGAGCTGTCCATCGAACACTCCCCGCCAGCTATTGCAATCAAACTTTCCTTAGATAAACATATATCCCAAATGCTCCCTCTAGCATTCTGGCATAAGACAATCTTTTAAGAAAACAGGGTTTCTACGTAAGTTTTGTTTTGATTTTTGTTTGAAAACCATGAATAATCTTAAATCCGTATCCCAATACTTCTAGATCCAGGTCTGAATTCCAAACAGAATTCCTCGAATTTTGTTAAGTTGATCCTCAGATCAAAATCAAAAGTCTTAACTAGATTCAGATTCGGTGGGTGTTTTGAGTGCATTTTTCGTGAATTGATCACATCGTCATTGACGAATGAATTTGGTCTTGGTGGTCAATAGTCTGAATCAGAGTTTAGGTCTGGAAAGGTTCTTCCTAAATTGTCTTTCTCAAAAGGTACTATTTCAATTTCTCTTTTTCTAAATTTCTTTCGACGAATATTTGTTTACAGATTTCTAAAACATGGATTTCTTAAGAGGAATAAAATAATCATTTATCTCGATCTCTGACTTCAATAGTTTAATTGAAGTTTTCTCATTACCATCTTAGTGAATATGAAATGGTAGAAATTCCTCTCACATATTATCTACCTATTCATTTTTCCAATTCTTACGAAATTTAAATAGAGTATTAAAGAGAACCCTTATTTAATTATAAAGATTCAATATGCATCTAATTATGCATAAAATTCGATTTTAATGAAAATGACACTTTTATCATCATAAAAAATCATTTATGGTAAAAATCACTCTTTTAATAAAAAAATATCTTCTATGCATATGTTTATGCATGAAAATCATTTATGATGAAAATCACACTTTTAGTATAAAAAAAATATCTTCTATGCATATGTTTATGCATGAAAATCATTTATGATTAAAATCACACTTTTAGTATAAAAAAAATATCTTCTATGCATATGTTTATGCATGAAAATCATTTATGATGAAAATCACACTTTTAGTATTAAAAAAAACTTCTATGCATAAGTTTATGCATAAAAATCTTTTATGATGAAAATCACACTTTTAATATGAAAAAAATATCTTTTATGCACCCATTAATGCATAAAAATCAAATATGATAAAAGTAACACTTTTATAATAAAAAAATAATCTTTTATGCATACTTCTATGCATGAAATTCAAAAATGATAAAAGTAACACTTTTATAATAAAATTTTTTTCTTTTATGCATACTTCTATGCATGAAAATTCAAATATGATAAAAGTAACACTCTTATAATAAAAAATTTATATTTTATGCATACTTCTATGCATGAAATTCAAATATGATAAAAGTAACACTTTTATAATAAAAATAATAATCTTTTATGCATACTTCTATGCATGAAAATTCAAATATGATAAAAGTAACACTTTTATAATAAAAACAATTACCTTTTATGCATACTTCTATGCATGAAATTCAAATATGATAAAAGTAACACTTTTATAATAAAAAAATTAACTTTTATGCATACTTCTATGCATGAAAATTCAAATATGATAAAAGTAACACTTTTATAATGAAAAAAATATCTTTTATGCATACTTCTATGCATGAAATTCGAATATGATAAAAGTAACACTTTTATAATAATTTTTTTAATCTTTTATGCATACTTCTATGCATGAAATTCAAATATGATAAAAGTAATACTTTTATAATAAAAAAATTATCTTTTATGCATACTTCTATGCATGGAATTCAAATATGATAAAAGTAACTTTTTTATAATAAAAAAATATCTTCTATGCGTACTTTATGCATGAAATTCAAATATGATAAAAGTAACACTTTTATAATAAAAAAATATCTTCTATGCATACTTTTATGCATGAAATTTAAATATGATAAAAGTGACATTTTTATAATAAAAAAATATCTTTTATGTATACTTTTATGCATGAAATTCAAATATGATAAAAGTAACACTTTTATGATAAAAAGAATATCTTCTATGCATACTTTTATGCATACAAATCAAATATGATAAAAGAAACACTTTTAATAAAAAAATATTTTTTATGCATAAAAATCAAATATGATAAAAGTCACACTTTTATAATAAAAAAATAATCTTTTATGCATACTTCTATGCATGAAATTCAAATATGATAAAAGTAACACTTTTATAATAAAAAATAATCTTTTATGCATACTTCTATGCATGAAAATTTAAATATGATAAAAGTAACACTTTTATAATAAAAATAAATTTTTTTATACAAATAATCAAAATGCATCTTCTATGCATGAAAATGGTACTTTAGAATATAGAAATCATAAGGATTACTATTTTAGAATAATAAAAGATGAGATTCATTTCACTAATTTCTAAAAATTTTACCATAACCTCCTTTGTATGGCTGACCATTTTTTTAATTTTTAAGTCTCTAAATTAATTAAAAGTGTACCAAGAGTATTGAAACTATTCTAAAGTAAACATTTTTTTACTTATTTAAGACAAACATTATAAAAAACTTGACTTTAATCATTTAACATTCACCTAGGATAGAGAATGGTTGGTTTTACTAGAGAAGAGAGGGGAACGCCTTTTTTGTAATGAGGCATAACATTATTTGCAATTTTAGAGAAGACATAAAGCATAAAAACCATTTAAAACCATAAAAACCATAAAATAAGTGTAAAAAGAGAGGAATCACCAACTTACTAATGACTTTGAGAGCTTTCCTTTGGCTTGATGGTTTGAGGGTTCAACTCTTGTTTGAGACAAGAGTGGCCACCAATCTTTTGGAAGAGGGAAGGTCAAAAACTAGTGAATTATGAGTAAAATTCACAGTCTTTGGCACTTGGGAGAGGCAAGGTAACAGTGCAAAAATACTATTGAGTTTTAACAAAGAGGAGGGCTTCTATTTATAGGAAAAAGTGAGCTTCTAACCAAGCCAACTCATTCTAGAGTTTTCCAGATCAATTTGGTCAATTTTTGACCATTTTTAGGTCAGTTTTGCTCACTTTTTGGATCTAGTTGAAACAGGAGAGAGGAGAGATAAAAATATCCCATTATTTGGGAGTTTAAAACTCATTTAAGCATGTGAAATAGGCGCCTCCTTCATGAGGGAAATTCCCCCATGCAGAGGTGTCAAAAATGTATCATTTCACCTAAATATCTCTCTTTTTTAACTATTAACCTTGTCTTTAGTCAACTATTAACTATTAACCTTGTCCTTCGTCAACTCTTCATCTTATGTGAGTATTTACTCATTTTTGGAGGATTTTTATTTTATTTCTTCATTTATCTCCTCCCTACATTTGGATGAATCTTATTGGTCCATAGGAACCTTAATTTAAAATTTCGAAAAAATCTTCACCCCCAGGATAATGCCTCTTGAACAGATTATACTTAATTTCTAATGCACCTTCTGAAAATCTTTTTGAACTTCTATTTCAGGGAAACTTATTTTAATAAGATGAGATATTTTTATATCAAAAAATATTTAAAATCTGAATATTCTCTTTCTAGAATATTTTTTCTCTCTGGGCCAAAACTGGTAGAACAAGATCTTTTATATTTCTGAAGAGGGATTTGATTACAGGGGAAGATGTTGGATCTTGAGAGGCTGGGGAGGAATCTTACATTCTCTCCCACTTGAAAAAAAGCGAGATGTCCTCATCTCGCAAACTGGGAGTAATCTCGCAAACAAATCGGCTTAATTCTCCCAGGTGGCATCTTCAAAAGGATAGAACTTCCATTTTACCAATAATTCTCTAAGAACTCTGTTTCTGAGAATCTTTTCTCGAACATCAAGAATTTCTTCAGGTTGGAGTTCCATCTACCCTTGGGTTGAAGAGGTTAGGATTTCATCATCAAGCACATGATTTGGGCTTGGCACATATTTCTTTAGAAGGCTTACATGAAATACATTATGAACTTTAAGATGAGGAGGCAGAAGAAGCTCGTAGGCTAAGTCACCTACTTTCTTTGTAATCAAATATGGCCCACAATATCTAGGGGATAATTTCTTATACTTCCCAAAGAGATAGAGAACTTCTTTTGGGCCATACTCGAATGAAGACCATATCTGCTTCTTTGAATTCTCTGTCTGTCCTCTTTTTATCTGCATATTGCTTCTGTCTATCCTGGGCAGCTTTTATATCTTTACGAATTGCCTACATCTGCTGCTCCATGTCGTCAAGCATCTATCTGGACATCTCAACCCTAATCAATGGGTCGGACCAAGTTAATGGAGTTAAGCAATCTTGTCCCCATACAAAGCTTTAAAAGGGCTCATCCCGATACTTCGGTGATAAGAAGCATTGTAGGCGAACTCGACTAGGTGCAGATAGCTTAGCCACTTCGTGGGTTCCCTGCCACACAACAGCATGATCGAAGTATATCTTCGATTACTTGGTTTACCCTTTCAGTTTGACCATCGGTCTCAGGGTGATAAGCTGTGCTGAGATCCAAGAAAGTTCCCACTGCTTCGAAAAATGCAGTCCAGAACCTTGAAGTAAACTTGGGATCTCGATCACTTACTATTCTCCTGGGTAGGCCATGCAATCTAAAGATTTCTTTGAGAAACACTCTGGCCACATCCACTGCAGTGTAGGTTTCTTTTACTGGGATCAGATGGGCAACTTTGGTTAGTCTGTCAAACAACTACCACAAAAATGGAGTTGTAACCTGATTGCACTGAAGGTAATCCAGTAATAAAATCCATACTGATACATTCCCACTTCATCTGGGGGATGTCCAATGGATGTAACTTCCCAGGCATTTTTACTCTTTCAACTTTGACTTTTTGGCATGTCAGACATTGACGTACATGATTCAGTACATCCTTTTTCAGACCAGGCCAAAAGAAGCTTTTCTTTACACAGACATGTAGGTTTTGATGAAACCTGGATGTCCTGCTATAAGGCTATCATGGGCTTCATTCAAAATTTGTCCCTTGGTTTTCTCATTATTGGGAATGCATAGCCTGTAATTATAATACATAATGCCATCATCCAGGCTGTACCCTTGAGCTCTGTTCAACTCCTATGGAGTTTTGCTTTCCTGCATAAGTAACGGTAGCAATAGGGCCAAAGAATCTATCCTGCATGATCTTCTCACTTACTTCAATAATCAAGGGATTTGATATTACAGTAATTGCAAGCAAGGAGGCTTTTCTGCTGAGGGCATCTGCTACCACATTCTCTTTGCCTGGGCGGTACTTGATTTCAAAATCAAATTTCTGCAAGGTCTGCATCCACCTTCTTTGACGCATGTTGAGATCATTCTGAGTGAAGATCCACTTTAAGCTCTGATGATCTGTTCATCAAAGTGAATCTTTGTCCTAGTAGGTAATGTCTCCACAACTTGAGGGCATATACTACTGAAAGTAGTTCCAAGTCGTGGACAACATAATTCCTCTCATGCGTTCTGAGTTTTCGGGATTCATAGGCCACTGCATGACCTTCCTGCATAAGTGCACCTCCCAGGGCAAAACCATTTGCATCAGTTACTACCTCAAAGGGTAGAGAGAAATCCGGTAGCTTCAGAACGGGATTGGTTACCAAGGCGGCGGTCTTCAGCTTATCAAAAGCACTCTGGCACTTGGCAGACCACTGAAATGGGGTATTCTTTTTGAGAAGGTTAGTCAGGGGAGAAGCTATGAGAGCATACTTTGGTATAAAAATTCTATACCAACCAGTCAATCCTAAGAATCCTCTGACTTCTTTCACTGTCTTTGGTTCCGGCCAATCTATGACTGCTTGGACTTTTGCGGAATCTGGAGAAATTCCATCTTTGGATACCAGAAAGCCCAAGTATTCAACATGGTCGGCAGAGAAAGTGCATTTGCTCTTTTTGGCAAAGAGTTGATGTTTCCTTAGAATTTCAAGAACTTTTTGGACATGAGTCTCATGGTCAGCTGCATTCCTTGAGTAAATCAGAATGTCATCAAAGAAAACTAGAATAAAATCATCCTGAGGATGTCCTACATTAGGCGATTGAATGTAGCTGGGGCATTAGTTAATCCGAATGGCATGACAGTAAATTCATAATGCCCATAGCGAGTATTGATGGCTATTTTCGGTATATCTTGATCATTGATCCTGATCTGGTAATACCCGGATTTGAGATCTATCTTTGTGAAGATCTAGGCTCCATTTAGCCTGTCCAGAAGCTCATCAATTCTTGGGATAGGATACTTATTCTTAACTGTCAACTGATTTAGACTGTAGTCCACACAGAGTCTAAGCATTCCATCTTTCTTTTTCTGAAAGAGAACTAGCGCACCCCAAGGTGAAACACTGGGTCTTACAAACCCTTGTTCTAACAGCTGTCTAAGCTATTCCTTGAGTTCAATAGCTTCAGGAACTGGCATTTTGTACATGCGTACGGCTACTGGCTGAGCTCCAGGGGTCAATTCAATCACATGGTCTACTTCTCGGACTGGAGGCATTTCAGTTAGCTCTGCTGGGAATAGATCATCAAATTCACTTAACCATTTTGGTTATTTAGCCTTAAGCTTTGAGTCTACTGGTTTCATTTTGACAACATAAATTTGCTCCTTCTTCCTAAGTCCTTTCAGCAACCTGGAACCTTTTACTAACTGAAGGTCTGGGGATCCAAAAACTCCAGTTCCTTGAACTTTGTTCCCGTGAAAGTCATGGAAGGAAATGGTTCCATTGTGACGGTGTATGTCAGCTTGATTTTTGTGGAGCCAATCCATTCCAAGGATCCTGTCAAAAACTCTAGAGGTAAGACTTTAAACTGACAGTGGGCTACATTACCATCTAGATTGAACTGGATAAGATCTGTCTCATGGTGAGTGAAAAGATTCTTCCCACTGGCCAATTCAACTTGCATAGGTTTCCCTGAATTCTGTTCTAAGACTAGCTTACGTAAGCATCTAGGGGAAATGAATGAATGAGAACTGCCTGAATCAATCAAAAGCTTAGAAGGCTTACCCTGATACTCTGTTGGAGTATGGATGATGGAGAACTACTGGTTAGGCCCTTGATTTTCAATTGCAGCATGGTTAGGCCCTTGATTTTCAATTGCAGCATAGATCTGCCCTTTTTCCTCTTCTACTACATCTGAAATTGTGCTGCTCTGGATGCTGCAGTCTGAGGTGGAACTCTTTCTCTTTGGTTGCCCCAGTTTTGGGAAGGAGTTCTGAGATTACTCTGGACAGAGGCAGATGGCTGAGCTAGAGTTCTTTTGGGGTTTCCCTGGCTTGGGCGAGACGGGCTCCTGAGAAAGTACTCTGGGGGAAGGGTCTTCCTTCACTTCGGAATCTTCCTGAATCTTGATTTTGATTCGGGCCTTGCTGCCTCTTCGGGGGTGGAAAGTTTGAAGTACTTCCCTGGGCTTGGAATCTTTTAAAGTTAGAGGGTGCAGGCTTTGGTGGCGGGACCTTTACTACAAACGCCTTGGCAAAATCTTTTGCCATTCTTACTGCTTCAGCCATGGACACTGGCTTGGTATTTTTGACCAGTGTGTCCAAGGGTTCGTTCATTCCCCGAATCCACCTGGCCATGAGTTGCTCTTCATCTAGAGGTGGTGAATATTTGAGTAGAAGAGCAAAGGCCTGATGATATTCCTCGATGGTTTTGCTCTCCTGCTTTAGCTCTAAGAATTCGTTCATTTTGGTTTCCAAAAATCTAGGAGGACAAAATCTCTTTCTCAAATAGGTTTTTAGGTCGTTCCAAGACTGAGTATTTCTGTCCAGACGGTTGGTGTCACAGTGATTCCTCCATGCTACCCTGGCTATTTCCACTATTTTCAGCCGGGCAAGAGACATTTTGCTCCGCTCTTTGTAGCCTGTGACGTCAAAATACTCTTCTATGGCTTCCATCCATTTCTCCACAGCCTCGCCCAAGTTCTCCCCTTCTCCTTTGAAGAGTCGTGGCTGAGTCCTATGAAGAGCCTTGCGAACATCAGGGTCAAGCTCGTCATCTTCAGAGACAGGGTCTGGCTAACTGGCGGCCACGGTTTCCTCGTCTCATGATTCTGTCAAAAATTTATATATTATTAAATTTTTATTTTGATATTATCCACAAGATCCTAAAACTTAAGAGGTTCGGAAAACAATTTCTTAAACAAGATAATGATCTTATTGGAGATCTATGACATATGTCCGATAACATATTTTTCTTTATCAGATCGTCCGTAAACAATCACTTATACAACAGGAAATTTTTCTTCAAAAAATATTTCTTTATTTATATAAAAGTTGCAATATGTACATAGAGCAGCTCGGCTCCAGAATTCAAAATCTCCTCGGGAGACGCATATGATGACGGTACTAGGCCATAGCCATGCCCTGATACAAACGTCCACTTACTGAGACAAGGGAGCTATTATGTTCCATTTTGGAATAAAGCAACTAAGGAGTCTGTAGACTTGGCATGAAAGTCTGAAATTCCAAGGCGTCGAATGATATAGAATGACGCCACGCACCATTTTCAGCTTTAACAGGATCATAGCCAATGAGAGGTTCTGCCACAGCATTGCACGGCGGTGGCAAGAGGCGTGGACATATTGCCCTGCAAACCACTTATGCTGTAGTCTCTCCACTGGGCTAGGAAAATATAAATCCTCGAAATGGCATGAGAATCTTGCTCGGCTTGTTCGAGTTGAAGCGGAATAGATGAGATGCTCGAAAGCGAACGCAGTCATATCTTGAGACTGGTTGAGGTCGGGAATACCAGATAAATAGGGAACTTCCATCTATAAAAGAAATTTCTTTGATTAAAATTTCTTCATTAAAGAAGCTTACGGAATGAAAATACATTATGAAAATGCTTTTTCAGAGTTCTTATTATCAATTTCTGATAAGAATTTATTTATCTTTATTAGCTTTCAGCAAAGCTCTGATACCAACTGTGAGATCCCTCTGTCCCCTCCACGCATCGGATTCCCGGTAGCTGACATAGCAAAAGCAGCCCCCTCGTGCGCGGGGTAGGGTTTCTCACTCGGGGCCTCGCCCATGAATGTCCGGGCATGAGACTAGGCTGGTGGTGGTCACTCCGAAAACCAAAACCGGAAAAAATTCCCATGCCTGGAAAGCGGGGACGATTCCACCTTTTTGAATTTTTCTTAACTAACGAGATCAAAATCTAACTATCCTCCACTTGAATAAACCAGATAGAAGGTCGCTATCACTGATATAATTTGATCATCAGAGCAATTCAATGCTTTTTTCCTAATCAAGATTAGGCACAACCATTGATCCACTCAATCAAGAAATTTATGAGGGCATTAACTATCTACTCGAAGCCTAGCGTAATCCTAAGATTTTTCAGTTTGATTATTAAAACTCCATGATTCCAGCCTAACCCCATCCGGCCCATGGGTTAGCCACCACCCTACCACTGGAATCGGTGGAACCAAACAAGTACTCACCCACCCATAATTGAAATGCCTTTCTTAACTTTAGCTTTAGAAAACAGATACACACACACTCCTCTTTAATTAAAACGTTAATAAAAACAATCCATTGACAAACACATTACTGGTTACACATGTCATACTTCAAAATTTCCATTGAGTATGTGTTTCTCACAAAATAGTATCACTCTGGACTCTCCGTTTTTGTTGAGACCAGCGAGTCAACAACGAGATCCATTGATAGATTACAATAACATTGGTCTGTCATACAATATCTTCCTCGACATACGAATGGGTGTCCTCGGCACTGCAAGCCCATGCATTGCCTGGTCAAAACCCTCCAGGATCCTCCTTAGGTGTCCGGGCACTTCACTCAAGGACCGCTTTGTTGGCCCTCGCCCATCGTACCGGAAGCGCACCATTTTAACTGTACCGAGGTTGGTCAAGACCTCGGCAGCCTTTGCCGTGTGAGCCATCCCTCGAACACTCCCTGCCAGCTATTGCAACCGAAGTTACTTCCCTTAGATAAACATATATGCCAAATGCTCCCTCCAGAATTTTGGCGTAAGACAATCTTTTAAGAAAACAGGGTTTCTACGCAAGTTTTGTTTTGATTTTTGTTTGAAAACCCTGAATAATCTTAAATCCGTATCCCAATACTTCTAGATCCAGGTCTGAATTCCAAACAGAATTCCTCGAATTCTGTTAACTTGATTCTCAGATCAAAATCAAAAGTCTTAACTAGATTTAGATTCGGTGGGTGTTTTGAGTGCATTTTTCCTGAACTAATCACATCGTCATTGACGAATGAATTTGGTCTTGGTCAATAGTCTGAATCAGAGTTTAGGTCTGGAAAGGTTCTTCCTAAATTGTCTTTCTTGAAAGGTACTATTTCAATTTCTCTTTTTCTAAATTTCTTTCGACGAATATTTGTTTACAGATTTCTAAAACATGGATTTCTTAAGAGGAATAAAATAATCATTTATCTCGATCTCTGACTTCGATAGTTTAATTGAAGTTTTCTCATTACCATCTTAGTGAATATGAAATGATAGAAATTCCTCTCACATATTATCTACCTATTCATTTTTCCAATTCTTACGAAATTTAAATAGAGTATTAAAGAGAACCCTTATTTAATTATAAAGATTCATTATGCATAAAATCCGATTTTAATGAAAGCGACACTTTTGTCATCATAAAAAAATCATTTATGGTAAAAATCACTCTTTTGATAAAAAAATATCTTCTATGCATATGTTTATGCATGATAATCATTTATGATGAAAATCACACTTTTAGTATAAAAAAATATCTTCTATGCATATGTTTATGCATGAAAATCATTTATGATGAAAATCACACTTTTAGTATAAAAAAAACTTCTATGCATAAGTTTATGCATAAAAATCTTTTATGATTAAAATCACACTTTTAATATTAAAAAATATCTTTTATGCACCCATTTATGCATAAAAATCAAATATGATAAAAGTAACACTTTTATAATAAAAAAATAATCTTTTATGCATACTTCTATGCATGAAATTCAAAAATGATAAAAGTAACACTTTTATAATAAAAAATTTATCTTTTATGCATACTTCTATGCATGAAAATTCAAATATGATAAAAGTAACACTTTTATAATAAAACATTTATCTTTTATGCATACTTCTATGCATGAAATTCAAATATGATAAAAGTAACACTTTTATAATAAAAAATAATAATCTTTTATGCATACTTCTATGCATGAAAATTCAAATATGATAAAAGTAACCTTTTATAATAAAACTAAATTTCTTTTATACAAATAATCAAAATGCATCTTCTATGCATGAAAATGATACTTTGGAATATAGAAATCATAAGGATTACTCTTTTAGAATAATAAAAGATGAGATTCATTTCACTAATTTCTAAAAATTTTGCCATAACCTCCTTTGTATGGCTGACCATTCTTCAATTTTTAAGTCTCTAAATTAATTAAAATTGTACCAAGAGTATTGAAACTATTCTAAAGTAAACATTTTTCTACTTATTTAAGACAAACATTATAAAAAACTTGACTTTAATCATTTAACATTCACCTAGGATAGAGAATGGTTGGTTTTACTAGAGAAGAGAGGGGAATGCCTTTTTGTAATGAGGCATAACATTATTTGCAATTTTAGAGAAGAAATAAAGCATAAAAACCATAAAAACCATAAAATAAGTGTAAAAAGAGAGGAATCACCAACTTACTAATGACTTTGAGAGCTTTCCTTTGGCTTGATGGTTTGAGGGTTCAACTCTTGTTTGAGACAAGAGTGGCCACCAATCTTTTGGAAGAGGGAAGGTCAAAAACTAGTGAATTATGAGTAAAATTCACAATCTTTGGCACTTGGGCGAGGCAAGGTAACAGTGCAAAAACACTATTGAGTTTTGACAAAGGGGAGGGCTTCTATTTATAGGAAAAAGTGAGCTTCTAACCAAGCCAAGTCATTCCAGAGTTTTCCAGATTAGTTTGGTCAATTTTTGACCATTTTTAGGTCAGTTTTGCTCACTTTTTGGATCTAGTTGAAACAGGAGAGAGGAGAGATAAAAATATCTCATTATTTGGGAGTTTAAAACTCATTCAAGCATGTGAAATAGGCGCCTCCTTCATGAGGGGAATCCCCCCATGCAAAGGTGTCAAAAATGCATCATTTCACCCAAATATCTCTCTTTTTTAACTATTAACCTTGTCCTTAGTCAACTATTAACTATTAACCTTGTCCTTAGTCAACTCTTCATCTTATGTGAGTCATTTTTGGGAGATTTTTATTTTATTTCTTCATTTATCTCCTCCCTACATTTGGATGAATCTTATTGGTCCATAGGAACCTTAATTTAAAATTTCGAAAAAATCTTCACCCCCAGGATAATGCCTCTTGAACAGATTATACTTAATTTCTAATGCACCTTCTGAAAATCTTTTTGAACTTCTGTTTCAAGGAAACTTATTATAATAAGATGAGATATTTTTATATCCAAAAATATTTAAAATCTGAATATTCTCTTTCTAGAATATTTTCTCTCTCTAGGCCAAAACTGATAGAACAAGATCTTTTATATTTCTGAAGAGGGATTTGATTACAGGGGAAGATGCTGGACATCTTGAGAGGCTGGGGAGGAATCTTACATTCTCTCCCACTTGAAAAAACGCGAGATGTCCTCATCTCGCAAACTGGGAGTAATCTCGCAAACTGATCGGCTTCATTCTCCCAGGTGGCATCTTCAAAAGCATAGAACTTCCATTTTACCAATAATTCTCTGAGAATTCTATTTTTGAGAATCTTTTCTCAAACATCAAGAATTTCTTCAGGTTGGAGTTCCATCTGCCCTTGGGTTGAAGAGGTTAGGATTTCATCATCAAGCACATGATTTGGGCTTGGCACATATTTCTTTAGAAGGCTTACATGAAATACATAATGAACTTTAAGATGAGGAGGCAGAAGAAGCTCATAGGCTAAGTCACCTACTTTCTTTGTAATCAGATATGGCCCACAATATCTGGGGGATAATTTCTTATACTTCCCAAAGAGATAGAGAACTTCTTTTGGGCCATACTCGAATGAAGACCATATCTGCTTCTTTGAATTCTCTGTCTATCCTGGGCAGCTTTTATATCATTACGAATTACCTGCATCTGTTGCTCCATGTCGTCAACAAGCATCTATCTGGACATCTCAACCCTAATCAATGGGTCGGACCAAGTTAATGGAGTTAAGCAATATACAAAGCTTGAAAAGGGCTCATCCCGATACTTCGGTGATAAGAAGCATTGTAGGCAAACTCGACTAGGTGTAGATAGCTTAGCCACTTCTTGGGTTCCCTGCCACCACAGCATGACCAAAGTATATCTTCGATTACTCGGTTTACCCTTTCAGTTTGACCATCGGTCTCAGGGTGATAAGCTGTGCTGAGATCCAAGAAAGTTCCCACTGCTTCAAAAAATGCAGTCCAGAACCTTGAAGTAAACTTGGGATCTCGATCACTTACTATTCTCCTGGGTAGGCCATGTAATCTGAAGATTTCTTTGAGGAACACTCTTTCCACATACACTGCAGTGTAGACTTCTTTTACTGGGATCAAATGGGCAACTTTGGTTAGTCTGTCAAACAACTACCACGAAAATGGAGTTGTAACTTGATTGCACTGAAGGTAATCCAGTAATAAAATCCATACTGATACATTCCCACTTCATCTGGGGGATGTCCAATGGATGTAACTTCCCAGGCATTTTTACTCTTTCAACTTTGACTTTCTGGCATGTCAGACATTGATGTACATGGTTCAGTACATCCTTTTTCAGACCAGGCCAAAAGAAGCTTTTCTTTACAGACATGTAGGTTTTGATGAAACCCGGATGTCCTGCTATAAGGCTATCATGGGCTTCATTCAAAATTTATCCCTTGGTTTCCTCATCATTGGGAATGCATAGCTTGCAATTATAATACATAATGCCATCATCCAGGCTGTACCCTTGAACTCTGTTCAACTCCTGTGGAGTTTTGCTTTCCTGCATAAGTAGGGTAGCAATAGGGCCAAAGAATCTATCTTGCATGATCTTCTCACTTACTTCAATAATCAAGGGATTTGATATTACAGTAATTGCAAGCAAGGAGGCTTTTCTGCTGAGGGCATTTGCTACCACATTCTCTTTGCCTGGGCGGTACTTGATTTCAAGATCAAATTCCTGCAAGGTTTGCATCCACCTTCTTTGACGCATGTTGAGATCCTTCTGAGTGAAGATCCACTTTAAGCTCTCATGATCTTTTCATCAAAGTGAATCTTTGTCCCAGTAGGGTAATGTCTCCACAACTTGAGGGCATATACTACTGAAAGTAGTTCCAAGTCGTGGACAGCATAATTCCTCTCATGCGTTCTGAGTTTTCGGGATTCATAGGCCACTTCATGACCTTCCTGCATAAGTGCACCTCCTAGGGCAAAACCACTTGCATCAGTTACTACCTCAAAGGGTAGAGAGAAATTTGGTAGCTTCAGAACGGGATTGGTTACCAAGACGGTCTTTAGCTTATCAAAAGCACTCTGGCACTTGGCAGACCACTGAAATGGGGTATTCTTTTTGAGAAGGTTAGTCAGGGGAGAAGCTATGAGAGCATACTTTGGTATAAAAATTCTATACCAACCAGTCAATCCCAAGAATCCTCTGACTTCTTTCACTGTCTTTGGTTCCGGCCAATCTATGATTGCTTGGACTTTTGCGGAATTTGGAGAAATTCCATTTTTGGATACTAGAAAGCCCAAGTATTCAACATGGTCGGCAGAGAAAGTGCATTTGCTCTTTTTGGCAAAGAGTTGATGTTTCCTTAGAATTTCAAGAACTTTTTGGACATGAGTCTCATGGTCAGCTGCATTCCTTGAGTAAATCAGAATGTCATCAAAGAAAACTAGAACAAAATCATCCTGAGGATGTCCTGCATTAGACGATTGAATGTAGTTAGGGCATTAGTTAATCCGAATGGCATGACAGTAAATTCATAATGCCCATAGCGAGTATTGATGGCTGTTTTCGGTATATCTTGATCATTGATCCTGATCTGGTAATACCCGGATTTGAGATCTATCTTTGTGAAGATCTGGGCTCCATTTAGCCTGTCCAGAAGCTCATCAATTCTTGGGATAGGATACTTATTCTTAACTGTCAACTGATTTAGACCTCTGTAGTCCACACAGAGTCTAAGCATTCCATCTTTCTTTTTCTGAAAGAGAACTGGCGCACCCCAAGGTGAAACACTAGGTCTTACAAACCCTTGTTCTAACAGCTATCTAAGCTGTTCCTTGAGTTCAATAGCTTTAGGAACTGGCATTTTGTACGTGTGCAGGGCTACTGGCTGGGGGTCAATTCAATCACATGGTCTACTTCTCGGACTGGAGGCATTTCAGTTAGCTCTGCTGGGAATAGATCATCAAATTCACTTAACCATTTTGGTTATTTAGCCTTAAGCTTTGAGTCTACTGGATTCATTTTGACAACATAAATTTGCTCCTTCTTCCTAAGTCCTTTCAGCAACCTGAAAGCTTTTACTAACTGAAGGTCTGGGGATCCGAAAACTCCAGTTCCTTGAACTTTGTTCCCGTGAAAGTCATGGAAGGAAATGGTTCCATTGTGACAGTGTATGTCGGCTTGATTTTTGTGGAGCCAATCCATTCCAAGGATCCCGTCAAAAACTTGTAGAGGTAAGACTTTAAACTGACAGTCGGCTACATTACCATCTAGATTGAACTGGATAAGATCTGTCTCATGGTGAGTGAAAAGAATCTTTCCACTGGCCAATTCAACTTGCATAGGTTTCCCTGATTTTGTTCTAAGACTAGCTTACGCAAGCATCTAGGGGAAATGAATGAATGAGAACTTCCTCAATCAATCAAAAGCTTAAAGGGCTTACCCTGATACTCTGCTGGAGTATGGATGATGGAGAACTGCTGGTTAGGCCCTTGATTTTCAATTGCAGCATAGATCTGCCCTTTTTCCTCTTCTACTACATCTGGAATTGTGACTGCTTTGGATGCTGCAGTCTGAGGTGGAACTCTTTCTCTTTGGTTGCCCCAGTTCTGGGAAGGAGTTCTGAGATTACTCTGGACAGAGGCAGATGGATGAGTTGGAGTTCTTCTGGGGTTTCCCTGGCTTGGGCGAGACGGTGGACCCTGATTAGACTGGTATGAAGGGGTTGGTCTCTGAATTCGGGGTCCTTGACTTCCCTGTCCCCTTGACATGGCAGGAGTCGGGCAGTCTTTCAGTTGGTGACCAAAACCCTGGCATCCAAAACATCGGTTTTCACCTTTGAGCTCATCCCTCTGATTTCTTGAAAGAGGTGGGGCTCCTGAGAAAGTACTCTGGGGGAAGGGTCTTCCTTCACTTCGGAATCTTCCTAAATCTTGATTTTGAATCGGGCCTTGCTGCCTCTTCGGGGGTGGAAAGTTTGAAGTACTTCCCTGGGCTTGGAATCTTTTAAAGTTAGAGGGTGCAGGCTTTGGCGGGACCTTTACTACAAACGCCTTGGCAAAATCTTTTGCCATTCTTACTGCTTCAGCCATGGACACTGGCTTGGCATTCTTGACCAGTGTGTCCAAGGGTTCGTTCATTCCCCGAATGCACCTGGCCATGAGTTGCTCTTCATCTAGAGGTGGTGAATATTTAAGTAGAAGAGCAAAGGCCTGATGATATTCCTCGATGGTTTTGCTCTTCTGCTTTAGCTCTAAGAATTCGTTCATTTTGGTTTCCAAAAATCCAGGAGGACAAAATCTCTTTCTCAAATAGGTTTTTAGGTCGTTCCAAGACTGAGTATTTCTGTCCAGACGGTTGGTGTCACAGTGGTTCCTCCATGCTACCCTGGCTGTTTCCACTATTTTCAGCCGGGCAAGAGACATTTTGCTCCGCTCTTTGTAGCCTGTGACGTCAAAATACTCTTCCATGGCTTCCACCCATTTCTCAACAGCCTCGCCCAAGTTCTCCCCTTCTCCTTTGAAGGGTCCTGGCTGAGTCCTATGAAGAGCCTTGCAAACATCAGGGTCAAGCTCGTCATCTTCAGAGAGACAGGGTCTGGCTAACGGCCACGGTTTCCTCGTCTCATGATTCTGTCAAAAATTTATATATTATTAAATTTTTATTTTGATATTATCCACGAGATCCTAAGACTTAAGAGGTTCGAATAACAATTTCTTAAACAAGATAATGATCTTATTGGAGATCTATGACATATGTCCGATAACATATTTTTCTTTATCAGATCGTCCGTAAACAATCACTTATACAACAGGAAATTTTTCTTCAAAAAACATTTCTTTATTTATATAAAAGTTGCAATATGTACATAGAGCAGCTCGGCTCTAGAATTCAAAAACTCCTCGGGAGACGCAGATGATGACGGTACTGGGCCATAGCCATGTCCTGATACAAACGTCCACTTACTGAGACAAGGGAGCTATTATGTTCCATTTAGGAATAAAGCAACTAAGGAGTCTGTAGACTTGGCATGAAAGTCTGAAATTCCAAGGCGTCGAATGATATAGAATGACGCCACGCACCATTTTCAGCTTTAACAGGATCATAGCCAATGAGAGGTTCTGCCACAGCATTGCACGGCGGTCGCAAGAGGCGTGAACATATTGCCCTGCAAACCACTTATGCTATAGTCTCTCCACTGGGCTAGGAAAATATAAATCCTTGAAATGGCGTGAGAGTCTTGCTCAGCTTGTTCGAGTTGAAGCGGAAGAGATGAGATGCTCGAAGGCAAATGCAGTCATATCTTGAGACTGGTTGAGGTCGGGAATACTAGATAAATAGGGAACTTCCATCTATAAAAGAAATTTCTTTGATTAAAAATTCTTCATTAAAGAAGCTTACGGAATGAAAATACATTATGAAAATGCTTTTTCAGAGTTCTTATTATCAATTTCTGATAAGAATTTATTTATCTTTATTAGCTTTCAGCAAAGCTCTGATACCAACTGTGAGATCCCTCTGCCCCCTTCGCGCATCGAATTCCCGGTAGCTGACACAGCGGAAGCAGTCTCCTCACGCGCGGGGCACGGTTTCTCACTCGGGGCCTTGCCCACGAATGTCTGGGCACGAGACTAGGCTGGTGGTCACTCCGAAAACCGAAACCGGGAAAAATTCCCATGCCCGGAAAGCGGGAAGGATTCCACCTTTTTGAATTTTTCTTAACTAACGAGATCAAAATCTAACTATCCTCCACCTGAATAAACCAGATAGAAGGTCACTATCACTGATATAATTTGATCATATGAGCAATTCAACGCTTTTTTCCTAATCAAGATTAGGCACAACCATTGATCCACTCAATCGAGAAATTTATGAGGGCATTAACTATCTACTCGAAGCCTAGCGTAATCCTAAGATATTTCAGTTTGATTATTAAAACTCCATGATTCCAGCCTAACCCCATCCGGCCCATGGGTTAGCCACCACCCTACCACTGGAATCGGTGGAACCAAACAAGTATTCACCCACCCATAATTGAAATGCCTTTCTTAACTTTAGCTTTAGAAAATAGATACACACACACTCCTCTTTAAAACTTTAATAAAAACAATCCACTGACAAACAGATTACTGGTTACACATGTCATACTTCAAAATTTCCATTGAGTCTGTGTTTCTCACAAAACAGTATCACTCTGGACTCTCCGTTGTTGAGACCAGCGAGTCAACAACGAGATCCAGTGATAGATTACAATAACATTGGTCTGTCATACAATATCTTCCTCGACATACGAATGGGTGTCCTCGGCACCGCAAGCCCATGCATCGCCTGGTCAAAACCCTCCAGGATCCTCCTTAGGTGTCCGGGCACTTCACTCAAGGACCGCTTTGTTGGCCCTCGCCCATCGTACCGGAAGCGCACCATTTTAACTGTACCGAGGTTGGTCAAGACCTCGGCAGCCTTTGCCATGTGAGCCATCCCTCGAACACTCCCTGCCAGCTATTGCAACCGAAGTTACTTCCCTTAGATAAACATATATGCCAAATGCTCCCTCCAAAATTTTGGTGTAAGACAATCTTTTAAGAAAACAGGGTTTCTACGCAAGTTTTGTTTGAAAACCATGAAAAATCTTAAATCCGTATCCCAATACTTCTCGATCCAGGTCTGAATTCCAAAAAGAATTCCTCGAATTCTGTTAACTTGATCCTCAGATCAAAATCAAAAGTCTTAACTAGATTCAGATTCGGTGGGTGTTTTGAGTGCATTTTTCCTGAACTAATCACATCGTCATTGATGAATGAATTTGGTCTTGGTTAATAGTCTGAATCAGAGTTTAGGTCTGGAAAGGTTCTTCCTAAATTGTCTTTCTTGAAAGGTACTATTTCAATTTCTCTTTTTCTAAATTTCTTTCGACGAATATTTGTTTACAGATTTCTAAAACATGGATTTCTTAAGAGGAATAAAATAATCATTTATCTCGATCTCTGACTTCGATAGTTTAATTGAAGTTTTCTCATTACCATCTTAGTGAATATGAAATGGTAGAAATTCCTCTCACATATTATCTACCTATTTATTTTTCCAATTCTTACGAAATTTAAATAGAGTATTAAAGAGAACCCTTATTTAATTATAAAGATTCAATATGCATCTAATTACGCATAGAATCCAATTTTAATGAAAGTCACACTTTTATCATCATAAAAAAATCATTTATGGTAAAAATCACTCTTTTAATTAAAAAATATCTTCTATGCATACGTTTATGCATGAAAATCATTTATGATGAAAATCACACTTTTAGTATAAAAAAATATCTTCTATGCATATGTTTATGCATGAAAATCATTTATGATGAAAATCACACTTTTAGTATAAAAAAAAATCTTCTATGCATAAGTTTATGCATAAAAATCTTTTATGATGAAAATCACACTTTTAATATAAAAAAATATCTTTTATGCACCCATTTATGCATAAAAATCAAATATGATAAAAGTAACACTTTTATAATAAAAAATAATCTTTTATGCATACTTCTATGCATGAAATTCAAAAATGATAAAAGTAACACTTTTATAATAAAAAAATTATCTTTTATGCATACTTCTATGCATGAAAATTCAAATATGATAAAAGTAACACTTTTATAATAAAACATTTATCTTTTATGCATACTTCTATGCATGAAATTCAAATATGATAAAAGTAACACTTTTATAATAAAAAAATAATCTTTTATGCATACTTCTATGCATTGAAAATTCAAATATGATAAAAGTAACCCTTTATAATAAAACTAAATTTCTTTTATACAAATAACCAAAATGCATCTTCTATGCATGAAAATGATACTTTGGAATATAGAAATCATAAGGATTACTCTTTTAGAATAATAAAAGATGAGATTCATTTCACTAATTTCTAAAAATTTTGCCATAACCTCCTTTGTATGGTTGACCATTTTTTAATTTTTAAGTCTCTAAATTAACTAATTATACCAAGAGTATTGAAACTATTCTAAAGTAAATATTTTTCTACTTATTTAAGACAAACATTATAAAAAACTTGACTTTAATCATTTAACATTCACCTAGGATAGAGAATGGTTGGTTTTACTAGAGAAGAGAGGGGAATGCCTTTTTGTAATGAGGCATAACATTATTTGCAATTTTAAAAACCATAAAAACCATAAAATAAGTGTAAAAAGAGAGGAATCACCAACTTACTAATGACTTTGAGAGCTTTCCTTTGGCTTGATGGTTTGAGGGTTCAACTGTTGTTTGAGACAAGAGTGGCCATCAATCTTTTGGAAGAGGGAAGGTCAAAAACTAATGAATTATGAGTAAAATTCACAGTCTTTGGCACTTGGGAGAGGCAGGGTAACAGTGCAAAAACACTATTGAGTTTTGACAAAGGGGAGGGCTTCTTTTTGTAGGAAAAAGTGAGCTTCTAACCAAGCCAACTCATTCTAGAGTTTTCCAGATTAGTTTGGTCAATTTTTGACCATTTTTAGGTCAGTTTTGCTCACTTTTTGGATCTAGTTGAAACAGGAGAAGGAGAGATAAAAATATCCCATTATTTGGGAGTTTAAAACTCATTCAAGCATGTGAAATAGGCGCCTCCTTCATGAGGGGAATCCCTCCATGCAGAGGTGTCAAAAATGCATCATTTCACCTAAATATCTCTCTTTTTTAACTATTAACCTTGTCCTTAGTCAACTCTTCATCTTATGTGAGTATTTACTCATTTTTGGGGGATTTTTATTTTATTTCTTCATTTATCTCCTCCCTACATTTGGATGAATCTAATTGGTCCATAGGAATCTTAATTTAAAATTTTGAAAAAATCTTCACCCCCAGGATAATGCCTCTTGAACAGAATATACTTAATTTCTAATGCACCTTCTGAAAATCTTTTTGAACTTCTGTTTCAAGGGAACTTATTATAATAAGATGAGATATTTTTATATCCAAAAATATTTAAAATTTGAATATTCTCTTTCTAGAACATTTTCTCTCTCTAGGCCAAAACTGGTAGAACAAGATCTTTTATATTTCTAAAGAGGGATTTGATTACAGGGGAAGATGCTGGACATCTTGAGAGGCTGGGGAGGAATCTTACAAGAAACTATCGAAAAGGCCCCTGAGTGGAAAGGTGGTGAGTGTTCTGGTTGCCAACGATGCCGTAGGTACACCGATGAACAAAAAATTAGAAATTAGGATTCAACCGGATATTTTGGAGGATTATGATCAGTGATACTGAAAGATCAATGTCCCTATTACACAACAAATTCAGGGGTGCTAGCAGTGGAAGTAGCACTTCTTGCGCAGGGCAAGATCCCTTACTCGGGGCCTCGCCCACAGATATCCAGACAAGAGACTAATCCCTTAGTTCTTCCAAAACCAAATCCGAAAAAACTTCCCTCGCTTGGAAAGCACGAGCAATTCCTCGAAGATATTTTTACTCTAACGTAGTCAAGAGTCTTAACTAACTGAACTGATCTGACCAAACCCGTAAGTATCATAGTCTTAATCTAACGTAGTCAAGAGTCTTAACTAATTGAACTGATCTGACCGAACCCATAAGTATCATAGTCAAATCAAGGAAAAGACTTCCACTTGGATCATAGAGACCAACGCTTTTTTCCTCATTGAGAGGTACAACTCTTGATTCTTTTCCATAGAATAATTTTTATCCAGGATTTACTTCATCTATCGTACTATAACAAAAATAAGTCTCATTTTAGGGATCCATCAGTCCAGCCTAACCCCATCTAGTCCCGTGGGTTAGCCAACTATCCCCAACCACTGTAGTGATGGGATCCATTTAAGAATTTGGTTAGGTTTTGTCCTAGGTACCAGGGAAAAGAGTTCCCACGCTCCCTAGTCGGATATTCATGCAAACTTAAAACTAGTCACACCACTTACACACCCAATATGAAACTACCTTTCTCACATATTTAGGTGTCTTTATAATAATATTTTAATAAAACGATAGTATCATTGATCATAATCTTCTAAAATATTTGGTTCAATCCTAATTTCCAATTTTTCCTTCATCGGTGTACTTATGGCATCATTGGCAACCAGAATGCTCACCACCTGTCCACTCAGGGGCCTTTTCGATAGTTCCTAGCTTATAGTATCCGGCAATATTTTCACTTATAAAAATCAAAATGGAATCTCCATTGAAGATCAGCAAGATTAACCAACAGGTCCATATAAAAGAGCCATGGACTCATCCGTTGAGGACCAGCAAGGTCAATGAACCAGATCCATGCCCGAATTCAGAAAATAACTCTCACTCCTTGTTCCAATATCTTCCCCGATGCACGTGTGGGTATCTTCGACGACCCAGAGCCCGAGCACCGTATGGTCAGCACCCTCCAGGATCCTTCGCAGGTCACCTAGCGCTTCACTCATAGGCCGCTTCCTTGGTCCCTCATCAACCGTACCGAAAGTTCACCATTTAAATCAAACCGAGGCTCGTCAAGACCTTACTACGCAAGACATCCTCCATTGACTCTCCGTGAACTGTTGTAACTTTATCAGATTAGGTCTCTACGACCTCATTCACAAGATGGTTAAAATGCTTTCCTAGCATTCTTGACATAAAACAGTCATTTAAAAACATGTCATAAATATAGTTTCTATAACAAACTCTTATCTTTCCATATTGTTCCAAATAAATTCTCATTTATTTCATATGTATTCCCATTCCATCACATCATTTTCCATCTCATCACATCTTTTCTCATTTATCCACACCAGATCTCATCCACTCGCATCTACCCATATCCACATCTCATCACTTTATATTCGTTCACATCACACATCACATCTATCTCCATTTACATCCATCATATTCATTCGTTCATATCAACCATATACATTCTCATAACCATCCCATCACATACATTCTATCCACATTATATCACATCACTTCTATCCACATCCATCATATTCATTCGTTCATATCAACCATATACATTCTCATAACCATCCCATCACATACATTCTATCCACATTATATCACATCACTTCTATCCACATCATATCTTATTCATACACATCTCATCTCATTCATCCACATCCATCCAATCGTTCACATGTACGACTTCTCACATCTATCCATACATTCATATCTATCACTTCACATCCACATATATATTCATGTCACATCACATCACATTCTTTCACATACACATCTATATCCATTCTTTCACATACATCCACATCCATTCTTTCACATACTCATTCACATCCATTCTTTCACATACATCCACTCACATCCCATATCATTCATTTATATCTTGATTCACATGACATCACATCTCATCCATTCATTCACCTCTATCAGATTCACATCACATCTCATCACATCTATTCACCTCACATCTACATCTATCTGATTCACATCACATCTCATCACATCTATTCACCTCACGTCTCATCACCTCTATTCACATCACATCCATCTATCCATTCATTCACATCCATGTGATTCACATCACATCTCATCACATCTATTCACCTCATATCTCATCACCTCTATTCACATCACCTCCATCCATCCATTCATTCACATCCATCTGATTCACATCACAATCTCATCACATCTATTCACCTCACATCGCATCACCTCTATTCACATCACATCCATCCATCCATTCATTCACATCAATCTGATTCTCATCACATCTCATCACCTTATTCACATCCATCCATCCATTCATTCACATTTATCTGATTCTCATCACATCTATTCACCTCACGTCTCATCATCTCTATTCACATCACATCCATCCATCCATTCATTCACATCTATCTAATTCACATCACATCTCATCACATCTATTCACCTCATGTCTCATCACCTCTATTCACATCACATCCATCCATCCATTCATTCACATCCATCTGATTCACATCACATCCATCCATCCATCTGATTCATTCACATCCATCTCATTCACATTACATCACATCTATTCACCTCACATCTCATCACATCACATCACATCTATTCACATCACATCTATTCACCTCACATCTCATCACATCACATCACATCTATTCACATCACATCTATTCACCTCACATCTTATCACCTCTATTCACATCACATCCATCCATCCATCCATTCACATCTATCTAATTCACATCACATCTCATCACATCTATTCACCTCACATCTCATCACCTTTATTCACATCACAATCCACCCATCCATTCATTCACATCTATTTGATTCACATCACATCTATTTACCTCACATCTCATCACCTCTATTTACATCACATCCATCCATCCATCCATTCATTCACATCTATCCGATTCACATCACATCTATTCATAGAATTCAAGAGAATTCTAATTTTGATATATAAAGATTCTTTATGCATCTATTTATGCATAAAAATTAACTTTAATGAGAATAACACTTTTGAAATAAAAATAAATCCTTTATGCATCTTTCTATGCATAAAATTTAATTTTAATGAGAATAACACTTTTGAAATAAAAAAATCCTTTATGCATCTTTCTATGCATATAAAAATCAATTTTAATGAGAATAACACTTTTGAATTAAAAACAATTCCTTTATGCATCTTTCTATGCATAAAAATCAATTTTAATGAGAATAACACTTTTGAAAAAAAATAAATTTCTTTATGCATCTTTCTATGCATAAAAATCAATTTTAATGAGAATAACACTTTTGAAATAAAAATAATTCCTTTATGCATCTTTTTATGCATAAAAAATAATTTTAATGAGAATAACACTTTTGAATTAAAAATAATTCCTTTATGCATCTTTCTATGCATAAAAATCAGTTTGAATGAGAATAAAACTTTTGAAATAAAAATAAATTCTTTATGCATCTTTCTATGCATAAAATTTAATTTTAATGAGAAAAACACTTTTGAAATAAAAATAATTTCTTTCTGCATCTTTCTATGCATAAAAATTAATATCTTATTATTTTTGAGTTTAAAACTCCTCCACATGTGAAATAGGTGCCTCCTTCATGAGGGGAGATCCCCACTCTGAGGTATCAAAAATGCATCATTTCCTCTAAATATCTCTGAATTTTTAACTAATAAACCTTGTACTCAGTCAACTCTTCATCTTATGTGAGCATTTACTCATTTTTGGGAGTTTTTCTTTTATTCTTCAATTTATCTCCTCCCTACATTTGGATTAATCTTTTTGGTCCATAGGAACCTTAATTGGACCATAATCCAAAAATTTCTAAAAATCTGGACCCTTAGACTAAGGTCCTTTTTACCTATTTTCAATTAATTTCAATTGCACATTGGAAAGTTTTTTTTGAATTTCTGTTTCAAGGGAAACCATTTTAGACACTAGGAGGATTTTTATATCCAAAAATATCTCACTTTTGAATTACCTTCCTCTAGACATTTTCTCTCTCCAGGTTAAAACAGGGTAAAACAGGATCTTTCTTTTATTTTAGAGGGGAATAATTATAAGATCACAAGGGGAGGTTCTTACACCTGCACACATCAAAAGCTGGAGGGAGGAATCTTACAGATATTATAGTTTCATTAAATGATTGTTTTAAAGACAGCTGAATCTATGAAAAAGGTAATTTCATATTGGGTGTGTAAGTGGTGTGTCTAGTTTTAAGTTTGCATGAATATCCGGCTAGGGGGTTTGGGAACTCTTTTCCCTGGTACCCAGGACAAAATCTAACCAAATTATTAAATGGATCCCATCACTACAGTGGTTGGGCGGTTGGCTAACCCATGGGACTGGATGGTTAGACTGGACTGATGGATCCCTAAAATGAGACTCAATTCTGTTATGGTACGATAGATAAGTAAATTTCGAATAAAAATTGTTCTATGGAAAAGAATCAACAGCTGTGCCTCTCACAATGAGGAACACAACGTTGGTCTCTATGATCCAAGTGCAATCTTTTCCTTGATCTAACTATGGGACTTATGGGTTCGGTTAGATCAATTCAGTTCTTTTGACTACGTTAGAGTAAAAATATCTTTGAGGAATCGCCCATGTTTTTCGGGTGAGGAAAGTTTTTCTGGGTTCGGTTTTAGAAGAACCGAGGGATTAGTCTCTTGTCTGGATATACATGGGCGAGGCCTCGAGTCAGAGACCCTGCCCCGCATAAGAAGTGCCACTTCCGCTGCTAGCACCCCAGAATTTGTTGCGCGATGGGGACAGGGATCTTTCAAAAATAATCATATTTTCTATTATCCCTAAAAAACCTCTACTTTTGGAGAGATTGGAGCTTCTCTCTCTCTCTCTTCAACAATCCTTGGAGCTTTCCTCTCAACACACTAAACCAATTGATTGGTTGGGGGCTTCCTTCTAAGATAAAGAAGTAAGCAAAATCAAGAGGTAAGATGCAATTTCATGGTTTTCTTCAATATTCTCAATGATTTCACTTCTCAACCCCTCTCAAGATTGAGAAGTTTCAAATGAATTATTTTTCAATGCAAATTAAGCTTTCTATAAGAATTCTAATGATTAATCACAAAAAGTTATTATTTATGCTTAATTAGGATGCTTTTTATATATCTCTCTCTCCCCAAAATAATGGTCATTCCTTTGACTAATTCTTATTCAAATGGATGCTTCTCATTGATAAATTCTCAATTCAAAAATAAAACTCTATGCTAGTTAAACTAGAGGTCAAAAAATAGCTTTTGTATACTTTTATGCTAATAAAACTATAGTAAACTTATGATTGAATTCCATAAATTGGATTTAGGTCTAATGATAGCTATTCTATCATAATTGTACTACAAAATCTTATTCTTTCCAAAACTATTGAAAATTATCAGTAATAGTAGCAGAGCTATGGCAAATTTTTTAAAAATTAATACATAACTCATTTTTATGCATTATATGAAAAGAGAACTTCCTACCATATTCTAGGATTAGTCATCCTATGCTAAAAGAATAATTTTCATCACATCCATGAAAAATTAATTTTTAGTGTTTATGCATAAATAAGTAAGTAAAGAAAAGAGAAAATTTTGGTAATTTTCTTTTTATGCAAAAATCTGAATTCCCATGATAATGGAGATCCATGTAATTAAACGGGAAAAGAGAAAATTTGATATACTAAAATAATGAATATTTTTATTTAAAATTAAAGAGAAATTTTAAAAAAATTTATTTTTATGCTTGAGAAAATTTATATGATAAAAGAGGAATTCCCAAGGCATTTGGAATTTAATCATTTAAATGGTAAAAGTGGAATTCTTAGTATAATTATATTAATGAATATTTTTTATTTAATTTTAAATTTATTTGTATGCTTGAGAAAATTTAAATGATAAAAGAGGAATTTCTATGGCATTTGGAATTCAATCATTTAAATGATAAAAGTGGAATTCTTGGCATGATTAAATTAATGGATATTTTTATTTAAAATTAAAGAGAAATTTTAGATAAATTTATTTTATGATAAAAGAGGAATTCCCATAAGCTTATTCAAAAAAATGGATATTTGTATTTAGTTAAAAGAAGAATTTTTATGGTATTTAAGTAGAGAAAAAATTTAATTAAATTTTTGGTAAAAGAGAAATTTTCACCATAATTCCACCTAGAGAATTAGGGTTGATAAATTAAGTTGGTAGAAAGAATATCTTTAGATATTTTATGTGGTTAAATCACTAAATTGGTATTTACCCAAAATTAGATTAAATGGAAGAAGAGTATTTTCATTAAAATCTAATATTCTCATATAAAACCATTTCTTAATCTATTATGGTTAAGAAGGAATGAAATTCAAAAAGTTAGAATTTCCTTACGGGGTTAGAAGTTCAGTAGATGTTTATCTGAAGAAAATCCTTGGAATCGAAGCTAGAACTAAACCGAATGATTTTGGTTAGACCACAACTATGAGAGGGATGGTCAGTAAACTACTTGTCCATATCTCGATCTGAATCAAGCAAAAACCTCGTGGACCGATTCCAGTTATTAATACAAAGAATAGACTACCGTTGAATTAACTAGTTTTTTCTTGACCGAAATCACCAAGAATCTAGTTGGACGATCAATCAAATGATGGGTAGATTACCCTAATGAGAGATCAAGGATTCTCATTATGAAATTGTGGATTAACGAAAAAGGGTTTTGTGGAACCAATCTCAAATTGGGAATTTATTTGCATAGAACCTCTGTTTTCTTTTAAAGGAATATTTTATGCCAGAATGCTGGAGGAAGCATTTGGTATGTATTTAATCTAAGAAGAGGCTCGTTGCAACAACTAGCAAGGAGTCGTCGAGGGATGTCTCTCATGGCAAAGCTTGCCGAGGTCTTGACTAGCCTTGGTACGAATAAAATGGTACGCTTCCGGTACGATGGGCGAGGACCAACAAAGCGGCCTTGAGTGAAGTGCCAGGACACCTAAGTAGGATCCTTGAGGGTTCTGACCAGGTGATGCACGGGCTCGCGGTTGCTAGGACACCCATGCGTGCGTCGAGAAAGATTCGGATGGACTAAAAAGAATGACTTTTGTGAATCAAATTTTGATATTGGATCTCGTTGGTTGGCCAGCTGTGGTCTTCAACAAAGAGTCAAGATGACATATTTTGTAATAGAATGGACTCAAAATTTTAGAGGATGATGATCAATAATATTATGATTTTCATTGAAGGATTGTTCTAAAGAAAGTCGAATCTGTTATAAATGGTAATTTCATATTGGGTGTGTATGTGGTATGCCTACCTTAATTTTTGCATGAAACGCCGACTAGGGGGTATGGGAATTCTTTTCCTCGATACCCAGGCAAAACATAATCAAATATTTATAAAGGAATCCCACTAATATAGTGGTTGGGCGGTTGGCTAACCCCTGGGCTAGTTGGGGTTAGTAGGCTAGATCAGGGGATTCTTGCAATACCATTAAGTTACGATTAGTTACGTTAGTTAGATTAAGTCCTAATAAGAAGACCCTTGTTCTGTAGGAGGGAATCAGCGACTATGGCTCATTAAAGGAGGAAAAAAGCGGTGATTCTATGGACCAAGTGCAAGTCTCTTCTTTGATCTAACCATGTGACTTCAGGTTTGGTCGGATCAGTTTGAATAGTTAAGACTTTGACCCATTAGATTAATTCTCTTGTTTGAAGAGTTTCCCTGGAGGAATTGCCCGTGCCTTCCGGGGCAAGGGAAGTTTTTCTAGGTTCGGTTTTGCGGGAATCGCCAGACTACTCTCTTGTCCGGATATCCATGGGCGAGGCCCCGAGTGTGGATCCCTGCCCTGCGTGAGAGGCTGACGCTGCTTCCGCCGCCAGCGCCCTCAAAGGGGGCATCCCAGAGGGGGCGGGGGTCTCACATAGAGAATGAGAGTGGTGACATTATTCCCTTTCATACAATGGAAGGCCGTGAGAATAGTATTCTCTCCTTCAATCAAGTTGATGGGAGGATTTAAGGATGCAACACTCCCATTCTTTCTTGAATATAAGGGGGAATGGCACCACTACTGACCAGTCTTGAAATTAAGGGGTAATGGCAATGGTGCCATCCCCCCCTTCAAGGTGATGGGATGCCTTGAGATTGGCACTAGTGCCATTCTTCTCTTAAATGAAAGGGGAGAATAGTAGTGGTGCCATTCTCCCCATGAAGTGATAGGAGGCCTTGAGATTGGCACCATTGCCATTCTTCCTAGAATGTAAGGGAGAATGGCACCATTGCCATTCCTTGAATGAAAGGTGATGGGAGACCTTGAGAATGGCACCATTGCCATTCCTTGAATGTAAGGGAGAATGGCAGTGGTGCCATTCTCCCCATGAAGTGATACGAGGCCTTGAGAATGGTTCCACTGCCATTCTTCCTAGAATGTAAGGGAGAATGGCACTGTTGCCATTCTTCTTTGAATGTAAGAGAGAATGGTAGTTGTGCCATTTTCCCCTTCAAGGTGATGGGAGGACTTGATAATGGTAGCCACTACCATTCTTCCTTGAAAGTATGGGGGAATGGCAGTGGTGCCATCCTACCTCTCAAGATGATGGGATGTGAGGCCTTGAGAATGGCACCACTTCCATTCCTTGAATGTAGGAGAGAATGGCACTCCTGCCATTCTACCCATGAAGTGGAGGCCTTGAGAATGGCAACACTGCCATTCTTCCTACAATGTAAGGGAGAATGACACCACTGCCATTCTTCCTTGAATGAAAGTGACAATGGCAGTCGTGCCATTCTCCCCTTCAAGGTGATGGGAGGACTTGATATTGGATGCCACTGCCATTCTTCCCGGAAAGTAAGGGGGAATGGTAGTGGTGTCATTATACCCCTCAAGATGATGGGATGTGAGGCCTTGAGAATGGCACCACTACCATTCTTCCTTGCATTCAAGGAAGAATGGCAGTGGTGTCATTCTCCCCTTCAAGGTGAGTAATAGGAGGCCTTGAGAATGACACCACTGTAATTCTTCCTTCCATTCAAGGAAGAATGGCAATGGTGCCATTCTCCCTTCAAGGTAAGTGATGGGAGGCCTTGAGAATTTTACCACTACCATTCTTCCTAGAGTGTAAGGGAGAATGCTACCATTGCCATTTTTCCTTGAATGTAAGGTAGAATGGCATGTCGTGCCATTCTCCCTGATGGGAGGACTTGAGAATGGCAGACACTGCCATTCTTCCCTAAACTTAAGGGGGAATGGAAGATCTACCATTCTCAAGATGATGGGATGCGAGAACTTGAGAATGGCACCACTACCATTCCTTGAATGTAAGGGAGAATAGCACCAGTGCCATTCTCCCCATGAAGTGATAGGAGGCCTTGAGAATGGCACCACTTTCATTCTTCCTAGAATGTAAGGAAGAATGGCACCACTGCCGTTCTTCCTTGAATACAAGGTAGAATTGCATGTCATGCCATACTCCCCTTCAAGGTGATGGGAGGACTTGAGAATGGTAGCCATTGCCATTCTTCCCTGAAAGTAAGGGAGAATGACAATGGTGCTATTCTACCCCTTAAGATGATGGGATGTGAGGTCTTGAGAATGGCACCACTTCCATTCCTTGAATGTAAGGAGAATGGCAGTGGTGCCATTCTACCATGTAAGATGACATCAAGGTGGGATGTGAGGCCTTGAGAATGGCACCACTGCCATTCCTTGAATGTAAGGGAGAACGGCACTAGTGCTTGTGAGACCTCCGTCCCCTCCGTGGAATGGCACCACTGCCATTCCTTGAATGTAAGGGAGAACGACACTGGTGCCTGTGAGACCTCCGCCCCCCTCCGTGGTGCCCCCTCCGAGGGCGCTGGGGCGATGGAAGCAACATCAGCCTCTTTCGTGGGGCAGGGATCCACACTCGGGGCCTCGCCCCCATGGATGTCTAGACAAGAGATTAGCCCGACGGTTCCTTCGAAACTGAGCCCGAAAAAACTTCCCTTGCCCCGGAAGGCATGGGTGATTCCTCCACAAAAATCATCTAACGGGTTAAAGTTTTAACTATTCAAACTGATCTGACCGAACCCAAAGTCACATGGTCAGATCAAAGAAGAGACTTGCACTTGGTCCATAGAATCACCGCTTTTTTCCTCCTTAATGAGGCACAGCTACTCATTCCCTCCCACAGAACAAGGGTCTTTCTAGGACTTAATCTAACTAATGTAACTAATCGTAACTTATTTGTATCACAGGAATCCCGTGATCTAGCTTACCCCAACCGGCCCATGGGTTAGCCAACTGCCCAGTGGGATTCATCGAACACCCAAAGTCACATGGTTAGATCAAAGAAGAGACTTGCACTTGGTCCACAGAATCACCGCTTTTTTCCTCCTTAATGAGGCACAGCTGCTCATTCCCTCCCACAGAACAAGGGTCTTCCTACTAGGACTTAATCTAACTAATGTAACTAATCGTAACTTATTTGTATCACAGGAATCCCGTGATCTAGCCTACCCCAACCGGCCCATGGGTTAGCCAACTGCCCAACCACTATATTAGTGGGATTCATTTTTAAAAATTTTAGTTTTCTCGGGTACCGAGGAAAAGAGTTCCCAGGCCCCCTAGTCGGCGCTGTAGGCATACCACTTACACACCCAATATGAAATTGCCATTATAACAGATTCGGTTGTCTTTAAAACAATCTTTCAATGAAAATCATAGTATTACTGATCATAATCCTCCAAAATATTGAGTTCATTGTTTTACAAAATATATCATCCAGACTCTCCGTTGAAGACCAGCTGGTCAACCAACAAGATCCAATGTCAAAATTTGATTCACAAGAGTCATTCTTTTCAGTCCATCTGAATCTTCCTTGACGTACGCATGGGTGTCTTAGCAATCGCGAGGCCATGCATCACCTAGTCAGAACCCTCTAGGATCCTACTTAGGTGTCCTAGCACTTCCTTTAGGGACCGCTTCATCGGTCCTTGCCCATCGTACCAGAAGCACACCATTTTAGCCATACCGAGGCTGGTCAAGACCTCGGCAGGCTTTGCCGTGGAGCGACGTCCCTCGACGACTCCCCGCCAACTGTTGCAACAACGAGCCTCTTCTTTACCAAATGCTTCCTCTAGCATTCTGGCATAAAATAGTCCTTTAAAAGAAAACATAGGTTCTATGCAAGTAAAATTCCCGGTTTGAGATTGGTTCCACAAAACCCTTTTTCGTTAATCCATATTTTCTTAATGAGAATCATTGATCTCTCATAAGGGTAATCTACCCATCATTTGACTGAATATCCAACTAGATTCTTGGTAATTTCAGTCAAGGAAAAACTAGGTTAATTCAACGGTAGTCTATTCTTTGTATTAAGAACTAGAATTGGTCTCACAGGAAGTTTTTGCTTGATTCAGATCGAGAGATGGGCAAGTAGTTTACTGGCCGTCCCTCTCACAGTCGTGGTCTAACCAAAATCATTCGGTTTATTTCTAACTTTGATTCCAAGGATTTTCTTCAGATAAACATCTATTGAACTTCTAACCATAAGAAAAATCCAACTTTATGAATTTCATTCTAACCATAATAGATTAAGAAATGGTTTTATATGAGAATATCAAATTTTTTTTAAAATACTCTTCTTCCATTTGATCTAATTTTAGGTAAATATCAATTTGGTGATTTATCCACATAAAATATCTAAAGATATTCTTTCTACCACATAAAAATATCTAAAGAATATCTAAAGATATTCTTTCTACCACTTTAATTTATCAACTCTAATTCTCTAGGTGGAATTATGGTGAAAATTCCTCTTTTGTCACCAAAATTTAATTCAAACCTTTCTCTACTTAAATACCATAAAAATTCTTCTTTTAATTAAATACAAATATCTATTTTTTTAATAGGCTTAAAAAATATCTTTTTGCATTTAAATGATTGAATTTCAAATGTCATGGGAATTTCTCTTTTATCATAAAAAAATTTATCTAAAATTTCTATTTTCTTTAATTAAAATAAAAATATCCATTATTTTAATTATGCCAAGAATTCCACTTTTACCATTCAAATGATTGAATTCCAAATGTCATGGAAATTGCTCTTTTATCATTTAAAATTTCTCATGCATAAAAATAAATTTATCTGAAATTTCTCTTAAAATTAAATAAAAATATCCATTATTTTAATATACCAAAATTTCTTTTTTTCCATTTCATTACATGGATCTCCATTATCATGGGAATTCCTCTTTTTGCATAAAATAAAATTACCAAAAATTTCTCTTTTCTTTAATTAATTATTTATGCATAAATATTATAATTTTATTTCCCATGAATATGATGAAAATCATTCTTTTAGCATAGGATGTCCAATCCTAGAATATGATAGGAAGTACTCTTTTAGCATTATGCATAAAAATAAGATATGTATTAATTTCTAAAACTTTTGCCATAGCTTCGCTGGTATTACTGATAGTATTTAATTTTTCTAAAAAAGAATAAGACATTGCAATACAATTATGATAGAAGATCTATTCTTAAAATTAAATCATAAATTTAGCCATAATCATAAACTTAATTATGATTATTTTTACTAGATTATGCTATTTCTATTATTCCTCTTTTCCCAAAATGATAAGATTATCGCTTTCACATTTAGAATCACTTAAAGTAGTTTTTTAACTACTTATAAGTAATATAAAATAATTTACCATTATTTTGTTATCATAAAAGCATAAAAATACCATTTTCTTATCCTCTAGCTTAACAAGCTTAGAGATTGGTTTTGAATTAAGAATTTATCAATGAGAAGCATTCTTTTTCTAAAGAATTAGCCATAGGAATGACTATTCTTTTGGAAGAGAGAGATATACATAAAAAGCATTCTAAATAAAGATTAACTTTTTTGTGTTAATAATTAAAATTCTTAGGGAAAGCTTGATTTGCATTAAAAGAACTAATTAGAAACTTCTCAAGATTGAGAGGGGTTGAGAAGTGAAATCATTTGAGAATATTAACAAAAACCATGAAATTCCTTCTTACCTCAAGGTGGTTTGGCTTGCTTCTTTATCTAGAAGTGAAGTCCCCAACCAATCAATTGGTTTAGTGACTTGAGAAGAAAGCTCCAAGAGTTGTTGAAGAGAGAGAAAAGCTCCAATCTCTCCAAAAGTAGATGATTTTTAAGGGATAATAGAAAATATGATTATTTTAATGTAATACTGGCATGGTATAGCTCACATATGAGAATACAAAAGAATGAGGGTCTATTTATAGGTGAGGGAGGTCACTAATTGAGTCCAACTAGGTTCTAGAATTTTCCAGCTTCAGTTTGGCTAAATTTGGACAAGATTTGGACCAGTTTAGCTCCCATTTTGATCCAGATTTGATCCAAGAGAGAGGAGAGATAAAAATATCATAATATTTTTGAATTAAAACCCCTCCCACACATGTGAAGGAGGCACCTACCTCAAAGGTCCCCCTCTCCTTACCAAGGTGTCAAAAATTCATGATTCCTCTAAAATATCTCATTTTTTTAGTAATATCTCTTAATTTTTAACTAATAAACCTTGTACTCAGTCAACTCTTCATCTTATGTGAGCATTTTCTCATTTTTGGGTATTTTCTTTTATTCATTGGATTTATCTCATCCTAACACTTGGATTAATCCTATAGGCCCATTGGAACCTTAATTGGACCATAATCCAGAAATTTCTAAAAATCTTAACCCTTAGGCTGTCACTTATATCATTTTTAATTGATTCCTAATGCACCTTGGAGAATTTATTTTGAACTTTTGTTTCAGGGAAATATATTTTTGATATTAGGAGAATTTTTACATCTAAAAATATCTCAATATTGAATTATCTCTCTCTAGAATTTTTCTTCTCTCTCTAGACAAAAACAAGGAAAAATAATATTTTCTTGTATTCTGAACTAGGGAATGATTACATTGATTGAGGTAAAAGCTTATTCATTATTCAGGCTGAGGAGGAATCTTACAATGCCATTCACTCCATGAAGTGATAGGAGGCCTTGAGAATGGAACCACCGTAATTCTTCCTTAAATGTAAGGGAGAATGGCGTGGTGCCATTTTCCCCTTCAAGGTGATTGGATAGAAGAGACCTTAAGAATTGCAGCCATTGCCATTCTTCATTGAATGGAACCACTGGAATGGTAGTGGTGCCATTGTACCCCTCAAGATGATTGGATGGGATGGCTAGAGAAAGACAGTGATGACATTCTCCCCTTTCATGTATCGGAAGGCATCCTGAGAATGGCAGTGGTGCCATTGTCTCCTTCAATCAAGTTGATGGGAGGCTTTGAGGATGGCAACACTCCCATTCTTTCTTGAATATAAGGGATAATAGCACCACTATCGACCAGCGTTGAATGTTAGGGAGAATGGTTGTGAGATCCCACTGCCCCCTCCGCACACCGGATTCCCGGTAGCTAGCAGCGGAAGCAGCTCCCTCATGCATGGGGCAGGGTTTCCCACTCAGGGGCCTCGCCCCCCTCGAATGTCTAGGCATGAGACTAACCTAGTGGTCATTTCGAAAACCAAAACCGAGAAAATTTTCCATGCCCAAAAAACGGGGACGATTCCACCATTTTTTCTTTCTTAACAAATTTTTCTAACGAAGTCAAGATATTGAACTAACCTTCATCTGAATAAACCAGACAGAAGGGAAACTGCTACAAACTTAACTTGAAGGGATCAACGCTTTTTTTCTAATTGAATCAGGCACAGCCGTTGATCTATTTATTAGAGAAGTCTTCAGGCTTTTATTTAACTACTCGAGTTCTAAACGTATTCCTATTAATCAATTTTATTATTAAAACTCTACTGATTCCACATCCGGCCCATGGGTTAGCCACCGCCCAACCACTAGAATTGGTAGAACCAGACAAGTACTCACCCACCCATAATTGAATGCCTTTCTTAACTTTTGCTTTAGAATACAGATATGCACACACTCCTCTTTAAACTTTAACTTATAAAACAATCCATTGACAAACAATTATTAGTTATAGATGTCATAACTCAGAATTTCCATTCAATCCTTGTTTCTCACAAAAAAATAGTATCACTCTGGACTCTTCGTTGAGACCAACTAGTTAGCCCAACGAGATCCAGTAATAGATTACAATAAACATTGGTCCATCATATAATATATATCTTCCACGACATACGCATGGGTGTCCTAAGCACCGCGAGCTCGTGCATCGCCTAGTCAGAACCCTCCAAGATCCTCCTTAGGTGTCCTGACACTTCACTCAGGGATGGCTTCGTCGGCCCTAGCCCATCGTACCGGAAGCACACCATTTTTCACCACACTAAGGCTGGTCAAGACCTGGGCAGGTTTTTGCCGCGTGAGCCCTCCTTTGAACACTCCCCGCCAACTGTTGCAACCGAACTTCCCTTAGAAAAACACATATACCAAATGCTCCCTCCACCAGCATTCTGGCATAAGATAGTCCTTTAAGAAAACAAGGTTTCATTGAAGTTTTTATTTTTTATTTTTTTTGAATATAATGAGTATATCTTAAATCCGTATCCCAATACTTCTAGATCCCAGGTGTGAATTCCAACGAATTCTGTAACCTTGATCCTCAGATCCAAATCAAAGGGTCTTAACTTGATTTCAGATTCGGTGTGTGATTTGAGTGAATTTTCCTAAACTGGTCACATCGTCTTTTCTTGAAACTGACGAAGGAGTTATGTCTTGGTCATAGTCTGATTCAGGGTTTGAGTTTGGAAAGGTTCTTCGCCGTGAACTATCTTTCTCGAAGGGTAATATTTCAATTACTACTTTACTGAATTTCATTCATCTTACTGAATTTCGAGTATTCGCTTAACTTAATTCAAAACTAATCACAAATTCCTATGAGGAATAAATTAATCATTTATCTAAAATTCTGACTTCGATAGTTTTTCTGAGTTTTCTCATTACCATCCTAGAGAATATGAAACGGTAGAATTTTCTCTCACAAAGTATTTACTTATTCATTTACCAATATTCATGGGATTTAAACATAGGATTAAAAAGAACTCTTATTTTGATATAAAAATTCTGTATGCATCTATTTATGCATAAAATCCAACTTCTATAGAAATAATACTTTTATATAAAATAAAATCCTTTCATGCATAAAAATCAATTTTGATGAAAGTAACACTTTTATAATTAAAAAAAATTCTTTTATGCATCTATTTATGTATAAAAATCAATTTGGATGAATGTAACACTTTTATAATTGAAAATTTTTCTTTTATGCATAAAAATCAATTTTGATGAAAGTAACACTTTTATAATGAAAAAAATCTTTTATGCATCTATTTATGCATAAAAACCAATTTTGATGAAAGTAACGCTTTTATAATTTAAAAAAATCTTTTATGCATAAAAATCAAATTTGACGAAAGTAATACTTTTATAATAAAAGAAATTCTTTTATGCATCTATTTATGATGAAAGTAACACTTTTATAATTAAAAAAATTCTTTTATGCATCTATTTATGCATAAAAATCCATTTTGATGAAAGTAACACTTTTATAATAAAAAAAATCTTTTATGCATCTATTTATGCATAAAAATCAATTTTGATGAAAGTAATACTTTTATAATTAAAAAAATCTTTTATGCATCTATTTATGCATAAAAATCCATTTTGATGAAAGTAACACTTTCACAATTAAAAAAATTCTTTATGCATCTATTTATGCATAAAAATCAATTTTGATGAAAGTAACACTTTTATAATAAAAAAATTCTTTTATGCATCTATTTATGCATAAAAATTAATTTTGATGAAAGTAACACTTTTACAATAAAACAAATTCTCCAATATGCATCTTTCTATGCATAGAAATTAATTCTAATGGAAATAACACTTTTATAATAAAAATATTTCTTATATGCATTTTTCTATGCATAGAATGTAAATAACACTTTTAGAATACACAAATAGTGGGGATTACTCTTTTTGAATAATAAAAGATAAAACTTATTTCATAAAATTTAAATTTTTTTTGCCATAACCTCCTTTGTATGGCTGACCATTTTTCAATTTTTTTTTCATTCTCAAGTTACTTAGAAATTATCCCAAATGGATTAAAGCATTCTAAACTAATCAAATTCCACTTTTTAAAGAGAAACAATATGAAAAGTTTAATTCTAAGAATTTGAATACATATCTATGATAAAGAAAGGGTCAATTCAAGAATGAAGAGAGGGGGAAAGCCTTTCCAACAAGGCATAACATCATTTCTCATTTTAAAGAAAATAAAAAATTAGAAAACCATTAAATGGAATAAAGAAAAAGTAGGATTTCTAGCTTACATGAATTTTTGTGAGCTTTCCTTTGGCTTGATGGTTTGAGGGATCTACTCTTGTTTGCAAAAAGAGTGGCCACCAATTCTTTTGAAGAGAAAATGGTCAAAAACTAATGAATTATCAATAAGTTCAGTGTTTTTGGCTCTGGAGAGGAGTAGAGTAACAGTGCATAAAACACTATTAAGCTTCTACAAAGGGAGAGGCTTCTATTTATAGGAAAAAGTGAGTTTCTAACCAAGAAAACTGATTCTAGAATTTTCCAGATCAGTTTGGTCAATTTTTGACCATTTTTGGGTCAGTTTAGTTCACTTTCTGGATCTAGTTTTGAATTAGGAGAGAGGAGAATGAAATATCTAATTTTATTGATTTAAAATTCAAAAGCAATGATGGGAAAAGGAACCTACTTCATGAGGGAGAATCCCCAATCTAAGGTGTCAAAAGTTTATTTTTTAAAGTATTTCCTTTGGTCCTTAGTCCACTATTCATCTTATGTGAGTATTTACTCATTTCTGGGGGGATTTTCTTTATTTCTTCAATTTACCTCCTCCCTACATTTGGATTAATCTTATTGGTCCATAGGAACCTTAATTTAAATTTTTTTAGAAAATCTGGACCCTTAGGATAAGGCCTTTTGAACAAATTATAATTTATTTCTAATGCACCTTCTGAAATTTTTTTTGAACTTCTATTTTGGGGGAATTGATTTTAATAAGATGAGATATTTTTTCCATCCAAAAATATTTAAAAACTGAATCACCTCTCTCTAGGCCAAAACAGGTAGAAACAAGATCTTTTATATTTCTGAAGAGGGATTTGATTACAGGAGAAGATACTAGACTTCTTGAGAGGCTCGGGAGGAATCTTACATTCTCTCCCACTTGAGAAACGCGACATGTCCTCATCTCGCAAACTAGGGGGTAATCCCACAAAACAGTTCGGCTTCTTTCTCTAGAACTTCCATTTAACCAATAATTCTCTCAGAATTCTATTCTTGAGAACCTTCTCTCGAACATCAAGGATTTCTTCAGGTTGGAGTTCCATCTGCCCTTGAGTTGAAGAAGTTAAGATTTCATCATTAAGCACATGATTCGGGCTTGGTACATACTTTTTAAGTAGGCTGACATGAAATACATTATGTACTTTGAGATGAGGAGGCAGAAGAAGTTCATAGGCTAAGTCACCTACTTTCTTTGTAATCACATATGGCCCACAATATCTGGGGGATAACTTCTTATACTTCCCAAGAGAAAGAGAACTTCTTTTGGGGCATACTCGAATGAAGACCATATCTGCTTCTTCAAATTTTCTGTCTATCCTCTTCTTATCTGCATACTGTTTTTGTCTATCCTGGTGGGTAGCTTTTATATCTTTGCAAATTGACTCCATCTGCTGCTCCATGTCGTCAAGCATCTGTCTAGACATCTCAACCCTAATCAATGGGTTGTCGGACCAAGTTAATGGAGTTAAGCAATCTTGTCCATACATACAGAGCTTTGAAAGGGTTCATCCCAATACTTCGGTGATAAGAAGCATTGTAGGCGAACTCGACTAGGTGCAGATAACTTAGCCACTTCTTGGGTTCCTTGCCAGAGCATGACCGAAGTATATCTTTGATTACTTAGTCTACCCTTTCTGTTTGACCATCAGTCTCGAGGTGGTAAGCTGTGCTGAGATCCAAGAAGGTTCCCACTACTTTGGAAAATGCAGTCCTTTTTGTTTGACCATCAGTCTCGAGGTGGTAAGCTGTGCTGAGATCCAAGAAGGTTCCCACTGCTTTGAAAAATGCAGTCCACAATCTTGACATGAATTTGGGGTCTCGATCACTTACTATTCTTCTGGGTAGGCCATGTAATCTGAAGATTTCCTTGAGGAACACTCTGGCCACATCCACTGTAGTGTAGGTTTTTTTTACTAAAATCAAATGGGCAACTTTGGTTAGTCTATCAACTACCACAAAGATGGAGTTGTAACCTGATTGCACTGAAGGTAATCCAGTAATAAAATTCATACTGATGCATTCCCACTTCATCTGCGGGATGTATAATGGATGTAACTTCCCAGGCATTTTTAATCTATCGACCTTGACTTTCTGACATGTCAGACATTGACGTACATGTCAGACATTGACGTACATGATTAAGTACATCCTTTTTTAGTCCAGGCCAAAAGAAGCTTTTATTCACAAACATGTAGGTTTTGATGAAACCTGGATGTCTTGCAATAAGGCTATCATGGGCTTCATTCAGAATTTGACCCTTAGTTCCCTCATCATATAGCCTGCGATTATAATACATAATTCCATCATCCAAGTTGTACCCTTGAACTCGGTTCAGCTCCTGTGGAGTTTTGCTTTCCTGCATAAGTAGAGAAGCAATAGGGCCAAAGAATCTATCCTGCATGATCTTCTCTCTTGCTTCAATAATCAAAGGATTTGACACTACAGTAATTGCAAGCAAGGAGGCTTTTCTGCTAAGGGCATCTGCTACCACATTTTCTTTGCCTGGGTGGTACTTGATTTCAAAATCAAATTCCTGTAGGATCTGCATCCACCTTCTTTCGCGCATGAGATCCTTCTGAGTGAGGATCCACTTTAAGCTCTGATGATCTGTCATAAAAGCGAATCTTTGACCCAGTAGGTAATGTCCCCACAACTTCAGGGCATATACTACTGAAAGTAGTTCCAGGTTGTGGACAACATAATTCCTCTCATGCGTTCTGAGTTTTCGGGATTCATAGGCCACTGCATGACCTTCTTGCATGACTGCACCTCCCAGGAGGGCAAAACCACTGGCATCAGTTGCTACCTCAAAGGGTAGAGAGAAATCTGGCAACTTAGAACGGGATTGGTTACCAAGGTGGTCTTCAACTTATCAAAAGCACTCTCGCACCAGGCAGACCATTGAAACGGGGTATTCTTCTTGAGAAGATTAGTCAGGGGGGAAGCTATGAGAGCATACTTTGGTATAAAAATTCTATACCAGCAGAAAGCCAGTCAATCCCAAGAATCCCCTCACTTCTTTCACTGTTTTTTGTTCAGGCCAATCTATGACTGCTTGGACTTTTGTGAAATCTAGAGAAATCCATCTTTTATGAATCTATTTATGCATAAAAATCAATTTTGATGAAAGTAACACTTTTATAATAAAAAAATTCTTTTATGCATCTATTTATGCATAAAAATCAATTTTGATGAAAGTAACACTTTTAGAATAAAAAAAATTCTCCAATATGCATCTTTCTATGCATAGAAATTAATTCTAATGGAAATAACACTTTTATAATAAAAATATTTCTAATATGCATTTTTCCATGCATAGAATGAAAATAACACTTTTAGAATACACAAACGGTGGGGATTACTCTTTTTGAATAATAAAAGATAAAACTTGTTTCACAAAATTTTAAAAAAATTTACCATAATCTCCTTTGTATGGCTGACCATTTTTTAATTTTTTTTTCATTTTCAAGATACTTAAAAATTATCCCAAATGGTTTAAAGCATTCTAAACTAATCAAATTTCAGTTTTTAAAGAGAAACAATATGAAAAGTTTAATTCTAAGAATTTGAATACATATCTAGGATAAAGAAAGGCTCAATTCAAGAATGAAGAGAGGGGGAAAGCCTTTCCAACAAGGCATACCATCATTTCTCATTTTAAAGAAAATAAAAAATTAGAAAACCATTAAATGAAAAAGTAGGATTTCTAGCTAACATGAGTTTTTGTGAGCTTTCCTTTGGCTTGATGGTTTGAGGGATCTACTCTTGTTTGCAACAAGAGTGGCTACCAATTCTTTTGAAGAGGAAATGGTCAAAACCAATGAATTATCAATAAATTCATTTCTTTTGGCTCTGGGGAGGAGTAGAGTAACAGTGCATAAAACACTATTAAGCTTCTACAAAGGGGAAGGATTCTATTTATAGGAAAAAGTGAGCTTCTAACCAAGAAAACTGATTCTAGAATTTTCCAAATTAGTTTGGTTAATTTTTGACCATTTTTGGGTCAATTTAGTTCTATTTATGGATCCAATTTTGAATTAGGAGAGAGGAGAGATGAAATATCTAATTTTATTGATTTAAAATTCAAAAGCAATGATGGGAAAAAGGTTCCTACTTCATGAGGGGGAATCCCCACTTTGAGGTGTCAAAAGTTCATTTTTTTAGTAATTCCTTTGGTCCTTAGTCCCACTCTTCATCTTATGTGAGTATTTACTCATTTTTGGGGGGATTTTCTTTATTTCTTCAATTTACCTCCTCCCTAAATTTGGATTAATCTTATTGGTCCATAGGAACCTTAATTTAAAATTTTCAAAAAATCTGGTTCCTTAGGATAAGGCTTTTTGAACAGATTATAATTTATTTCTAATGCACCTTCTGAAATTCTTTTTGAACTTCTATTTCAGGGAATTTATTTTAATAAGATGAGATATTTTTCCATCCAAAAATATTTAAAAACTGAATCACCTCTCTCTAGGTGATTTTCTCTCTCTAGGCCAAAACAGGTAGAAACAAGATCTTTTATATTTCTGAAGAGGGATTTGATTACAGGAAAAGATACTGGACTTCTTGAGAGGCTGGGGAGGAATCTTACAATGCAATAGTGCCATTCCCCCCCCCTTCAACATGATGGGATGCCTTGAGAATGGCACTAGTGCCATTCTTCTCTGAAAGGGGAGAATGGCAATGGTGTTATTCTCCCCATGACGTGATAGGAGGCCCTTAGAATGGCAGCATTGCCATTCTTCCTACAATGTAATTGAGAATCGCACTATTTCCATTCCTTGAATGAAAGGTGATGGGAGGACTTGCATCACTGCTTTTCCTTGAATGAAAGGTGATGGGAGGACTTGCATCACTGCTTTTCCTTGAATGTAAGGGAGAAGGGCACTGGTGGGTGCCATTCTCCCCATGAAGTGATAGGAGGCCTTGAGAATGGAACGACTGCCATTATTTATAGATGTAAGGAAGAATGGAACCACTACCATTCTTCCTTGAATATAAGGGAGAATGGCAGTCGCACCTTTCGCCCCTTCAAGGTGATGGGAGGGTTTGAGAATGGAAGCAACTACCATTCTTCCCTTAAAGTAAGGTGGAATGGCAGTAGTGCCATTCTACCCCTCAATATGATGGGATGTGAGGCCTTGAGAATGGCACCACTTACATTCCTTGAATGTAAGTGATAATGGTACTCATGCCATTCTCCCCATGAAGTGATAGGAGGCCTAGGGAATGGCACCACTGTCATTCTTCCTAGGATGTAAGGTAGAATGGCACCACTGCCATTCTTCCTTGAATGTAAGGGAGAATGGCATGTCATGCAATTCTCTTCTTCAAAGGAGAATGGCATGTCCTACCATTCTTCTCTCAAGGTGATGGGAGGACTTGAGAATGGCAGCCACTCCCATTCTTTCTGGGAGGACTTGAAAATGGCATGTCCTACCATTCTCCTCTCAAGGTGATGGGAGGACTTGAGAATGGCAGCCACTCCCATTCTTTCTGGAAAGTAAGGGGGAATGGCAGTAGTGCCATTCTACCCCTCAAGATGATGGGATGTGAGGCCTTGAGAATGGCACCACTTGCATTCCTTGAATGTAAGGAGAATGGCAGTGGTGCCATTCTACCCCTCAAGATGATGGGATGTGAGGCCTTGAGAATGGCACCACTTGCATTCCTTGAATGTAAGGAGAATGGCAGTGGTGCCATTCTACCATTTAAGATGACATCAAGTTGGGATGTAAGGCCTTGAGAATGGCCCCACTATACCATTCCTTGAATGTAAGGGGGAATGGCATTGGTGCCATTCACCCCATGAAGTGAGAGGAGGCCTTGAGAATGGCACCACTATTATTCTTCCTTGAATGTAAGGGAGAATGGCAGTGGTGCCAATCACCCCTTCAAGGTGATTGAATGGGGGACCTCAAGAAATGCAGCCATTGCCATTCTTCTTTGAATGGAACCACTAGAATGGCAGTGGTGCCATTCTACCCCTCAAGATGACAGGATGGGAGTGCTAGAGAATGACAGTGGTGGCATTCTTCCCTTTCATGTAATGGATGGCCTTGAGAATGGTACTGGTGGCATTCTCTCCTTCAATCAAGTTGATGGGAGGCTTTGAGGATCAACACTCCCACTCTTTCTTGAATATAAGGGGGAATGGCAGCACTACCAAACAGCCTTGAATGTAAGGGGGAATGGCAATGGTGCCATTCCCCCCCTTCAAGGTGATGGGATGCCTTGAGACTAGCACTAATGCCATTCTTCTCTAAATGAAAGGGGAGAATGGTAGTTGTGCCATTCTCCCCATTAAGTGATAGGAGCCTGCTTGAGATTGGCACCATTTTCATTCTTCCTAGAATGTAAGAGATAATAGCACCATTGCCATTCCTTGAATGAAAGGTGATGGGAGGCCTTGATAATGGCACCAATGCCATTCCTTGAATGTAAGGGAGAATGGCAGTGGTGCCATTCTCCCCATGAAGTGATACAAGGCCGTGAGAATGGGACCACTGCCATTCTTCCTAGAATGTAAGGGAGAATGGCACCACTACCATTGTAAGATTCCTCCCTCCGGCTTTTGAGGTGTGTAGGTGTAAGAACCTCCCCTTCTGATCTTATAAATTATTCCCTTCTTTGAAATAAAAGAAAGATCCTGTTTTGGCCTAGAGAGAGAAAATGTCTAGAGGGAGGTAATTCAAAATTGAGATATTTTTGGATATAAAAATCCTCCTAGTGTCTAAAATGGTTTCCCCTAAAACAGATATTCAAAAAGAAATTTCCAATGTGCAATTAGAATAAATTGAAATCAGGTAAAAAGGACCTTAGCCTAAGGGTCAAGATTTTTTGAAATTTTTGAATTAAGGTTCCTATGGACCAATTAGATTAATCCAAATGTAGGGAGGAGATAAATGGAAGAATAAAAGAAAATCCCCCAAAAATGAGTAAAATGCTCACATAAGATGAAGAGTTGACTAAGGACAAGGTTATTAGTTAAAAAAGAAAAGATATTTAGAAGAAAAGATGCACCTCAGTGTGGGGAATTCCCCTCATGAAGGAGGTGCCTCGTTCACATGTGTGGTTGAGTTTTAAACTCACAAATAATGAGATATTTTCATCTCGCCTCTCTCCTGCTTCAACTAGATTCAAAAAGTAAGCTAAATTGACCTAAAAATGGTCAAAAATTGACCAAACTGATCTGGAAAGTTCTAGAATCAGTTTGCTTGGTTAGAGGCTCACTTTTTCCTATAAATGAAGCCTCCCCCTTTGTAAATGGTTAATAGTGTTTTATGCACTGTTACTCTACTCCTCCCTAGAACCAAAAACAGTGAATTCATTGATAATTGGGATGTGAATGAATGATATAGGATGTGAATGAATGTGATAGCATGTGAATCAAGATGTGAATGAATGATAAGGGATGTGAATGGATGTGAATTGAGATGTGAATGAATGATATAGGATGTGAATGAATGTGTTGGCATGTGAATTGGGATGTGAATGAATGATATAGGATTTGAATGAATGTGTTAGCATATGAATCGGGATGTGAATGAATGATATAGGATGTGAATGAATGTGATAGCATGTGAATCGAGATGTGAATGAATGATAAGGGATGTGAATGGATATGATGTGATGTGAATCGGGATGTGAATGAACGATAAGGGACGTGAATGAATGTGTTAGCATGTGAATCAGGATGTGAATGAATGAGATGTGATGTGAATTGGGATGTGATAAAATGCGATGTAAACTGGATAGATGTTAATGTATGTGAAGTGATGAGATGTATAGGTAGATGCAAGTGGATGAGATCTGATGAGGATAAATGAGGAAATAAGTGATGAGATAGAAAAAGATGTGGATGATGTGGATAGATGTATGGATGATGTGGATTGATGTGTGGGTAATGTGGATGGACGTGAATGGATATATGGATGATGTGGGTTGATGTGTGAATAATGTGGATTAACGTGAATGGATGTATGGATGATGTGGATTGATGTGTGGATAATGTGGATTGATGTATGGATGATGTGGATTGACATGTGGATTGATGTGGATGGATGTATGAAAGATATGGATAGATGTGTGGATAATGTGGATTGATGTGGATGGATGTATGGATGATGTGGATGATGTGGATGGATGTATGGATTGATGTGGATAATGTGGATGATGTGGATGGATGTATGGATGATGTGGATTGATGTGTGGATGATGCAATTGGATGTGATTTGATGTGGAAATGATGTGATGTGATAGGGATCCATGAAGAAAAAAAAATTGTGGGAGATGAGAAAAGATGGGGACTAATGTGAAAGGATGTGGAGTGATGAGAAAAGATGGAAATATTGTTGGAACTGTATTTGTATATGAAATCTATTTTTAAATGACTGTTTTATGTCAAGAATGCTGGGGAAGCATTTTGACCATCTTGTGGATGAGGTCGTGGAGACCTATCTGTTAAAGTTGCAACAACTGCTGACGGAGAGTCAACGGAGGACGTCTCGCATAGCAAGGTCGGCCGAGGTCTTGACCAGCCTCGGTTTGATTTAAATGGTGAGCTTCTGGTACAGTGGGATGAGGAAGCGGCCTATGAGTGAAGCGCTAGGTGACCTACGAAGGATCCTAGAGGGTGCTGACCATACGGTGCTCGGGCTCTAGGTCACCGAAGATACCCACGCGTACATCGGGGAAGATATTGGAACAAGGAGTAAGAGTTGTTTTCTGAATTTGGGCATAGATCTGGTTGATTGACCGTGTTGGTCCTCAATGGATGAGTCCATGGCTCTTTTATATGGATCTGTTGGTTGATCTTGCTGATCTTCAAAACGGAGATTCCATTTTTGTTAAAGTGAATACTTGCCGATTACTATGAGCTAGGAACTATCGAAAAGGCCCCTGAGTGGACAGGGGGTGAGCGTTTTGGTTGCTAAATAATGATGCCATAGGTACACCGAGATGAAGGAATGTTTTGGAAATAAGAATTCAACTGGATAATTAGAGGATTATAATCAGTGACACTATGGTTTCATTAAATGATTGTTTTAAAGACTGTTGAATTTGTGAAAAATGCAATTTTGTATTGGGTTTGTAAGTGGTGTGACTAGTTTTAAGTTTGCATGAATATCCGGCTAGGGGGCCTGGGAACTCTTTTCCTTGGTACCCGGGACAACCTAAACAAATTCTTAATTGGATCCCATCACTACAGTGGCTGGGCAGTTGGCTAACCCATGGGACTGGATGGGATTAGGCTGGACTGATGGATCCCTAAATTGAGACTTAATTCTGTTCTGGTTCGATAAATGAAGTAAATCCCGGACAAAAATTGTTCTATGGAAAAGAATCAACGGCTCTGCCTCTCAATAAGGAAAAAAGCGTTGGTCTCTATGATCGAAGTACAATCTTTTCCTTGATCTGACTATGGGACTTATGGGTTCGATCATATCAGTTCAGTTAGTTAAGGCTTTTGTGACTACATTAGAGAAAAGTTATCCTGGAGGAATCGCCCGTGCTTTCCGGGCAAGGGAAGTTTTTCTGGGTTCGGTTTTGGAAGAGCCAATAGATTAGTCTCTTGTCCGGATATCCGTGGGCAAGTCCCCGAGTGTGGGACCCTACCCCATGCAAGAAGTGCTACTTCTACTGCTAGCACCCCTGAATTTGTTGCGCGGTGGTGATAGGGACCTCACAGCCATTCTTCCTTGAATGTAAGGGAGAATGGCAGTCGTGCCATTTTCCCCTTCAAGGTGATGTGAGGACTTGAGACTGGCAGCCACTTCCATTCTTCCCTGAAAGTATGAGGGAATGGCAGTGGTACGATTCTACCACTCAAGATGATGGGATGTGAGGCCTTGAGAATGGCACTGGTTCCATTCTCCCCATGAAGTGATAGGAGGCCTTGTTGAGAGTGGCACTACTGCCATTCTTCCTACAATGTAAGGGAGAATGACACCACTGCCATTCTTCCTTGAACACAAGTGAGGATGTCAGTCATGCCATTCTCCCCTTCAAGGTGCTGGGAGGACTTGAGAATGGATGCCACATTGCCATTCTTCTCGAAATGTAAGGGGGAATGACAGTGGTGTCATTCTACCCCTCAAGATGATAGGATGTGAGGCCTTTAGAATGGCACCACTACCATTCTTCCTTGCATTCAAGGAAGAATGGCAGTGGTGCCATTCTCCCCTTCAAGGTGAGTGATAGGAGGCCTTGAGAATGGCACCACTGCGATTCTTCCTTGCGTTCAAAGAAGAATTTCTCCCTTCAAGGTAAGTTATGAGAGGCCTTGAGAATTTCACCACTCCCATTCTTCCTAGAATGTAAGGGAAAATGGCACCATTGCCATTCTTCCTTGAATATAAGGCAAAATGGCATTTCATGCCATTCTCCCCTTCAAGGTGATAGGAGGACTTGAGAATGGGAGCCACTGCCATTCTTCCCTAAAAGTAAGGGGGAATGGAAGTGGTGTCATTGTACCCCTCAAGATTAAGGGATGTTGGAACTTGAGAATGGCACCACTACCATTCCTTGAATGTAAGGGAGAATGGCACCACTACCATTCCTTGAATGTAAGGGAGAATGGCACTGGTGACATTCTCCCCATGAAGTGATAGGAGGCCTTGAGAATGGCACCACTGTCATTCTTCCTAGAATATAAGGGAGAGTGGCACCACTGCCGTTATTCCTTGAATATAAGGTAGAATTGCATGTCATGCCATACTCCCCCCTTCAAGGTGATGGGAGGACTTGAGAATGGCAGCCACTACCATTCTTCCCTGAAACTAAGGGGGAATGATAGTGGTACTAATCTACCCCTCAAGATGATGGGATATGAGGCCTTGAGAATGGCACCACTTCCATTCCTTCAATATAAGGAGAATGGCTATGGTCCCATTCTACCACCATATAAGGAGAATGGCTATGGTCCCATTCTACCACCATTTAAGATGACATCAAGGTGGGATTTAAGGCCTTGAGAATGGCACCACTGCCATTCCTTGAATGTAAGCAATAATGGCACTCGTGCCACTCTCCTCATGAAGTGATAGGAGGCCTTGAGAATGGCACCATTGCCATTCGTCCTAGAATGTAAGGGAGAATGAAACCACTGCCATTCTTCCTTGAGTGCAAGTGAGAATGGAAGTTGTGCCATTCTCCCCTTCAAGGTGATGGGAGGACTTGAGAATGGATGCCACTGCCATTCTTCCCTGAAAGTAATGAGGAATGGCAGTGGTGTCATTCTACCCCTCTCAAGATGATGGGATGTGAGGCCTTGAGAATGGCACCACTACCATTCTTCCTTGCATTCAAGGAAGAATGGTAGTGGTTCCATTCTACCATTCAAGGAAGAATGGTAGTGGTTCCATTCTCCCCTTCAAGATGATGGGATGTGAGGCCTTGAGAATGGCACCACTACCATTCTTCCTTGCATTCAAGGAAGAATGGTAGTGGTGCCATTCTCCCCTTCAAGGTGAGTGATGGGAGGCATTGAGGCCGGCACCACTACTTCTATTCTTCCTTGTGTTCAAGAAAAAATGGCAGTGGTGCCATTCTCCCTTCAAGGTGAGTGATGGGAGGCCTTGAGAATGGCATCATTAGCATTCTTCGTAGAGTGTAAGGGAGAATGGCACCACTGCCATTCTTCCTTGAATGTAAGGCAAAATGGCATGTCGTGCTGTTCTCCCCTTCAAGGTGTGGGAGGACTTGAGAATGGGAGCCAGTGCCATTCTTCCCTGAAAATAAGGGGGAATGGTAGTGGTGCCATTCTACCCCTCAAGATGATGGGATGTGAGGACTTAAGAATTGTACCACTACCATTCCTTGAATGTAAGGGAGAATGGCACCAATGCCATTCTCCCCATGAAGTGATAGGAGGCCTTGAGAATGGCACCACTATCATTCTTCCTAGAGTGTAAGGGAGAATGGCACCACTGCCATTCTTCCTTGAATGTAAGGTAGAATTGCATGTCGTGCCACTCTACCCCTCAAGATGATGGGATGGGAGGCCCAGGGAATGGGATGGGAGGCCTAGGGAATGACAGTGGTGACATTCTCCCCTTTCATGTAATGGAAGGCCCTGAGAATGGCAGTGGTGCCATTCTCCCCTTTCATGTAGTGGAAGGCCCTGAAAACGACAGTGGTGCCATTCTCTCCTTCAATGAGAGGCTTTGAGGATGGCATCACTCCCATTCTTCCTTTAATGGAAGGGGGAATGGCACCACTATTGTGACCATAAAAGATCCCTGCCCCCTCCGCACAATGAATTCAAGGATGCTAGCAGAGCGGAAGTAGCACTTCTTACACGCGGGACAAAGCCTCTCACTCGAGGCCTCGCCCATGGATATCCAGACAAGAGACTAATCCCTCGGTTCTTCCAAAACTGAACCCAAAAAAACTTCCTTCGCCCAGAAAGCACAAGCGATTCCTCCATGGGATATTTTTATTCTAATGTAGTCAAGGTCATCACTGACCAAGCTGATCTAACTGAATAAGTCACATGGTCAGATCAAGGAAAAGACTTGCACTTGGAAGTTGGATCATATAGAGACCAATGCTTTTTTCCTCATTGAGAGGCACAACCGTATTCTTTTCCATAGAACAAGGACTGTCTGAGATTTACTTCATCTATCGTACCATAATAAAATTGAGTCTCATTTTAGGGATCTATCAGTCCAGCCTAACCCCATCCCAGTCCCATGGGTTTGCCAACCGCCCAACCACTATAGTGATAGAATTCGTTTAGGAGTTTGGTTATGTTTTGTTCGGAGTACTAGGGAAAAGAGTTCCCAGGTCCCCTAGCCGGCGCTTCATGCAAACTTCAAGATAGTCACACCACTTACACACCCAATATGAAATTGCATGTTTCATAGATTCAGCTAATTTTAAAACAATCTTTTAATGAAATCATAGTATCACTGATCATAATCCTCCAAAATATCTGGTTGATTTCTAGTTTCCGCGATCATTCCTTCATCGGTGTACCTATGGCAACCAGAACCCTCACCACCTATCCACTCAGGGGCCTTTTCCAATAGTTCCTAGCTCATAGTACCCAAAAATATATTCACTTATAAAAATCTAGATGGACTCTCCGTTGAAGATCAGCAAGATCAACCACCAACAGATCCATATAAAAGAGCCATGGACTCATCCATTGATGAGGACCAGCAAGGTCAATCAACCAGATCCATGCCCGAATTTAGAAAACAACTCTTACTCCTTGTTCCAATATCTTCCTCGACACACGTGTGGGTATATTCGACGACCCAGAGACCGAGCACCGTATGGTCAGCACCCTCTAGGATTCTTCGCAGGTCACCTACCGCTTCACGCATAGGCCACTTCCTTGGTCTCTCATCCACCGTACCGGAAGCTCACCATTTAAATCGAACCGAGGCTGGTCAAGACCTAGGTCGAGTGTGCTATGCGAGACGTCCTCCGTTGACTCTCCGTCAGCTGTTACAACTTTATCACTTAGGTCTCCACGACCTTATTCACAAGACAGTCAAAATGCATCACATCCATTTCACATCACATCTCTTTACATCACATCCACATCATATCTCATTCATACACATCCCATCTCATTCATCCACATCCATCCAATCATTCACAAGCACGACTATCCACATCTATCCATACATTCACATCTATCACTTCACATCCACGTATATTCACATCACATTCTTTCACATACACATCCACATCCATTTACTTTCCATCTCACCCTTTCACATATCCTCTCATCTCATCATTCACATCCACATCCTATCACATCCCATTTACTTCACATCTCTGTTAAAAAACCATCCTAAGGAGGATCAAACACTAGCTCCATTGCATAGTTGAATAGAAATGAAGAAGATGAAGTTAAGCTACTAATCAAGAAGTAATTAGCATAATGATGAGCATAATGACAACATAAGTGAGGGGCAATAAAATGTGTTGATTTCAATAGATGAGAGCCTCTTTATATAGGCTGAAGTACATGAGGATTAAGCTCAAGATTAGATGTTAATCATCATCTAAATCATCTCCACCTTCCCTCCTAGATTCAAGCACCTAAAAGTGACCACCAATCCTAGAATCTTGCTAATCACACCAATGCTACCTAATCAAGCGATCACGACCCCTTTGGCTGATGTTGAGCTCCTAAATGACTCTTTTACATCATGGTAAGATTGCATAATAACCTTTGTATCCATTTGCCCATAATCTATGACTTTAGTGCATAGTGCTAGTTACAAGGTATGTGCCCTACACATCATTTTAGTGAAGGTGTTTGCCATATTTTTAACACCCCTCCTCAAACACTGAATCCACTCAATGATGCAGTTGGTCATGCTGACTCTCATGAGCCTAATTAACCACCCAATGCTCAGTGATAGCATGCATGAGCGTGGTCTGACTAGCAATGCCATACATAGGTTATGCCAATGTGAACTCAGAGGCTTTAGTCATGCGTACAAAAGAGGTATGGGATGACTTTAGAAGAGTGTGACAAGACGTGGCTACATGTATGAGTGAAGAGGATACCCATGTGTATAGGGCATGCCCTTGCTTTTAGCACTTTAGAATAAATGATTTGATCTAATCATAGATAGGGCCTCATGATGGTGGCCCTTGTCTTCATCTTTTTCTTCTTCTTGGTCTTCTTCCTGCTGCACTTCTTCCATGATGTAGACTCGTTGCATCTTCTTCTTGGCAAAACAATTCTTCTCTACATGACCAGGTTTGTGACAAAAGTCACAAATGAGATTGTTGTTGTTGTAGCCCTTGTTGTAGTTGCCTTTGTTGTAGCCCTTGTTGTAGTTGCCTTTGTTCTTGCCATACCTACTAGATCCTGCATAATAAGCATTTTTAGTAGACAAGGTTGATGACGATGGAGACTCCATTTGCTTGGTCTTTAGTTTTCTCTCCTCCTCAAGAAGAGATGCTTCAATGTCCACAAGCTTTGATATTGGCATATTGGTCAAGGTTGTGACCACATGGTCATATTCTTCAGGTAAAGATTTAAGTAATACACCAATGGAGACATCTTCATCCATCTTAAGACCTATTCCTGCAAGTTGTGTTAATAGGCCTTTCATGTAGTTCAAATGTGAGGCTAGGGATGTGCCAGACTTCATTTCTAGCTTAAAAAATTCAATGAGCAAACCAAACTTTGAACTTTTAGATCGAGCCCCAAATAGAGTTGTGAGTTGGTCCCAAACTTCCTTAGAAGTTTCGCATCCATCCACATGATGAATGTAAGTGTCATCAAGCTCCAATGTGATGATGGCACGAGCTTTGTCATCTCTTACTTCCCAACAAGGAACATCAGCAAGAGTCCTTGGCTTCTTCTCATTCCCATTTACTATGTTGAAGAGCCCCTTCTTCATGAGCATTAACTTGATGCGGGTTTGCCATGTGTGAAAACCATGACCTTTAAAGCGCATTGATGGAGAATCCTTGGTAGCCATTATGATATGGAATGAAGGGGGTCTTACCTCTGATGATTGAGGCAGTGTCTACCCTTTTACAAGAGAGATTAAGACCAAAGAATAGTGCTAAATCAAGTTATTTAGCATATGCTTTCCAAAAGATAAAACCAGAAAATATATTGATTTGTGGGAAGCAAGGGAGACACCTAATCAAGGGGAAAATTAAGTGTGAAGTAATAAGGGGATGTAGCAAGTCCCTAATGACATGTATGAACCACTTATTGCACCAAATGATAAGGATTAGGATAGATTAATCATTGATTAGTGGAGTTGAATATTCTGCTCACTATGCAGAGAAATGAGCTCACTTGGAGTCAATATTTGAAGGAGTTGCACAAAGAATAAGCTAAAAAGCTTCAAGGGCATTGAATAGCAGTATGTCTAGATGATTTTAGAGCCCACAAACACTTGCTTAAGCAACTTAATCAATGAGTAATCTCAAATTTACCAAAGTACCTTTTCTGGCTATGGCAGTTCTGGACAGCACCCTGGTTTTTTGCTTGGTGTGTGAAGCACACTCAATCATTTGCAAAACCCTTTTAGGGGGAGTAAGTTTAGGTTCCAATGAAGCCACACCTCAGAGGAATTAGACCAATTTGATGTGTGTGAGCTGCAACAATACTTTTGGTGGTCGCCTATCAAAAACGTGCCTGTTTTGGGGAAAACGAAGTTGCCGGCGACGTGGAGCTATGAATGGTGCAATTGAGGTGCCATGCCCCTTAGCAATATTGCTGGTGAAGTGCCCACAAAAGGATTTTGGCAATGGTTACGTGGTTTGTGAGCACCAAGGCCTCCACGCAGCTGCTATTCTAGATCCTATTTTCTAGGAAACCCATAAAAGCTAATGAAACCCTAATTTTCACTAATCTCTTGCTAAGCAAATAAGATGGGGCTTGATTCTAGATGAATGGGCTAGTACTAGCTCTGATACCATGTTAAAAAACCATCCTAAGGAGGATCAAACACTAGCTCCATTGCATAGTTGAATAGAAATGAAGAAGATGAAGTTAAGCTACTAATCAAGAAGTAATTAGCATAATGATGAGCATAATGACAACATAAGTGAGGGGCAATAAAATGTGTTGATTTCAATAGATGAGAGCCTCTTTATATAGGCTGAAGTACATGAGGATTAAGCTCAAGATTAGATGTTAATCATCATCTAAATCATCTCCACCTTCCCTCCTAGATTCAAGCACCTAAAAGTGACCACCAACCCTAGAATCTTGCTAATCACACCAATGCTACCTAATCAAGGGATCACGACCCCTTTGGCTGATGTTGAGCTCCTAAATGACTCTTTTACATCATGGTAAGATTGCATAATAACCTTTGTATCCATTTGCCCATAATCTATGACTTTAGTGCATAGTGCTAGTTACAAGGTATGTGCCCTACACATCATTTTAGTGAAGGTGTTTGCCATATTTTTAACAATCTCATCATTCACATCCACATCCATTTACTTCACATCTCATCCACATTCATTTTCATCACACCACATCCTATCACATCCCATTCTCATCTTATCATATCCATTCACATCCTATCACATCCCATTTATATCTTATCACATCTATTCACATCCTATCACATCCCATTTACATCCTATCACATCCCATTTACATCTTATCACATCCATTTACATCTTATCACATCCATTTACATCCTATCGCATCCCATTTACATCTTATCACATCCATTCACATTCTATCGCATCCCATTTACATCTTATCACGTCCATTTACATCCTATCGCATCCCATTTACATCTTATCACATCCATTCACATTCTATCGCATCCCATTTACATCTTATCACGTCCATTCACATTCTATCGAATCCCATTTACATCTTATCACGTCCATTTACATCCTATCGCATCCCATTTACATCTTATCACGTCCATTCACATCCTATCGCATCCCATTTACATCTTTTCACGTCCATTCACATCCTATCGCATCCCATTCACATCTTATCACGTCATTCACATCCTATCGCATCCCATTTACATCTTATCACGTCCATTCACATCCTATCGCATCCCATTTACATCTTATCACGCCCATTCACATCCTATCGCATCCCATTTACATCTTATCACATTTAGTAGCTTTTCCTACTTCGATACCAATAATGGGACTTTTTCTAAATTTCTGCCAATTGTTTGGCTTAGATAAAGGTTCTTTTTCTCCGACAACTATTTCCATATTCAATTTTGAGATCATTCCATGTCTGAGTGTTCCGATCTAGACGATTTGTCTCGTAGTGGTTCTCCATGCCACTCTAGCTATTTTTACTATCTTCAGCCTTGCAAGAGCCATTTTGCTCTTCTCATTGTACCCGGTGACATCGAAGTACTCTTCTATTGCTTCGATCCACTTCTCCACAGCCTCACCTAAGTTTTCCCCTTCACCCTTGAAAGGTCCAAGCTGCGATCTATGAAGAGTTTTACAAACATCCAAGTCGATCTCTTCCTCATCGAGTTGGGGATTATCATTCCTACCATGACAACCTCGATCCATGACCCTATCAATATGAAAATTCTTCTTGTTAAGTCCCTTTATTTATAATTCAAATCCAACTTTAGATCTAACTGATTCTGGGGTTCTTTAGATTGGTCAGTCCCCCCCACAGAATCCTGGGATGAAGATCCCTTCTAATAGAAGAACATACAGAACTCATTATTAGAGAATAATTCATTCATATTCTTAACACAATAATGGTCCATCAGACCAAGAATTTCATCTGAACATTCCTCCACGAAAATTTCAGTTATGTAGGTTTTCATTTTGTCATCCCTTAACTAGTCACTGGGTCAAGGTCAACAGTAGCAATCTGTCAGCACAATCCACTAATCTCATAGTGATTTGCTGAAGTCACAATCATCATTCTAGTTATTATCATCATCACTGGGATTCGTCCCATTCATCCTCATTGTGGCTTTGTTAAACTTATCTTCTTTCAACTAGAATTCAAGAATCATTATCTTTCAATCAGAATCCAATTCAACTCATCAATTCTCAACCAAAATTCTAAAATCATTTTTGCTTATAACTTCAAGGTCTTAGATTTACTCGTATATACTACCATCATTAAAGAGCTGTAGTTATACCCTCGGTATATGCAGGTAGTCATTGTCCTTAGAATTATAAGGTAAATACCATCATGCCCGGGCCTCAAGCAAGTCAGGGACTCCATACAATTGTGGTACTTCCCTATGAAGACCCAATTACAATCTACATTCTGAATATCAATTTGTATGAATTTCATCACACAATTACAATCTTTTACTGGTACTTCATAAATTTTTGACATTTCTGGCTTCTTGGCTATTCCACTTTAGCCAATTTGCTCTCATACCAGCTAAAAGATCCCTGCCCCCTCCACGCAAAACAACAAATTCGGGGGTGCTAGCAGCACAGTGGAAGTAGCACTTCTTGCGTGGGACAGAGCCTCTCACTTGGGGCCTTGCCCACCACGGATATCCGGACAAGAGACTAATCCCTCGGTTCTTCCAAAATGGAACCTGAAAAAACTTCCCTAGCCCAAAATGTTGCCATATATATATATAGGCAGTGATGTGTGTGAACACACTTAGGACCGCTGAGGCACTTTTTCCCTCTTTAGGAGGTTTTTTCCCCCGGCTTGTATATACGCCCATTCTTCTAGGGCTAACTCATCTTTTGTACATTGACACAATCTAATATACTTTGTGTTGTGTGCATTCTTGCTGCTTCTTCTCCAAGCTTTATGTACTTTCCTGCAACCCTAATTCCAACAATTGGTATCAGAGCAGGCATCGGCTCCCAGGGCTACACCGTCAGCACCCTCCGACTCACGTTCTTCGATTGAGGTGAGTTTTCACAAGCGCTTGCAGGTCCCTATACTCTGCAAATCAGCCCGCAGGGCTATGCGTTCTCAGAATTTGCATCTGAGGTCGTTTCGGGCTCCGTTTTTGCATTTCAAGTTCTGCACAGGTGTTTTCGTCATTTTCTGCAAAAATTTCGACAATGCAGTTTTCTGCAAAACAGGCATACGTACTCTATTGTGGACCGTGCTACATAGCACGAGTTGTTTTCTGTTCAGTCTTTGCTTCATTACAGGTAGCTTTTGCATCAATTTCAGTCAGTGGCCATGGCTGATAACAGCAATGATGTATTTCGCATGTTGTGGATGGAGACAGCAACTATCCACTTTGGGCATACATGATGCAGCATGTTTTGGTTGTAAAAGGAGTGTGGAACATGGTGCAGGGTACAGACGTACGTCCAGGTTCTGTGGATGTAGGATCTGTTGAGGATGTTGCAGGTTCTAGCAGCTCTACTGTTGCTGCTGTTTTACCCACTGCTGAACAAGCTCGTTGGGATGGTAAAGATGCATAGGCTCATGCCTTGATTGCACTTTCTGTCAAACATAACATCACCCCACATATTCGTTTAGCTAAAACAGCAAAACAGGCTTGGGATATTCTAGCTGGTTTGTATGCAGGTCGTAACGAGGCAAAAATCGCTTACCTGCGTAAAGAGCTAGAATTGAAGATTATGCAAGAAGATGATGACATGAATGTTTTTCTTGCTGAGATTAAAGATCTCAAAGAACAGTTGATTTTTGCAGGTGAGATTATTCCTGATCATTCTCTTGTGCAGACTGTTCTTGATGCTTTACCTGAGACATATCAGACTTTTGCTTCCACGTGGAGACTTCTTAATGAGGACAGACCTGATGCTGTCAAGTATGATACTTTAGTTAACAAACTCTTGCAAGAGGCGCAGTCCAGGCAAAATAGGGCTAGGCAGCGTGCAGTTGATCAAGCATTTATGGCTGCCCAGCAGCAGAGAAGAAGTGGTAAGGCAGCCCCTTCCACTGTTTCTTCTCCTATTAGTAGGTCTGCAACTTCTTCTCCTTCCACAGGTAGCAACAATAAGTCTGAGAAGGCTCTTGATAAAGGCAAGAAAAAGACCAGGTGCAACTATTCAAATGATCATGTCATTAAGAATTGCCCTAAGCTAAAGGCTAAAGAGGCAAAGAAGAAAGAGTCAAATGCAGCCACAATAGTGGATGCTTCTACAAATGCAGATTCTGCAAATGTTGTGCAGGATACAAAATGGGCGTTTAGCGTGTATTGCCAGTATGACCCATCTGTACATGATGCATGTTTGGCAGTTTCTGTTGACTCTTATGTATGGTATTTTGACAGTGGTGCTACAAAGCACATTACCTCGCATCGTGATATGTTCACTTCTCTTGAGGCTATCCCTAATGGGAATACTGTCACATGTGCCAATAATGCTTCTTACCCAGTGAAGGGCATTGGTAAAATTATGCTTACTGCTGCAAATGGCAGCACTTTCACACTTTCAGATGCTTTGTATGTGCCAGGGATAAAGAAGAATCTATTGTCTATCTCTGTGCTTGCTAGACTTGGACTTGTAGTCAAATTTGTGGATGACAGATGTACTGTTCATGATTTGACTTTTGGTGATACGATTATTGTATCTGGCACCTTGTTTCGTGGGCTGTATAGGCTCAATTCTTATGACAAGTGTGTGGAAGATTCAGCAAATGCAGTTTCTGATGAAAAGGCAGTTTCAGATGCAAAACTATGGCATGCTCGTTTTGGTCATCTGAACTTTGCTAGTTTGCTGCGTTTGCAGAAATTTGATATGGTTGCTTCATTGCCCCCTCTTGAGGCACCATTGAAACATGTTTGTGAAGGCTGTATTTTGGGCAAAATGCAGCATTCTGCATTTCCAAAGGATGGTTCTGTGCGGGCCACTCGCAAATTGCAACTTGTACATAGTGATGTATGTGGGCCTATGCAAACTCCGTCATTTGGTAAACACTTGTACTTCGTGACTTTCATTGACGATTACTCAAGGCATGCATGGGTATATCCACTAAAGGCAAAGTTCGAAGTGTTTTTGTGCTTCAAACAGTTTATGCTTATGGTTGAAAATGTATCCAATTGTACTGTGGGCACCCTCCATTCTGATCGAGGGGGGGAGTACATGTCTAAAGAGTTTGATGCATTTCTGGCTAGTCGTGGGATAAAACACCAATGTACAGTGCCGTATACCCCTCAGCAAAATGGTGTTGCTGAGAGGAAGAACAGGTCACTTATGGAGTTGGCACGATGTATGGTCAAGAGCTAAGCTTTGCCACATGCGTTTTGGCTTGAGGCTATCATGCGTGCTGCATATGTACTCAACAGGTGTCCCACTAAGGCCTTGCAGTCTATTACTCCATACGAGGCTTGGCATGGCAAGAAGCCTTCTATTGGTCACTTGCGTGTCTTTGGTTGCTTGGCCTATGCTTTAGTGCCTGTGCAACAACGCAAAAAATTGGATGATAAGGCTGTCAAATGCATTTTTGTTGGTTACAGTGCTGAAAGCAAGGGTTACAGATTGTATCATCCGCAGTCAAAGCGTATCTTGATTAGTCGAGATGTTGTTTTTGTGGAAGATGCTGTGCAGCCCTTGTTATCATGTACCAAAGAGACAGGTGTGAGCTCACGGGATGTATTTGATACATTGTTGCCTCTCTTTACAGGTGGGAATTCAAATGTAAGTCCTAATGAGGCAAATATTCAGCCTATGCAGATTTCAAACGACATCATAGATCAGCCTATTTTTGATGCAGATTTACAGGATGTAATTCATGAGGATAGGGCTGAAAATGAGCAGGCTAGAGGTATGCCTAACTGGCTAGTGCAAACCTTGCGTGATAGTAAAATTGATGCACCTATGACTAGTCGTACTCGTTCAGGTTTTCAGCATGCCTCTTATGCATCAGATTGTTATGCTTTGGCTGTGTCTAGTATGTGTGAAGAGGAAGAACCTCTTTCATTTGATGAGGCACAAAATTCAGAAAATTGGTTGGTTGCAATGCAAAGTGAATATGATGCTATAATGAAGAATGGTACATGGTCTTTGTGTGATTTGCCTATTGGTAAAAAGGCCATTGGATGTAAGTGGGTTTTTAAGTTGAAACGAAAGCCAGATGGCAGTGTTGATCGCTATAAGGCTAGACTTGTTGCAAAGGGTTATGCTCAAGAAAAGGGCATTGATTTTGATGAGACCTTTGCTCCCACTTGTCGTATGACTACCATTCGTAGCATTTGTGCATTGGCAGCTCATAATGGTTGGAATGTACATCAGTTGGACATAAAGACTGTATTCTTGAATGGAGATTTGCATGAGGAGGTGTATGTATCGCAGCCTCATGGTTTTGTTCAAAGAGGGCAGGAAAACAAAGTGTGCAGGTTGAAAAAGGCTTTATATGGTTTAAAGCAAGCTCCACGAGCTTGGTATGAAAAGATACATGCATATTTGACTGCACATGGTTTTCAGAATAGTCCAACAGAAAGCACTTTGTATGTTAAACGTGTGGATGATGTACATCTAATCATTGCTCTCTATGTCGATGACATGCTTCTCACAGGACCAAATGAGAGTCATATTGTTGATTTTAAGGCTGATTTGAATGCCTCTTTTGAGATGTCAGATTTGGGGCATTTGCATCATTATTTGGGGATACAATTTAAGCAGTGTGATGGAGGTATTGCTTTGTGTTAGACAAAGTATATTGAGACATTGTTGCAGAGATTTGGCCTTGAAGACTGTAAGCCTATTGCTACTCCAATGGAGACAAGTTTGAAGTTGAGTCTTCATGATGCTGGAGATCACTTTGATGTCACACTCTATCAGACAGCTGTTGGTTGCCTCATTTATGTATGCATTACGAGGCCGGACATTCAGTTTGCAGTCTCACAGGTGAGCAGGTTTATGCATAGCCCAGGGTCTCAGCATTGGAATGCAGTTAAACGCATCTTTCGCTACTTGAGTGGCACCATACATCTTGGGTTGTTTTATCCCAAGGGGGGATCGTTGTCGCCAGATTTACATGCTTTTTCGGACTCAGATTAGGCTAGTTGCTATGACACAAGAGTGTCCACAAGTGGTTTTTGTTTCATGCTCGGTAGCTCATGCATATCTTGGTTGAGCAAAAAGCAACCTACTGTGGCCACTTCTAGTTGTGAAGCTGAGTACAGGGCAGCTTTCACAGCTACGGTTGAGTGTGTGTGGCTCAGACGGCTTATGGCTGACTTAGGTGTTGGACAGGAGTCTGCCACCTCTATCTTGACTAACAGTCAGAGCGCATTGGCAGTTGCAAGAAACCCAGTTTTTCATGCTCGCACAAAGCACATTGAGGTGCATTATCACTATGTCAGGGAGAGACTCTCAGCAGGAGAGATCAGCTTGGCCTATGTGCCAACACAGGACAACCTCGCCGATCTTTTCACAAAGGCGCTTCCTCGTGAGAAATTCGAAGCTTTCCGCAAAGCTTTGGGCTTGCTCCCCTTTGTGGACTGATCTACTTCGGGCATGGCACTCCCCTATACATGAGTGCCAGCTCTCGTTCACACCATCACTCCCAGGGGGGATTTGTTGCCATATATATATAGGCAGTGATGTGTGTGAACACACTTAGGACCGCCGGGGCACTTTTTACCTCTTTAGGAGGTTTTTTCCCCCGGCTTGTATATACGCCCATTCTTCTAGGGCTAACTCATCTTTTATACATTGACACAATCTAATATACTTTGTGTTGTGTGCATTCTTGCTGCTTCTTCTCCAAGCTTTGTGTGCTTTCCTGCAACCCTAATTCCAACACAAAAAGCACATGCGATTCCTCCGTGGGATATTTTTATTCTAACGTAGTTAAGTCACTGACCAAACTGATCCGACCGAAGCCGTAAGTCACATGACCAGATCAAGGAAAAGACTTGCACTTGGATCATAGAGACCAACACTTGGATCATAAAGACTTGCACTTGGATCATAGAGACCAACACTTTTTTCCTCATTGAGAGGCAAAGTCGTTGATTCTTTTCCATTGAACAAGGACTGTCCGGGATTTACTTTATCTATCGTACCATAACAAAATTGAGTCTCATTTTAGGGATCTATCAGTCTAGCCTAACCCCATCCAGTCCCATGGGTTAGCCAACCGCCTAGCCAACCACTGTAGTGATAGAATCCGTTTAGGAATTTAGTTATGTTTTGTCTCGGGTACTAGGGAAAAGAGTTCCCAGGCCCCCTAGTCGACGCTTCATGCAAACTTTAAGATAGTCACACCACTAACACACCCAATATGAAATTGCCTGTTTCACAGATTTAGCCAACTTTAAAATAATATTTTAATGAAATCATAATATCTCATTTTATTGATTAAAAATTGGGGGTAATCATGAGAAAAAGGTGCCTACTTCATGAGGGGAGATCCCCACACTGAGGTGTCAAAATTTAGTTTTTTAATTATTTTCTTTGGTCCTCAGTCCACTCTTCATCTTATGTGAGCATTTACTCATTTTTGGGGGGTTTTTCTTTTATTCTTCAATTTATCTCCTCCTTACATTTGGATTAAACTTATTGGTCCATAGGAACCTTAATTGGACCATAATCCAAAATTTTTTAAAAATCTGGACCCTTAGACTAAGGTCCTTTATACCTATTTTCAATTAATTTCAATTGCACATTGGAAAGTTCTTTTTGAATTTCTGTTTCAGGGGAAATCATTTAAGACACTAGGAGGATTTTTATATTAAAAAATATCTCAATTTTGAATTACCTCCCTCTAGACATTTTCTCTCTCCAGGCCAAAATAGGGTAAAACAGGATCTTTCTTTTATTTCACACAGGGGAATAATTATAAGATCAAAAGGGGAGGTTCTTACACCTGCACACCTTAAAAGCTGGAGGGAGGAATCTTACATCCTACCGCACTTAAAAAACGCGAGATGTCCTCATCTCGCAAACTAAAGGACAACTCTTTCCCTTAAGATCAAATTGATTTTGGGGTTTCTTATAGTCTGGTGAACCCAACAGAATCTTGGGATAAAGATCCCTTATATAGAACTTATCATCAAATAACAATTCTTTGAAATCATATCATTCATATCCTTAACACAATAATGGTCCATTAGACCGAAATTTCCATCTGAACATTCCTCCATTGGAATTTCAATTATAGAGGTTTTTAATTTGTCATCCCTTAACTTGATCCACTGGTCAAGTGTTAATAGTAGCAATCCGTCAGCACAATCCACTAATCTCATAGTGATTTGCTGAAGTTGTTATCGTCATTCCAGTTACGAACATCATCAAAGGGACTTTTCCCATCCATCCTCATTGTGGTTTTGCTCAGCTTTTCGCTTTTCAACCAAAATTCAAGAATCATCATTTTTTCAATCACAATCCAATTCAACTCATCAGTTCTCAACCAAAATTTTAAAGTCATATCAACCACATTCGAATTCATCATCTGGATAGCATTTTTGCTTATAATTTCAAGGTCTTAGATTTATTCGTATATACTGCCATAATAAAGAGCTGCAGTTATACCCTCGGTGTATACAGGTAGTCACGGTCCTTGGAACTATAAGGTACATACCATCATGTCTAGGCCACAAACAAGTCAAGGATTCCATACAATTGCCGTACTTCCATCTAAAGACCCAATTACTAAAATTATGAATTTCAGTCTGAATATCAATTTGTATGAATTTCATCACATTTCTAACTTTTTACTGTTACTTCATGAATTTTTGACATTTTTGGCTTCTTGGTTGATTCACTTTAGCCAATTCGCTCTAATACTAGCTGAAAGATCCCTGTCCCCTCCGCGCAACGAATTCTGGGATGCTAGCAGCAGAAGTAGCACTTCTTGTGTGCAGGGAACGGTCCCTCACTCGTCGGGGCCTCGCTCCCATGGATATCCAAACAAGAAACTAATCCCTCGGTTCTTCCAAAACCGAACCCGAAAAAACTTCCCTCGCCTGGATAGCACGAGCGATTTCTCTAGGATATTTTTACTCTAACGTAGTCAAGAGTCTTAACTAGCTGAACTGATCTGACTAAACCCATAAGTATCATAGTCAGATCAAGGAAAAGACTTGCACTTGGATCATAGAGACCAACGCTTTTTTCCTCATTGAGAGGCACAGCCATTGATTCTTTTCCATAGAATAATTTTTACGCGAGATTTACTTCATCTATCGTTCCATAAAACAGAATTGAGTCTCATTTTAGGAATCCATCAATCCAGCCTAACCCCATCCAGTACCATGGGTTAGCCAACCGCCCAACCACTATAGTGATGGGATCCATTTAAGAATTTGGTTTTTGTCCCGGGTACCAGGGAAAAGAGTTCCTAGGTCCCCTAGCCGGATATTCATGCAAACTTGAAACTAGTCACACCACTTACACACCCAATATGAAATTTCCTTTCTCACAGATTCAGCTATCTTTAAAATAATCTTTTAATGAAACTATAGTATCATTGATCATAATCTTCCAAAATATCTGATTGAATCCTAATTTTTAAATTTTCCTTCATTGGTGTACTTATTATGGCATCATTGGCAACCAGAACGCTCACCACTTGTCCACTCAAGGGCCTTTTCAATAGTTCCTAGCTCATACTACCTGGCAATATATTCACTTACTAAAATCAAAATGGAATCTCCGTCGAAGTATTCAATTGAATGGTTTTTCAATGCAAATGAAGCTCTCTAATGAATTTTAATGATTAATCACATAAAGTTTATATTTAAGCTTAATTTAGGATGTTTTTTTATGTATATCTCTCTCCTCCCCAAAGAATGGTCATTCCTATGACCAATTCTCAATTTATATAATGCTTCTCATGGAGCAATTCCTAATTCTAAAATCAAACTCTATGCTAGTCAAAGCTAGAGGCCAAAGAGATGGCTTTTTTATGCTTTAATGTTACATAAATCATGGTAAACTTGGAAATTAAGTCCATAAATTGGATATTGGTCCAAATGATAGTTTATCATAATCCTACTAAGTCTTATTCTTTTAGAAAATATTAAAAATTATCAGTAATAGCAGCGGAGCTATGGTAAAATTTTTAAAAATCAACACATAAATCATTTTTATGCATAAGGTGAAAAGAGGACTTCCTACCATATTCTAGGATTAGTCATCCTATGTTAAATGAATAATTCTAGTCATATCCATGGAAAACTAATTTTTAATATTTATGCATAAATAGTTACTTAGAGAAAAAGAGAAATTTTTAGTAGTTTCATTTTTATGGATAAAAGAGGAATTTCCATGATAATGGAGATCCATGTATTCCAATGGAGAAAGAGAAAAATTGGAATATTAAAATAATGGATATTTTATTTAAAAATTAAACAAGAATTTTAGATAAATTATTTTATGCATGAATAAATTTAAATGATAAAAGAGGAACTCCCATCATATTTGGAATTCAATCGTTTAAATGGAAAAAGTGGAAATCTTGTCATATTAGGATTAATGGATATTTTTATTTGATTTTTAAGAGAAATTTTAGTTAAAATTATTTTATGCACGTATAAATTTGAATGATGAAAGAGGAATTTCCATCATAATTGGAATTCAATCATTTAAATGGAAAAAGAGAAATTCTTGGTATATTTGGAATATTGAATATTTTTATTAAAGAAAAGAGAAATTTTAGATAAATTTATTTGATGATAAAAGAGGAATTCCCAGAATTCAAGCAATTAAATGTAAAAAAAGGGATTCCCATGACATTTGAGATCGAAGAAATTAAATGGAAAAAAGAGAAATTTTTAGTATAATTCAATTTATGAATATTTATCAAAAGTAGAGATATGGGTAGAATTGATTTTTGTAAATCCCATGAATTCTTTTATTCAAAAGAGGAATATTGAATATAATTCATTTGAGAAATTGAGAAAGAATATGGAAATAGTTGTCAAGAAAAAGAACCTTTATCTAAGCCAAACAATTGGTAGAAATTTAGAAAAAGTCCCGTTATTAGTATCAAAGTAGGAAAAGCTACTAATAAATGTGATAAGATGTAAATGGGATGATGCGATAAGATGTGAATGGATGTGATAAGATGTAAATGGGATGCAATAGGATATGAATGTTGTGATATTTAAAATGTAAATGGGATGCGATAGGATGTGAATGGATATCATAAGATGTAAATGGGATGCGATAGGATGTGAATGGATGTCATAAGCTGTAAATGGGATGTGAATGGATGTGATAAGATGAGAATGGGATGCGATAGGATGTGGTGTGATGAAAATGAATGTGGATGAGATGTGAAGTAAATGGATGTGGATGTGAATGATGAGATGAGAGGATATGTGAAAGGGTGAGATGGAAAGTAAATAAATGTGGATGTGTATGTGAAAGAATGTGATGTGAATATATGTGTATGTGAAGTGATAGATGTGAATGTATGGATAGATGTGGATAGTTGTGCATGTGAATGATTGAATGGATGTGGATGAATGAGATGGGATGTGTCAGTTTGCTTGGTTAGAGGCTCACTTTTTCCTATAAATAGAAGCTTCCCCCTTTGTAAAAGCTTAATGGTGTTTATGCACTGTTACTCTGCTCTCTTGTCTTGAGCCATCTACATTGATTTTTTTAATAATTCAATTGTTTTAGGCCTCATCCTCTTCAAAGTGAATTGGTGGCCACTCTTGCTTCAAACAAGAGTAGAACCCTCAATCCCTCAAGCCAAAGGAGAGCTTACAAGCTCCATGTAAGATAATTTTCTTACTTGTTTAATGAAGAATCTATGGTTTTCTTAATTTTTATGTTTTGCAGATGTTGAATTAAATTCAAATGCTATGCCTTTGATAAAAATGCCACCCCCTTCTCCTCTTTACATTCCAACCTTTCTAAATCCTAGAAAGATTAACTAAAGGATTAATTAAACTCTTTATATTGTTTACTCTCTTGAATTTAGAAAATTGTGTAGTTTAGAGTTCTATAAATCTAATTTGGGTTAATTTAAGCTAAATAAAGAATGATAAAAATGAGAAATGGATAAATCTACAAAGGAGGTTATGGCAAATTTTTCCAAAATTTTGTGAAAAAGAAAGTTTGTTTTTATGTTATTCCAAAAGAGTAATTCCCACCATTTTTGCATCTAAAAGAAATATTCTAATTACTCCATGTACATATTCACGTATGAATATGCATGGATATAATTGATATTAATTATTAAATTTATTTTTTATGCATAGAAAGATGCATAAAGGATTTTTTTAATTACAAAAGTGTTATTCTCATTATATTTGATTTTTATGCATAGAAAGATGCATAAAGGAATTTTTTGATTACAAAAGTGTTATTTTCATTAAATTTGATTTTTATGCATAAAGGAATTTTCTAATTACAAAAGTGTTATTCTCATTAAATTTGATTTTTATGCATAGAAAGATGCATAGAAAGTGTTATTCTCATTAAATTTGATTTTTATGCATAGAAAGATGCATAAAGGAATTTTTTTTAATTACAAAAGTGTTATTCTCATTAAATTTGATTTTTATGCATAGAAAGATGCATAAAGGGTTTTGTTTTATTATAAAAGTGTTATCCTCATTAAATTTGATTTTTATGCTTAGAAAGATGCATAAAGGAATATTTTTATTATAAAAGTGTTATTTTTATAAAAAATTTAATTTTTATGCATAAATAGATGCATAAAAGAATTCTTTTTATTTTAAAAATGTTATTCCTATTAAAATTGATTTTATGCATAACTAGATGCATAAAAGGATTTTTTTATAACAAAGTTATTCCCACTGAAGTTGAATTTTATGCATAAATAGATCCGTAAAGAATTTTTATATCAAAATTAGAATTCTCTTGAATTCTATTTTTAAATTCTATGAGTATTTGATAAATGAATAATTAAATACTCTAAGAAAGAAATTTCTATCGTTTTATATTCACACGGATTGTAAAAAGAGAATTCAAAAAATCTATTGAGATCAAAATATTCAAAGAAATGATTAATCTATTTCCTCATTGGAATTCGTAACTAATTTAGAAATCAATTAAGGGAACATTCAAAAGAAAGAAATTCAGTAAAATAATAACTGAGTTATCAACCCTTTTTGAGAAAGATAGATCATGAAAAATCTTATCCGACTCGAATCTTAAATCAGACTATGACCAAGACCAAACTCTGTCATCAGTTTTGATGACTAGTTTTAAGTTTGCATGAATATCCGGTAGGGGACCTGGGAACTCTTTTCCCTGGTACCCGAGACAAAACCCAACCAAATTCTTAAATGGATCCCATCACTACAGTGGTTGGGCGGTTGGCTAACCCACGGTACTGGATGGGGTTAGGCTGGATTGATGGATCCCTAAAATGAGACTCAATTTTGTTATGGTACGATAGATGAAGTAAATCTCGGGTAAAAATTATTCTATGGAAAAGAATCAATGGCTATGCCTCTCAATGAGGAAAAAAGCGTTGGTCTCTATGATCTAAGTGCAAGTCTTTTTCTTGATTTGACTATGATACTTATGGGTTTGGTCAGATGACTTCAGCAAATTACTTTGAGATTAGTGGATTATGCTGACAGATTGCTACTATTAACACTTGACCAGTGGATCAAGTTAAGGGATGACAAATTAAAAACCTCTATAATTGAAATTCCCATGGAGGAATGTTCAGATGGAAATTTCGGTCTAATGGACCATTATTGTGTTAAGGATATGAATGATATGATTTCAAAGAATTGTTATTTGATGATAAGTTCTATATAAGGGATCTTTATCCCAGGATTCTGTTGGGTTCACCAGACTATAAGGAACCCGAGAATCAGTTAGATCTTAAGGGAAAGAGTTGTCCTCTAGTTTGCGAGATGAGGACATCTCGCGTTTTTTAAGTGGGGTAGGATGTAAGATTCCTCCCTCCAGCTTTTAAGGTGTGCAGATGTAAGAACCTCCCCTTCTGATCTTATAATTATTCCCCTCTGTGAAATAAAAGAAAGATCTTGTTTTACCCTGTTTTGGCCTGGAGAGAGAAAATATCTAGAGGGAGGTAATTCAAAATTGAGATATTTTTGGATATAAAAATCCTCCTAGTGTCTGAAATGAATTCCCCTGAAACAGAAATTCAAAAAGAACTTTCCAATGCGCAATTGGAATTAATTGAAAATAGGTATAAAGGACCTTAGCCTAAGGGTCCAGATTTTCAGAAATTTTTAGATTATGGTCTAATTAAGGTTCCTATAGACCAATAAGTTAAATCCAAATGTAGGGAGGAGATAAATTGAAGAATAAAAGAAAAGCTCCCCAAAAATGAGTAAATGCTCACATAAGATGAAGAGTGGACTAAGGACCAAAGAAAACAATTAAAAAACTAAATTTTGACACCTCAGTGTGGGGATCTCCCGTCATGAAGTAGGCACCTTTTTCTCATCATTACCCCTAATTTTTAATCAATAAAATGAGATATTTTCATCTCTCCTCTCTCCTATTTCAAAACTAGATCCAAAAAGTAAGCTAAATTGACCTAAAAATGGTCAAAAATTGACCAAACTTATCTAAAAAATTCTAGAATCAATTTGCTTGGTTAGAGGCTCACTTTTTCCTATAAATAGAAGCCTCCCCCTTTGTAAAAGCTTAATGGTGTTTATGCACTGTTACTCTGCTCTCCTGTCCTGAGTCATCTACATTGATTTTTTTAATAATTCAATTGTTTTTGGCCTAATCCTCTCCAAAGTGAATGGTGGCCACTCTTGCTTCAAACAAGAGTAGAACCCTCAATTCCTCAAGAGAGCTTACAAGCTCCATGTAAGCTAATTTTCTTACTTGTTTAATGAAGAATCTATGGTTTTCTTAGTTTTTATGTTTTGCAGATGTTGAATTAAATTCAAATGCTATGCCTTTGATAAAAATGCCACCCCCTTCTCCTCTTTACATTCCAACCTTTCTAAATCCTAGAAAGATTAACTAAAGAATTAATTAAACTCTTTTTATTATTTACTCTCTTGAATTTAGAAAATTGTGTAGATTAGAGTTCTATAAATATAATTTGGGTTAATTTAAGCTAAATAAAGAATGATAAAAATGAGAAATGGTCAGCCTACAAAGGAGGTTATGGAAAAATTTTCTAAAATTTTGTGAAAAAGAAAGTTTTTTTTATGTTATTCCAAAAGATAAATTCCCACCATTTTTGGATCTAAAAGAAATATTCTAATTACTCCATGTACATATTCACGTATGAATATGCATGGATATCACTGATATTAATTATTAAATTTGCTTTTTATGCATAGAAAGATGCATAAAGGATTTTTTTAATTAAAAAAGTGTCATTCTCATTAAATTTGATTTTTATGCATAGAAAGATGCATAAAGGAATTTTTTTAATTACAAAAGTGTTATTCTCATTAAATTTGATTGTTATGCATAGAAAGATGCATGAAGGAATTTTTTTAATTACAAAAGTGTTATTCTCATTAAACTTGATTTTTATGCATAGAAAGATGCATAAAGGAAATTTTTTTTATTACAAAAGTGTTATTCTCATTAAATTTGATTTTTATGCATAGAAAGATGCATAAACGAATTTTTTTAAATTACAAAAGTGTTATTCTCATTAAATTTGATTTTTATGCATAGAAAGATGCATAAAGGGAAAAAAAATTATTATAAAAGTGTAATTCTCATTAAATTTGATTTCTATGCATAGAAAGATGCAGAAAGGAATTTCTTTTATTACAAAAGTGTTATTGTCATTAAATTTAATTTTTATGCTTAGAAAGATGCATAAAGACCTTTTTTTTTAACAAAAGTGTTATTCTCATTAAATTTGATTTTTATGCATAGAAAGATGCATAAAGGATTTTTTTTATTACTGAAGTGTTATTCTCATTAAAATTTATTTTTATGCATAGAAAGATGCATAAAGGAAATTTTTTTATTACAAAAGTGTTATTCTCATTAAATTTGATTTTTATGCATAGAAAGATACATAAAGGATTCTTTTATTATAAAAGCGTTATTTTTATAAAAATTGATTTTTATGCATAAATAGATGCATAAAGAAATTCTTTTTATTTTAAAAGTGTTATTCCTATTAAATTTGATTTTATGCATAAATAGATGCATAAAAGGATTTTTTAAATAAAAGAGGTATTCCCACTGAAGTTGATTTTTATGCATAAATAGATACATAAAGAAATTTTATATCAAAATTAGAATTCTCTTAAATTCTATGAGTATTTGATAAATGAATAATTAAATACTCAAAGAGAGAAATTTCTATCGTTTTATATTCACACAGATTGTAAAAAGACAATTCAGGAAATCTATCGAGATCAAAATATTCAGATAAATGATTAATCTATTTTGTTATTGGAATTCGTAACTAATTTAGAAATCAGTTAAGTGAACATTCAAACTGAAGTGATAGGAGGCCTTGAGAATGGCACCATTGCCATGCCATTGCCATTCTCCCTAACATTCATAGGAGAATGGAAGTGGTGCCATTCTTTCTTACATTTTAGGAAGAATTGCAACTGCCATTCTTTCCTAAAAGTAAGGTGGAATGGTACTGGTTCCATTCTACCCCTCAAGATCATGGGATGTGAGGCCTTCATAATTGCATCACTGCCATTCCTTGAATGTAAGGGATAATGGTACTCGTGCCATTCTCCCCTTCAAGGTGATGGGAGGACTTGAGAATGGAAGCCATTCTACACCTCAAGAAGATAATGAGATGTGAGAACTTGAGAATGGCACCACTACCATTCCTTGAATGTAAGTTAGAATGGCACTCGTGCCATTCTCCCCATGAAGTGATAGGATTCCTTGAAAATGGCACCACTGTCATTCTTCCTAGAATTTAAGGTAGTATGGCACCACTGCTATTCTTCCTTGAATATAAGGTAGAATTTCATGTCGTGCCATAGTCCCCTTCAAGGAGATGGGAGAACTTGGGAATGGCAGCCACTGCCATTCATCCCTGAAAGTAACGGGGAATGAGAGTAGTGCCATTCTACCTCTCAAGATGATGGGATGTGAGTCCTTGAAAATGGCACCATTTCCATTCCTTGAATACAAGGGAGAATGGCACTAGTTCCATTCACTCCTTGAAGTGATAGGAGGCCTTGAGAATAGCACCACTGTAATTCTTCCTTGAATGTAAGGGAGAATGGCAGTGGTGCCATTTGCCCCTTCAAGGCGATTGGATGGGAGACCTCAAGAATTGCAGCCATTGCCATTCTTCATTGAATGGAACCACTAGAATGGCAGTGGTGCCATTCTACCCCTCAAGATGATGGGATGGGAGGGCTAGAGAATGACAGTGACATTCTCCCCTTTCATATATATCAAAAGGCCGTGAGAATGGCAGTGGTGCTATTGTCTCCTTCAATCAAGTTGATGAGAGGCTTTGAGGATGGCAACACTCCCATTCTTTCTTGAATATAAGGGGGAATGGCACCACTACCAACCAACCTTGAATGTCAAGGGGAATGGCAATGGTGCCATTTTTCCCCTTCAATGTGATGGGATGCCTTGAGAATGACACTAGTGCCATTCTTCTTTGAATGAAAGGGGAGAATGGTAGTGGTGCCATTCTCCCCCCACGAAGTGATAGGAGACCTTGAGAATGGCACCATTGCCATTCCTTTTATGAAAGGTGATGGGAGGCCTTGAGAATGGCACCACTGCCATTGCTTGAAGGTAAGGGAGAATGGTAGTGGTCCGATTCTCCCCATGAAGTGACAAGAGGCCTTAAGAATGGCACCATTGCCATTCTTCCTAGAATGTAAGGGAGAATGGCTCCACTACTATTCTTCCTTGAATGTAAGGGAGAGTGGTAGTCATGCCATTCTCCCCTTCAAGGTGATGGGAGGACTTGAGAATGGCAGCCACTCCCATTCTTCCCTGAAAGTAAGGGGGAATGGCAGTGGTGCCATTCTACCCCTCAAGATGATGGGATGTGAGGCCTTGAGAATGGCATCACTGCCATTCTTCCTAAAATGTAAGGGAGAATGACACCACTGCAATTCTTTGTTGAATGCAAGTCAGAATGGCAGTCGTGCCATTCTCCCCTTCACGATGATGGGAGGACTTGAAAATGGATGCCACTGCCATTCTTCCCTGAAAGTAAGGGGGAATGGTAGTGGTGTCATTCTACCCCTCAAGATGATGGGATGTGAGGCCTTGATAATGGCACCACTACAAGTCTTCCTTGCATTCAAGAAAGAATGGCAGTGGTGTTATTCTCCCCTTCAAGGTGAGTGATGGGAGGCCTTGCCAGAATGGCACCACTGCACTGGTGCCATTCTCCCTTCAAGGTGAGTGATGGGAGGCCTTGAGAATTTCACCATTGCCATTCTTCCTAGAATGTAAGGGAGAATGGCACCACTGCCATTCTTATTAGTTAAAAAATGAGATTTTTTAGTAAAAAAATAGAATTTTTGACACCTCAGAATGGGGAGAAGGGCTCATGAAGGAGGCGCCTCTAGAAATCACATCAAGAGGGTAGTTTTAAATTCAAAAAAGTGAGATATTTCATCTCTCCTCTCTCCTCCTTCAAAAACCAAATCAAAAAAGTGAGCCAAACTAGTCTAAACTTTTAACTTGAGCAAGAAGCCTCTAGATTCTAGTTGGACTTGGTTGGTGGCCTCCCTCACCTAAAAATAGACTCCCATTCCTTTGTATTTTCATATTGGAGTAACTATATGCTAGTGTAATTTTTAGTTATTATATTTCTATTATTGTGAAGCTTTAGAGCTTCATTAATCCTCTTCTTCTCTTGGAGATTACCCTCTTTTACTTGGTGGCCAAGCTTCTTCTTTGAGGGCTTCACATTTTCCTAAAGAATCAAGCCAAAAACCGAGGGTAAGCCTAAACAATGGTGTTTTTTCTAAATGGTAATCTTCTTCCCAACCCCTCTATTGCTTGGGAAGCATTTTAATCTATGGGTTTTTCTTTTAAAACCATGTTTTTATTGATTATATTGTTAAAAATGGATTAATTCTGATCTTTTAAGCTTAAAAAAGTAATGTTTGATTTATAAATCTCTCTTTTGGTAAGAATACTCACCTTTATTATATTAATCCTTCTTGGAAAAATAGATCTTAGTCCTATTCTTATTTTCTTTACCAAATCTCTAGGCCTAACAAGCTAGAGATAAAGATTAAGCTTTTTTTATGATTTTTTAAGCTAATTAAAATGAGGATTGGTTCATTTATGCTTGTTTTATGTTAGGAAAATTCATGTTTATTCATTCTAAAGTGAAAGAGAGCTTGGGCTAACATTCTTATAATCCGAAAGTCATATTGGGTACCTTTCTTAAATAAATAACGTGCTTATGTTTATGTTTAAGCTTAGGCTTATGCATAAACTAATTTTTATGTTAAAAGTGTAATTTTAACCATTCTCATTTCATAGTAAATGCGGGGAAACTATAGCAAAATTTTATCATTAGAAAATGAAGGATTTGCATAAACAAAGTTTTATATTAAAAGTGAACTTTTGGGCATTCTCATTTAATAGAAAATACGGGAAAACTATGGCAGAAATTTTATTATTTAAAAAAATAAATTTATGCATAATTAATTTTTATGCTAAAAGTGGAATTTTAAGCATTCTCATTTCATAGAAAATATGGGAAAGTTATGGTAAAATCTTTATCATTGGAAAATGGAATTTATGCATAGATAACTTTTATATCAAAAGTGGAATTTTGAGTATTATCCTTTCTTAGAAAATGTGGAAAGCTATGGAAATATTTATATCATTAGTAGAGAATGAATTTACCCAAAATTAATTTTATGCTAAAAGAGAAGTTTTGAGTATTAATCATTTGCTTGAAAAATAAATAAGGTTATACACAAAATTCTAGATGAATTATGGAAATGATTCATTTAGATAGAAATGATGTGAATAGATGTGAATGGATATGAAATTATGTGGGAATGATGTGATTAGATGTGGATTGGTGTGGGAAGATGTGAATGGATATGGATTGATGTGGGAATGATGTGATTAGATGTGGATTGATGTGGATTAATATGGGAATGATGTGATTAGATGTGAAAAGATGTGAATAGATGTGGATTGATGGGGGAATGATGTGATTAGATGTGGATTGATGTGAAAAGATGTGAATAGATATGGGAATGATGTAATTAGATGTGGATTGATGTGAAAATGATGAGAGTAGATGTGGATTGATGTGGAAAGATGTGAATAGATGTGGATTGATGTGGGAATGATGTGATTAGATGTGGATTGATGTGGGAAGATGTGAATAGATGTGGGAATGATGTGATTAGATGTGGAAATGATGTGAATAGATGTGGATTGATGTGGAATGATGTGAATAGATGTGGATTGATATGGGAATGATGTGATTAGATGTGGAAAGATGTGAATAGATATGAATTGATGTGGAAATGATGTGATTAGATGTGGATTGATGTGGAAAGACGTGAATAGATGTGGATTGATGTGGAAAGATGTGAATAGATGTGGATGGATGTGGGAGTGATGTGACTAGATGTGGATTGATGATGGATTGATGTGGGAATGATGTGATTAGATGTTGATTGATGTGGGATGATGTGATTGGATGTGAATTGATGTGAGTGTATGTGAGTTGATGTGATTGATGTGAAAATGATGTGAATTGATGTGAGATAATGTGATTGGATGTGAGGTGATATGGGAATGATGTGATTGGATGTAAATTGATGTGAGGTGATGTGGGAGTGATGTGATCGGATGTAAATTGATGTGGGATAATGAGAAATGATATGAAATGATGAGAAATGATATGAGACGATGAGAAATGATGAGGAATGATGTAAAAGAATGTGTAATGATGAGGAAAGATGGGAATTTTGTTGGAACTGTAATTGTATGTGAAACCTATTTTTTAAAGATTATTTTATGTCAATAATGCGAGGGACGCATTTTGACTATTTTGTGGAATGAGGTCATGGGTGACCTAAGTGAAATAGTTGCACAACAGCTAATGGAGAGTCAATGAAGGATGTCTCACATGGCAAGGTCAAGCGAGGCTTTGACCAGCCTCAGTTTGATTAAAAATGGTGAGCTTCCGAATGGTGGATGAGGGGCCAAGGAAGTGGCCTATGAGTGAAGCGTTAGGTGACCTGCGTGTTGAAAAATAGGTAGAGGGAGAGGAGACACACACACAGGAGCAAACCCTAATGTATATTGCAAACCCTAACCATAGAGGGAAGCCATCTCCCTTCTCACACAATGCATAAAGCCATAATCATAATACACACAACACACTATGAGTTGTGTCCACACACATCTAACCCTAGCTAATGTCCACACACTATGACCAGCTGGACGCGGTCATTTATGTCTCACGCATGCTGCTACCTAACATGCTAGCACATAGCATAGCTGGCACACAGTGACATCGAGCTTGAATCTCAACACTGCAAAGGAACCTAGAGGGTGCTGTCCATATGGTGCTCGGGGTTGCCCAGGATACCCACACCGCGTGGGACGAGGAAGAAAAATAAGTTGGATCTGTTTTCTAAACACGGGCATGGATCTAGTTGATTGGCCTTGCTAGTCTTCAACGGATGAGTTCATGGCTCTTTTACATGGATCTTGTTGGTTGATCATGCTGATCTACAACTAAGAGTCCATGAAAGATCCCTGTCCCCTCCGCTCAACGAACTCAGGGGTGCTAGCAGGCGGAAGTAGCACTTCTTGTGCGGGGCAGGGTCCCTCACTCGAGGCCTCGCCCACGGATATCCGGACAAGAGACTAATCCATCGGTTCTTCCAAATGAACCCGGAAAAACTTCCCTCGCCTGGAAAGCACGGGCGATTCCTCCAAGATAAAATTTACTCTAACATAGTCAAGAGCCTTAACTAACAGAACTGATCTGATCAAACTCGTAAGTCACATAATTAGATCAAGGAAACGACTTGCACTTGGATCATAGAGACCAATGCGTTTTTTCTCATTGAGAGGCACAGCCGTTGATTCTTTTCCATAGAACAGTTTTTATCCGGCATTTACTTCATCTATCGTACCAACATAATTGAGTCTCTTTTTTAGGGATCCATCAGTCCAGTCTAGTCCCATGGGTTAGCCAACCGCACAACCACTGTAGTGATGGGATCCAATTAAGAATTTGGTTAGGTTTTGTCACGGATACCAGGGAAAAGAGTTCCCAAGCCCCCTAGCCCGATATTCATACAAACTTAGAACTAGTCATACCACTTACACACCCAATCTGAAATTACCTTTTTTACAAATTTAGCTGTCTTTAAAACAATCTTTTAATGAAACTATAGTATCACTGATCATAAATCTCCAAAATATCCAGTTGAAACCTAATTTCCAATTTTTCCTTCATCATCGGTGTACCTATGGTATCATTGGCAACTAGAACGCTTACCACCTGTCCACTCAGGGCCTTTTTGATAGTTCCTAGCCCATAGTAACCAGCAATATTTTCACTTATAAAAATCAAAATGGAATCTCCGTTGAAGATCAGCAAGATCAACCAACAGATCCATATAAAAGAACCATGGACTCATCCGTTGAGGACCAGCAAGGTCAATCAACTAGATCCATGCCCAAATTCAGAAAACAACTCTTCATCTTTGTTCCAATATCTTTCCCGACGCACGTGTGGGTATCTTCGACAACCCAGAGCCCAAGCACCGTATGGTCAGCACCCTCTAGGATCCTTCGCAAGTCACCTAGTGCTTCACTCATAGGCCGCTTCCTTGGTCCCTCATCCACCGTACCGGAAGCTCACCATTTAAATTGAACCGAGGCTGTGGTCAAGACCTCGGTCGACCTTGCTACGCGAGACATCCTCCATTGACTCTCCGTCAGTTGTTGTAACTTTATCAGATTAGGTCTCCAAACGACCTCTTTCACAAGACGGTCAAAATGCTTCCCCAGCATTCTTGACATAAAACATTCATTTTAAAAACAGGTCATAAATACAGTTTCTATAGCAAACTCTCGTCTATCCTCATTGATCCACATCAATCCTCATTTATTTCATCTGTATTCCCATTCTCATCACATCATAATCATTCACATCACATATCACATCTATCCCAATTTATATCACATCTCATTCATTCACATCCTGATTCACATGACATCACATCTCATTCATTCACATCCCGATTCACATCACATCACATCTTTTCACGTCCATCACATTCATTTACATCACATCCATTTACATCTATCACATCTATTCACGTCCATCACATTCATTTACATCACATCCATTTACATCCATCATATTACATTCATTAATTCAAATCCACCACATACATTCTCATAACCATCCCATCACATACATTCTATCCACATTATATCACATCACTTCTATCCACATCATATCTCATTCATACACATCCATCCAATCGTTCACCTGTAGGACTACCCACATCTATTCATACATTCATATCTATCACTTCACATCCACATATATTCATGTCACATCACATCTCTTTTCATCACATCACATTCTTTCACATACACATCCACATCCATTCTTTCACATACATCCACATCCATTCTTTCACATACATATCCACATCCATTCCTCACATACATCCACTCACATCCCATATCATTCATTTACATCATCCTGATTCACATCCATTCTTCACATACATCCACTCACATCCCATATCATTCATTTACATCCTGATTCACATGACATCACATCTCATCCATTCATTCACATCTATCTGATTCACATCACATCTCATCATATCTATTCACCTCACATCTCATCACCTCTATTCACATCACATCCATCCATCCATCCATTCATTCACATCCATCTGATTCACATCACATCTATTCACCTCACATCTCATCACCTCTATTCACATCACATCCATCCATCCATTCATTCACATCTAATCCGATTCACATCACATCTAATCCGATTCACATCACATCTATTCATCTCACATCTCATCACCTCTATTCACATCACATCCATCCATCCATTCATTCACATCTATCTGATTCACATCACATCTATTTGATTCACATCACATCTCATCACATCTTTTCACCTCACATCTCATCACCTCTATTCACATCACATCCATCCATTCATTCACTTCTATTTCATAGAATTTAAACATAGAATTTAAGGAAATTCCATCCATTCATTCACTTCTATTTCATAGAATTTAAGGAAATTCTATTTTTGATATAAATATTCTTTACGCATCTATTTATGCATAAAAATCAACTTCACTGAAAATAACACTTTTATAAAAATCCTTTTATGCATTAAAATCAACTTTAATGAGAATAACACTTTTGAAATAAAAATAATTCCTTTATGCATCTTTCTATGCATAAAAATCAATTTGAATGAGAATAACACTTTTTGAAATAAAAATAAATCTTTAATGCATCTTTCTATGCAAAAAATCAATTTTAATGAGAATAAAACTTTTGAAATAAAAATAAATCCTTTATGCATCTTTCTATCCATAAAATCAAATTTAATGAAAATAACACTTTTGAAATAAAAAAATCCTTTATGAATCTTTCTATGCATAAAATCAATTTTATTGAGAATAACACTTTTGAAATAAAAATAAATCCTTTATGCACCTTTCTATGCATAAAATCAAATTTAATGAGAATAACACTTTTGAAATAAAAATAAATCCTTTATGCATCTTTCTACACATAAAAAATTTAATGAGAATAAAAATTTTGAAATAAAAATAAATCCTTTATGCATCTTTCTACGCATAAAATCAATTTTAATGAGAATAACACTTTTGAAATAAAAATAAATCCTTTATGCATCTTTCTACGCATAAAACCAATTTTAATGAGAATAACACTTTTGAAATAAAAATAAATCCTTTGTGCATCTTTCTATGCATAAAATCAATTTTAATGAGAATCACACTTTTGAAATAAAAATAAATCCTTTGTGCATCTTTCTAAGCATAAAATCAAATTTAATGAGAATAACACTTTTGAAATAAAAATAAATCCTTTGTGCATCTTTCTACGCATAAAATCAATTTTAATGAGAATAACACTTTTGAAATAAAAATAAATCCTTTATGCATCTTTCTACGCATAAAATGAATTTTAATGAGAATAACACTTTTGAAATAAAAATAAATCCTTTATGCATCTTTCTATGCATAAAATCAATTTTAATGAGAATTACACTTTTGAAATAAAAATAAATCTTTTATACATCTTTCTATGCATAAAATCAAATTTAATGAGAATAACACTTTTTGAAATAAAAATAAATCCTTTATGCATATTTCTATGCATAAAATCAATTTTAATGCATGATGTTTTGCATGTGCCTAAGATGTCTTCCAACTTATTTTCTATCTTTAAGGCTACTTCTAAAGGTCTTGGGGTTTACTTTGATGATGAAGTGATAAAAATCATTGATAGACAGTCACTTTCTTGTGTGGCACATGGTTATCAAAATGTTGCGTTTTATCATATAAGCTCTTTTACAGCACAGTTGCCACCACATGAGTCTCATCTTCATCAATTATTTGCTTCTCCTAAAGCACTTGTTTCTAATGAGGATAGTGATCTATGGCATTTCCGCTTTGGCCATGTTTCTCTTGCTACTTTGCAACATCTTGTCTTACATGACATGGTTACTTCAGAAACCTTGCCATCACATTTGTTCTTCTTGTGCTCAAGGAAAGCAACATCGGGCTTCTTTTCCAGAGGAGGCTACTCATAGGGCCACACGCATACTTGAGCTTATTCATGCTGATCTTGCAGGACCTATGGAAGTACAATCGCTTGGTGGATCCAACTATTATATGCTTCTTGTGGATGACCTCTCGCAAATCATGGGTTTATTTCTTACCTAAGAAGTCTGATGCTCTTTCTCATTTCAAGGTTTGGCTTGCCCAAATGGAGAATCAAGCAAGTCAAAAGGTATCTTTTCTCAGGACTGACAATGGAGGTGAGTTTATAGCATTTGAGGATTTTCTAGCTTCAAAAGGCATACAACGACAAACGACCATACCCTACACTCCTCAGCAGAATGGTGTGGTTGAAAGAAAGAATAGAACGGTGAAGGAAATGACCTGCTCCCTCTTACATCATGTGACGCTACCTTCCTCCTTTTGGGGTGAGGCTATAGGTACTTCATTTTATCTTCTCAATCGCTCTCTTACGAAAGCAGTGGACGGCATGACTCTAGAGGAGGCTTTCACAGGCCACAAGCCTACTGTTTCTCATTTTCATGTCTTTGGTTGTGTTGCTCATGTGCATGTGCCTTCTTCTAAGAGGAGGACTCTTGATGCTAAGTCCAAACCTATGATATTCACAGGATATGCTTCTCGCTCTCCAAAGGGTTCCGTTTTTGGGATCCTTCTCTTGAGGATATTGTTCTTTCACGTGATGCCATCTTTGATGAGCATGTTTTTGGTCTTGATGAGTTACCACCTTCTACATCTCTCTTAGATCCATTTCCATCTCTTGAGCTTGAGCCTCTCTCATTCCCTACAGTCTCATCCTCATCTACACCATCAATTCCTACTTCATCCCCTTCATCCATTTCGATTGCGACACCTAATACTTCATTGGATTCTATACGGACTTCTGGTCCTCCAAAATGGGTTTGCTCTCTACTTCAAGATTCAGGTATATCACTTTCAGATGCTCAACAATCTACTACACGTGTCTTACGTACATGCCCTTCAGTAAATATTGCCTTGATGTCTCATATTGGTGATGTGTTTGAGCCTGAAACAGTTAAGGAAGCTCTTTCCTTACCACATTGGTGTGAAGCAATGCAAGCAGAGATTTCTTCTATTGAATCTAATAACACATGGCAGTTAGTTCCACGACCTTCACATAAAAAGGTCATTGGTGTTAAGTGGATTTTCAAAGTCAAGTTTCATTTTGATGGTACTCTTGATAAGTACAAGGCACGACTTGTTGCTAAAGGTTATGCTCAAAAAGAAGCTGAAGACTTTGATGAAACTTTTGCTCCTACTGCCAGATATTCTACTATTCATGTTGTTTTTGCTCTTGCTTCTCACTATGCCTGGCCTATATATCAAATGGATGTTAAATCTGCCTTCTTGAATGGAGATTCAGTGGAGGAAGTTTATGTGGCACAACTTGAAGGTTTTATTGCACAGGGTCATGAACATGATGTGTATTTATTACAGAAAGCTCTTTATGGTCTTAAGCAAGCTCCTCGAGCTTGGTATCAGAAGATTGACAGTTTTCTCCTTTCTCTACATTTTGAGAGGACTCATGCAGATCCTAATCTTTATGTGCTTATTGTGGATGATGATATATGCATTCTTGTGCTTTATGTGGATGACTTGACACTCACTGGCTCTAATTTGGACCTACTCAAATGGGTTCAAACTCAACTCACAACATCATTTGCCATGACTGATCTTGGACTACACTATTTTCTTGGTTTAGAAGTGTGGCAATTTGCTTCTGGCATCTTTCTTTGTCAAAAGAAGTATACTTTAAGGTTGCTTGAGAAATATGGCATGCATGATTGTGCATCACTCACTTGTCCCATGGATCCTAATTCAAAATTATCCCAATGATGATGATTCCCCTGAGGTTGATTCTACAGAGTATCGCCAACTTATTGGTTCTCTACTACTTTATTTGGTTAACACTCGGATCTCTCCTATGCTATGAGTATTCTCAGCCAATACTCTTCATAGCCTCGTCGATCTCATTGGCAGGCAGCTTTGAGACTACGTTAGAGTAAAAATATCTGTGGAGGCCCTGAGTGAGGGACCCTACCCCATGCGAGAAGTGCTATTGCCGCCGCTACTAGTACCCCTGAATTCGTTGCGCAGAGAGGACAGGGATCTTTCATGCAAATTGAATGACTTATCGGGTAATATGTTCTTACATTTACTTTTCTCAAATTCTACATAATTCTTGTACACATTTTGAAAAAAAAAGGTCTTTCATTGATTTTATTATTGGTTTAGGAAAGCATTGTAAGGAGAACATATATTAAATGGTGTTATGAACACCACCCATTTGTGTGATTTTCAACTTGTATTAAAATCCATTGTACCCCTAAATGGTGTGAATAAAACGATCCATTTTTTTATCATTCAATCTCCCAAAGTTATAGAATTTCACAATTAATCCAATCTCAAATTCCCAAAAGGCTTGCTTAGCAATGGAGACTTGCAAATTGAATGACTTATCTAGTAATATGTTCTTACATTTACATTTCTCAAATTCTACATAATTTTTAGTACATATTTTGAAAAAGGTCTTTCATTGATTTTATTGTTGGTGGAGGAAAGCATTGTAAAACCTTGGGAGAACATATATTAAAAAGTGTTTATAAATACCACCCATTTGTGTGATTATCAACTTGTATCCATTGTACCCCTCAATGGTGTGAAGAAAACCATCCGCTGTTTGATCATTCAATCTCTCAAAGTTATAGAAATTTACCCAAATTTAATGAAATTCATCCAATTTCAAATTTCCAAAATGTATTCACCCAAATTATCTAATACGGTCTTCATGATAGATCTTTGCTAGTTATTCTATAGCTAGACTACACCAGCTACTACTCCACCATTGAGTTATGGCATACTTACCTTGCCAGATCACTCACTTACAATGTTCACATTATGGACCACATGTACATAGTACTTTAGTACTTATCTTATATTTCCCTTATCTTTTGGTAGAGTCCTTTTGTTAAGAAGGAGAAGAACAACAATTTTCAGTCTCTCATCTTGTGTGTTCTCCTCTAGGGTTTGTGTGAGTGTGTGTGTGCTTACAAGAGCTCAAGCTCTCTTCCTCCCTGCATATTTTCATTATATATAGAGACTTAAGCATAACGGTTTTATGCATAAGGGATTCATGACTTATGAATAAGGGCTTGATGCATGAAGCCTTATGCAACATGCATTATGGCTTGATGCATGAAACCTTTATGCATAACAACTTATTGCATGATGCCTTATGCATAGAGGCTTATTGCATAAGACTTCATGGATTTAGGCCTTACGCATAAGTCTTAAGCCTTATACTTAAAGCCCTTATTCATAGAGGCTTTATGCATAAAGCCTCTATGCATAAAGCTTTGAGGCTTAAGCATTAAGAATCTATGCATAAGGCTTAAGCCTTATACATAAAGCCCTTATGCATAGAGGCTTTATGCATAAAGCTTTGAGGCTTAAGCATTAAGACTCTATGCATAAGGCCTACGCCTTATGCGCATAAATCTGTTATCCATAGAGGCTTTATGCATAAAGCCTCTATGTATAAACATTTTAGGCTTAAGCATTAAGACTCTATGCATAAGGTTTAATGCATAAGAAATATATATAAAGAATGATGTATAAAGCTTATTAAGATATATATTTTCTTATGCTTGTATATTCTCCTTGCAACATCAGCTCAACTTCGCAACACATTGCCTACTTATCTTCTTGTAAAGATAAGAGTACTTGTCTTTCATAGTTCATTTCTTTACTTGCTTACAGTGCAATGTGCACCCCCACGTGCTTGAGAGTATTGCTTTTCATTACACAAGGCTCAAGCCTTAATGCATGAAGCTTTATGTAACATGTATTATGGATTTATGGATGAAGCCTTTATGGATAAGGATTTTTGCATGCCTTATGCATAAAGCTTTGAGGCTTAAGCATTGAGCTTTATGCTTTATGCATAGAGCTTTGAGGCTTAAGCGTTAAGCCTCTATGCATAAGGCTTAAGCATAATGTTTTAAAGAATTTTTAGTCAATCATCATCGACACCTTAACCATGTAGAGATATGAGGATACGACTATTAGGTAAGACCTAGCTCCATCTTGCAGGGCGAGTGTGGTATCCTAAATGGTTCTAAAAATAGAATCACCCATAGAGTGATCGACTTATCTTAGGCAACCTCTATCCTTGATTCTTGGAAGCAACACCTTTTTTCCCATCTATGTGAGGCACGGCCCCGTTGACCTAGTCCTCTAGAATAGAATTGCCCAGGGACTTATTGCATAGTGTAGTGCGATCGATAAGATTTGTTGGAAAGCTACTAGACTAATTGGGTCCACCTGTACATAGTATGGTGCCATCAAGGCAATCCACCACTTTCCACCCAACTCACCCATCAATTTTCTTCTTCTAATTAATCCTACCACACTATGTGACATATATAGACAAGTTCATTAATTAGGGATCTTACATGGTGTGCATTAAAATAGCCACGTAACTTAAAACAATGATACAACAATAATAGAAAAAAAGGGACTTAATTAAAAAAATAAAGAGGTTCAAATCAAACTATAGCCAGATCTAGGCCCTCTTATTCCATGTTTTATTCCATTGATAATCTATAATTCAGTCTTACAGCCTCCATAGACTAGGCAATGCCTAGTCTATGGACTAGGCATTGCCTATATTGATAATCTATAATTCGGTCTTACAGCCTCCATAGACTAGGCAATGCCTATAGGACCATACACCTCTTGGTTGGTAACTAGGCGAGGACTCAAGCCGGCCTATTGCCCTCTTAAGTTCCATTGCTTGATCCTCTCGCTCCTTGGAGGGATGTCTATATATGAGCTATGGTGGGGCTTATTTGCCACACTAGCCTGGGCCCACAAAACTAGGCAGCATCCATAACTCTTGGCAAATTGATGAGTTCCAACTTTCCAATGGTATGAGGGATACCTTGGGCTGACTTTGGGTGTCGCTAATGTCGTTGCCCGGGTACACAAGCACAAGAACACGGTTAGCATCAAGGTGGGGAGAAGATATACCTGTACTTTAATTTAAGCAAGATAGCAACATAATAGTTCAGTCAGTCTTATAAGATACGAGAAACCACATTATCTTTTCGAGAAAGTAACAATTTAAGTTTAGGTAATTATGGAAGCTTATGTTCTCAAAACAAGGGAAAGTAGCATCCTTTATCTTTCTTAAGATTAAATTTAAAAAAAAAAGATGCTAACTTGACCATTGCCTCCATGAGGGACTCTCAAGGGAAGAGCTCGGGCCGTGTGTTCGGAGCATTCCCTCTTGTTTTGTTGTCGTGCACAATTTCCGAGGTAACATTTTGGCATCTTTGAGGAGGAGACATACTTTCCACTCTCTCATACAATTGCAAACTTAACAATCCAAGTGGATCGCAATTTAGAGTCTGTTTGCTCACTTTATAAGTAAAAGATTCACACGTGAGAACCATGGCTAAGAGCTAGAGTGTGCTTAAGTCTACGGCGGCGGCAGGGGCAAAAAGTAGAGTGTCCTTAAGCTAAGAGCAAGGCTGGCTAAAAATAGAATTAGAGGGCTGGGGGGAGGAGAAGGGCTCTCCCCTTAAGTCTATTCACACAGCGGGGGGAGGAGAAGGGTTCTCCCCTTAAGTCTATTCACACAGCGGGGGGGGGGGGAGTTGGAGGACACCCCCTCCATAACATAAGGGGGTGGGAGGTGCTGTGAGATTGTGGTTGAAAAAGGGCTTCTTGGGAGGGTGGCTAGAGAGGGCTGTCTCGACACGGAGAGTCAGCTCGTGGGGGTGTAAGGGGGGTGCTGGGACTGGGCGCTTATATAGTTTTTGGTACATGTACGGGTACAGGTAAGGAGAGAGAAAAGAGGGGTGGAAAGGATGGTGGTGTATGTGAAATTATGCCAGCCTATGGTTACACGGGCCTCTAGAAAGGGTGGTGCATGTAAGCGGGCCGAAGGTGGGGTACACATGTACCTTCCAGAGGGCAGTGGTCACATGGGTATCCACGTGGCAACTGTGGTGACCATATGCTAGGGTGGCTAGATTTTGGTCCATGTGTGGGCGCCTTGGTATGTTTACGGTCCAGGGTAAGGTCTTGTGATGTACGTTTTCCCAAGGAGGTATATTTTGGAGCAAGGATCCCTTTTTTGGGGTGTTGGCCTCGATATGCATGTCACCGCATTCAACAGCTATCAAAATGTATTTTTTGGTGAAATTGTCCAGGGTGGGAGTGCAGTCCATTTGTTAATCACATACCCGGACAGGCATTTATTAAGGTCAAAAGTTTACTGTAATTTAACTAAAAAAATTATATAGAGGCTTATTCCAGTGTCTGTTTTAAGTGCTAAAAAATCTAATACTAGGATAAAATCATGCGTAGATTTGAAATTTTGACTTAAATTTTTAAGATTTCAAGTAAACATAATTTAATTATTCCAGTGTCTGTTTGGAGTGCTAAAAAATCTAATACTAGGATAAAATCATGCGTAGATTTGAAATTTTGACTTAAATTTTTAAGATTTCAAGTAAACATAGCTTAATTATTAAAATGTTGATTTTCACAGTATAAAAAGGACCATAATTTTATCTATTAAATGGACGTACGTATATTATTATTGAAGATGGGCATGTTAGAGTTTAAGCCTTATGTATAGAGACTTAAGCATGAGGGTTTATGCATAAGGGCTTCATGCCTTATGAATAAGGGCTTGATTGTGAGACCCCTGCCCCCTCTGCACACCGAAATCCATGGAGCTCGTAGCGAAAGTAGCAACCTCTCACGTAGGGCAGAGCTTCCCACTCGGGGCCTCACCCACGAATGTCCAAACGAGAGACTAATCCCTCTGTTCTTCCAAAACCAAACTCGAAAAAAACTTCCCTCACCCACAAAGCATAGGCGATTCCTCTAGGAAAAATCTTCTAACGTAGTCAAGGGCCTTAACTAACCTTTATATTCCGACTGAACCCACCACGGGTCACATGGCCGAATCAAAGGAGGAACTTGCAGTTAGTTCATAAAGACCAACACTTTTTTACCCATCAAAGAGGCACAGCTGTTTATTCTTTTTCCATAGAACAAGGATTATCCTAGGACTTACTTCAACTTTCGTAACTTGAAAAGAATTGAATTTTATTATAGGGATCCATCAGTCCAGCCTAACCCCATCTAGTCCCATGGGTTAGCCAACCACCCAACCAGTGTATTGATAGGATCCATTGAAAATTTGGTTATGTTTTTGTGAGAAAGAAGAGATGAGAGAAGAGACAATGTACTCAAGAACTCATCAATGAACCACTAGCCAACTTGATTAGAAATGAACTACAATGCCTCATATATATAGGCACAAGATGAACGGATCTCTAGAAAAGTTCCTCCACCCTTTCCTCCACCCAAAAATGTGTAAATAGGAAAAAATGGAAATGAATGCTATAAATCCCAAAAATGCTTAGAGGCTAAAGAGTGTGCCACTAGCGTGACACCATCTGGAGATGACACCTATCCAACACCTCCTCTTCAGGTCCAGATGGGAGGGCCAATACCTCCTCTTCAGGTCCAGATGGAAGGACCAACGCCAACGCATTGAAGAAGATAATCCAAGGTAGGTCGAGGAAGAGGCTTAGTAAACAAATCAGCAACATTATCTTTGGTAGGACAATACTCAAGCTGAATGCGACCTTCAAAAATCCAATCACAAACAAAATGAAAATGAACATCAATGTGTTTGGATCGTCCTCGAATAATTGGATTTTTGGCTAAAGCAATAGCACTCTGTGAATCTCAGTAGATGAGTGTCAAAGTAGATGAACATCCAAGGTGATTCAGAATTTGCTAAAGCCAAAGTGCTTCAGAAGTGGCATCAAGATATGACTTGTACTTTGCTTCTGTCAATGAAGAAGAAGTAATTCGCTGCTTTTGACATTTCCAAGAAACAAGTCCTTTACCAAGCATAAAACAATAGCCTGACATGGAACGCCTAGTATCAATACACCCTGCCCAATCAAAATCTGAGTAACCAATAAGTGTATCTCCACCTGCATAAGAAATGCCATACTCAAGAGTTCCATGAAGATATCGAAGAACCACACCACTTACACACCCAATATGAAATTGCCTTTTTCACAGATTCAGCTGTCTTTAAAACAATCATTTGATGAAATCATAGTGTCATTGATCATAATCCTCAAAATCTCAAGTTGAATACTTATTTCCAATCATTCCTTCATCAAAGTATCTATGGCATCATTGGCAACTAGAACGCTCACCACCTATCCACTCAGGGGTCATTTTGATGGTTCCTAGCTCATAGTACTCGGCAATATATTCACATATCAAAATTGAATCTCCGTTGAAGATCAGCAAGATCAACCAACAAATCCATATAAAAGAACCATGGACTCATCCGTTGAGGACCAACAAGGTCAATCAACGAGATCCATGCCCGAATTCAGAAAACAACTCTTATTCCTTGTTCCAATATCTTCCACGATGCACGTGTGGGTAACTTTGACCCAGAGCCCAAGCACCGTATGGTTAGCACCCTCTAGGATCCTTTGTAGGTCACCTAGCACTTCACTCATAGGCCGCTTCCTTGCTCCCTCATCCACCATTTAAATCCAACTGAGGCTAGTCAAGACCTCGGCCGACCTTGCTCCGCAAGATGTCCCCCGTTAGCTATTGCAACTTTATCATATTAGGTCTTCCCACGACCTTATTCACAAGACGGTCAAAAGGCTTCCCCAGCATTCTTGACATAAAACAATCATTTTAAAAGAAGGTCATAAATACAGTTTCTATAGCAAACTCTCATCTTTCCACATTGTTCCACATCAATCCTCATTTATTTCATCTGTATTCCCATTCTCATCATATCATAATCATTCACATCACATATCACATCTATCCCAATTTACATCACATCTCATTCATTCACGTCTCGATTCACATGACATCACATCTCATTCATTCACATCTCGATTCACATGACATCACATCTCATTCATTCACATCTCGATTCACATGACATCACATCTCCTTCATTCACATCCCAATTCACATCACATCACATCTATTCACGTCCATCACATTCATTTACATCACATCCATTTACATCCATCACATCACATTCATTCATATCCATCACATTCGTTCATTCATATCCACCACATACGATCCCATCACATACATTCTATCCACATTATATCACATCACTTCTATCCACATCATATCTCATTCATACACATCCATCCAATTGTTCACCTGTATGACTACCCACATATATTCATACATTCATATCTATCACTTCACATCCACATATATTCATATCACATCACGTCTCTTTTTGTCACATCACATTCTTTTGCATACACATCCACATCACATTATTTCACATACATTCACATCCATTCTTTCACATACATCCACTCACATCCCATATCATTCATTTACATCCTGATTCACATCTCATCCATTCATTCACATTTCTCTGATTCACATCACATCTCATCACATCTATTAACCTCACATCTCATCACCTCTATTCACATCACATCACATCCATCCATCCATTCATTCACATCTATTCACATCACATCCATCCATCCATTCATTCACATCTATTTCATAGAATTTAAACATAGAGTTTAAGAGAATTCTAATTTTGATGTAAAGATTCTTTACGCATCTATTTATGCATAAAAATCAACTTCAGTTGGAATAACACTTTTATAAAAATCCTTTTATGCATCTATTTATACATAAATTCAAATTTAAGGAAAATAACACTTTTGAAATAAAAATAAATCTTTTATGCATCTTTCTATGCATAAAATCAATTTTAATGAGAATAACATTTTTGAAATAAAAATAAATCCTTTATGCATCTTTCTATGCATAAAACCAATTTTAATGAGAATAACACTTTTGAAATAAAAATAAATCCTTTATGCATCTTTCTATGCATAAAACCAATTTTAATGAGAATAACACTTTTGAAATAAAAATAAATATTTATGCATCTTTCTATGCATAAAACTAATTTTAATGAGAATAACACTTTTGAAATAAAAATAAATCCTTTATGCATCTTTTTATGCATAAAATCAATTTTTAATGAGAATAACACTTTTGAAATAAAAATAAATCCTTTGTGCATCTTTCTATGCATAAAACCAATTTTAATGAGAATAACACTTTTGAAATAAAAATCAATCCTTTATGCATCTTTCTATGCACTTTTGAAATAAAATAAATCCTTTATGCATCTTTCTATGCATAAAACCAATTTTAATGAGAATAACACTTATGAAATAAAAATAAATCCTTTATGCATCTTTCTATGCATAAAATCAAATTTAAGAAAAATAACACTTTTATAATAAATTTCTTTCCATTATGCATCTTTATATGCATAGAAATTAAATTTAATGAAAATAACACTTTTAAAATAAAACAATTTTCATTATGCATCTTTCTATGCATAGAAATTAATTTTAATAATTAATATCAATGATATCCATGCATATTCATAGGTGAATATGTACATGGAGTAAATTAGAATATTTCTTTTAGAATGAACAAACGATGGGAATTACTCTTTTGGAATAACAAAAAATTAACTTTCTTTTCCATAAAATTCTAAAAATTTTTACCATAACCTCCTTTGTATGGCTGACCATTTCTCATATTTATTATTCTGATTTCAACTTAAATTAACCTAATCTAGATGTATAGGACTCTAATCTACTCAATTTTCAGAAATCAAGAGAGTAAACAATAAGAAAAGTTTAATTAATCTTTTTGTTAATCATATCCTACCAAAAGAAGATTTGGACATATTTTCTAAACCCAAATGGAATAGGTCTTTGTTTATCTCACATTGGATATCCAATTGAGTCTCTCTAGAACCATTCAACATACACTCTGAGTTATTTTCCATGAACTCTTGCATAAGAGCCCTTCCCATACATGTGTGCTCCCTAGTCCTCCTCACATTTTCTGTATTTCCATACACATATTGTTGTGCACCATTCTCAAAAACTTCTCCCTATATATGTAAAATGATGTTTTTAGTACTCCATAAATCTCATACCATGCTTTGCAACATACCTCCACACCATTCACCCTAAATTTATAGCTTGTATTTCCATGCATGTCACAATGCAAAGCCATAGATAACATGTTATACACATAGTTTGTGCGAGATTCTAGAGAGTTGCCCCAAAATATCTTTCGAATTTTCATTAAACATATCGCAATTAGCATGCTGACAACACTTGCACTCATAACAATCAATTGAGGAAACTTGTACCACTGATTCCATTGACATTCTAAACATTGATGTTGGTGGCTCTCTTTGCTTGGGCTTTCTTTTAATGAAAGTGTACCTTTGTTTCCTTGAAGATGAAACATGCACCATTCACGACATTATGTATATTGTCATCATGATCCATGGGCACATATCTCTGCAATGGGCTTCCATCTAACATGGTAATTTGCTTGGTTAGCCACTTAGCCAAGCTTACAGTACCAATCTCTTATGTAGTGCTTGTTGAGGTAGTCCTTAGGTTCTAGTTGTTCTTCTCTATTCCCACACCTAAACAATCCTTTCCAATACAACAAAGCTTACGGAATCATAGGGATAAACATATAAGATCACACCCTTCCCAATGGTCTCTGTCATGCTCTCATTCCACAAGGCCACATTTTTATCTCTCTACTAGGACTCACAAATTTTGTTATCATTTTCCAATGATGAAATAGGCATTTCCTCGAGAGATAAGGGGGCATGGACTCACTTTCTATAGTCTCTTCACCCATGGCCTCATCCAAAGCTACACCAACACATTGAACACATGTATTAGGCCATTTGACAACACTCCAAATTGCTTCACCAATTGTCATTGCATCCATAGTGGAGAAAGGTAATAGCACATCATTATTAATACCCTTTTCCATTATCACTGATACATTGTCTATCCCTATTTTCACACCACTGCAATAGCCCTCTGGGTCAGTTACACATACTGCACCAATTACAACAACTTCATTACCCACTAGCATCTTTATTTGCCATGGTCCCTGTTTATTTTGTAAGGAAAACTAAAATTAGATAAAAACACTCATATATCCCAAATAAATTCAATAAACACTCTCAAGACAAGAATTCATTAAATTAAAAGGGATAATGGAAGTGGTGCCTTCTCCTCATAATCAAATTGTTGTAAGGGGGGAGAGAGGCACCATTGCCATTTCCCTTGCATATATTTCTTGAAAGGTAGAATGGCACCACTACCTTGAGGAGAATGGGAGTAGTGCCACTCTCCTTGATTGTGTAAGGGAGAATGGCAGTGGTGCCATTCCCAAGAGAGAATGGTAGTGGTGCCATTCCCAAGGACAATGATAGTGGTGCCATTCTCCCCTTCAATCAAGGTGATGGGAGGTCTTGAAAATGACTCCACTGCAATTATTCCTTAAATGTAGTACTGCCATTTTTCCATTCAAGTTAATGGGATGGAAGGCATTGAGAAGGGCAGTGGTGCCATTCTCCCTTCACTTACTGTAAGGGAGAATGGCACCACTTCCATTCTCCCCTTCAAGGTGATGAGAGGCCTTGAGATTGGAAGCACTACCATTCTTCCTTGAACAGAAGGGAGAATTCCAGAGTTTCTCCCCTTAAGGTGATGTGAGGTCCTGAGAACGGCAATGGTGCCATTCTTCCTTGAATGTAAGGGAGAATGGTAGTGGTGCCATTCTGCCCTTAAAGGTGTTGGGATGACATGAGAATGGCACCAATACCATTCTTCTTTGAATGAAAGGGGGGAGAATGGCAATGGTGCCATTCTACTTTATATACATCAAGCTGGTGGGAGAACTACACCACTCTCATTCATTCTTGAATGTGATGGAAACCCTTGAGAATGGCACCACTCAAATACATGCCATTTTTTCCTTCAAGTTGATGGGATGGAAGGAATTGAGAAGGGCAGTGGTGCCATTCTTCCTTTAATTTAATTCTCCCCTTCAAGGGAGGCCTTGAGATTGGCAGCACTGCCATTCTTCCTTGAACATAAGGGAGAATTCCAGAGTTTCCCTTGACTGCTTCAAGGTGATGGTATGGGAGGCCTTCAGAATGGCAATGGTGCCATTCTCCCCTTTAAGGTGATGCGAGGGCCTGAGAATGGCAGTGGTGCCATTCTTCCTGAAAGTAAGGGGGAATGGCAGTCATTCCCCCCTTAAAGTAAGTGGGAACGGCAGTGGTGCCATTCTTCCTGAAAGTAAGGGGGAATGGCAGTGGTGCCATTCCCCCCTTAAAGGTGATGGGATGACATGAGAATGGCACCACTACCATTCTTCTTTGAATGAAAGGGGGGAAAATGCAAGTGATGCCATTCTACTTTACATACATCAAGCTGGTGGAAGAACTCTACCACTGCCATTCATTCTTGAATGTGATGGGAGCCCTTGAGAATGGCACCACTCAAATACATGCCATTTTTCCCTCAAGTTCATGGGATGGAAGGCATTGAGAAGGGAAGTGGTGCGATTCTTCCTTCAATGTAAGGGAGAATGGCACCAATGCCTTTCTCTCCTTTCAATGTAAGGGAGAATGGCACCACTGCCTTTCTCTCCTTCAAGGTGATGGGAGGCCTTGAGATTGGTAGCATTGCCATTCTTCCTTGAACGTAAGGGAGAATTCAAGAATTTCTCCCCTTTAAGGTGATGCGAGGGCCTGAGAATGGCACTGGTGCCATTCTTCCTTGAATGTAAGGGAGAATGGCAGTTGTGCCATTCCCCCCTTAAAGGTGTTGGGATGACATGAGAATAGCACCAATACCATTCTTCTTTGAATGAAAGCAGGGATAATGGTAGTGGTGCCATTCTACTTTACATACATCAAGCTAGTGGGAGAGCTGCACCACTATCATTCATTCTTGAATGTGATGCGAGCCCTTGAGAATGGCACCACTCAAATACATGTCATTTTTTCCCTTTAAGTTGATGGGATGGAAGGCATTGAGAAGGAGAGTGGTGCCATTCTTCCTTTAATGTAAGGGAGATTGGCACCACTGCCATTCTCCCCTTCAAGGCCATGGGAGGCCTTGAGATTGGCAGCACTACCATTCTTCCTTGAACGTAAGGGAGAATTCCAAAGTTTCCCTCGACTGCTTCAAGGTGATGAGATGGGAGGCCTTGACAATGGCAGTGGTGCCATTCTCCCCCTTTAAGGTGATGCGAGAGCCTAAGAATGATAGTGGTACCATTCTTCGTTGAAAGCAAGGGAGAATGGTAGTGGTGCCATCCCCCCCTTAAAGGTGATGGGATGACATGAGAATGGAAGTGGTGCCATCCCCCCCTTAAAGGTGATGGGATGACATGAGAATGGAACCACTACCATTCTTCTTTAAATGAAATGGGGGATAATGGAAGTAGTGCCATTCTACTTTACATACATCAAGCTAGTGGGAGAACTGCACCACTTTCATTCATTCTTAAATGTGATGGGAGCCCTTGAGAATGGCACCACTCAAATACATGCATTTAATTATGAGGAGGATGGCACTATTGCTATTCTACCCTCCAAACAATGTAAGTAAGGGGAATGGTAGCAGTGCCATTCAACCAAAGTAGAAAGACTAATGAGAGGGGAGAATGGTAGTGGTGTTATTCTTCTTCTATTACTTCAAAGGCACTAGCATTATCCCTTGCTTTTATTTCAATGTATTAGGGAAAATGGAAAAACTCCCATTCTCCCTATCAAATTTGAGAGAGAATGGCAGTGGTGCCATTTTGCTTCTCATAGATCAAGCTTGTGGGAGAATGCCACCACTGCCATTCTTGCTCGAATGTAAGGGATACTGGTAGTGCTGCCATTCTCCCCTTCATTCAAGGTGATGAGAGGCCTTGAGAATGGCACCATTGCCATTCTTACTCAAATGTAAGGGAGAATGGAAGTGGTTCCATTCACCCCTTCAATCAAGGTGATGGGGTGCCTTGAGAATGGCACCCCTGCCATTCTTCCTCAAATGTAAGGGAGAATGGAAGTGGTTCCATTCACCCCTTCAATCAAGGTGATGGGGTGCCTTGAGAATGGCACCCCTGCCATTCTTCCTCAAATGTAAGGGAGAATGATAGTGGTGCCATTCTCCCCTTCATTCAAGGTGATGGGAGGCCTTGAGAATGGCACCACTACCATTCTTCCTGGAATGTAAGGAGAATGACAATGGTGCCATTCTCCCCTTAAATGAAGATGATGGGAGGCCTTGAGAATGGCACCAGTGCCATTCTCCCCTTAAATGAAGATGATGGGAGGCCTTGAGAATGGCACCAATGCCATTCTTCCTCGAATGTCAAGGAGAGAATGACTTACATGTAGCTTCTTTTTCAAACTAACCTTAGTAGAGCTTATAGGGTTCATATACTTAAAATAATGTGAAAAACTCACATGTATGTGCACACATACATTTGATCTAGATCAAAAGGGAAAAATGGTAAAATCGATTGAAAAAGAAAATAAAAATTAATTGGGCTAACATAAATATTTAATTAAAAATATTGACAATAAAATTATAAGTGTTTCCATGGAAAAATAAATTAATAAGGCCTATTATGTGTGGGTGCATGTTAATTTAATTTATAGGGTAAAGGTTTAATTTTTGTAAGGGTTAGAAAAGCCTGGTTTAACTAAAACTGAGGGATTTTGGTTGGTAGGTGGTAGTTAAATTACCTATGGTCTTTATTTAGTGATAGTGGGTTATGGCTTATGCAAAACAAGAGTTGGGCATACAACACCATTAACTTTCTCACCCAGAAAGCATAGGCGATTCCTCCAGGAAACTCTTCTAAATGGTAACGGGGTCAAGAGTCTATGTTATTCTTCACTTGGATGACCGACTTGAGATAAGGAATAATCTTTACACTTGGTTCATAGAGATCGATGCTTTTTTCCCTCAATGAGGCACAACCATTGATTCTTTCCCATAGAACAAGAATTATCTCGTGACTTCAACTATCGTAACTTTGAATAGAATTGAACTTTATTATAGGAATCCACCCCAATCCAGCCTAACCCCATCCAATCCCATGGGTTAGCCAACGGCCCACCAACCACTGTTGATGGGATCCTTTTATAAAAATTTGGTTATGTTTTATCCCGGCGGGTACCAGGAAAAAGAGTTCCCAGTACCAAGGAAAAGAGTTCCTAGTCCCCCTAGTTGGCGGCACTAATGTAAAAATTAAATAGACATACCAACACTAAAGCTGATCTTTCATGAGAACAAACTTAAGTTTTACGTTCCATGTATAGAAACCTTCACCATTAAATATATCGACTATGAGTGGATTTGATATGGTTTCCTTATGGGGATGGGAAGGTCTTTGCAGTGGTGTTGCCCAAAGCTAGTGTCTAGTCCCTTACAATAGTGGAGATATGCATTTAATGTGATTATTAACACTTTCCTAATTCAGCTCCCAATGGCTCTGAAAATTGACTGTAATTAGCACTAACTATCATGTTAACACAGGTAATTTTTTGCTAACAAAACATAGAATGATTTGATAATTAAAGCTTCGGTGATTGTTGTTTGTTGCTTAATATATCCATGTATACATCCTCTATAACATATGTGTTGAGTTCATGAGCCAAAAACTTGAGAGAATTATGAGAAAAACCTTAATTCCCTAGGTAGAATTATGGTGAAAATTCATCTTTTAACACCTAAAATTAATTCAAATCTTTCTTTTTTTAAATATCATAAAAATTTTCTTTTAACTAAATACCAATATCTATTTTTTGAATAAGCTTGAATTTCCTCTTTTTCTCATTTAATGAGTGCAATCCAAATGTCATGGGAATTCCTCTTTTATCATAACTTAAATTCCTCTTAAATTAAATAAAAATATTCAATATTCTAATATACCAAGAATTCTTCTTTTTCCATTTAAATGATTGAATTCCAAATATGATGGGAATTCCTCTTTCATCATAGGTGGTTTTTTGGCCTTGCCCGTTGGTTGGTTATCTTCATATCACTTGCAAGCTCCTCTCTTCTTATTTCTCGTGAAAAATGGCCACTAAAACTCTTTGCTAGGCCTAACAAACCCCAGATTTACTTTAAAATTTAAAGCAATTTTTGTTGCTGTTACGTAAATTTACAACAGTTCTCTGATACCAACTGTGAAATCCCAATTGCCCCCTTTGCGCACCGGATTCTCGGATGGTAGCAGTGGAAGTAGCTTCCTCTTGCGTGGGGCAGGGCTTCTCACTCGGGGCCTCGCCCTCGAATGTCCGGGCACGAGACTAAGCTAGTAGTCATTCTGAAAATCGAAACCAAGAAAATTTTCCATGCCCAGAAAACGGGGACGATTCCACCATTTATTTTCTCTATGGTGTAATGTAGAGTCTAATAGATAATGTTGAGTATGGGGGTGGTTGCAAGATGAGGTTATCTAGTTTCATGTAGTGGGTGCCCTTGGCTTTAGCCTAAAAACATGCATTTTTTTAAAGAAGAATACCCAATCTCTCCTAGTTAGCCAAGGAGTTTCACTTCAAGGTTTTCTAATGATATGAAATTACCTTTTTCTCAGATTCAATTATTTCCAAAATAGAATTGCAATAAAACCACAATGAAAACATCATAATCCTCAGTATTCCAGTTCCAGGGTCCAAGTTCCAATTTTTCCAATTTCCAACCATAAAATCCAAATTCTTGTCATTCCTTCCTTGACGTACTTGTGGCATCATTGGCAACCAGAACGCTCACCACCTGGTCAGTCCCTCTAGGCTCACCTATTACTTCACTCAGGGGCCTTTTAAATAGTTCCTAGCTCATAGTACCCAGGAGTATAATCTCTTTTTCCCATAAAATCCACATGGACTCTCCGTTGAAGATTAACTAGATCAACCAACAAGATCCATTTACCAAAAAGAGCCATGGACTCATCCGTTGAAGACCAATAAGGCCAACCAACTAGATCCATGCCTGTGATCTGAAAACAACTCCAACTTAGTGTTCCATTTATCTTCCTCGATGCATGCATGGGCATCTTGGGTGACCCAGAGTCCGAGCACTGTATGGCCAGCACCCTCTAGGCTCCTTCATAGGTGACCTAGTGCTTCACTCATAGGCTGCTTCCTTGGCCCCTCATCCACCATACCGAGGCTAGTCAAGACCTCGGTCGACCTTGCCATGCAAGACATCCTTCTTTGACTCTCCATCTGGCTATTGTGCAACCTTTTCCACTTAGGAATCCCCACGACCTCATTCCATAAGATAGTCAAAATGCTTCCCCCAACATTCTTGAAGTAGAAAATCTTTAAAAAATAGGTTTCACATGCAAATACAGTCTCCAAGCAGAAGTCTCATCTTTCCATATCATTCCACATCAATTGACATCATTTCACATCATTCACATCCTTTCTCATCATTCCACATCATTTCACATCAATTGACATCATTCCACATCATTTCACATCCTTTCTCATCATTGCACATCATTCATATCATTCCACATCATCCCACATCTTTCAACATCATCCCACATCATTCCACATTAATTCACATCATCCCACATCATTCCACATCAGTTCACATCATTCCACATTAATTCACATCAATCCACATCAACCACATCAATACACACATCAATCCACATCACTCCACATCAATCCACACCACTCCACATCACTCCAATTTCTACAAACAAGATGGTCTCTTTTTGCTTTGAGCAAATCAGTTTTGATTATCAACTTTTCTTGATCTAGTTATCAAATTTTTTGTTCCACAATCAACCAGGTTAAGAGTACAATTACTCTACTTTTCATACTGACAAAACTTTCTAAGTCTCGGCCAATTACTTGGCTTAGTTAAAGGCAACTCTTTCTCGACTCAATTCAATTAAGTCTAAATTCTCGTTCACTTTTGGATCCTCAATTCTTTCAAGAATTCCATAATCCTTTTCCAAGGAATTTAGAAATAAGTCAGTCACACAAGTATTTACATTCATCCAACTAAGCATGTTTTTGATCTTCTTCTGGAAAATCCTTTTCTCATTCAGAATGTACTTAAGATTTTATTTCTCGAGAATCTAGACGCATACTTCATAATTCCAAAAGTTAAATATATTTAGGATTCCTCTTTCTGATTAAAAATTTATCCATGTTTTCTCAATGCATTCCTACGAATATTTTCACATTCTTTTCTCTATTTTTTTAAAATAAAATATCATGAAAATCTCTCTTTTAGCATAAAATATTTATGCACACATACTAATTCATTTTATCTAAATGAATTATATTCATAATCCTTTCCATAATTCTCATAAATTGAATGAATCTAGAAAAATTTGTGCATAACCTTCTTTATTTTAATGGTAAATGGATAATGCTCAAAACTCCACTTTTAGCATAAAATTTATTATGCTGCATAAATTCATTTTCTAATGATAAAAATTGTGCTATAGCTTCCCCCCATTTTCTATGAAATGAAAATTCTCAAAATTCCACTTTTAGCATAAAATTTATTATGCATAAATTCATTTTCTAATGATTAAAATTTTTCCATAGCTTCCACACATTTTCTATGAAATAAGAATTATGAAACCCTCGCCCCCTCCACGGTGCCCCCTCCGAGGGCGCTAACGGTGGCAGAAGCAGCATCAGCCTCTCGCGCAGGGCACGGATCCACACTCGGGGCCTCGCCCATGGATGTCTGGACAAGAGACTAATCCGACGGTTCCTCCGAAACTGAACCCGAAAAAACATCCCTCGCCCGAAGGCACAGGCGATTCCTCCAGGGAAAATCTTCGGACGGGAGAATCAATCTAACGGGTCAAAGTCTTAACTATTCAAACTGATCCAACCAAATCTGAAGTCACATGGTCAGATCAAAGAAGAGACTTGCACTTGGTCCATAGAATCACCTCTTTTTTCCTCCTTTAATGAGGCACAGCCCTTGATTCCCTCCCACAGAACAAGGGTCTTCTCAACAGGACTTAATCTAACTAACATAACTAATCGTAGCTTAATGGTATTGCAGGAATCCCCCGATCCAGTCTAACCCCAACCGTGGCTCTTATGGGTTAGCCAACTGCTGACCACTGTATTGGTGGGACTCCTTTATAAGGATTTGGTTATGTTTTGCCCTGGTACCGAGGAAAAGAGTCCCCAGGCTCCCGATGTTTCATGCAAAAATTAAGGTAGGCATACCATGTACACATCCAATATGAAATTGCCATTATAACAGAATTGGCTGTCATTAAAACAATCCTTCAATGAAAATCATAGTATTACTGATCATAATCCTCCAAAATATTGAGTCCATTGTATTACAAAATATGTCATCTGGACTCTTCGTTGAAGACTAGCTAGCCAACCAACGAGATCCAATATCAAAATTTGATTCACAAAAGTCATTCTTTTAGTCCATCCGAATCTTCCTCGACGCACGCATGGTGTCCTAGAAACCGTGAGCCTATACATCACCCCGTCAGAACCCTTTAGGATCCTACTTAGGTGTCCTAGCACTTCACTAAGGGATCGCTTCGTCAGTCCTCGCCCACCATCCTATCGGAAGCACACCATTTTAACCGTATCGAGGCTGGTCAAGACCTCGACAGGATTTGCCGTGAGCGACGTCTCGCGAAAACGACTCCCCGCCAGCTGTTGCAATGAGCCTCTTCTTAGATTAAACACATACCAAATGCTTCCTCCATCATTCTAGCGTAAAATAATCCTTTAAAAGAAAACAGAGGTTCTATGCAAGTAAAATTCCCAGTTTAAGATTGGTTCCACAAACCCTTTTTTCCTTAATCTCCAATTTCATAATGAGAATCCTTGATCTCTCATCAGGGTAATCTACCCATCATTTGACTGATTGTCCAATTAGATTCTTGGTGATTTCGGTCAAAGGAAAACTAGTTAATTCAATGGTAGTCTATTATTTGTATTAATAACTGGAATCAGTCTCACGAGGTTGTTTTTTTGCTTGATTTAGATCGAGAGATGGACCAATACATTTACTGACCGTCCTTCGCGTGGTCTAACCAAAATCATTATATTTAATTCCAACAAGGATTTTCTTCAGATAAATATTCGTGTTGGGAAAAGCATAATGAGTGATAATACAAGCTTAATGTGAGCAAGGGATGATAAATGAGCTATGGTGGTTCAAGATAATCCATGGTGGTCACATGAGCAAAAAGATAATTAACTAGCACTTAATCAAGGATTAAGGAAACATAATGGCAGCATGATAAGGAGCTTCACATAGCATGGAAATTCGTGTTCTTCTCATTAGGAGGGCCACCATTTTATAGCCAAGGTGTACATGGTTGAGTGACATCACTGCTTACATATCATCAAGAGCATTGAAGGCCATCTCCCCCCACATGACTCCCTAGAGTATAGCCTCCAGAGCATCTTCTGAAACTCGCCTATCTCAAGTGGGGGTTTACCCTTCATTCACCTGGATTCTCTTCATATTACATGGTCCTTTTACATTTCATTGTGTGCCTTAACCTTAGACCATGACATTGATCATATATTCCAACACCCTCCCTTGATCATGGCATGGTATATTGCCCTCCCTTGATCCAAACATTACATGAAAGAAAAAGCTTAACTCATAAGGAGTATAGCTCTAGAGTACATAAAAGAAATTAGCATTGCTCATAGGGAGCATAGCTTCTACATTGCGAAATGAAAACATTCCTACATGAAAACATTCCTCTCCCACACCCCATCATCATCATAGCATCATCATCATCATGTCCATGGGCATCATCATCATTTGTTGGTCATGGAGACCCAACTCCCCATCAATCCCCCCTTGAGGGCTACATGGCCTACTGAGAGATATTGTGGGCATCATCAAAATAACACATAACCTACATCATCGGTGGTTAGAGGTGTCCATACATAAACATTTGGGTAAGAGAGAGCATCAAAATAACACATAACCTACATCATCGGTGGTTAGAGGTGTCCATACATAAACATTTGGGTAAGAGAGAGCATAAACATTGTTGGCTTTAGAAAGCCCATTCTGCATCTACGGCTTCATCAAAAGAGGTAGTAACATTGTTACATACCTCTTCATCAAAAGAGGTAGTAACATTGTTACATACTTGAATTGTTTCTTCGGAATCATCAGGTAGACACAAAGTTAAAGGCTAAAGAACTAGAATGGTTAAGTGAGTATGATGATTTAGTCCCAGCAGAGCTAACTGAGTGTAAGATTCCTCCCCCAGCCTCTCAAGATGTCCAGTATCTTCCCCTGTAATCAAATCCCTCTTCAGAAATATAAAAGATCTTGTTTCTACTAGTTTTGGCCTAGAGAGAGAAAATATTCTAGAAAGAGAATATTCAGATTTTAAATATTTTTGGATAGAAAAATACCTCATCTTATTAAAATAAGTTCCCCTGAAACAGAAGTTCAAAAAGATTTTCAGAAGGTGCATTAGAAATTAAGTATAATCTGTTCAAGAGGCATTATCTTGGGAGTGAAGATTTTTTCGAAATTTTAAATTAAGGTTCCTATGGACCAATAAGATTCATCCAAATGTAGGGAGGAGATAAATAGAAGAATAAAAAGAAAATCCCCCAAAAATGAGTAAATACTCACATAAGATGAAGAGTTGACTAAGGACAAAGTTAATAGTTAAAATAGAGAGATATTTAGGTGAAATGATGCATTTTTGACACCTCAGTATGGGGGAATTCCCCTCATGAAGGAGGCACCTATTTCACATGCTTGAATGAGTTTTAAAATCCTAAATAATGAGATATTTTTATCTCTCCTCTCTCCTGTTTCAACTAGATCCAAAAAGTGAACAAAACTGACTTAAAAATGGTCAAAAATTGACCAAACTGATCTGGAAAATTCTAGAATCAGTTTGCTTGGTTAGAGGCTCACTTTTTCCTATAAATTTGACAACATAAATGAGTTGCTTCTTTCTAAGTCCTTTCAATAACCTAGAAGCTTTTACTAATTGGAGATTTGGGGATCAAGAAATTCCAGTTCCTTGAACTTTGTTCCCGTGAAGGTCACGGAAGGAAATGGTTCCATTGTGATAGTGAATGTCAGCTTGATTTTTGTGGAGCCAATCCATTCCAAGGATTCCGTCGAAAACTCCCAAAGGTAAGACTCTGAACTGGTAGTCAGTTAAAATCCCATCTAGATCAAACTGAATATGATCTGACTCATGGTGAGTGAAAAGAATCTTCCCACTGGCCAATTCAACTTGCATAGGTTTCCCAGATTTCTGTTCTAAGACTAGCTTACGTAAGCATCCTCGGGAAATAAATGAATGAGTACTACCTAAATCAATCAAAAGCTTGCATGGTGTACCCTTATACTCAGTTGGAGTATGGATGACAGAGAATTGACCATTTTGCCCTTGGTTTTCAATTGCAGCATAAATCTAACCTCTTTCCTCTTCCACTACTTCTGCTATCGTAACTGCTCTGGCTGCTTTGTAGATTGGGGCGGAACTCTTTTTCTTTGGTTACCCTAGTTTTGGGAGGGAGTTCTGAGATTACTTTGAATAGAGGCAGATGGCTGAGCTGGAGTCCTCCTGGGATTGCTCTGATTTTGGCAAGCGACTGATACAAAGGGGCTGGTCTCTGCACTCTGGGTCCTTGACTTCCCTGTCCTCTCTTGACATGGCAAGAGTTGGGTAGTCTTTAAGCTGGTGACCAAAACCCTGACACCCAAAACACATGTTCTCACTTCTAAGCTCATCCCTCTTAATCCTTGAAAAAGGTGGGGCTCCTGAGAAATTTTTCTGAGGGAAGGGTCTTCCTTCACTTCTGAATCTCCCAGCATCTTGATTCTGATTAGCGCCTTGCTGCCTCTTTGGGGGTGGAAATTTTTAAGCACTTCCCGGGGGGTTTGGAACCTTTTAAAGTTTGAGGGTACAGCTTTGGCGGGACCTTAATAACAAATGCTTTGGCAAAGTCCTTTGCCATTCTGACAGCTTCTGCCATTGATACTGGTTTGGCATTTTTCACTAAAGTGTCCAATTGCTTGTTCATCCCTCGAATGAATCTGGCCATTAGTTGCTCTTCATCCAAAAGTGGAGAATATTTGAGGAGAAGGGCAAATGCCTGATGGTATTCTTCAATCATCCGGCTATCCTGCTTCAGTTCCACTCATTCATTTGGTTTCCAGGAAGCCCGAAGGACAGAACCTCTTCTTGAGGTAAGCTTTAAGATCTGACTAGGTTTGGGTATTTTGGTCGAGACGGTTTGTCTCGCAATGGTTCCTCCATGTGACCCTGGCCGTTTCCACAATTTTCAATCTGGCGAGAGCCATCTTGCTCCTCTCGTTAATAAACAGTTACATCAAAATACTCTTCCATTGCCTCGATCCATTTTTCCACTACTTCTCCTAACTACTCCCCTTCACCCTTGAAGGGACCAGGTTAGGATCGATGCAGGGCTTTACGAACGTCCGGATCTAACTCTTGATCATCGGTAAGAGGATCCGACTGCCTACCACGGGCTGCACGCCTCATGATTCTGTGACAAAATGAGATTTTTATCAACTTAACTTTGTCATCAGATTTATGACTTTAATTTTTGAGATTTATTTCTCAAACAAATAATTATTCCATCATAGTTCTTGAAAATAAGATTCACTCTGATAATTTTATTAACCAATATTCACAACCACAAAAACAATTTGGAATCTTTTGCAAAACATCATTTATTATCAAAAGTTTTTGATATATACATAGAGCGTCTCGGCTCCAAAAGTCACCGCCTCAATCGCGTACGCATAAAAAGGCGATACTGCGATGGAGACATGCTATTATATATACGATTCATCACTGATAATGGTGCTGTAATTTTTCTCCTAGGAATAAAGCGGCTAAGAAGTCTAAAAATACGGCAGGAAATTCTAAAATTCTAGGGTGAATGATTATAGAGTTGGACATAATGAATAACTCCTAGCCTTATCAAGATCATGGCTAACGACATATTCTATTTGAGTCTCTATCGTTGATTAGTATTGACGCAAATACTTTATCCTCCAGAGAACCACATATACTGACGTCGCTCTATTAGGGATCGGAAAAGTATAGATCCTCAAAGTGACGAGCGAGTCTCACTCTGCTTTCTAGGGTTGTAGCAGAGTTGATGAGATTTTCAAAGGCAAAGGTGATCATATCCTAACTCTGGGAGAGTCCAAGAACGCTAGACAGATTTGGGGTATCCATCTAAAAATCCAATTCAATTTATGAGTTTTCAATTTATGAAGTTCATTTTAAACATAATCTTAACAAGTGAAAACATTATTTTCCAGATTTACTTTAAAATTTTAGGCAATTTCTGTTGCTGTTTCATAAGTTTACAACAACAACAGCGCTCTAATACCAGCTGTGAGACCCCTCTGTCCCCTCCACGCACCAGATTCCCGGTTGCTAGCAGCAACGAAATTAGCTTCCTCTTGCGCGGGGCAGGGTTTCCCACTCATGGCCTCGCCCTTGAATGTCCGGACATGAGACTAATCTGGTGGTCATTCCAAAACCAAAGCCGAGAAAATTTCCCTTGCTCGGAAAACGGGGACGATTCTACCTTTTTCATTTTTTAACGAATTTTCTAACGGGGTCAAGAAACTAAACTATCCTTCACCTAATTAAACCAGATAGAAGGAAAACTATTACTGACTTAACTTGAAGAAATCAACACTTTTTTCCTAACCAAAATCAGGCACAACCGTTGATCTACTCATTTGAGAAATTCTTCAGGGTTTTATTTAACTACTCGAGTTCTATGTGTATTCCTATTATTTCAATTTAATTATTAAAACTCCACTAATTCCAACCCATGGGTTAGCCACCACCCAACCACTGGAATCGGTAGAACCAGACAATTACTCACCCACCCACAATTGAATGCCTTTCTTAACTTTTGCTTTTGAATACAGATACGCACACACTCCTCTTTAAAACTTTAACATATAAAACAATCCATTGACAAACAGTTATTGGTTACAGATGTCATAACTCAAAAATTCCATCCAGTCCCTTGTTTCTCAAAAAACACTATCACTCTAGACTCTCCGTTGAGACCAGTTGGTCAGCAAAACGAGATCCAGTAACAAATTACAATAATCATTTCCTCCATCATTGTGAGGTCCTCGGCCCGCTCCGGGGCTCCTGCCCCGGCGGCGGTGGAAGCGGCATCGGGGCCTCCCGCATGGGGCAGGGTGCACACACTCGAGGCCTTGCCTGCGTATGTCCGGGATGAGAGGCTAGCCAGGGCAGCCCCTTCGAGATTAGGCCCGAAAGACTCCCCTTGCGCGGAGGCATGGGAGATTCCGCCAATTGGGAAAAATCTTCTAATGGGGAAATTACTTTAACGAGTCAAGTCCTAACTAGATAAACTGATCTGACCAAACCTGAAGTCACATGGTCAGATCAAGAAGAGACTTGCACTTGGTCCATGGAATCATCGCTTTTTTCCTCATTTTTACGAGGCATAGCCGATAATCCCCTCCCACAAAACAAGGTCTTCTCAGGATTTAAAACTAAATAATGTAACTAATCGCATCTAGTTGGATCACTGAATTGGTGGGATTCAGTTGGTCAAGACCTCGGCAGGCTTTGCCACGAGCAATGTCCCTTGACGACTCCCCGTCGCCAGCTGTTCCCAACGAACCTCCTCTTAGAAAAACATAAGTAAATGCTTCCTCCAGCATTCTGGTGTAAAATAGTCCTTTGAATGAAAAAAAATGCAAGTAAAATTCTAGTTTCAGATCGGTTCTGACAACCCTTTTTCCATAATTCCCAGTTTCATAATGAGGATCCCTGATCTCTCATGAAGGTAATCTACCCATCATTTTGTCCATTTGGCCAACTAGATTCTTGGTGAGTTTGGTCAAGGAAAAACTAGATTAGTCTTGGTAGTCTATTCTTTGGATTTAGTAACTGGAATTGGTCACAAAGTTTTTGTCTGATTCAGATCGAGAGAAGGACAATTAGGTTTACTGTTTGTCCCTCTCACGTAGTCTAACCAAATTCATTTGGTTTAGTTCTACAAGGATTTCCTTCAACTAAACATCTAGATTTTGGATAAATATCAATTTAGTGATTTTACCAATTAAAATATCTAAAGATATTTTTTATGCCACATAATTTCTCAGCCTTAATTCATTAGGTAGAATTATGGTGGAAATTCATCTTTTGACACTAAAATTTAATTCAAATCCATCTTTTCTTAAATATCATAAAAATTCTTCTTTTAACTAAAATATCATAAAAATTCTTCTTTTAACTAAAATATCAATACCTATTTTTTTGAATAAACTTGAAATCCTTCTTTTTCTCATTTCAATGAGTGCAATCCAATTATCATGGGAATTCCTCTTTTATCCCATAAATTAAATCTACTTAAAAAACTTCTTAAAAATTACATAAAAATATCCATTAATTCCATTAAGCTAAAAATTCCACTTTTCTCATTTAAACATTTGAATTCCAATATGGTGGGAATTCCTCTTTCATCATTTAATCTTATCTATACAAAAAGATAAATTTAACTAATTTTTCTCTTAAAATTTAAATAAAAATCTTCATTAATTCCTTTACACTAGGAATTACACTTTCCTCATTTAATTGTTTGGATTCCAATATAGTGGGAATTCCTCTTTCATCATTTAAAATTTATCTATGCAAAAACATAAACTTAACTAAAATTCTTTTTTAATTTAAATAAAATATACATTATTTTAGCATTCCAATTTTTTCTCTTAGTTCATTGGAATACATGGATTTCCATTGTCATGGGGATTACATAAAAGTGAATTACTAGAAATTCCTCTTTTTCTTAATTTATTATTTATGCATAAACATAAAAATCAAATTTTCCATGATTATAATGAGAATTATTCAATTAATCTAGGATGATTAATCCTAGAATATGGTAGGAAGTCCTCTTTTCATATTATGAATGAAAATGATTTATGTGTTAATTTTTTAAAAATTTTACCATAGCTCCGCTCTGCTATTACTGATAATTCTCAAATAATTTGAAAGCATAAATTTTAGTATTATTTATGTGATTAGAATAACCATTAATTGGATCATCATCCATTTATGGATTGATTCTTAATTTTACCATAAATTAAATAGCATAAAAGTATTAAAAAGCCATTATTTTACCCTCCAATCAGACAAGCATAGATATTACTTTTAGATTAGAGAAATGCTTCATGAGAAGCTTCATTTGAATTGAGAATAGGTCATAGGAATGACCATTCTTTGGGGGAGAGAGAGAAATGCTTAAAAACCATTATAAATTAAGCATAAATGGAAATTTATGTGTTTCTTCATTACAATACATTAAAGAACTTCAGTAGTATTCAAAAGCCATTCAAATTAATGCTTCTCAAGCTTGAGAGGGGTTTAGAAGAGAAACACTTGGAGATTTAAGAAAAAGAAGACAATAATCCACACTTTACCTCATAAATTACTTGATTCTTTGATCACAGTAGAGGCCCCCAACCAATCAATTGGTTTGGTATGTTGTTGGAGTCTCCAAGGAAGATTGACGAGAGAGAGAAGCTCCAATCTCTTCAATTTGTAGAGGGTTTTTAGAGGATAACAGAAAATAAGCTTAACTTAGAGTAATACCGGCATAGTTTGATTCACAAATGAGAATACAAAGGAATGAGGGTCTATTTATAGGTGAGGGAGGCCACTAACTGAGTCCAACTGAGTCCTAGAATTTTCTAGCTTCACTTTAATTGAATTTTTGGACCAGTTTGGCTCCCTTTTTTATTTGGTTTGATCTAGGAGAGAGGAGAGATAAAAATATCCTTTTATTTTTTAGTATAAAACTCATCCACACATGTGAAATAGGCACCTCCTTGAAGGGCCCCCTTTTCCTTACCCATGTGTCAAAAATGAATGATTACTCCATAATATCTCATTTTTTTATTAATACTTCATAATTTTTAACTAATAAACCTAGTACTTAGTCAACTCTTCATCTTATGTGGGCATTTACTCATTTTTGGGTATTTTCTTTTATTCTTTGGATTTATCTTGTCCCAACACTTGGATTAATCTTATTCATCCACCCATAGGAACCTTAATTAGACCATAAACAAAAAAAATTCGTCTTGACCCTTAGGCTAAGGTCTTCTAAGGTCTTCTAAATCAATTTTTATTAATTCCAATTGCACCTTGGAAAATCTATTTTGATTTTTTGTTTCAGGAAAATATTTTTTTGATATTTGTAGAATTTATTTATCTAAAAATATCCCAATATTGATTTACCACTCTCTAGCAATTTTTATCTCATTAGGCAAAACAAGGAAAAATAATATTTTCTTGTATTCAAAAACATAGAATGATTACAAGGGATTGAAGTAGAGGCTTAATCAATATTCAGCCTGAGGAGAAATCTTACATTCTCTCCCACTCGAAAAATGCGAGATGTCCTCATCTCGCAAAGTGGGGGTAATCCTTCGCCAACTCTTCTTCTTTCTCCCAGGTGGCATCTTCTAGAGGGAGAACTTTCACTTTACTAAGAATTCTATGAGGACTCTCCTCCTGAGAATCTTCTTCCGAATGTCCAGTATTTCCTCAGGTTGGAGTACCATCTGGCCTTGAGTCGGAGAGATCAATTGATCTCTCCGACTGACATGTAATACATCATGTACCTTGAGATGGGGAGGTACATATTTCTTAAGCAAGCTGACATGGAATACATCATGTACCTTGAGATGGGGAGGCAGAAGAAGTTTGTAGGCTAGATCGCCCACTTTCTTTATGATAGTATACGGCCCACAGTATCTAGGAGAGAGCTTCTTGTACTTCCCTAAGCATAAGGAACTTCTTTTTGGTTATACTCGAATGAAGACCATATCTAATTCTTCAAACTCTCTCTCTGACCTCTTTTTATTTGCATAATGCTTTTGTCTGTCTTGGGCTATCTTTATATCTTTATGGATTGATTGCATCTGCTGGTCCATATTATCAAGCATTTGTCTAGACAGTTTGACTTTGATCAATGACCAAGTCAACGGTGTAAGGCAATCTTGTCCATACAAAGCTTTGAAAGAACTCATCCCAATGCTCCGATGATAAGAAGCATTGTAAGCAAATTCGACCAGATGCAAATGACTTAACCACTTTTTGGGTTCCCTGCCACCCCGAAGGATATCTTCTATTACCTGATTCACCCTTTTTGTCTGGCCATCAGTTTCGGGGTGATAGGCTGTGCTGAGATCCAAGAAAGTTCGTACTGCTTCAAAGAATGCAGTACAAAATTTGGATGTGAATTTGGGATCTCTGTCACTTACTATCCTCTTGGATAAATCATGCAATCTGAAGATATCCTTAAGGAAAACTCTGGCAAGATCCACTGCAGAGTATGTTTCTTTCACTGGAATCAGATGGGCAACTTTGGTTAGCCTATCAACTACCACAAAAATGGAGTTGTAACCTGATTGCACTGAAGGTAATCTAGTGACAAAGTCCATACTGATGCATTTCCACTTCATCTGTGGCACTTCATCTGTGGAATGTCTAGAGGCTGCAATTTCCCTGGCATCTTGACTCTCTCTGCCTTGACTCTTTGGCACATCAAGCATTTCTACACATGATCAAGTATATCCTAGCCAGAAGAAGCTTTTCTTCACAGACATATAGGTTTTTATAAACCCTGGATGTCCAGCTATCAGGCTATCATGGGCTTCTTCACATGATCAAGTATATCCTTTTTGAGTCCTAGCCAGAAGAAGCTTTTCTTCACAGACATATAGGTTTTTATAAACCCTGGATGTCCAGCTATCAGGCTATCATGGGCTTCTCTTAGAATTCTTCCCTTTATTCCCTCATCATTGGGGATACATAGCCAATTATTATAATACATGCATCCTTCATCAAGTTTGTACCCAAGAACTCGACTCATTTCCTGAGGAGTCTTGCTTTCCTGCATCAGCAATAGGGGCAAAGAATTTGTCCTACATGATTTTCTCCTTTGCTTCATTGATCAATGGATTTGACACCACTGTAATTGCAAGCAAGGAGGCTTTTTTGCTGAGCGCATCTGCAACCACATTTTCTTTCCCCACTGATTTACTCAAAGAATGCAACTGACCATGAAGCTCACGTCCGTAAAGTTCTTGAGATTCTAAGGAAGCATCTTTGCAAAAAAGAGCAAATGCACTTTCTCTATCGACCATGTTGAATACTTGGGCTTTTTGGTATCCAAAGATGGAATTTATCTAGATTCCGCAAAAGTCCAAGCAGTCATAGATTGGCCTGAACCAAAAGACAGTGAAAGAAGTCAGAGGATTCTTGGGATTAACTGGTTGGTATAGAATTTTTATACCTAAGTATGCTCTTATAGCTTCCCCCCTGACTAATCTTCTCAAGAAGAATACCCCGTTTCAATGGTCTGCCAGGTGTCAAAGCGCTTTTGATAAACTGAAGATCGCCTTGGTAACCAATCCCGTTCTGATGTTGCCAAATTTCTCTCTACCCTTTAAGGTAGTAATTGATGCCAGTGGTTTTGCCCTGGGAGGTGCGCTCATGCAGGAAGGTCATGCAGTGGCCTATGAATCCCGAAAACTCAGAACTCATGAGAGAAATTATGCTGTCCTATGACCTGGAGCTACTTTCAGTAGTCTATGCCCTAAAGTTATGGAGACATTACCTACTGGGTCAAAGATTCACTTTGATGACAGATCATCAGAGCTTAAAGTGGATCTTCACTCTCAGAAGGATCTCAACATGCACCAAAGAAGGTGGATGCAGACCCTGCAGGAATTTGATTTTGAAATCAAGTACCGCCTAGGCAAAGAAAATGTGGTAGCAGATGTCCTCAGCAGAAAATCCTCCTTGCTTGCAATCACAGTGGTGTCAAATCCATTGATTAATGAAGCAAGAGAGAAGATCATGCATGATAGATTCTTTGGCCCTATTGCTATCCTACTTATGCAGGAAAGCAAAACTCCTCAAGAGTTGAACCGAGTTCAAGGGTACAACCTAGATGAAGGAATTATGTATTATAATAGCAAGCTATGCATTCCCAATGATAAGGGAACTAAGGGTCAAATTCTGAATGAATCCCACGATAGCCTTATAGTAGCAGGACATCCAAGTTTCATCAAGACCTACATGTCTGTAAAGAAAAGCTTCTTTTGGCCTGGACCAAAAAAGGATGTACTTAATCATGTATGTCAATGCCTGATATGTCAAAAAGTCAAAGCCGAGAGAGTAAAAATGCTTGGGAAGTTACATCCATTAGACATCTCTCAGATAAAGTGGGAATGTATCAGTATGGATTTTATTATTGGACTACCTTCAGTGCAATTAGGTTATAACTCCATCTTCGTGGTAGTTGACAGACTAACCAAAGTTGCCCATCTGACTCCAGTAAAAGAAACCTACACTGGAGTGGATGTGGCTAGAGTGTTCCTCAAGGAAATCTTCAGATTGCATGGCCTACACCTAGGAGAATAGTAAGTGATCGAGATCCCAAATTCACGTCAAGATTCTGGACTACATTCTTCGAAGTAGTAGGAACTTTCTTGGATCTCAGCATAGCTTACCACCCCGAGATAGATGGTCAAATAGAAAGGGTGAACCAAGTAATCGAAGATATACTTTGGTCATGCTGTATGGCAGGGAACCCAAGAAGTGGCTATGCTATCTGCACCTAGTCGAATTTGCCTACAATGCTTCTTATCACCGAAGTATCGGGATAAGCCCTTTCAAAGCTCTGTATGGACAAGACTGCCTAACACCATTAACTTGGTCTGACCTATTAATTAGGGTCGAGATGTCCAGACAGATGCTTTACGACATGGAGCAGCACAGATGCAGTCAATTTGCAAGGATATAAAAGCTGCCCAGGATAGACAGAAGCAATATGCAGATAAGAAGAGGTCATACAGAAAATTCGAAGAAGCAGATATGGTCTTCATTCGAGTACGCCCCAAAAGAAGTTCTCTATCTCTTGGGAAATACAAGAAGTTATCCCCCAGATACTGTGAGCCATATCTGATTACAAAGAAAGTAGGTGACTTAGCCTATGAACTTCTTTTGTCTCCTCATCTCAAAGTACATAATGTATTTCTTTTCAGCCTCCTTAAGAAGTATGTACCAAGCCCGAATCGTGTGCTTAATGTGATAAACTCTTAACTTATTCAACCCAAGGGCATATGGAACTCCAACCTGAAGAAATCCTTGATGTTCGAGAGAAGGTTCTTAGGAGGAACAAAATTCTGAGAGAATTATTAGTCAAATGGAAGTTCTATCCTTTTTGTAGATGCCACCTCAGAGAAAGAAGTCGAACTGATGCGGGATTACCCCCAATTTGTGAGATGAGGACATCTCGCATTTTTCAAGTGGGAGAGGATGTAAGATTCCTCCCCAACCCCTCAAGATGTCCAGTTTCTTCCCCTGTAATCAATCCCCTTTTCAAAATAATAAAAGATCTTGTTTCCACCTGTTTTGGCTTAGAGAGAGAAAATGTTCTAGACAGAGATAATTCAGTTTTTAGATATCTTTGGATGGAAAAATATCCCTTCTTATTAAAATAAATTCCCTCGAAATAACAGATTAAAAAGAAATTCCTAAGGTGCATTAGAAATAAATTATAATGTGCACAAAAGACCTTAGCCTAAGGGCCCCTATTTTCAAAAAAAAATTAGATTAAGGTCCAAACAAAGGTTTGATAGGCCAGTGAGATTTATCCAAATGTAGGGAAGAGATAAATTGAAGAATAAAAGAAAAACCCCCCCAAAAATGAGTAAATGCTCACATAAGATGAAGAGTGGACTAAGGACCAAAGAAAAGAATTAAAAAACTGAATTTTAACACCTCGGCTGTGCTGCTACGCGGGGATCTCCCCTCATGAAGTAGGCGCCTTTTTCTCATCATTATCCCCAATTTTTAATCAATAAAATGAGATATTTTCATCTCTCCTGTTTCAAATCTAGATCCAAAAAGTAAGCTGAACCGACCCAAAAATGGTAAAAATTTTGACCAAACTGATCTGAAAAATTCTAGAATCAGTTTGCTTGGTTAGAGGCTCACTTTTTCCTATAAATAGAAACCTCTCCCTTTGTAAAAGCTTAATGGTGTTTATGCATTGTTACTCTACTCTCTTGTCCTGAGCCAATCCTCTCCAAAGTGAATTGGTGGCCACTATTGCTTTAAACAAGAGTCGAACCCTCAATCCCTCAAGCCAAAGGAGAGCTTACAGGCTCCATGTAAGCTAATTTTCTTACTTTGTTTATGAATTTTAATAAAAAATCTATGATTTTCTTGATTTTTGTGTTTTGCAAATGATTGAATTAAATTCAAATGCTATGCCTTTGATGAAAAGGCCACCCCCTTCTCTTCTTTACATTCCAACCTTTCTTATCCTAGAAAGATTAACTAAGTGATTAATTAAACTCTTTTTATTGTTTACTCTCTTGAATTTAGAAAATTGTGTAGAGTAGAGTTCTATAACTCTAAATTGGGTTAATTAAGTTAAGTGAAGAAAAATAAAAATGAGAAATGGTCAGCCACCATACAAAGGAGGTTATGGCAAAATTTTCCTGAATTTTGTGAAAAAAAGAAAGTTTATTTTTATGTTATTCCAAAAGAGTAAAAGAAATATTCTAATAACTCCATGTACATATTCCCCTATGAATATGCATGGATATCACTGATATTAATTATTAAATTTGATTTTCATGCATACAAAGATGCATAAAGGAATTTTTTTAATTACAAAAGTGTTATTCTTATTAAATTTGATTTCTATGCATATGGAAAGATGCATAAAGAAAATTTTTTAAATTATAAAAGTGTTATTCTTATTAAATATGATTTCTATGCATAGAAAGATGCATAAAGAATTTTTTTAATTATAAAAGTGTTATTCTTATTAAATTTGATTTCTATGCATAGAAAGATGCATAAAGGAATTTTTTTAATTATAAAAGTGTTATTCTTATTAAATTTGATTTCTATGCATAAAAAGATGCATAAAGGATTTTTTTTATTACAAAAGTGTTATTCTTATTAAATTTGATTTTTATGCATAGAAAGATGCATAAAGGATTTTTTTTAATGCATAAATTTGATTTCTATGCGTAGAAAGATGCATAAAGGAAATTTTTTAATTACAAAAGTGTTATTCTTATTAAATATGCATAGAAAGATGCATAAAGGATTTTTTTATTATAGAAGCGTTATTCTTATAAAAAATATTTATGCATAAACAGATGCATAAAGAAATTCTTTTTATTTTAAAAGTGTTATTCCTATTAAATTTGATTTTATGCATAAATAGATGCATAAAAAGATTTTTTTTTAGTGTTTTTCCTATTAAATTTGATTTTATGCATAAATAGATGCATAAAAGGACTTTTTAATAAAAGTGTTATTCCCATTGAAGTTGATTTTTATGCATAAATAGATGTATAAAGGGATTTTTTTATAAAAGTGTTATTCCCATTGAAGTTGATTTTTATGCATAAATAGATGCATAAAGAATTTTTATATCAAAACTAGAATTCTCTTAAATTCTATGTTTAAATTCTATGAGTATTTGATGAATGAATAATTAAATACTCTAAGAGAGAAATTTCTATTGTTTTATATTCACACGGATTGTAAAAAGACCAAATTTTTTCGTCAGTTTTTCGAGAGGAGGAAAGAAGGTGTGACCAGTTTAGAAAAATACACTCAAAGCTCTCGCCAAATCTGAAACTAAGTTTGAGACCCTCAAATCGATCTGTGGATCAAGTTTATGGAATTCGAGAAATTTTGGTATGAAATTCAGAATTCCGATCAAGAAGTTTTGGGGATACTGATTCAAGAAACACTCCTTGTATATTCAAAAGAAAATCAAACAGGAAAACTTGCATAGAAACCCTGTTTTCTTAAAGGATTGTCTTATGCCAGAATGGTGGAGGGAGCATTTGGTATATGTTTTTCTAAGGGAAGTTTGGTTGCAATAGCTGGCGAGGAGTGTTGAAAGGATGGCTCACGTGTGGCAAAGCTTACCCAGGTCTTGACGAGCCTCGGTATGGTTGAAAAATGGTGCGCTTCCGGTACGATGGGCGAGGGCCGATGAAGCGGTCCCTGAGTGAAGTGCCAGGACACCTAAGGAGGATCCTGGAGGGTTCTAACCAGGAGATGCATGGGCTCGTGGTGCCTATGACATGCGTATGTCGTGGAAGATATGTATGATGGACGAAATGATTATTGTAATCTGTTACTGGATCTCATTTGCTGACCAGTTGGTCTCAACGGAGAGTCCAGAGTGATACTATTTTTTCGAGAAACAAGGGACTAGATGGAATTTTTGAGCTATGACATCTGTAACCAATAACTATTTGTCAATAGATTATTTTATATGTTAAAGTTTTAAACAAGAGTGTGTGCGTATCTGTATTCGAAAGCAAAAGTTAAGAAAGGCATTCAATTATGGGTGGGTGAGTAATTGACTGGTTCTACCGATTCCAGTGGTTGGGTGGTAGCTAACCCATGGGTCGAATGGAGTTAGGCTGGAATCAGTAGAGTTTTAATAATTAAATTGAAATGATAAGAATACGCTTAGAATTCGAGTAGTTAAATAAAAACCTGAAGAATTTCTCAAATGAGTAGATCAATGGATGTGCCTAACTTTGGTTAGGAAAAAAAGCATTGATTTCCTTAAATGATTAGATCAATGGCTGTGCCTGATTTCGGTTAGGAAAAAAGCATTGATTTCTTCAAACTAAGTCAGTGATAGTTTTCCTTCTATCTGGTTTAATCAGGTGAAGGATAGTTTAGTCTCTTGACCTCGTTGAAAATTCGCTAAGAAAATAAAAAAGGTGGAATCATCCCCGTTTTTTGGGCAAGGGAAATTTTCCCTGTTTCGGTTTCGGAATGACCACCAGATTAGTCTCGTGTCCGGACATTCGAGGGCGAGGCCCCGAGTGGGAAACCCTGCCCCGTGTAAGAGGAAGGTACTTCTGGGAATCCGGTGTGCGAAGGGGGCATAGGGGTCTCACAAGATGTTCCCTATATACTTAGCCACCCAAACTCCACGGGACAGGATATGAATACTATTGTTAAACAACCACCCATGCAATGTTACCATTGCACAAGACCTCACCGCGTAGCTAAGTGTCCAATCAAAAAAGGGATGGCAAGTATCTCCGTATAGGCGTGCGCTTCTGCACTAACCTCTTTATGTGTTGGGTGTGTGATAGACCATATGTATAAGGATTGTCCGCGCGGAGAGTAGGCACAAAAGGAAAAATTTGTGAAGCTAATCCCAGCATTAGCATTAACTTGCTGAGTGTAAGAGATAAATTTATCCATACGGTCCCTCTCAACACGGTGAGCATATTACAAAATAGACAAAGGGCCACAGCTCAGGCTGCAAAGAGGAGGCATTGACCTCGCAAAACCAGGGACATGCAAAAATTTTATCTCAAAAGAATGTCCCAGAACAAGTGCACATGACTAGACGCTCGCAAAAGAAGACCACAAAAATTGGCAAAGGGGATAGCCAGGGGTAGTCATTAACCACCCATGCGTCAACCTCTTCATTAGAAGAGGAACATCTGTTACCTTCAACCACCCGTGCGTCAACCTCTTCATTAGAAGAGGAGGAACATCTGTTACCTTCAACCACTCGTGCGAGGAACATCTGCTACCTTTAGCCACCCATGCTAGGGAGCCAATTGATCCTCACACCAGCTCCCTAGAAAGCTAGCCGAATATCCTAATCCCATCAAGGAAAAGGAAAGGCTCTTGGCAGCCGAAGAATTGGTCTAAGACTGCCAAGCTCAGCTAGAAGATGAGCCTCCAATAGCTTACCTAGAGCCATGACCCTCGGTCTCCAACATGCAACCTACCAAAAAGGCTCAGGTATATAATAGAGAGCTCCCAAAACAAGCACCCCCTAATAGGCCAACACAAGCAATAAACCTACCCCCCACTAGGGAAACCGGGTAGCTGAATATCTCAAACACCTGGGGGATGACCATCTCAAAAGAACAAACACGGAAGTCCAAATCCCAACACCCTATACAACAATCAAGAGGTTGAGGACAAGCCAAGGTGACCTTCCTCAATACCCTATACAACAATCAAGAGGTTGCCAAGGTGACCTTCCTCAAGGAACAACTTCTGCTCCCAGAGACATTGCAGGTCTCTCTTCCTTCCTCTCTTCTTAGATCTAAATCTCCATTGGCACCTTGCTTCAAGGTAGCCCAAGCTTATGGAAGGATCTAAAAGATTAGATGGAGGGACGCCTCGAAGTAGGCATGCAGGAATCCACAGAGCTAGATAGCTCTAATGAGACTAAGGAAGATGAACTCATTGAACCCCATGAGATCACTGGCACCCCCAGATTTGAGTCAACAAACTTGGACAATATTTTGAAGGTGATGAACTCAATGTAGCATTACCAACTCAATAACCTTCAATGACCTCTAGGTCACTGCCATCCTGGATGGGGGGGCATGAGTGAGCATTGTCACCAAACAATGCTGGGAGAAATAGGGGGCACCAACCATGGATGACACGACCTTGTTGGTAAAACTCGCTAATGGAGCCATCGCTAGACCCATTATTCTTTTGAAGGATTTAAAAATCAAGATCCTTGGAACCACCTTCCGCCACACCTAACTAAGTTGACCAATAGCTAGTTTCGTACAATTGCATAGGGAGACAAAATGATCCATGACTAGGATATTGACCACATCTACATTTGGAGAAAAGACCAAACAGTCAAAATCAACCTACACACTTGGAAGCTTCATCCCATGAGCGGATGACCCTTCGTAGAGGACTAAGTAACAACCACCCAATCCACTAAAGTCCACCTGTGCAAAAATTGCCATAAAATAATAGATGAAGAAAAGGATAGTGAGGAATGTACACCCCTTCTGGAGCCAGAAGACTATGAGAATTGGATGCATATCCTTGCTACCTTGGACATACTTTCGAGGTGCATAGGAATCAGGTTTGCAATAGCTCATGGGCAGGAGATTACGTCTCTCTACATGCTTAGCACTGCTGATGTCACCACTCATGAACCTGAAAAGGCCAATAATGTGGAACCATCATGGGGAACACGCTCACATAGAACTCGCAAACCTGATGGATTCCTTGGACAAGAATGCTATGTCTTCGCTATTGATTCAGACACCCACTGGCTTAAATACATAAAGGAGGTTGAAGCATATGAACACTTCAACCAAAACATGGCAAAGGGAGTTCACCAATATCTCCCTCTTGGTCCACACGACCACTCCCAAGCCAATGGAACCCATTGACCCTAAACACAAACCCCAAAAGCTTTGCCAAACTATGCATAAAGCACACAACAAGAAGTTAGTAGCTCTTGCAGAGAAAGAAGCTAAAAAATTGATAGAAGAGGAAAGCACTAAAGTAGAAGAGACTAAAAAAGTCCCCAAACACTTCAAAATCTCTAATAGATTTGTACAATATGACTCAGCCCAAAGCTCTCACAAAACGAAGAGCTAGTGAACTCGTATGACGGTCCAGTAAGGTGAAGAAAATTAGCTTGGCAAGCTCGGATGAAGAGTCAAGGCCAATTTACATTGGGGATGACCTCTTGATTGAGGAAGAGACCAAACTCATCACTCTACTCAACTGAATTCTAGGATTGCTTCACCTAGAAGTACACCAATATGAAGGGTGTACCTCCCAAAGTGGTCAAACACACCATTCCTATGGTTGATAGAGCGACACCGGTCAAGCAAAGAGCTTACCCTATGAATCCAAAGTTCTCCAACATGGTCCATGAAGAAATTTATTGACTCATAGATGCCAAATTCATCTATGAAATTGAGCACATAGAATGGGTATCACCCATAGTAATAGTCCCCAAAAAGAATGGAAAGGTATGAGTGTGCGTGGACCTTAAAAAGGTCAATGCTACCACTATACGGGATCACTATCCCTTACCCTTCACATAGCACGTGCTCAAAAGAGTTGCAGGAAAGGAAGCCTACAGCTTCCTGGATGGATTCTCTAGATACAATCATGTATTGATTGATCCTAAACATCAACATAAAACTACCTTTGCTATTGAATGGGGAACTTATGCATACCGTGTCATGCCTTTTGGGCTGACCAATGCCCTTGACACCTTCCAGCATCTGATGTGTATGACATACAAGGAGTATCTTCTCAAAAATTCGTTGAGGTCTTTATGGATGACCTCTGTGATCAATTCCATGTGGAAAGCACATCTTGAATGTTTATGGAAGGTGCTAGAAAGATGTAGGCTCGACCGTATCTCATTGAACCCTCTCTCAAATGCTAGTTTTGGGTTAGGCATGGAGTTATTCGGGGACATATTATCTCCAAAAACAAGGAATCTCCATTGATGATAAGGTGCGGCTCATTGCCCCCACTAACTTTAAGGGAGTCCAACACTTCATGGGACATGTTGGCCATTATAGGTGTTCCATTTTCATGTATGCCGATATAGCTTGCCCCCTTTACAGACTCTTGATCCTCTTTGAGTGGATAGAGGAATGCCAACATGCGTATACCACCCTAAAGAAATCCTTGGCAAGTGCTCCTATTGTAAGGTCCCCCAACTACGACATCATCTTTCACATCCACATTGATGCCTTTGCCTTTGTAGTTACATGTGTGCTAGCCTAACACAGTGAAAATAAAATGGATTTCCCCATCAGCTATGCCAGTCGTCGCTGCTAACTCAGACGAGGCCAAATGACATCATCCCACCACTGAGAGGGAAGGCTTAGCTATGGTTTACAGTGTTAATGTTGAAAAACGGGTAGAGGGAGAGGAGACGCACACACAGAAGCAAACCCTAATGTATATTGCAAACCCTAACCATAGAGGTAAGCCATCTCCCTACTCATACAATGCATAAAGGGATAATCCATAATACACAAGACACACTATGTGTTGTGTCCACACACATCTAACCCTAGCTAATGTCCACACACTATGACCAGCTGGACGCGGTCTTTTATGTCTCACACGTGCTGTTACCTAACATGCCAGCACATAGCACAGCTGGCACACACTGACCGAGCTTGAATCTCAACAGTTAAGAAGTTTCACCCATTATCTTCTAGCAACCAAATTTATCTTCTTCGTAGACCATCAAGTTCTTCTATATTTGGTAAACAAACCCTGCATAACCAGAAGAATCACTAAATGGTTTGCTGATCTTGCTTGAGTTAGACTTCACTGTCACAGTGTGGAAGGGATCACAACATGTCTTGGCAAACCATATGTCATGCATCCCCAGTGGGACTCGATGACAATTTCCACTGTACCGTGGTTTGAAACACAGGTACTGACTTGTTATTTTGTAGGACATAATACTCTGGCATGACATCACCCATATCCTCATAGTATTCCCCACTAAATTCTAGTTCGCATACCAGTTCAATATCTTTTGATGGCTCTTCAATCAGTGTTATTTTATAACATTAGGTTGTGGAGAAGTTGTAATTGTTATTTTATCATTTTGTTAGAGAATTAATGTTTTTGTAGTATTAGGTGTTGGAGAAGTAGTGTGTGTAATAGGGTATATATTCCCGAGAGCCCTTTAGACACATGGGTGTAGTCCGAGACGACAAAGGAGACGGGATTGTACCCCAAGGAGTGGATTGACAAGCTACGAGCAAGCACACTTAGATAATAGTGATCCCATGGTGGTGGATAGACTGCCCCGAGGGGGAGTTTCCTCCACTAGAGGAAACTCCCAAGGAGTGGATTGACAAGCTACGAGCAAGCACACTTAGATAATAGTGATCCCATGGTGGTGGATAGACTGCCCCGAGGTGGATAGACTGCCCCGACGAGGGGGAGTTTCCTCCACTAGAGGAGGCTGAGCAGAGTATGTTTCATGGTGTGTAGGGTAGCACATTTGTATGAACTATTATGAAGTTTGTTTTTTTGGAGTTTAAAGTTGTTATGTTGGTTGAATGCAGGAGTGAAGAAGGAAAAGAAGCCTGCTACCAAGTAAAAATTGACCCCTAAGAAGAAGAAGGAGAAGAAATTAGCAAATAAGGAGCCTCCATCATCTGATCGTTCGTCTCGTGACAGCAGCAACACCCAAAAAAAGGTCACGGATGAGGATGTTAAGGATAGCAACTCTAAGGATGATGAGAATGAGTCCCACGCAAGGAGTGTTGAGCAAGGGAGCCCGCATGGTGAGAGCAAAGAGGAAGGGTTGGAGGGTTCAAAAGAAGATGACATAGCCCTATTGGGATCCAGTAAGTGAACTTAACATGTTTGTCTTTTAACATTAGTTCATTATTTGAACAACACATGTATTTGGTCTTGTCTAAATGAAGACTTCAATTCTCATAAGTGGTGGACCCTCTCCACTTAGTTCTTAGCTCCAACATTGATCACCTCCATCTCGCACTTTTGAGAAAGCGGAAACACAATTATGATGTCTAACCCATGATAATGAGTCTCTCCATTTGTCATCTCATTATATAGTTTGCAGTCCACTTATATGCTTTGTTATTCCATGAATCTTGCAATATTGCAATGATTCATGGGATCTTTGATGAGGTGTGGGAAGCATGGACGCATTCTATAGCCTTCGAGGCGGCTTGCACTTGGTGTGGGCTGATTTTCCAACAAATCTAGCACTCTCCAAGAACGAGGTTGCGGTTCCTCGATGGAATGTTTTTAGGGAGGTACTTGTGGAGTGAACTTTTATACTTGTTGGCAGAATTCCTACATGCCAATGACACTATGGTGTGTACTCTACGTGTGGAGAACTTGTGAATTTTTATGCGAGAGGCATAGACTTGAAACTTCACATTACGGACTTTGTTCTTGCGCTTCCCGCGTGATACTTGTATGTCATGTCAAAAGATGGCTAAGAAGAGGTGAGTGAAGGAGTGGTTTTTATTAAAGTGAAGCTCAATGATTTCCCTAGCATACTTATAAGTGTGTGCACGTAGGTTACTATTTTGTCATCGCCATCTTTATGCACCCCATTGAGAGTACGTCAAGTCATCCAAAGTATGACAGGTGGAGAGGTGAGGTAGCTGCAGATTGTCCTAGTTTTGAGATGGATGATGATAATATCTTCTTAGAGCCAAAATTGCAAGAGGGAACCTCGCCATACTAGTTGGATGCGAACAAGAATCCCATCCAAGATGTTGAGCGTAGCGAGCCTTTTGCAAGGTAATTAGAGCACTCACTTTATTACAATTTGTTTCGAGTAGTGTAATTATTATATAGTCATTGTCTTTTATATTGTCATCCATTTATATATGCTAATGAAAGATTTTACTATGGCATGTGGTTACAAAGGATTTTCATTGCCTATCGAGGGGATGCAGTCCTAGATTGCATTTGCTGGTACTCGGCCCCTTTCTAAAGCATTCAAGATACTGCATCGACATTGTATTAGTGCGGAGAGCGATGAGGTGTGCTTTAGTTCGTGTCTACCACCACTTTTGTACGTTCTAGAAGATTTGGGTCAACAGTTTTTCAAGGGTAATGTCAGTGAGTATGCTCAACGAGAGTAGCAGAGGGATATGGGTGCATTGTCTCCACATGTTCCTCACATATGTCCTCCACTCACCCTAGTACCCCATGAGCCCAACAAGGTCAAGTGCCTCATCATGGCCGCCTGGTGTTCCAAGGGAGCCCCAATATCAAATGCCATGCCACAGATGTTCCTCATGGGTTCTTTTACAATGCCCTCATCATGGGACCATGTCCCAAACTTGCGAGGCGTCTATTCCCACTTGCACGTACACCATTTGGTAGAGCTCCCTACATATGTAGCCACCTTTCTTCCTCCACCAACACCCCGACGTCCTTCTTTATGTATTTCACTTGCTTGTAAAATGAAGGAAATATATTGTTTTAGACATTGTTGTGATGCACTCTTGTACACTCATATTATATCAATGGAATTTTATTTAAGCTTCTGCTATAATCATTTAGGTAAATAAATTGACAATTGAGAGAGATGGAGCAAGATGGATAGAGATCTCAAGGCCACCACGAGAGAGAGTGTGAGTGAAAGAGAGAAAGAAAGTTTGAGTGAGACCTTAAAATAATTATTTTCATGCTTAAAATAGTTATTTTCATGCTTAAAATAGTTATTTTCATGCTTAAAATAGTTATTTTTATTTCTAAGACCTTGTAAATATAGTAGATATTGCCACGTTCTAGTACTCTTCTTCTAGGGACACATCCCACCCCACCCTCCCCTTATATCTTCATATTTCAATAGACTGGGCATAAACTCAATTATCATGGGTTGTCCAGTAATCCCTCTAATACTACTACATTTACAAGCATCTTAAGTAAAGATCTTCAATCTTTTATGCACCTCAAAGAAAAAGAACCTAGATCGCATGGACAACAACGTCTGAAGTGCAAGAGCTCTACAAGAAGCTCACAAACGGAGAAAGTGGTAGACCTTAGAGAGACAAGAACATGCTAGAGGTGAAAGAAGCAATAGCCATTGGAATATAGAGAGCTATTGGCATCATTGAAGAAGAAAAAGAGGCTCCTCTTCAAGGAGAAGTTGCCACCTTAATTGCAAATTTAGGGTAGACGAAGAAGGCCAAGATGATAGTTGAGGTCCAAAATGCTTTCTTGTATTGTTGCATGTGTTCAACATCTCGTGGTGTTTGTCATAATATGCTACAGTATTGTAATTTTGCTTTGAAATATAATGGAATTCGCATCTCTCTATGATGTTGACATGGACACTCGTCTAGAGAAAGAAGTTGCAAGTTCTGCCTTGCTCAATTGACAAAAATGAAGAAAGTATTTGAAAGGGTCCCGAAGAACCAAATGTGTCACTGAACAAAGTGGAGGAAGAACCCATTGCCATAGATCCTACAACATGTTTCATCCAATGGCTAGAAGAGGAGATACAACACTCAAGGAAGGAACTAGAGCATCTCTGGTTAGCAAATCCTTCAAGGGAAAAAGAAGAAGAGAGAGAAAATAACAACTCAAAGGAATTAAAGGAAAGGGAGTTTCCTCCTCTATCCTTGAACCAATGATGATGAAACATGTATGAATTTACTCAAGGTTCTCATGCCCAAAACAGTTACTCAAAATGGGTCAAAACCATGCTTAACACTTTACAATGGGTAGAGAAATCATAATATCAACTCAAAAGGTTTGGTTGGTGATACTCAAGGCTGTGAGTATCTCGAGTGTCTCATGTCTAAAAAAATTATTCCAATAGAAGTAAAAATCATACTAGTCAGTCTAGAGAATCACATAAGCTACAAAATCACCTCAAAATAATGAAAACCAAAGTTAGATCAGTCGACATGAAAAACTAGATATTCATGACCATGAGTATCTTCAATTTTTCATATCCAAAAAAAGTTTCTTCAAAAGTAGTGCAAATCATACTAGGGTCTTCACAATGATCAAGGAATTCAAAAACTCAACTCACAAACATGAAATTCAAAAGTTTTTACATTAAACTAGTAGATGTTCTGACCATGAGTAATTCAAGTTTTTCACTCCTAAAAGAGTGCTTTGACCCTATTTTATGTGAATATCTTAAGATATTCATGGCCATAACTAGACTGATTTTTCATTTTAAAGAAGTGCTAAGGCATAAAAGGGGCCATAGGCATGGTCCAATGTGGGGGCCAAGGTAATAAGTATGTGTGAACATGGGCAAGAGTATATAAGATAAGTATGAGTCCTAATTGCACATAATTTAATTACTTTTGATATTTCTAATCGTCTTTCTTGGAAAGATTCCATGGAGAACCTTCCCAATCATAGACATCCATCTAAACGAGGTCTACGTGTCTCTAGACTCCACATTAATGATTCTTCAATCATGGAAGCTCACAATAGCCATTGCACATGTTGTAAGCTATTTGCAACTTGTTTAATGCTCTCAATTCTTGTGTTTTGCATGATTTTATGTGATTTCTTTCCTTCCTTTCATTGCTATACATGTAAAATGGGTTGCATCAATTTTTCTTAGGGTTTCATGATGAAATCTATGCATAGTTGAAGCTTCTCTTGCCATGATTAGAGTTTGCATGAGTCTAATGATCAACATGTGAGCCCTACTACCACTCTTCATTGCCATATAATGCTTACTCTACTGCATTTTCACCATTTTCCTCTTATAACATGCATATCATGCATAAGGAATTGGGGTTTTTCATGAAATTAAGGCTTCATGACTTCTTCCAATGCTTTACACGTTGTCATTCAAGCTTCATTACACACATAAATCTCATTTTCACATCTTCATGCATATCATGAAGATTTGAGTTTCTTGGCATTCCTTTTCCCATATCTACATGCCTCTAATCATTTCCATTAGCCTCTTTCATCAATCTTTAGACCACATGTGAGTATCACTCAAGTTTTTGGATTGATGGGAGAAGGGATTATGCAAATGCATATGGTTTGGTATTTTCTTATGCCATGGTGAGGGCATATATTACTTCCATGTTGGTGATGATCATATAAGACTATTGAAGACTATGGAGGAGCAATGGAGCTACATGGTGATGGCAAATAGCATGATTCCATGCTAAATGTTATATAGAATAATGTTGTAAAAGCATGAGTCATGCTCAAATTGTAAGTGGCTTCATCCCATCTTCGTGAAGCTTGACACTTACCACTCCACATTGTACCCCGCATTTTCTATTCATAGAATACCTAGAGATGTATGTGAGGGTACCCTTGGCGTTGGTGGGGAGAACAAGGGAGAGAGCAACTTGAACCCTTCATGTGATTGCCTTGGAAAAGTGGTATGGAGGGGGATTAGGTGCATTATTGTATGTGAAGACATGGCCTCGGTCCTTGCCCATCAGATTCTAAAACTTGGTAAGGAGGCAAGAAGTGCTTGATCAGGATATCGACAAGCATTGACACTCTTCATACCAAGCATCATGGATTGCATCCGGGTAATGGTGGGGCCCAAGTAATCACATTAGTAGCAATAATTGGCAACTTTTGGGATGCACTTGGTGTGTATATTGGATTTTGAGATTAGGAATAATGATGTTATGATTGAATTGATGCTTTGGTTAATTGATATTTGGCAAACAAAGGAGACAATGGAAAAATTTTGTAAAATATGCATGCTTCACACTTTGAGTAGATCTAATTCTATGTCCTACCACATTTCCATACTCTACATCACATCGAAACTAGAAATTGACAATTTTTGCTAAAGCACAAAACCCTAATTCAATCTAAAATGGTTGGGGATGATTTCAAGGTGTTTGCATAGCTTCATAATACTCTCCAAGGGCTATGTTTGGAGCCCTCAAGTGTCCAATTTTGATACCATTTGCTTGTCCAACTGGCAAGGTTCACCACAAGACAAAAGTGGACCCAATCAAAAACAGCTTGTTGATTTTGGGATTTGAGCACATGGTTTGATAGTGCACGCCATTACCTTCCCAATAAACCCAAGATCACTTGATTGGGACATCGTTCACTTGATCAAAGGGCATAGTTAACTTTTTTGTAAAAGTCAAATAGTGTACCTGAACGTTGACTTTAGTCAAACCTTTTACGGTGCAACAAGCCAAACAAATCAAGATTTGGACTAATATTCAAGGTTCTAGGGTCAAAAGTTTTTTTTGCAACACTGTCACATATAGATCTTGAAATATAGAATATTAGGGCACTTCAAAATTTTACTATTTTTGTATAGTTGGGTAGTACACACCTTGAGCTCTCTATAGAACAAAAAATATCCAAATTCTGACAAGTTTTGGGCTTTCTACTTCCAATTCCCATTTTCAGCCACACCATGCCCGAAGGGAGACCTCGCAAAGCAAAAGAGGCAATAATTGAAGAGTTAGAAGATATGAAAAATGAGGATAATGTGCTCATTCCGAAAGAGGATAACAACGTTAATGAAGGATTAGTGCATGCTATTGGGAAACCATCCACTAATACCATTGTGAATGCAAGTGGGCATGCTAGCCCACGTATACAAGAGGCTCTGACGAATAATGAAATGCAATCAATGGTTGAAATGATGTGTGCAATCCTTTAAATCAATCAAGTGGGTATACAAGTGGCTCTGGTGAACAATGAAATGCAATCAATGGTTGAAATGATGAGTGCAATCCTTCAAAACATCAACACTCATCTTCATCAAGTTCAACAAGGAATCAACACAATAATTTGGGTGGCAAGTTGCATGTGCAATTGGGAAACAAGGGAAATATGCATATAGAGGGCTGCAAAAGAGTGGAGGTAGGCCTAATTCAAATGCCTCAACGTTTGGAAAGTTTGCAAGGGATACCTTGCCAAGTCCCACCATTCCTAGGTATCCTACCACCTATGGTGGTGGTTCCAAGCCAAATTTTAAATTTGGTTTGACTCCTTCTAAAGCTTCCGCGAGTGCGGATAGGAAGCCACCCAATTATGGTGTCACAAAAGAAAGTTCATGAAGGAAGACTGAATCAATTATTTGAGAAACAAGGGCCTTTGTTATAAATGGAGTGAGAAGTGGCATAAGGAGCATAATAAGACTTGCAAATTCAGAAATGTCACTATCAATATTGTTGTATTTGAGGTTATTGTTGAAGATGAACATGAGAAAGACAATGAGGCATTTGGTGATTACAAGTTCATCGAGAGTGGCAATCATACACAAGACGGGGAGTTTCCTTTTGACCCCGATGGTACATTGTAAGAGACTTTGTAAGAGTATGATGAGATGGGATGCCTATGTGTAGTTTTGATCAAGTAAGCATGAAGCCTACCTTGTGCACCTTATCTCAAGATTCTTAATGCAGGATGCAAGGGTGCAAACACTTTGAGGTTCAAGGTCAATGTCAATGGAATAATGGCTTATGGTTTGATGGATAGCAGAAGTAACATAGTTTTGTGAATAAGAATTCATGATGCAATCTCAAATTACAACCCATACCTTTCATGAAGTTCAAGTGGAAAATGGGGCTACAATGGATTGTACAATGATGTGTCAATATGTGAGTTTGGAGCTATCAAAAATAATACACATAAAAATTGTATTTACTTGTTCATGGGACCCATCAACATGTTTCTTAGGTGTGATTGTCTCTCAAGTCTTGGATTCTTCACTATGAATCTAAAGCAAGGTCTTATGCAATTTATGCATGGTGAATGGAGTGTTACATTGATGGGATTCAATGCATCAAAGCTTATCTTGATCAATGTTACTCAACTTAAAAGAGAGCTCAAGAATATGGGTTATGTATATGTATTACAGGATCATAACAATGATGGTGGCAACAAGAAGCATATGGGCAGGGGCATGCAAAAGTTATTGGGTTGAGCATAAAGATGTATTCAATATGCCCAAATATTTCCCATTGAAAAGAGATATTTATCATGGAGAAAATCTTAAGCCTAATGCTAGGCACATCAACAAGCCGCCATATAGATTATCCAAAGTGGAGAAAGATAAGGTGGTGAAATAAGTGCAAGAATTGTTGGATATAGGATGGGTGGAGCCAAGCCAATCTCCTTTTACATCTTTGGTGCTTCTTGTGAAGAAGGAGGATGGGACCTTTTGGATCTGTGTGGACTACCATGATTGAACAAAGCTTCTATCAAGCATAGGTATCCGATACCTTGCATTGATAATATTTTAGATGAGTTCAAAGGTGCCCATATCTTCATCAAGGTTGACTTGATGTTTGTCCGGATAATATCAAATAAGGATGAAGAGTGGGGATGAGTATAAGACATCATTTAGGACCGATCTTTATCACTACATGGCTATGCGGTTTGGGCTATGCAATGTACATTCCCGCCACGTTTCAAGCCTTAATGAATAAATTGCTTCAACCCTTCTCTACAAGTTTGTATTGGTCTTCTTCAACGACATTTTGGTGTATAGTAAGGGTGAAGATGAGCACTTGAAGCATGTGCGCATGGTTTTGGATGCCTTGCATGCCAATTGTATGCGAAAGCAAATGTACATTCATGGCTAGTGATTTGGAGTACCTTGATCACATTGTTGGAAAAGATGGCATAAGAGTGGATCCCAAGAAGGTGGAGTGTGTGAAAAAGTGGCATACTCTGACCAATACAACTCAATTGAGAGAGTTCTTGGGACCTGCATCATTCTATAAGAGATCCATTGAAAGATATGCTCACATAGCCACACCTTTAGCAAAGAGATAGAATTTCTATGCTCAAATATTCTATAAAAAACAATGACATGATTGAAATGTTCAAGCTCTTACAGTGTGCAGGGCTTTGACAGAAGCTAGTCAAGGAAGTTTGCAATCACTTTTGTGACTTGGTCAAGCCTGATGAGGTGGTGGAGGCATGTGACAAGGTTTCAATAAGAAGAAAGGGATACAAAGACATATCAAAGCTACTCATCCAAGGTATGAAGCCTTATCCTCTTCGTGTGTTCGGCTTACCCCGACTACATACCATAGCAATGGCACACCAACAAAATTTGGCTACTCTAGGGTTCATAGGTGAATACAAACACATTGACAATTTAATGACTCTAAAGAAGCCAAAAAATAAATAAATCAATATTCAACTATGACCTGTATAATAACATATTTATAGATGTTAGAAGGGTCCATCAGCCATGGTAAAGTTTTATTAGTGCACAATAGAGGATTGTGAGGGTAATCTTATTTTTGTTATCAAGCTTGATGAGGCACAAATTCTCAAACATAAAAAAAGAAAAGAATCAGTATAGGGATGATGAACAAAGCTTTAAATTATGCCCAAGGTAAGGAAGACTAGCACAGTCAGTTATGGAACTAAGGTACATGGGAGCAGCTGCGGTGCTAGATGAGAGTCATGATAATCTCAAATGGTTGTTTTGGCACACATAAATTCCAAACATCATTGATGCTCATAATAAAGGAAAGATTCTTGTGGTGGATTTTTTTTTCCCGAGAAAAGATCCTTTCATTAGTTATATAAAAACGCCCGTAGGGCTACAAAAGATCCTCTCCTGCTCACAAGAAAAACAGAGTAGTGAACAAAGCAAGGCAGCCACGGGAGACTCTCCCTAGGTGCTAAAAAGTACAAGCATCAGTAGTACAAAGAACTGAGGGGCTAAATCATACAATAGGAGGGGGGAAAAGCCAAACAGGTGGCCTGTAATGCTAACGGGGGGATCTTGCGTGTAGGGTATAGAAGGGTCCGCTCTGCGCTGCCGCCAGGTGGTGTGAAAGGCCTGGCGCCGCAAGATCGCCTCATCCGGATGCGGTCATACTGTCCTCGTAGGGTGTGGATCAACTCTTGCCAAATCCCCCGTACAGTTTCTGCTGGTGGCTCCAATCTCCCCTCAAAGGCCCTGAAACACCGGGCCCTCCAGGTGAACCAGATGGTGAGGCTGCTGAGGAGCTCCCATCGTAAATCCCTCTCCTGTGTCCAGCTGACGGACGAGAAATCCGATGAACGGAACAAGGCGAGGTTGGCCCCTAATGAATCTGATGACCTGACTATCCTGCTCCGTCTCATAGCCCATATCAGGCCCTGACGAAGTCGACCAAGCAGCAGCACCCCACGTAAACATACCCTCTGGAGAGAGGGGGGCCAGAATACGCAGCATCCACAGCCAAATCTGCTGCGCCTGAGGGCAATCCCATAGGCAATGTCTCTGTGTCTCCATAGGGTGGCCGCATCGGACGCAGGCCGCCGGAAGACCGTTGTAGACAAGCCAGGTGCCAACTGCTGAGCCCCTGTGGGCGACCATCCACCCACTGGAAAGTCGAGATCTTGTGGGCCTGTCGACTAGCCCAGAGCCGGGCCTAAAAATCCTCCAGGAACTCCTGTGAGAGTCCCTGTAAGCCGCCAGTGCCCCGCTGCAGCTGGAGAGACCATCCTCCTTGCCGTCAAAATATGCCACCCCAGCTGAACAGTATACTGGAAAAAGGTGATCTCTATGGCCTCACGGGATGCATAAGGATCATGCCACTCGTACTCCCCAGGGTCCCACCCCAGGGTCCCATTGTATCTGCAGGGTCTGGGTCAATATGCCACTTCCGAGAAGCGGTGGCCACTACCCGTATCCTCTGAAAGGTGCACTCTACGACCAAAGGCGACTCCACCTCCACTCTCTAAAGTCTGCCCTCATCCTGAATCTCATAGTAGAGGCATCTGCCATCCTCAGTGCAAGCTCTGACAGCAATCAGGATCTCCAACTGTGTAAAGGCTCCCATCCACTGTGGGGCCACTAGCTTGATAGGCGTGAACCACTCCTCTGTGAGTGCCTCCTGAATGTCATCCCTCATAATCAACCCCCCTCTGAAAGTGACTCAGCCTCTCCACCTGGATCTCCTCTGGGAGATTGCAGAAGGCCTGCCAGTCTCCAAAGCTACGTGCTGGGCCTGCCGCCAAAGGTCCCCAGGCTAGACGAGGCCGAGAACCCAGCATATGACCCTGCTCTGTGCGAACTGCTGGGCTCCAAATGAGCGGCTGTCTGGCCCGCTCCTCAACACAAGAAAGAGGTCACTGAGAGAGCCCTGGTCTCAGCAGCTCCCAAGCTCTCAGGATGCTCAAAGCAAATCTGTCCTCCCATCCTCTACTCAGGCCTGTCCTCCTCATCTCTATGAAGATCCATCGAATCTCTGGTGCCCAAGTGCCCCCTGCTGGGGGAGCCCGAGCCTGCAGAGCAGCAGCTGCTACAAGAGAAGCTCTTTCCAAGGCTCAGCACCTGGAAGCAGCCCCCAAACAATAAGCTTCCCCAATAAGGCTCTACTCTGATCGACTGGATCTATAATGCCCAAGCCTCCCTGAGCTAGCGGCGGAAGTGTAATAACTGCCCATGCCACCTTTGCCCGTGCTAGCTGACCGTCCGGCCCAGACCAAAGAAAGTTCTTGATCAGCCTCTGTACCTGGCTGATGCAAGAGATCGAGAAGATCCAGCAAGACGTAATGTACCACATGGTTGCTAACAGCACCTGATTTGCCACCACCACCCTCCCACCGAGGATAGTCGAGCTGTACTCCAATACAAAAGCTTCTTCCGAATGCTCAGAAGAAGCGGGGTAATCTGCTGCTCAGGTGACAAATCTTGTCCAATCTGGCATCCCAAATATACCGCACTGCTCTGCCAGGAGGAATCCATCTAAAACCGGGGTCCGGGCTCCATGCCAGAGTGGGAGCGCTACTAATCCAAAAGGCCACTGTCTTGCGCCAATTGATCAATGCTCCCAAAGCTGCACTAAAAACCTGGAGCGACTGCTCTGCCTGAAGAAGATTGGCCTCCTGGCCATGCAAAAATATGCCCGTGTCGTCAGCAAACTCAGCATCGAGCAGGTCCTCCCCCCGGACTGGGAGCTGGACCAACCTCCTCTGCCGTCAAATACATGCTCATAGCCTCCGCAAAGAAGAGAAAAAGAAAAGGGGCGAGGGGACACCCTGACGGACTGATCTGGTCAGCTCAAAACTTGGCCCCCCGTCCTCCTGCAATCAACACCTGGCTACAAGCTGTGGAATACAGAGCCGCCACCCCTCTAATCCAACCTGGCTCAAAGCCCAGAAGGCGAAGCATAGTGCCCTCTAAGAAACCCCAATCGACTCTATCGTATGCCTTCTCAAAATCAAGAACCATCACGACCAAGTCCTCACCAAGAAATCTAGCTCGGGCCATCGCCTCTCCCAGAAGGTGAAAATGTTATCAAGGATACTGCGCTCCTTGACGAATCCTGTCTGGGTAGCATGAATCATCCTCAAACTCAAGGCCTTTGCTAAGACCGTGTAGACAGTATTGAGGATCGTAATAGGTCTCCAATGCCGAATATCATCTGATACTCCCTCCCCCTTGGGGATAAGAAAGATCAAGCCCTCTGAAAAGCTCTGTGGCATCACCCCAGTGTCCAAAACATACTGAAAGCCCCTGCGGAGGCCTGGCCCCCCAAAAGGTCCCAATAGCGCATAAAAAAGGTAGGCGTCAGTCCTCCCCTGGGCAACTATGTCACGGCAGGACCCTCAAGGCCTCAGCAAGCTCAACCTCTGAAAGAGGCGCACCAAGAACTGTACACATATGATTGTACGCATATGATCTGTGACCCTCCTTTGCACATGGGCCCACACAGTCTGTCTGCAAGCATCCCAAGCCTTAGTGGCTGACTCCGCTGAAAGCAGGTCTCTATAGAACCCACCAGTGGCAATGGCTCTGATCTCCCCGGGCTCAGTAGCTACCGATCCATCCGGCCTCCCAAGCTGACGGACTCCTGCTCGAGTATGGCGGGTCCAGTAATCTCAAAAAACTCCCCAGTCACTCTATCACCAAGCTGCATCCACTGAGAGGCCTGGCGACGATAGTAAAACTCATGTCTCTGCTCCTCTGCCTCTCTAACCTCCTGACGTGCATGGCTCAGCTGGGATGCCACCCACTCACATGCAGGCTGCTGCTCCTGAAGGCACTGAAGCGAAGCAAGGCTGCATCTCAGCCGATGCTCCCACTCGCAAATCTCTCCCAGCCGTGTCAAAGCTGCAACGTGCAGAAAAGAGCTAAGCTCGATGAGTCCCTGGGCACACTGGCCTACTGCATCCTGGTCAGAGCACTGACTATCATGCCAGATCCTCTCAATGTCCTCAGCGAGACTAGGATCTGTAAGTAGATTCTTATGGTGGATTGGGTAGGAAACTTTACAGTTGAGTGGCACATGAGTGTCGACTTGAAAGCATTGAAGTGCATGTATAGGGTGTGTGGGGGTCTTAGAGATGTGCAAACCCATGCCTCTATTGCATGGTAGGAATGAACAGTCTGGATTAGTACAACCCTACAATGGATTGTACAAAGCCTCCATACAGAGACAAGATAAAGCAAGTAATTGGTGATAAAGACCAGACCAAGGCTAAAGGAAATCAAAGACTAGGAACAAGGAAAAATCAACAAAAAATCAACAAAAATAGCCAAACTCAAGGGTGAACCATATATTGTGCCTGAGGATTTTGATTGTTCTCCCATACTTCCTATAAAAAGCTAGAGACATACTTACATTTGTAGTTTACATGCAAAAATTAGAATACTGGATATAAGGTATTAAAGCTTCATCTTGACTATGCTTATTCCATTTTGCCATTAGAGTTATCGGATACATGTTTAGAGAAATGTGAGGTTTTACTCTCTAACATGGGCTTTCATGGTGGACATGTGCAACTTAAAAAGGATGACAAGAAATCAGGTACCACTGGTGATGTTCTAGTAGATATGTCAATGGGAGGAGCCAAAGCTAGGAGGTTCTTGTTAAACTATGAAAACAAACAAGTTACAGCAGTATGGGAATGTTGGAAATCTCTATGCGAGCACACAACTAACCAAGGTGTAATCCAAGGATGACAAAGATCCGTATGAGGGTCTGGATAGATCTTGATAATTTTATAAAACTCTTATGTAAGAAAACGATTGAAGGCGATACACCATTCAATTTGAAACAACAATTAAGATGCTTGTAGAAACAATTGTAGCTGCCTTGGGGAACAAGGACACAACTTTTTACCTAGTAAGAGTTTTTGTTTCATGTAATTCGTACATTGACTAATTAATATCATATAAAATGATTATTAATATGTGAAGCATATTTTTTTCACATGACCCATACTTTGTGAGGAACCAAGGGCCTCTTGCTACATGGAATACTCAAGCCATGGAAAAATCACACTATGCCTCACGTATCAACTATTTTCGTACAACTCGACATGGTGGTAGAAAAACAAAAACAAATACACTACGAGAGCTTTTCAACACATTCTACCGAAGGCAAATGCAACGATATAATGAAATTCTTAAAAATCAGGATAGTTATAACACAAAACAACCACTGTTATTAATATTATAAACACTTATCATGCTAAATAAAGTTTATCTTTATGCTACAGGATGGTGAGTGAGAAGGATAAAAAGTCAAAGTGATGAAAATTTTAATAAAAATTATTCTCAATACAAGTGGAAGAAGACTTTTAAAAAATTATTCTTCTTTTTCGCTTTATCTGTTTGTCTTCCTCCTCAAAGAGACTCCCCTCCTTTTCGGGGCTTTCTTTGGGTAGCTATTTGCTCTTGTCTTCGGATAACTGCTTTTCGGGTAGTTTTCCTCTATACCTTAATAGATTTTGGTGTTGATAGCCTCCAAGAGCATGGGTATTCAAATCAAGAACTGCATTTGCATACACTGCATAACACAAAAAATACCAGACAATGCGATATGGGAAATCCACTTTGGTTAGATTGATCTTATCACGCCATGTTTCCACTAGGGGAGAACTTCTATGGTGGGGCAATATTAGGGGGGACTGAGGGGCAGCATAGGGTGTTGGGGCAGCTTAGGGGGTTGGGGGGCAGCTCAATGGCAAGTTTTTCCCCTCTCATGCCCCCCTTGCCAGCCACCACCGCGCACTACTTTGCGGCTCGCAAGGGAGGGCTAGGGGGCATGAGAGAGGGGCAAGTTTTGCCCCTTTCATGCCCCCCTTTCCAGCCGGCCCCGTAGAGCAGCACGCGCATTGCTCTGCGGCTAGGCTAGAAAGGGGGAAACTTTGCCCCCCTTGCCCTACCTTGCCGATCGGAAAGGGCCCACCTTGCTGGCTTCCAAGGGAGGGCACGATAGTGGGGGGGGGAATCCCCCCCCGCCCCCCCGGGCCATCAAAGGGAAAAAGGGGAAGAAAAGGGGGGGAGGGGCGGAGGCAAACTTTTCGCCCCCATGCCCTTCTTGCCAGCTAAAACCACACCCCCCATTGTGCCCTTGTCGGCCGGCCCGCCCTCCCTTGCTGACAAGGGAGGGCACAGAGGGTTGCTAGCCAGAAATCTTTCCAGCAAAAACTAACAAGCTTAGGGGGGCACAGAGGGTCAGCCGGCAAACTTTTCGGGGCAAGCTTTTTGGCCCCTCCCTTGACGGCAGAAAGGGAGAGCTCGGGGGAACTTTTCACCCCCCTTTGCTAGCGAGCCGTAGCTGGCAAGGGAGGGCAAGGCCCTTCTCAGTCGGCCACAAAGCAGCACACGGCCCCTGTGCCCTCCCTTGTAGGCTCCGACTCACCGCACAGGGGCTTATCCCCCCCTTGACCTCCCTTGTGTGCACTGCGCTGTGGCCGTGCGGCCGGTTGAAGAGCAGCGCACGCGCTACTCCAGGCTCGACGCGCAAGGGAGGGCAACTTTGCCCCTCTCATGCCACCCTTGCCGGTTGGCCACAGAGTAGCGTGTGCGTTGCTCTTTGGCTGGGCTAGCAAAGGGAGGGTAAGAGGGAAACTTTGGCCCCTTTCCCTACCTTGCCGCGATCGCCAAGGGCCTCCCTTGCATAGTACACTTTGCATGCACACATGCATATGCACATGCATGATTTAATATAAAGAAGAGTTCTTTCTTAAATCATGAGTGATTATGTGTTTAAGTAGCATTTTCACCTTCGCTTCTTCGAGCCTCATTCAGCTTCAAGCCTTGTTCAGCCTTCGAGCCTCTCCAGGTATGCTCTCATAAACATACTTACATACCTTTGAAGACATTCACATTTAATTCCATACACATTTAAATAATTTCATATTTGAATGGTTTTAGATTTTAAGGATAAGATGAAAAGGCAGTGTGCACGCTGCATTTTAAAAGTGTTTTATATATTCATGGTTTTTTATTTTGAAAATAAGATGAGAATTAAGCGTGCACGCTTGATTTTGAAAGTGTAAATATTTTATGATATTTTCATTTTGAGAACAACATGAAAAGGCAGCGTGTACGCTGCCTTTTTTAAAGTGTTTTATAGGTTTTCTATTTTGTCTATTGCAAAGAAAAATATTATGACATTGAGTTCACATGTCTTCTACTTTGAAACTTGAGTATTTTTGTAGCGTCTTGTTTGAAATGTATTCTAAATTAAGTATGAAAACTCTATGTCAAATGTTAATTTTCTATGTACATTGGCTATGAAAGGTGTGGTACTAGTAATGAAGATTTCATTGTTTTGTATAAATGAGGATAACATGAAAAGGCAACGTGCACACTTGCTTTTTGTATTGCAAACTTTTTTATTGTTTTTAACTTTTTGGTTTAGTTTAAAAACCATTTGTTCACACTACCATTAAAAAGCATTGTACTGATTGAGGGTTTATGAAAGTACACTAAGATTCTAACATGTGAGTCTTGCCTTGATACTTACATTTTAATTTAAATAGTGTATAAGAAATTATTAGGATTTTGTTGTTCATAGCATACATTTGAATGAAGAGCTTCTTTTGGATGAATTTTGAGATGTGAGGAATGTTTTATTTTGATTTAATTTAAGTCCCATTTTAAGCATATCTTTAGATGCTTACTCATAATTTTAACTTATGATATAAGAAATAAGCAAGAATGGTGCGCACTTCATCAAAGATGAAGGCACCTTCTTTCTTTAAAAGTAGGTTTTCTTTCCAATTATGATTTATTGTTACGCAAGCTTGGTATTTGTGCTATGAGTACTTTGTAAGCTTGTTACCTTTTTTTTAGGAATTGAGTACTCATTGTGGTCTAGGAAGACCGGTTATAGAACTTGTGTACGCAATTCTATGGTTTCTTTCAATGTTGTTCAAAGGAAGAATCCAGTGAAGGATCCTCTTCTCCGCCAATTTTCAGAGCTTGCAACATGAGGAGCTTGATGGCATGAGTGAAGATGAAGTAGAGATAGACCAAGAAGAGCATGATGAAGTTCTTCCATCTCACAATGCCACCTCTCATCAAGAAGAGCATGATCAAGAAGACAATGCAACCGCTATCTCAGAAGCAGCCACAATGGTTGCAAAACCAATTGATCATCCACCTACATTGGTAATGACATGCCAGGGTGAATTTTGGAGGAGGTGGTTGAAAGCGTCATTGTTAGAGGTCCGGATCCTCCACAAATACCTCTCTATAGACTTATGGAGAATCAGGCCATTCAAGCTGTTGGTCCAGGGACAAATGTTCTTGTTAAAAGATTTGAGAAATCTAGTTATAGTGTGTTGGGGGCCCCATTTATTGTGTCTTTTAGAAAGGCTAGCCATGATCAACAATTTATGTCAAAAAATGATATGCTTGAATGGGGACCAATGTGGAGAGAAGTTAATGCGGAGTTCGAGAAAAATCTATCAACAGAGTGGGAGGATATTCGAGGGAAGAAATTCTTTGTTTAGGATGGAAATCGTAGACTAAAGACATGGCTCCATATGATCAAAACACGTAAGTTATTTTTAGTATTAATTAAATTCTTGAATATATTGAATATTGTTTGTATCCTAAACATGTATTCTTTGTTTTTCTTCAACCATTAAATGGAGACATTGCTTTGTGAAATGCCACTTTGTCAATGTTGATCGGAGTACTGAAGGAGAGTTGATGTTGGCTTTGTGAGAACTCAAAATGAGTAAGTAATTACACTCATTCATGTTCTCTTTAATGGGTCAAAATGAAGTGGATGGTTTGTCATTTTGTTTCATTTTGTTATTTATGTAGAATTGGGAGAATTACCATATGCACAAATTTTGGTCAAGAAATTTTTCTTTTCCCAAAAGTTGGCTATGGCTAAAGAGTCTTTGCTCAAGGATTTTACAAAAGAGTGGCTTTATTGGATTGAAGTGGAGTTGGCCTGTGAGAGTAAAGTGGCCAAGGGCACATGGTATAATGCTCTAGCATTTTTACTTGCTATGCTTGTTTGGAACGTAAGAGTTTAAGGACTTTTAATACTAAAATTTTGACTCTTTGACACTATGAGACCGTGAAATTACGAAGTGGGCTTGTTTTGTACTGCATAGGAGGAGTTTGATGCATCTCTAGCCAAAGAGATAGTAGACATTAATGATCCCTCTCTATCAATGCGGGAAAAGGAGAGCATAGCTCCAGGTAGAAATGAGAGGATCTATAAGGAGAGAGCCTGTAAGGTATGTAATTTTAATACGGCATGAGTGGAAGTGTAAAAATTAACAATTAATCGTTGTTATAACCTTTTATATGAAGATGCTATCTATTGCAAATCTTGCGAATGGTCAAGGGTTTTTTTATCTTCTTTAAAATTACAATTGGGTGAAAGAAAAGAAAATGGTTGGGACAAAAGATAAAGTTCACTCATTGGCTACATCAAAAATATCTACTGAAAGGTACATTATTTACAAGTATTCGTATATATATGTGTGTCCAAATGTATGCTTCTTTGTATGTGTGTCCAAATGTATGCTTCTTTGTATGTGTGGCCAAATGTATGCTTCTTTGTAGTCTTTTCAAACATTGTCATTTCTGTTGGAATTGTAGGAAGCGAGATATACTTTGCTCTATGCTCACATGCTGGTTGGATGACCCTTCATGTGAGCGATATTTGAGCATGCAAAAGTTTAGAATGTACTTGAGGAAAAAATCTTATTAGGGAAATCTTTTGAAACAATGCCTCAAAAGTATGAAAAAAAATGATTATTTTATTGTAAAAATGTTACAAAAAAATGATTATTTTATTGTAAAAGTGTTACTTTTATCATATTGAATTTCATGCATAGAGGTATGAAAAAAAAATGATTATTTTATTGTAAAAATGTTACCAAAAAATGATTATTTTATTATAAAAGTGTTACTTTTAGCATAATTGAATTTCATGCATAGAGGTATGCATAAAAGATGATTATTTTATTATAAAAGTGTTACTTTTATCATAATTGAAATTCATGCATAGAGGTATGCATAAAGATGATTATTTTATTATAAAAGGGTTACTTTTATCATAATTGAAATTCATGCATAGGGGTATGCATAAAAGATGATTATTTTATTGTAAAAATGTTACTTTTATCATATTTGGATTTCATGCATACAGGTATGCATAAAAGATATTTTTATACTAAAAGTGATTTTCATCCTAAATGGATTTTATGCATATGTTAGATACATAAGAGAAATTCTTTTATTCTAAAAGTGTAATTTCTACTAAATTGAATTTATGCATAGGAAGATGTATAAAAGATTGATTCAAAAGTGTCATTCTCATTTAAAATGAATTTATGCATAGAAAGATACATAAAAGATTGATTCTCTTTAAAATGGAATTTATGCATAACTAGATGCGTAAAGATATCTTATATCAAATATAAGAATTCTCTTGTATTCTATAAATAGATATGGGAAGGGATAGGATGTGATAAGAGATGTATGAGATGTGATAAGATGTATATGAGATAAGTTAGGATGTGATGAGATGAGTTAGGATGTGATAAGATGAGTTAAGATGTGATAAGATGTATATGAGATGAGTTAGGATGTGATAAGAGGTGTATGAGATGTGATAAGATGTGATAAGATGCATATGAGATGAGTTAGGATGTGATAAGATGAGTTAAGATGTGATAAGATGTATATGAGATGAGTTAGGATGTGATAAGATGAGTTAGGATGTGATAAGATGTATATGAGATGAGTTAGGATGTGATAAGAGGTGTATGAGATGTGATAAGATGCATATGAGATGAGTTAAGATGTGATAAGATGAGTTAAGATGTGTATGGGATGAGGTAAGAAGTGTATGTGATGGGATAAGATGTATATGGGTTGTGATAGGGCGAGAATGGATGTGATGTAAAAGAATAGATGTGAAGGCGTATGGGGTTATATGAATGGGAATGTGGAAATGGATGTATGTATGTGGATGTGTGGATGTGGAAATGGGAGTGTGGATGTATGACTGTGAAAATGGATGTATGCATGTAGATGTGTATGTGTAGATGTGAATGTGAAAATAGATGTATGCATGTAGATGTGTATGTATAGATGTGGATGTGGATGTAGATGTGGATGTATAGATGTGAATGGGAATGTGGATGTGGATGTATGTATGCATGTGGATGTGAATGTATGAATGAGGATTTGAAAATGGATATGCATGTAGATGTGGATGTAGATGTGAGGATTTGAAAATGGATATGCATGTAGATGTGGATGTATGGATGTGAATGTGGATGTATAGATGTGAATGGGAATGTGGATGTGGATGTATGTATGTATGTGGATGTGGATGTATGAATGAGGATTTGAAAATGGATATGCATGTAGATGTGGATGTATGGATGTGAATGTGGATATGAATGTGGATGTATGGATGTAGATATGGGATTGGACGTATGAGTGGATGTACGAACATGGATATGTATGTAGAATAATGAATGTGAATGTGTATGTGAAATAATGTGTCGTCGATATGAGTAAAAGGATAAGAATGAGTACACATTGAATGGAATGTGGAATAAGCAATGTGGACTGAAGAGGAGGGATAATGTGGAAAGACGAGAGTTCGATATAGAAACTGTATTTTGTGACTGTTTGTAAATGACTGTTTTATGTCAATTGACCTTGCTGGTCCTCAACGGATGAGTCCATGGCTCTCTTATGGATCTGTTGATTGATCTTACTGATCTTCAACGAGGATTCCATCTTGATTTTTATGTGAAAATTTTGTCAGGTATTATGAGCTAGGAACTATGGAAAAGGCCCCTGAGTGAACAGGTGGTGAGCGTTCTGGTTGCCAATAATGCCATAAGTACACCGATGAATGAATGACTGGAAATAAGGATTCAACTAGAGACTTTGAGGATTGTCATCAGTGACATAATGGTTTCATTTTAAAGTTAGCTGATGCTGAGAAAAAGGCAATTTCATATTGGGTGTGTAAGTGGTGTGACTAGTTTTATGTTTGCATGAAATTCCGGCTAGGGGGCCTGGGATCTCTTTTCCCTGGTACTCGGGAGAAAACCTAACCAAATTCCTAATGGGATCCCATCACTACAGTGGTTGGGCGGTTGGCTAACCCATGGGACTGGATGGGGTTAGACTGGACTGATGGATCTGTAAATCGAGACTCAATTTCTGTTATTACAATAGATAAAGTAAATCTCAGATAGAAATTGTTCTATGCCTCTTGATGGGGAAAAAAACGTTGATCTCTATGATCCAAGTGGAAGTTTCTTCCTTGATCTAGCCGAGTATCTTTATAGGTACGGGTGGATCAGTTTGGTCAGTCATGATCTTGACTATGTTAGAGTAAAGAGTTATCCTGGTGGAATCGCCCGTGCTTTCCTGAGATAAAGGAAGTTTTTTCGGGTTCGATTTTGGAAAAACCGACGGATTAATCTCTTGTCCGGATATCCGTGGGCGAGGCCCCGTGTGTGGGGTCCTGTCCGCGCAAGATGTTCTACTTCCGCTGCTAGTACCCGAATCCGTTGCGCGGTGGGGACAGGGAACTCACACATAAGTTTATGAGCGCCATCTTAGACGGTTTGGGGATATAGAGTTATCTCCTTAGCAGCAGGACCTAACATAGCAAGGGATGACATAGATTGGGACCAGGATGAGCCAGGGTCCCAATTTCTTTGATTTCGATAGTTTTTTTTAGCATTGACTATTGGTGGACTTTTTTGTACCCACATGCACTATGTCATTGTTGTTTTGAGTGCAGAATTTTTTCTAGGGATTTGATTGCTCCAACAAAGTTTGGATTGTTGAAAGCATGTTATTGTATGGTTGGTACATGATTCTTTTATTTGGTATATGGTATAAGCTTGCCTGTGTGTGCATGCATATACTTGTGCAAAACAATCGTAAATAAGTCAAACAATCTATTGATATAAAGGAAGACTTGAATCTTTTACCATAAGACTACTTTGACTTTATCTAAATTTGTGTAAAGTGTAACGTGTAATTGCATATGTTAGGATGTGTTGGTTTCTTTTTAATTCATAATGTTCATGGAAAAGTTTGCTTTTGTTTAATTGAAGGTGCTCCATATTTAACCCATGCTTCTTTATTTAAAAAAAAAGTCCATGGCATCCCCTTCTCTTCAAGAGTTAACATTCTTAAAAACAATGGAGATGGCTCTAACAAAGCTTTTTAAAAAGTTAACTGCTGCTCAAGCTAGAAATACAAGGCTACCTAGAAATGCTGATCAAGAAAGTACAGGGGAATTAGACAAAGTAAAAAGGTGCACCTTTCATGGAATGCAACTCTTGTCCAACTTGGTGCAGTCCAAGGGACTTCCTGAGCTACTAGACATTGACATGCTAGAGATGATACTCTCTCAAGTCATTGGATATTGGAGGACCTTTGAGATCATATCTGAAGAAGATGAGTAGATGTTTTGTAATCTGGTGGATGAGATTATGGCCTGCTACTACAAGCCACAATAGTGATTTCAATGGATTTTTTTTTGATTGGTGGACTATTTGAAAGGATCCATTATGACATGCTACAAATTTGACAATGTTATGTTATTGATTGAGCTGTGTTTATGTTGTTGTGTTCTTGACTTCTTCTTTTAAAATCAAGGGTTTTTTTTTGTTATTGACTCCATTATGGTGTAAATGCCAGTGTATGGTTATAAGCCTTTGGTAGGAGTTTATCTCTCTACCCCCTATCAAATTTCTCTCTCTTCTCTCACTCTCTTTCTCTCTCAAACTATGTTTCTCTCTTTTTCACTCTCTCTCCAACCATATCTCTCTTCCCCTATCTTGCTTCATGACTTGCTTTCTAGCTCTATGGCAAAGCTTGTTTTTCAAGTAAACATATAAGCTCCATTACTTAGTGTGTATATGTGAAGCTTCCTAACTTGATGGCCTTATGACTAAACATACTCTAGGTCTAAAATGAGAAGCTTCATAGCTATTCTTACTTCATGGCATGCTTAATTTATGTGTATTCCTTAGAAAAAGTTAATTGTGATTAAACTTTAGGGATTGACAAGGCTATGGAGGACTAAGTGAGAGAATGCTTAACCTAAGAATAATGAGTGATAAAAGAAAGTTGAAACTAATTGAATTCCTTTTTTTGTTTTGTCTTTCTCTCTTAAACTATTTTTCTTGCTCTCAGACTCTCTCCCTCCAAAAATATCTCTCTCTTCCTCTCTCCTCTGAAAGGAGGACAATTGATTGCATCATGGCCATCTGTTGAAAAAGCTCTATATTTTTATTGATTTGTTGAAAAAGATCTAAATGAAAATCTCCCTAAATAGTTACACTCTACGTGGTGCTGCCTATCCCGTGTGGGAATAGCCCCACAACATAGCCATAGTGTATTTTAAATGCTTGTGAATGTTTTAATTTCATGAGATTTCTATTTTTGGAAGTAGAAAGGAAACCCCCAATAAATAGTATATTTTCCTGCATTGTGCTGATTTTCTATCATAATTTCTTGTAAATTCCTCTTGCAATTTCTTATTAGCTTAGGGAATTAATGTTTAGCTTTTGCTTCTTTTAAATTATGACGTATTTTAATTTTTGTAATTTTTATTTACAATTTCTATTTACCTTAGGAAATGAATTTTTAGCTTAGGGAATGAATGTTTTTTAAATTTGGGGTGTCTTTTGATTTTTGCATATTTGTGCAATTTTTGCACTATGATTTGTTTTTCATATATTCACACAAAAGAAAAGAAACAGTGAATTGGGCTAGAAATTGAATCAATTAGGGTAAAAAAACCTAAAAGTTAGGTTTCAAGCATAGGATTCATCCAAATTTTGACTCCTTATATAGAGAAATTAGAGGGAAAAATGATTTAGGGTGGATTTACAAACTAGATTAATTTCTGTATTCCCCCCCCCTTTTGTGTTTTTGCATTAGTGCTAATAATGCAAATTAATTGGGCTTATTTCTCTTATAATTTGGGCCACTAACTAGTTAGCCTTGATTGGCTGGCTGCATTTAATGTGGGCAGGTTTTTTGGCAAGCTTTTAGGCCACAAGTCAAAGGAGACAAATTGACAAATCCTAGAAACACCCCTTTTCGGGTGGTAGGTGTGAAACCAAAAACCGTAACCGTAACCGCTTTAAAAAAGCAAAAAGCAAAAAATGTAAAAAAAAAAGATAAAAGTAAAAAAAAATTAAAAAAGAGAAAAGGTAAAAGGGGAAAAAGGGAAAAGGTAGGTTAGAAAAACAAATATGAAAAGTTTTGGAAAAGTGCACATCTAAAAGTTCTAGAAACCCGTTTTAGGCTGTGGGGATCACATTGGTGTAACCTGTAGAACACCTCTCAAAATTCCAATTTTGTATAGTGAATTCACTACAAATTGGTGCCCGAGTACCCCAAAAAAGTGTATACTCAAACTTTCCCGAGGTGTCTAGAACTGTCTAAACCCTATTTTGGACAAGTTTCCTCAACACCCAAAAAAATAATAAACTTCGTAGTGTGCTTCCTTGGACCCTAGTAAGCCCAAATTCACATGCACTTATGGTATGGACATGTACTAGAGGCCTATTGAGATGATAACATATTTGTTACACTAGGTACGTATCAGCCTAATAGTAGGCTCTAGACCTTCGGTCACATCGAAACCCAGTTTAGCATTATACAAGGACCTGAAATAGGGGCTAGTGATACTTTGTCTTACTTCTAGCCAATGGAAGGATCCCCAATTCCAAGAAGTGAGAACCCTAAACCATGCCTCACTAGCACGACCAGCTGTCAGTCTTTTAGACCGCATAGTTAGCTACCTCAGAGGTCCTCAGCTTGCTACCTCTAAACTACACCTTCTTCATATACATATCGACCACATGATGGAGGAGTTGAGGTAAAATCTAGAGTGACACTTGGTGTAGTTTCCTGTTTACAAGCAGGGAGCATTGATATCCCTTTCTATGCATCTCTTCATCTCACAACAACTGCATGTGACTATTGACCCAACCCTACACAAGTGCTTATGCCTGGCGATAGAACATTAGAAGAAGTGTAGGAAGTAGAGGAACTAATCAAGACTGCTAGAACCAAAGAAGAAGAGACTTTGCAAATTGACACATCAACTATTAGCAGCCCAAACAGCTTAGTATACCTAAATCTAGTCCCGTGGGTGATCATCAGGATTGGAACGGATAGAGTGGGCTTTCTGAACATATACGCGTTGAATGCCGCAAAAAGAGATAGAACCACTTTTTGGAGTACGGTTCATTAGTCCCTCCCACAAGTGGATTTTTGGTGCAATAGTACTCGATAGGCTAGAAATATGCAATAACATTACATCTACCTTGAGGAAAGAACTAGTGTGCAAGTTTTGGACCAATGTCTTCCTATAGAAGGATGCAAAGAAACCCTTGTGGATTTAGGCATAGGTCAAATCCACGATGTTAGTTGGGAAGAGATTGTTCAATTAGTCTCTGGGGACACAACAAAGGAGGGATGCTTACAGGGCATCTGTGATTTCATACATAGGATCATCGAGCATGAAAGATCCCTGCCACCTCCACGCAACGAATTCGGGGGTGCTAGTGGCGGAAGTAGCACTTCTTGCGTAGGGCAGAGCCTCTCACTCAGGGCATCGCCCACGGATGTCCGGACAAGAGACTAATCCCTCGGTTCTTCCAAAACTGAACCCAGAAAAAACTTCCCTCGCCCCAGAAAGCACGGGCGATTCCTCCAGGATATTTTTATTCTAACGTAGTCAAGAGTCTTAACTAACCAAACTGATCCGATTGAAACCGTAAGTCACACGGTCAGGTCAGGGAAGAGACTTGTACTTGGATCATAGAGACCAACCTTTTTTCCTTATTGAGAGAGGCACAGCTGTTGATTCTTTTCCATAGAACAAGGACTATTCGAGATTTACTTTATCTATTGTATCATAATAGAATTGAGTCTCATTTTAGGGATCCATCAGTCCAGCCTAACCCCATCCAGCAGTCCCATGGGTTAGCCAACCGCCCAACCACTGTAGTGATGGGATCCATTTAGGAATTTGGTTAGGTTTTATTCCGGGTACTAGGGAAAAGAGTTCCCAGGCCTCCTAACCGGATCTTCATGCAAACTTCAAGATAGTCACACCACTTACACACCCAATATGAAATTGCATGTTTCATAGATTCAACTGTCTTTAAAACAATCTTTTAATGAAACCATAGAATCACTGACCATAATCCTCCAAAATATCTGGTTGAATTCTAATTTCGAATCATTCCTTCATCGATGTACCTATGGCATCATTAGCAAACCAGATGGCTCACCACCTGAGGGCCTTTTCAATAGTTCCTAGCTCATAGTAACCAGAAATATATTCACTTATAAAAATCCAGATGGACTCTCTGCTCAAGATCAGCAAGATCAACCAACAGATTCATATAAAAGAGCCATGGACTCATCCGTTGAGGACCAGCAAGGTCAATCAACCAGATCCATGCCTGAATTCAAAAAACAACTCTTACTCCTTGTTCCAATATCTTCCTCGATGCACATGTGGGTATCTTCGGCGACCCAGAGCCCGAGCACTGTATGGTCAGCACCCTCTAGGATCCTTCGTAGGTCACCTAGCGTTTCACTCATAGGCCGCTTCCTTGGTCCCTCTTCCACCGTACCCGGAAGCTCACCATTTAAATCAAACTGAGGCTGGTCAAGACCTCGGCCGACCGTGCTACGCGAGACGTCCTCCGTTGACTCTCCGTCAGCTATTGTAACTTTATTATTTAGGTCTCCACGACCTTATTCACAAGATGGTCAAAATGCTTCCCTAGCATTCTTGACATAAAATAGTCATTTAAAAACAAGTCATAAATATAGTTTCTATAACGAACTCTCGTCTTTCCACATTGTTCCACTTCAATCCACATTACTTAATCCAAGTCCAATCATGTGTATTCCCATCGTCCATCCCTTCTCATCCAATCACATCATTTTTCATCTCATCACATCTTTCCACATTTATATCATCACATCTCATCCACTCGCATCTACCTATATCCACATCTCATCACATCACATTCATCCACATCTCATCTATTCATATCTACCCCGATCCACATCACATCACATCTATTTCACCTCACATCTCATTCATTCACATCTATCTCGATTCACATCACATCCATTCTCATCACATCTCATTCATTCACATCTATCCCAATTTACATCACATCACATCACATCCATTCACATCACATAATGAATTATGTATCAATTTCTTAAAAAGTTTACCATAGCTCCGCTGCTATTACTGACAATTTTTAATATTTTAAAAAAGAATAAGACTTAGTAATGTAATTATGATAGTATAACTATCTTTTAACCTTAAATCCAATTTATGGATTTAACTCATAAGATTACCATAATTTTAGAAGCATAAAAGTATAAAAACTATTTTCTTAACCTCTAGCTTCACAAGCCTAGAGTTTGATTTATGAATTGAGAATTTCTCCACGAGAATTAGTCATAGGAATGACCATTCTTTGGGGGGGAGAGAAGCATCCTAAATTAAGCATAAATGTAAACTTTTCTTAATTATTCATTACAACTCTTAAAGAAAAGCTTGATTTGCATTATAAACACTTAATTAAGAAACTTCTCAAGCTTGAGAGGGGTTGAGAAGTAAAAACATTGAGAATAGTAGAACAAAACCATAAAATTACACTTTACCTCTTGTTTTTGCTTGCTTCTCTATCATAGAATAAGTCCACCAACCAATCAATTAGTTTGTGTGTTAAAAGGAAAGCTCCAAGGATGGTTGAAGAGAGAGAGAGGCTCCACTCTCTCCAAAAGAAGAGGATTTTTAAGGGATAATAAAAAATATCATTATTTTAGTATAATAATGGCATGGTATAGTTGAAAGATTTTTTAACAAAAGACTAAGGATCTATTTATAGGTGAGGGAGGCCTCTAACCAAGTCCAACTAGGTTCTAGAAATTTTCATGGCTGAATTTGGGCAAGATTTGGACCTAGTTTGGCTCCCTTTTGATTTGGTCTGATCCAGGAGAGAGGAGAGATAAAAATATCACAAATTTTTTTGAGTTAAAAACTCCACCACATGTGTGAAATAGGCGCCTCCTTGAAGTCCCCCCTTTTCCTTACCAAGGTGTCAAAAATGTATCATTATACCAAAATATCTCTTTTTTTTAGTAATATCTCATAGTTTTTAACTAATAAAACTTGTACTCAGTCAACTCTTCATCTTATGTGGGCATTTACTCCATTTTGGGTATTTTATTTTATTCATTCGATTTATCTCCTCCTCACACTTGGATTGGTCCTATTGGCCCATAGGAACCTTAATTGGACCATAATCTATTTTTTTTTTGAAAATCTAGACCCTTAGGCTAAGGTCCTTTATACACACTTTCAATTAATTCCAATTGCACATTGGAAAGTTCTTTTTGAATTTCTATTTCAGGGGAAACCATTTTAGACACTAGGAGGATTTTTATATCCAAAAATATCTCAATTTTGGATTACCTCCCTCTAGACATTTTCTCTCTCCAAGCCAAAACAAGGTAAAACACGATCTTTCTTCTATTTCAGAGAAGGGAATAATTACAAGATCAGAAGAGGGGAGGTTCTTACACCTGTACACCTCAAAAGATGGAGGGAGGAATCTTACTATACAGAGCATGAAAGGATCCAAATACCTCCTATGATGCAAGTCGAGATATCCAAATAAAGAACACCCACAATGAGTGAAATGGTAATACCCCATGTGAGCCCAACGGATCCTATTTTTGTAGTATCACCTGGCTATACCATGGACCCACCTACATATTCTATCTTATGAGACCAAGTAGGGACTCAAGAGCATGCTAGCATAAATTTCACATTCTTACATCCTAGAGTTGTCTCTACCCACAACACTACAGTGCACAACCTAATTGAGTGGTAACTGCACACATCATTATTACCTCTGAGCCATAGAACCACCACCACAGTAGCAGCTACCCCACTTTCCACACAGTCCTCCCTGGACTTGGCACATCTACTACAGCCATTCCGAGAGTATCATCAACTTCACAGCCACCATTCGTCACATCTCGTTCTAGTGTACCCATGACACATCTATTTCCTAAAGTGAGTGTGCTACCAACTCTTGTTGAGATCGACTGTACTTAATGTCCACATGATTACATCACCTATTAGGGCACCAGTAAAAACAATAGGACACACGCCTTATGTTGCACATCTAGTTCCATTGGGATTTAGACCAATGTATCCTTATACAATACCGTGTGTACACCTACACCACATCCTAGTTCCACCAGGATTTAGACCAATGTATCCTCATGTGGTGTTGTGTGTTGTACATGGACCTATCATTCCAGCCCCATAGACCCAGTTGCTTTTGCACAAGCCTTGGGAAGAGCGGTAGTTGAGAGCATAGTGTGTGTTATGAAAGATGGGGGTCGACATAGCTATGGAAAGGTTGCCTAAATAGCTGAGCTAACTTAAAGATTCACTAGAGATGGTGATCCTAGGAGATACCTTGAGGTATTTGATCAAGTATGTGGGTCATAGGAGAAGAGAATGAGGTTGCCACCCAAGACCAATGCCTTTAGTCTAACATTAAATGGTATGGCTAGGGATTAGTGTAGAACTCTCAGGATTGAGGAACGATTGAACTTCACCGCTCTTAGGAGATTGTTCTTGAAGCAATTTGTGTATGAAGGAGTCTTATGGGGTGTAGCTTCACAGATACACATTTTAGAGAGAGAAGAAGAGGAGTAAGTATGAGATTTCATAAGCCGGATCAATCATTTGAACTCTCATTTCCTTCCCAATGAACATTATTTGAATAATTAATTGCTTGATAGATTCATCCATGGGCTTAAACATGAAGCAATCTATAGTGGCTTAGTCATTGGAGGGATCACTACAGGGGACAAATGCCATCCAATTAGAAGATAATCGAATGGTCAAGGGAGACAAAGCATCGAATAAATTTGTTCCTTCCAGAATCACTAGACATAGATCTTCTACTATCAAATCCATTGCTAAAGGTAACACTTTAGCAGAGATAAATTTCACACACTTCATGAAAGCACTCCAGGTCCTAGAGGGGTTGAAGACAAATAAAGCACTCCAGGTCCTAGAGGGGTTGAAGACAAATAAAGCTCCTAAAAATATACATATATACCCAAGGAGAGAGCTTCAATGGTGCTCAATCTGCCACAACAAAGGGAATTCAACCAATGAGTGTCCAGACCTAAGGGCACACTATAATGAGAATTGTGTTTTTTGTGGACTTTATGGTCATGAGGCTCCACAATGTCACACGTGTTTACAAAACCTTGCTAATTCTTCTAACCTAGCTTCATCATAGCCACAAGCCATAATTCCTACCACAATACGTTAACCTAATGCTTGAGAAAATGGCACAACAACCTATTACAAAGGGGATTTACAATGCACAAAATGTATCACTACCTCCACCAGTTTTGGGACCTCAACCTCCACCTCCGAGGATTACACCATTAAACCAAATAGGTTTTGAGGAATCTTTTGAGTGTCTAGAATACGAGGCTGACTTGTACAGTACATCACATGTCGCTGAGGACTCCACATAGACTCCATAGAGCTTTATCCAAAATACTTTGTAGTTGATGCAAGAGGTAGAGTCAAACCTATATACTAGCTAGGAAGAGGTCGAGATGTCAACAACTCAAGAGAATGCCTCTTTAATGATATCTTAGTTAGGGACCACACCAAGTCTCTGAGTGTCCCATCAGAACTCCTAAGTTGATGGATTTCATGGCTTCAAAAACTTAGACCACAATCATTACACATCTGTGTGGAGACCCAAACTCTTTGTTGCACTAAAAGCTCTTCTTAAAGGAAACTTAATGTTGGGCTACCATCCTTTGCAGAAAAGCATTAACACCATTCTTTCTATGAGACTACACCAAGGCCTCAAATGGATAAGGATAACATCAAGTCTGTGGTCAAAATACCATTGAATAAACTAGGACAATACTATGAGAGTGATGAGACTAATGCAACCTCTCCATTAGTGCCAAGGAATAGCTGATAAAGAGAAAGAATAAGAACTTGACTTACACTGTGTCATTTGGCCTACCCAATGCACCAACCATATTCCAAAGACTTATGTGAATATTGATTGTAAGGAATTCTTAAGAAAGTTTCTTGAAGCTTTCTTGGATGACTTGTGCATTCATTCATCTTGGAAAGAGCACCTAGCATGGTTAAAAAGGGTGTTTGAAAGGTGTCAATTTCACCACATATCCTTAAACCCTTGCAAATACCAAATTTTGGGTGAACCACAAAGTTATTCTTGGTGTCCAAAAATGGGATTTTCATTGATGAGATAAAAATCAAGGTCATCTTGGAATTTTTCCCCCACCAATAAACTACATGGGATTCCAGAGATTCATGGGTCGGCTACTAGAGTCATTTTATTCTTTTTCTATGTAGAGACAGTTCGTCCTTTGTTCAAGGTATTGGTTGTATTTGTATAGAATTAACAAGGTTATGACACGCTAAAGCAAGACTTAGAAAGTGCTATTGGTTGTATTTATATAGACCAAGGAGTATCAACAAGGTTATGACACGCTAAAGCAAGACTTTGAAAGTGCTCCAATCTTACAAGAATCTGTCTAGGACATCATCTTCCATGTGCACATTATTGATGCCTCAAACTTTACAACTAGATGCATCCTAGCATAGCCAAGAGAACACAAGTTAGAATATCCTATTAGTTTTGCAAGTCGAAAAGTAGACAAGGCTAAAATAAATTATGCTACCATTGATCCTGAAGGGTTAGCAATGGTTTATGCCATAAAGAAATTTTAGCATTACCTTATTTGCTAACAAATTTGTATTTTATGTTGATAATCAAGCCTTGTTGTATCTTGTGAGAAAACCGTGTTCCATATGAAAAATAGCACGTGGTTGTTGATTCTTCTTGAATTTGACTTTATAGTGGTTTTGAGGTGTGGCAAGAAACATGTGTGCAACAATGATCTCAAGAAGAAGACAAGAAGAGGGAGAAGAGGAAACAAGACAAGAACCATCACCTACATACACATAACCACAATCAAGCAAGCAAGCATCAACAAACACAAGCCTACCACCTTAGCCACAAGAGAGTTAAAGAGAGAGAGAAGGAAAAAATCAATTGTGATAATGGGATTGTCCCTTTTCATATTTCTAAGTCATTTATATACACAAGCTCTCTTTTTACAATAATTGGCCCGCCATTTAACAATCGGGGGCCCAAAGATGATTTCCTAGCTCTATGTACACCCAGGCTTATTCCTTGGACATGCATTACACAAGTCGTAAGCTCGGTCATCCCATATATGTTTTACATGAAGTGCTTAGCACCGTTACATAATAATGAGTTACAAGAAGCATAACCACGCTAAAAAATGATAGGTGTCATTAACAAGGATGCTTGAATGTTGCCTTTTTAATTCTTGAGAAATGGATTTCTCTTGGTGCGACACTAGTGTACCCATATTGGATGCCGACTCTACAAAATGATCCTTTTAAGAGGAGTTCTCAGTATTCCTTACTTCCAAACCCACTCATGATATTTTTGTGGATCCTCGGGTGAGGTTTTTTGTGAGAGTGCATTTGTTAACATATTTAGTTTACAATTCGACCCCCTTGAACCATGTTGTGATTGTGAATTCTGCATGCTTGCTGCTACATCCTACCTTTCTTGGTAGTGTAGAATCTAGTTTAGCAGGTATGGGACCAGACTTCTTCAATTCCTTGTAGTGACATGATGATCAAAGTGTTATCTATTCAATTGGCGGATCCCATCAAGTGAGGATTGTAGGGATTTCACTGACGTAAACGAGAACATGTGAACATGTTAATAACATACGTTAATAACACAAAAAATCTTGTGATCACATGTTATATTCACAAAGCTTTCACAAAGGCCTAAAAAAATTATCTTTCTCGGGCATAAAAAATATTCTTAGGTGGCCACTGACCTGCTATTATGTGAAGATGGTAACATGAGAACATGTGAATAGCTTATTCCCATATATAGCCAAGCTTTTAAGGGGTTCCCAAATGGCAAGTGACCTATTATTTTGTGAACGGTAACATGAGAACATGTGAATAACTTGTTCACATGTGTTATCCCTGGAGGATTGTCAAGAGCAAGAGGTAGAGCAATGGAGGATGGAACATTTATGATGTCCTAGCCCCATCACTATTAGGTTCTCAGCCCTAACAGAGAACTGTGTGCAAAGAAAAGGAAAACATAGAAAAGAGAGGGATGAAGAAGAGGAAAAGAAAGGTTTCGATTGTGGATTCTTGCTCACCGAAAATCCTTGATCGTCAATGCCTATACAAAAAACTCATAAGGTAGGTGAAGACCTAAGGTAGGTGAAGGGTGGCTGTTAAGGGTAGGTGAAGGATTAATGGCAACTAAGGGTGGTTAACATGGAGTGCACTCACATGGGATAACACTTGGCACACCCGGTGGGCTGGATTTCCAATCCGATGACTCAAACCGTCATGCTAGTGTCGTGCACAAAACATGTATCTAGTGCACGTATAGTGCATTCATTTCATGGCAACATGCCAGGGTTGGGAACCCATCAAATACAGTGTCATCCACACATGATCATATACAAGGAAAACATAAAACCATGTTTCCATAAGTATGTCCACACTCCACTGGCATGGAGTAGACAGAACATAAGCATAACACTGCGATCGAAAAGATATGTCAATGAAGCTCCAGGTGACCTACTACATGCTTATGTACCATAAATGGGACAACACCTAGAGCTCGAATCAATGAACATGGCACATCATCTTTGAAGAATTCTACTAAATAGCATAAGAGTGTGTGCACAAGAAGCCAATTAAGCGTTGTGTCCATATCTTCATCATGCTTTGTAGGCTCAACACAAGAACCCTCAATCTATGCTCTATTGCATCCTACATACAAGCATAATCTGCATGATCCACACCATGAGCTACTTTGGTTTTGTGGATTCTAGAAAAATATCCACTTCCAGCCAGCAAGGTGTCAAACGAAGCTACATCCACCTCTGTAAAGCTATCACCATGGATAGGCACTCCGTTCATTAGCAAGCAACATGGATCCCACCAGGGAAATCATTTAACGGGAGAATTGGTCAACCTCTTAACTATCCAAACTGATGATCTGATCGAACCCAAAAGTCACATGATCAGATCAAAGAAGAGACTTACACTTGGTCCATAGAATCACCGCTTTTTTCCTCCTTTAGCGAGGCACAGCCGCTGATTTCCTCCCACAGAACAAGGGTCTTCCTAGGACTTAATCTAACTAACGTAACTTAATTGTAACTATTTGTATCGCAGGAATCCCTCAATCCAGTCTAACCCCAATCGGCCCATGGGTTAGCCAAACTCCCAACCATTGTATTGGTGGGATTCCTTTATAAAAATTTGGTCATGTTTTACCCAGGTACCGAGAAAAAGAGTTCCCAAGCCCCCTAGCCGGCGCTTTAAGCAAACTTTAAGGTAAGCATACCACTTACACACCTAATATGAAATTGCCATTATAACAGATTCGACTGTCTTTAAAATAATTTTTCAATGAAATCATAGTATTACTGATCATAATCCTCCAAAATATTGAGTCCATTATTTTACAAAATATATCATCCGGACTCTCCGTTCAAGACCAGCTAGTCAACCAACGAGATCCAATATCAAAATTTAGTTCACAAAAGTAATTATTTTTAGTTCATCCGTATCTTCCTTGACGTACGCATGGGTGTCCTAGCAACCGCAAGCCTGTGCATCACTTGGTCAAAACCCTCTAGGATCCTACTTAGGTGTCTTAGCACTTCACTCAGGGACCGCTTTGTCGTCGGTCCTCGCCCATCGTACAGGAAGCATACCATTTTAACCATACCGAGGCTGGTCAAGACCTCCGCAAGCGACGTCCCTCGACGACTCCCCGCCAGCTGTTACAATGAGTCTCTTCTTAGTTAAACACATACAAATGCTTCCTCCAACATTCTGGCGTAAAACAGTCCTTTAAAAGAAAACAAAGGTTCTATGCAAGTAGAATTCCCGGTTCGAGATTGGTTCCACAAAACCCTTTTCTTGTAATCCAGATTTTCTTAATGAGAATCATTGATCTCTCATCAGGGTAATCTACCCATCATTTGACTGAATTTCCAACTAGATTCTTGGTAATTTTGGTTAAGGAAAAACTACGCTAATTCAACGGTAGTCTATTCTTTGTGTCGAAAATTGGAATTCATCACCACGAGGTTTTTGCTTGATTCAAATTTGAGAGATGGGCAAGTAGTTTAGTGGCCACCATTCTCACAGTCGTGGTCTAACCAAAATTATTCGGTTTACTTCTAATTTTGATTCTTAAGGATTTTCTTCAGATAAACATCTACTGAACTTCTAACCATAAAGAAAATTCCAACTTTATGAATTTCATTCCTTCCTAACCATAATAGATTAAGAAATGGTTCTAATGAACAAGACCATAATTTACAATGCTTCAATGTTACTGGGACCAGATCACAGACGAGTCTCGCCTGTTATTGCGAGCTTATCAGAAGGCCATGCAAATGCAGAGACAACTGCAGTTGTAGTGGGGAAGTGTGATGCAAATGCATTGTACAATCCCAGTTAGCAGAGTTTAGGCTGTGTTTGGGCAGCCTCCATCATCAGGTACGAGCTACTCACGTGACAACAAGACAACGGACATGTCCGACTAGCTCGCTTGGTTCGAGAAGGCAGAATCCTTACAATAGCAGTCCTTCCACGCGTTTGTCCATCCTAGGCAGATAGCCTGGGAGAGATATAGGTGGCATCGTGGGCAATGGGCAGACTCCTGAATGGACTCCGGAGAGTAGGGCGCGTAGAGGTAGATGCCAGGTCTTGGAGAGGACAAGTGTGGCCGCCCACATTTGTTCTGCTGCTGCCAATATAAGGGTCCCGCTTCGTTCTTCATCTTCAACATTCAAGCACCCCCTACGCCAACCACTGTCGCTACCAGCTGCAACTCAGTCCCTGAACATCACCAGCCATTTATGTTATTTATGTACCTAACACTAATCCCTAGGATCAGGGGAGCGCTGGGATTAGGGAAAGAAGGCTAATACGGGTGGCTAAGGTGGATTATTTGTAAACCGAAAGAAGGGTATTATTTGAAACCCAAAGAAGGCAAGGTGGATTATTTGTAAACCCATAGTTACTGGCTATTTATGACTAGTTCGATATTTATAGCAGCATTAATCACTAGTTCGATATTTATAGCAGCACTAATCACTATACAAGTGACTTGTGGGTTTATTATTGATATATTCGTGTTTTGATCTTGATGAGTTTTGAAACAAGGGTGGCCCTCCTCCTTATACCAAAGTATGCCAACCTTGCTCCAACCCATGTAAAGCTAAATCAGCGTTGGAATATTTTTTGGGATAGGAAAACATGGTACAACAAGTTCAAAAACATTTGGTCTAGCTTAATTCCCTCCAAATTCTCCTGTCTCCTCTGGCTGATCCTACACCACGCAGTATGGACCAATGAAAGGGCCGCCAAGTTGGGTATAGGTCAAAGCACTTGCCCTAAATGTCGGAACCACCCAGAATTTGTCACTCATCTTTTTTGGGCCTGTCCAACAAATAAGAAGGCACGTATACTGCTGCTGGAATGTCAGTCTCCAATCAAGCCATCTTTATCATGGTCTCAAGTGGTTCTGGGCGAGTCTATCGGATGTTCTTCTCATCTCTGGTCGTCGTTAATAAGAGCTTGCTTTTTATGGTCTATTTGGCTATCCAGAAATGCATTTGTTTTTCAAGCCCTGCACAGGGACCCGGTTCACACCATGAGTAGTCTTCTTTGTCTGCAGCCAGGTGCTAACAAAGGTGGATAAATCTGTTGTCAATACCAAGAAGTCAGCACTAGAACTGGACAAAGAACTAACAATGAAGAAGCTCCAACGAAAGCACCAAGAGTCAGTCAGCAGAGCCAACAAGAAACTTGATAAACTTACCCAAGCAGCAAACTCCCAGTTCAATCAAGCATGGGAAGAAATAGAAGAAGAGATGAGGATCGTCAACCAGAGGGATGAATCAGTAGTAGAAAAAATATCAGAACTTGTAGCATTCAAAAGATCTATCCGTTAAAGAGTTATGCTTCTCTGTGTATGTAAAAAGCATTTTGTAATCGGTTCGGTTTTGTTCTAATATAATCCCTCATGCTTTAAAAAGAGAGAGAAAGAAACAAGGGTGGCTAAAGTGGATTATTTGAAAACCCAAAGGAGGCTGATAAGGGTGGGGTAAGTGGATTATTTGTAAACCCATACTTACTGGCTTTACTGACTAGTTCGATATTTATAGCAGCATTAATCACTATACAAGTGACTTGTGGGTTTATTATTGCTTGATGAGAGGTATGCTAGTTTTTCTGACTTTTTTTTTGGCATGTGTATAGGTCAATAGAGAGAAGGCGGCATGTCATACGCAAAAGATGTGTGCAGTCATGAGGCTTAGTCGCATGTGTTGCGAGCAAGCAGCCCGAGCTCATGTATGAGGCGACTATGAGACCATATGTAGGAGGGCGCATCTTTGTGCTGGTTATGGTGTAAGCCTTACTACTCCTCTTCCAAGTGAAGGCAACACACAACTGCCAGCGGCAGCTGATCTGCAGTGCAGCAAACAACAGCATCAACCTCTGTAGCACATCCACACACAGCTAACCTGTACGGCCTGCCACGTGGTGGTGGCAGCCATGGAGGGCTAGGACATATTAGAGGAGATGGCAGGTTCACGTTAGTAGAAAGGAGCGCACATTAATAAAAGCACATGCAGATGGCTAATCGAAGCAGAGATGTGTCCATCATCTACTTTTAGCTTAAAGCTATGTGTGTTTTCTAGTTGGCATAATACTAGCTTTTTGTGGAAAAAATGTGGGGCTAACGCAGAGTTGTGGCGGTTTGCTTTTCATGGGCATACATCGACTTTTTTTTTCCCTTAGAAAAAGATCCTTCTATTAGTTACTGAAAGCCAAGAAGGGCTACAAACAACCACGAAGGGTTAGGTACAAACTTGCCTCATGTACACGCGGGAATCAAGTAATCAAATCCTTCTATTAGTTACTGAAAAAAGCCAAGAAGGGCTACAAACAACCACGAAGGGCTAGGTACAAACTTGCCTCATGTACACGCGGGAATCAAGTAATCAAGGGGAAAGAGACGCTAGGGGGACAACCACACAGGTGGTTTGTAATGCCAAGTGGGGTCACCACCTCCATCAGTGAGAAAAGGGCCAGGCCGCTAGCACCTCAAGAAAGCTTCCCGTTGCTTCCACATGCGGTTAGATCCACGTTGCAACTTTCCCCACTGGCAGCAGAGGGTATGTATGATATCGAGCCAAGTGCTCTTGATAGACTCTGTTGGCGGAGTGTGGGTACCCTCAATGGCTTCATTGCGTCTAGCTCGTCATATGTGCCAGACTGCAATGCTACTGCAAATCTCCCATCTTTGGCACATGAGCCTGCTCGCCAGTGATCTGTAGGTGGGGCTGTGATTGGTATTGCTGAAATGTGGTGGTGAGAGACTTGAAGGGCTAGCCCTCCCCCATCCTCCTCGTAAGCCCTGACCACCTTAGCCTTTGAGCACACACGGACTTTAGTTGCGGTGCGGTTTGCTTTTCATGGGCACACACAGACTTTAGTTTTAAAAAAAGAAAGCATGAACAAACCCTTGCTTTTTGCTAAAAGAGCATACACGGCCTTTGGAGCTTCCCATGGTTGCTCTTTTGCTCATTAAAGACATGCAGGTGGTTGAAATTTCAGCTGAGACTTCTCTCTGTCGCTTCTTCCTTGCCAAGTATACGGTGGGAAGATTACACAGGCAGGACGGGTGTACTTTAATATTTTTGAGGGAGCTAGGACCGCTTCTTCAAAGAGAGTTGGAAGGAGCAGATCCGGGAGGTTACATTCGTTTGAATTCCATGTTTCTAGATGCCCGGAAAGTTCCGATGGTGAGGGATATCCTAGTGGGGACCCTTGACTCACATACATACACAGAAGTACGTGGTCAAGAATTACCAGGACGAGCATAAGCCTTTATGCAGGCAATGGAGGTGTGTGGAAAGTGAAGAGGATGGCTTAGCTAAATACAAATATATAAGATCATGGTGGGATTATGGCAAAGTGGTAGATAGAAATATGGATTGTTGCTGGTGGAATGTATGATACCCTCATTAGAGAAAACAACTTCTTGGGGTGAGAGAATCAATGTTGGTTTGTGGCAGTTATGTTTCTATTTGAAATTGTTTTTTATTTTCATCTTGTTTCAGAGGTTGTGGATGGCACAACAACCGAGCACATTCCACGGACGAACTTGGTGGGGTGAGAAGAGTTGGGGAACGAACCATGTTTCTAGATGCCTGGAAAGTTCAGATGGTGAGGAATATCCTAGTGGGGACCCTTGATTGGGTGAGAAGAGTTCGGGAACGAACCAAGCATTTAGGAGGTTGAGACGCAGTTTTGAAATGGGTTCCTCCGATAGTTGAGTCTGAGGTTCACAGAAAACTTTCTGACTTTGAGATGCAGGATAGGTGTTCCATTGAGCTATTGCTCCCACTAGAATGGTAGAATTTGGAATCTTCTGTGTGCAAGTCACATTTCTACTAAGTTTTCTGTGGCAATCTCCTCTCTGTTACTCACCTGCATTTCAGAAAGATGGCCTCACAAATGAGTTCTTGTGGGTTTGAATTGACGGATAGGGAGATGAGAAAAAGCTAGAATAAGGATGCATTTGTTTGATGTACTCAAGAGTGACTCAATCGTGATCGACAAGCATGGTGGGAGTATTGTGTAAACGGTGAACTTCCTACTACGCTTGAGCACACCAGCTCTGGCCAGGTTTCCTCCACGCAACTTCTTCAGGTCTAGAGTTTTCAAGCTTGCTAGCACAATCTTGCAGCCCAGCCTCAACATATATATATTTGACATCGGAACATATGCAGCAGTTTGTCTGGACTGCAGATTCAGTGCGAGATTGAATGCATGTTCCCCAACTTCCACATTGCCATGTATACGACATGCACCCAGCAGGCACAACCACATGGTCAGATCAGCCTGCATTGGCATCCTCCCCAACATGTCCTCTATCCTTTTGAAGTCCCCTGCCCGCCCAAGGAGGTCCACCATAATGCAATAACGCTTCAAGTCTGGATACAAGCTATAAACTCTGCTCATGTATTCAAAGTACTCAAAACCTTTGACAGCAAGGCCAGCATGACTGCAAGCTCTAAGAACCGTGATAAATGTTACTTCATCTGGCTCGATACCCACCAGTTGCAATTTCTCAAACATGTACAGACTTGCTTTGCAATCCCCTTCTCCTGCATAACTGGCAATGCATGCATTCCATGATGCAATGTGTGGCTGGTGAAGCCCATCAAAAGCTGCTTGTGCATCTACGATACTTCCACAACTTCCATATGTATGGATTAGAGTGACAGCCAGAGAAAGATTCAGATCATACCCAGCAGAGACAATGGTAAAGTGATGCTGTCGACATATCTCCAAGCTTCCCATTTCACTGCAGGATTGCAGCATGCAGACAAGAGTGACTTCATCCAGAACAGCACCTTGCTTTTGCATATGTCTGTACAACTGTAAGGCATTCTCTCCTTGGCCCTGCTCAACATACGCTGAGAGCATCGCAGTCCAAGAACTGTATCACGTTGACACATCACGCTAAACACATCCTCTGCTTCTTGAATGGTCCCACATTTGCTGTACATACTCACAAGAGTGTTACTAATGGGGACATCTGATGCAAAGCCCTTCCTCTGAGCATCAGAATGTATTCCTTGTCCGATTTCAAAAGACATAGATTTGATCCTCTCCACACCAGTGGCTTCTTCCTTCTCTGAAAGATTGCTACATGCCTGAAGGGCAATCACAAATGTCAACTGATTCGGGCTAAGGCTTTCCTCTTGCATCTGTCTGTACAATTGCAAAACCTTCTCTCCTTGCTCAACGTATGCTGAGAGCATTGCATTCCCGGACACCTCATCATGATGGGACATGGCACTGAAAACATCCTCTGCTTGAGCAATGGCCCGACACTTGCCATTCATACTCACAAGTGTGTTGCAAACGAAGATAACTGTTGCAAAGCCCTTCCTCCGAGAATCAGCATGTATTGGCTTCCCAATTCCTAGAGACATCACTTTGGTCAGTCGCCCATCCACAACAAGAGCTTCTTCCTTTTCTGCAAGGGTACCGCAGCTGTGAAGAGCCATCACGAATGTGTGCTGATCTGGACTCACACCTTCCTTCTGCATTTGGCTGTATAACTGTAAAGCCTTCTCGCCATGGCCCTGCTCAACATATGCTGAGAGCATCGCAGTCCAAGACCTTACGTCATGTTGGCCACACAATGAACCAAACACATCCTCTGCATACAGAATGGTCCCACACCTGCTGTACATTCTAACAAGGGCATCACCAACAACGATATCTGATGCAAAACCCCTCCTCCGAGCATCAGCATGCAATTCTAGCCCAATTTCTAATGACATCACTTTGGTTGGTCGCCCCTCCACAACTATACCTACTTCCTTCTCTGCAAGTTTGCCACATGCTTGAAGAGCCATCACAAATGCCAGCTCATCAGACTCACATTCTCCTCTTGCATCTGTTTGTACAAGTGTAAAGCCTTCTCTCCTTGGCTGTGCTCAACATAAGCTGAAAGCAAAGCATCCCATGATACGATGTCCCTATTGGACAGCTTACAAAACACACCCTCTGCTTCCACAATGGCTCCACACTTGCCATATATTCTAACAAGGGTGTTACTGACAAAAATATCTGATGCAAAGTTCATCCTCTGAGCATCAGCATGTAATGCATTCCCCATTTCTAGAGACATCATTTTGGTCGGTCGCCCATCCACAATGAGAGCTTCTTCCTTCTCTGCAAGGGCACCACATGCCTGAAGAGCAATTGCAAATGTGTACTGATCTGTGATTGTGCCTTCCTCTTGCATGTGTTTGTAAAGCTGTAAAGCTTTCTTTGCTTGGTCGTGGTGAAAATATGCTGATATCATCACATTCCATATCACATTATTACACTGAGACAATGCAGTAGCGGGAACACATTCTCTGCATCTCCAATAGCCCTACACTTGCTGTAAATGTTCACAAGGATGGTAAAAATGAACACACCCGACACAAATGCAACCCGTCGAGCATCAGCGTGTAATGCCCTTCCAATTTCCAAAGACATTACTTTGATCAATCCCCCCTCTTCCTTCTCTGCAAAAGTGCCGCATGCCTGAAGGGCAATCATGAACATCAGCTGGTCTTAGGACAATCCTTCCTCATGCATCTGTCTATACAATTGCAAAGCCTTGTCTGCTAGGCGCTGCTCAACATATGCTGCAAGCATTCCATTCCATGCCACAACATCATGCTGGGACAACACACTGAACACATTCTCTGCTTCTACAATGGCCCCACACTTGCCATACATACTCACAAGCATGGTACAAAGATAGACATCCACCCCAAACCCCATCCTCCAGGCATCAGCATGTAGTTTCCGGTTCTCTTCGAGATTGGGAATGCTACCACAAGCTTTCAGAAGACTGACAAATGTGTAATGGTTTGAATCCACACCATCCTCTTGCATACATCGATGCAGTTTGAGCGCTTCCTGCCCTTGGCTGCATTCTGTGTACGTGGAAATTAATGCCATCCATGAGTAAACAGTACGGCGAGGCAGTTTCCGAGATATCTCAAGGGCATCTTCGATTGCCCCGCACTTTGCCAATGTCATCACCAAGTAGTCAGCAAGATATCCAGTAAGCTGGCAAGTATGTTTGGCAAGATGGGTATGGACTTTATTGGCCTGAGTAAGGGCCTTGCTCTTGTTGCATGCTTTGAGGAGGGACAGGTAGGTGTGGGTGGAGGGGGCTGTGTCCATGCAAAAGAGGACATCAAGGGCCCTGTCCAGCTGTCCACCACCATTGCATAGAGTTTCGATACTTACGCGAGGAAGAGGAGCCATGCCTTACCTTCTGTTACGCTTGAGGTGAAGCACCATCACCATCACCATCTTGCATTAACATCATCATAACTTATCTTCTGTTTTGCATCACGCAAAAACATCATCATCATCATGCCTTATCACCACCATCAGCATCATGCCATACCTTTTGTTGTAACTGTTGAAGGGAAAGAGATTTGTGTCAAGGGCTTCTCTTGTCGAGCCTGTATCGTTTCGACGTGTTTGAAAAGAGCATACTCTCTCATCCCTCATGATGTTGCTGTTGCTGTTGATTACGTGATGCTCCTGTTGATGGTAGTACATTGCGGACGTGATCGCCATAGCAATTTTGCGCGAGAGAGAGAGCAAGAGAGAGAGAATTTTAATTTTCTGTGTGATTTATCAAAAGTAAATCTTCAAACATCTTCAAGCTTCAGGTCAAATAAAATGTCCAAAGAGAGGCACAGGGGGACATTTTATTTGACCTGAAGCCTGAAGATGTTTGAAGATTTTCTTTTGATAAATCACGCAGAAAATTAAATTTCTCTCTCTCTCTCTCTCTCTCTCTCTCTCACGAAATTGCTATGACGATCACGTCTACAGTGTACTACCATCAGCAGCAGGAACATCACATAGTCGACAGCAAGAGCAACACAATGAGCGATGAGAGAGTATGCTCTTTTCAAACACGTCGAAATGGTCCAGGCTCGACTAGAGAAGCCCTTGACAAAAATCTCTCTCTTCAACAGCTACAACAGAAGGTATGGCAGGACGGGTACACTTTAATATTTTTGAGGGAGCTAGGACCGCTTCTTGAGAGAGAGTTGGAAGGAGCGGATCCAGAAGGTTACATTCATTTGAATTCCATGTTTCTAGATGCCCGGAAAGTTCAGATGGTGAGGGATATCCTAGTGGGGACCCTTGACTGGGTGAGAAGAGTTGGGGAATGAACCATGTTTCTAGATGCCTGTTCAGATGGTGAGGGATATCCCAGTGGGGACCCTTGACTGGGTGAGAGGAGTTCGGGAACGAACCAAGCATTTGGGAGGATTTTGAGACGTAGTTTTGAAATGGGTTCCTCCGATAGTTGAGTCTGAGGTTCACAGAAAACTCTCTGACTTTGAGATGCAGGATAGGTGTTCCATTGAGCTATTGCTCCCACTAGAATGGTAGAATTTGGAATCTTCTGTGTGCAAGTCACATTTCTACTAAGTTTTCTGTGGCAATCTCCTCTCTGTTACTCACCTGTATTTCAGAAAGATGCCTCACAAAGGAGTTCTTGCGGGTTTGAATTAATGGATAGGGAGATGAGAAAAAGCTAGAATAAGGATGCATTTGTTTGATGTACTCAAGAGTAACTCGATCGTGATCGACAAGCATGGTGGGAGTATTGTGTAAACGGTGAACTTCCTACTACACTTGAGCATACCAGCTCTGGGCAGGTTTCCTCCACGCAACTTCTTCAGGTCTAGAGTTTTCAAGCTTGCTAGCACAATCTTGCAGCCCAGCCTCAACATATATATTTGACATCAGAACATATGCAGCAGTTTGTCTGGGCTGCAGACTCAGTGCGAGATTGAATGCATGTTCCCCAACTTCCACATTGCCATGTATACGACATGCACCCAGCAGGCACAACCACATGGTCAGATCAGCCTGCATTGGCATCCTCCCCAACATGTCCTCTACCCTTTTGAAGTCCCCTGCCCGCCCAAGGAGGTCCACCATAATGCCATAATGCTTCAAGTCTGGATACAAGCTATAAACTCTGCTCATGTATTCAAAGTACTCAAAACCTTTGACAGCAAGGCCAGTATGACTGCAAGCTCTAAGAACTGTGATAAATGTTACTTCATCTGGCTCGATACCCACCAGTTGCAATTTCTCAAACATGTACAGACTTGCTTTGCAATCCCCTTCTCCTGCATAACTGGCAATGCATGCATTCCATGATGCAATGTGTGGCTGGTGAAGCCCATCAAAGGCTGCTTGCGCATCTACGATACTTCCACAACTGCCATATGTATGGATTAGAGTGACAGCCAGAGAAAGATTCAGATCATACCCAGCAGAGACAATGGTAAAGTGATGCTGTCGACATATCTCCAAGCTTCCCATTTCACTGCAGGATTGCAGCATGCAGACAAGAGTGACTTCATCCAGAACAGCACCTTGCTTTTGCATATGTCTGTACAACTGTAAGGCCTTCTCTCCTTGGCCCTGCTCAACATACGCTGAGAGCATCGCAGTCCAAGACACCGTATCACGTTGACACATCGCGCTAAACACACCCTCTGCTTCCTGAATGGTCCCACATTTGCTGTACATACTCACAAGAGTGTTACTAATGGGGACATCTGATGCAAAGCCCTTCCTCTGAGCATCAGAATGTATTCCTTGTCCGATTTCAAAAGACATAGCTTTGATCCTCTCCACACCAGTGGCTTCTTCCTTCTCTGAAAGAATGCTACATGCCTGAAGAGCAATCACAAACGTCAACTGATTCGGGCTAAGGCTTTCCTCTTGCATCTGTCTGTACAATTGCAAAACCACCTCTCCTTGCTCAACGTACGCTGAGAGCATTGCATTCCAGGACACCTCATCATGTTGGGACATGGCACTGAAAACATCCTCTGCTTGAGCAATGGCCCGACACTTGCCATACATACTCACAAGTGTGTTGCACACGAAGATATCTGTTGCAAAGCCCTTCCTCCGAGAATCAGCATGCATTGCCTTCCCAATTTCTAGAGACATCACTTTGGTCAGTCGCCCATCCACAACAAGAGCTTCTTCCTTTTCTGCAAGGGTACCGCAGCTGTGAAGAGCCATCACGAATGTGTGCTGATCTGGACTCACACCTTCCTTCTGCATTTGGCTGTATAACTGTAAAGCCTTCTCGCCATGGCCCTGCTCAACATATGCTGAGAGCATCGCAGTCCAAGACCTTACGTCATGTTGGCCACACAATGAACCAAACACATCCTCTGCATACAGAATGGTCCCACACCTGCTATACATTCTAACAAGGGCATCACCAACAACGATATCTGATGCAAAACCCCTCCTCCGAGCATCAGCATGCAATTCTAGCCCAATTTCTAATGACATCACTTTGGTTGGTCGCCCCTCCACAACTATACCTACTTCCTTCTCTGCAAGTTTGCCACATGCTTGAAGAGCCATCACAAATGCCAGCTCATCAGGACTCACATTTTCCTCTTGCATCTGTTTGTACAAGTGTAAAGCCTTCTCTCCTTGGCTGTGCTCAACATAAGCTGAAAGCAAAGCATTCCATGATACGATGTCCCTATTGAACAGCTTACAAAACACACCCTCTGCTTCCACTATGGCTCCACACTTGCCATATATTCTAACAAGGGTGTTACTGACAAAAATATCTGATGCAAAGTTCATCCTCTGAGCATCAGCATGTAATGCATTCCCCATTTCTAGAGACATCATTTTGGTCGGTCGCCCATCCACAATGAGAGCTTCTTCCTTCTCTGCAAGGGCACCACATGCCTGAAGAGCAATTGCAAATGTGTACTGATCTGTGATCGTGCCTTCCTCTTGCATGTGTTTGTAAAGCTGTAAAGCTTTCTTTTCCTGGTCGTGCTCAAAATATGCTGAAATCATCACATTCCATGTCACATTATTACGCTGAGACAATGCAGTAACGAACACATTCTCTGCATCTCCAATAGCCCCACACTTGCTGTACATGTTCACAAGGGTGGTAAAAATGAACACACCCGACACAAAGCCCACCCGCCGAGCATCAGCGTGTAATGCCCTTCCAATTTCCAAAGACATTACTTTGATCAATCCCCCCTCTTCCTTCTCTGCAAAAGTGCTGCATGCCTGAAGGGCAATCATGAACATCAGCTGGTCTAAGCACAATCCTTCCTCATGCATCTGTCTATACAATTGCAAAGCCTTGTCTGCTAGGCCCTGCTCAACATATGCTGCAAGCATTGCATTCCATGCCACAACATCATGCTGGGACAACACACTGAACACATTCTCTGCTTCTACAATGGCCCCACACTTGCCATACATACTCACAAGCGTGGTACAAAGATAGACATCCACTCCAAACCCCATCCTCCGGGCATCAGCATGTAGTTTCCGGCCCTCTTCGAGATTGGGAATGCTACCACAAGCTTTCAGAAGACTGACAAATGTGTAATGGTTTGGTTCCACACCATCCTCTTGCATACATCGATGCAGTTTGAGCGCTTCCTGGCCTTGGCCGCATTCTGTGTACGCGGAAATTAATGCCGTCCATGAGTAAACAGTACGGCGAGGCAGTTTCCGAGATATCTCAAGGGCATCTTCGATTGCCCCGCACTTTGCCAATGTCATCACCAAGTAGTCAGCAAGATATCCGGTAAGCTGGCAAGTATGTTTGGCAAGATGGGTATGGACTTGCTTGGCCTGAGTAAGGGCCTTGCTCTTGTTGCATGCTTTGAGGAGGGACAGGTAGGTGTGGGTGGAGGGGGCTGTGTCCATGCAAAAGAGGACATCAAGGGCCCTGTCCAGCTGTCCACCATTGCATAGAGCTTCGAGAAGGTCATTACTTACGCGAGGAAGAGGAGCCATGCCTTACCTTCTGTTATGCTTGAGGTGAAGCACCATCACCATCACCATCTGCATTAACATCATCATACCTTATCTTCTGTTATGCATCATGCAAAAACATCAGCATCATCATGCCATACCTTCTGTTGGAGCTGTTGAAGAGAAAGAGATTTGTGTCAAGGGCTTCTCTTGTGTCGAGCCTGTACTGTTTCGACGTATTTGAAAAGAGCATACTCTCTCATCGCTCATTGTGTTGTTCTTGCTGTGTCGACTACGTGATGATCATGCTGATGGTAGTACATTGCAGACATGATCGCCATAGCAATTTCGTGAGAGAGAATTTTAATTTTCTGCGTGATTTATCAAAAGTAAATCTTCAAACATCTTTAGGCTTCAGGTCAAATAAAATGCCCCCCTGGGCCTCGTTGCAGTTGTCCAAAGGGAGGTTGGATATGGAAGCTTGATTGAAGGCAGCTAGAATAAATTAGAGCCACCTATTGCCTCAATCGTTAGTGTCATTTCCTGTATCCAATTTTGATGGTGGTTGCCTTGCGACCATCTTCCCATTAAACTTGGGAGGCTTCAAAACCTTGAGCAATTGGGTTTTGTTAGTCTAAAACCTATAGCCTAAGCACAATAATCCAATGCAAAGATGCCATTGTGGTGATGGAGAATGGAAACAAGAAGAAGAACTAGACATGGAGAATGGAAACAATAAGAAGAAGGAGACATGGATCTTGACAAGAGAGGATCTTGAGAAGAAGACAATGAACATTTTCAATGGAAACAAGAAGAAGAACTAGACATGGAGAATGGAAACAATAAGAAGAAGGAGACATGGATCTTGACAAGAGAGGATCTTGAGAAGAAGACAATGAACATTTTCAATGTTGATGGACATCATCACACAAGTGAGACGATGTTTGTGGCCCCTAAAGTGGCACTCATAGTGGCTCTCATGACAATGGCCATGCTAAAGTGGCACTTACGATGGTTCTCATGATGATGGTCATGCTAAAGTGGCACTTATGATGGTTCTCATGACGATGGTCATGCTGATTTGATTGTTGTACCTCTTGTCAACATTCTATGTTAATGGTGGACACATATGTTGAAATTCATGGATCAAGCTCCCTACTGACAATCAACTATCTAATTAGATCGTAATCCTAATCTATGATGGTTCTCATGACGATGGTCATGCTAATTTGATTGTTGTACCTCTTGTCAACATTCTATGTTAATGGTGGACACATATGTTAAAATTCATGGATCAAGCTCCCTACTGACAATCAACTATCTAATTAGATCGTAATCCTAATCTAATTAACATGTGATTAGTGCGAAGCTAAGCTAGGGTGGGTGATACCTAATCTAATTAACATGTGATTAGTGTGAAGCTAAGCTAGGGTGGGTGACACCTAATAACAAACACAATGAATGAACTAAGCTAATTTAGCTTAAGACTCAAGCTCAATTAGGTTACAAGATTGAGATTTGCACTCATAGAGAGGCTTGAGAGCTTGCTACATTTTGCATTACTTGAAATGGTCCTCTTTTATATGAGGAGAGTACAACAAAGCTATGATAGCTCATGTGGGATAACTTGGCTAGGTGACTTGGCAGTCTAGCATCACTCATTTCAACACCCCCCCTTGATGCTAGATTGGGCACAATTTTTAGGCTTTCACTCTTCCTCTCTCTCCTCTTGTGCTAGGCTACTTTGGCATTATAGCTACTTTGGCTATGAATTTCAGCTTGAGTGCATCATATGGCCTCAGAGGCTGATTACATCACACTGTTTTTAGAGACAAGAGGGGTGAAAAGTACAATAGTTCTTTCTCTAGAAGAGCACATCTTCAGTTGGGACATCTTTGGCCTCGATGTAGTTTGCGTGCTTCTTTTTTTGACAGCAATCTTCTTCTAGGTGACCAATTTTTCCACAATAGTCACAAACAAGCTTTGGTTTATCTTTATTGCGACATTCATTCTTGGTATGACCAAGTTTTCCACAGTGATAGCATCTTGGAAGTTGAGATGTTGATTGATTTGTCCTTTGAAATCTCCCACCCTTTGTATACAGTGCTTGCTCACTTGAATGTGATTTGAATGATTCTTTATCTTTGAATTTGGATTCTTGTTGAAGTAGAGATGATTCTACATCTTGAAGTTTAGTGTTGGGCATATTTTTTAGTGTAGCAACAATTGATTCATAAGGTTCTTTGTCAACACTTTTTAGCAATACAGCAATAGATTCATCTTTCTCAATGACTTTCTTTAATGCACTACGTTGTTGTTTGATACCTTTGAATTCACTGATGTGTTGTGCCATGGTCTCGGTCTCCTTCTTGTCGAGCTTGTAGAACTGCATGAGAAGGTTAATCTTTGAGCTCTTTGAGTCGGCCGAAAATCTTGTTGAGTTCCTGCCATGCCAACTTGGCATCCTTGATGCCGACAATGTGACTAATCACATTGTCATCAAGATTTTCAGCGATAAGGCCCAATGCTTTGTTGTTTTGAACTGGCTCAACCTTGTTCATCCTCAATAAGGTGCCAGAGCCCCTTATGCATAAGTGTACATGGTCTTGCTTTGCCATGTGAAAAAACCATCACCATTAAATCTTGAGACGACTTCTACATGCTCCATGATGAGAAGGGGGTCTTAACTTGAGTCTTGATTTTAGTGCTCAGGCAGTGTCTAACCCTTTTACAAGTGATCTACAAACTATATGCCGGAGATAAACCCAATATGGTGAAAATTCACGTAAGTTTGAGTAATGCAAGTGGTTGAGATGAATTTTGATACAACAAAGAATTTCTCATAGTGGAATAGCACTCTAATTTTTTAATTTTGACCTTGATTGAGCTCAATTTCTACTTAATGGTTGTTAATGATAGTGATTAAGTGTTAATCACTACGATTAACATAGCTGAAAGATGGAGCCTTCAATTGAGCATGAGGAAGAAAGCATTGAAGGGGATTTTTGCTTTAGCTCTTTGCCCTTGATGAGAAGATAAGGAACATATAGAAAATCTAGCTCAAAAACCCATCGAATCGCACGTATCTGCTGCAAAACTTTGATTGGTCTTTCGTTCTTCCCGGGTCGCACAGTGGATGGTATGAACTAAGATTTGGACAATAAAACCCTTATACTATGTTCTACCAATGACTAAGAGGGATTTGACCAATTTAGTTTATGCATGGTAAATGATGCGATTTTGTAGGCGATAGGACGACAATAGTTTTATCCGATTCAAAGTGAAATAGAGCAATTCCTTTGACGTGTGCAAACGCCTTGATATGCTTGAGATGCCCACAAGGTTTGAATGTGAACTCAAGCTCAATTAGGTTACAAGATTGAGACTTGTACTTATAGAGAGGCTTGAGAGCTTGCTACATTTTGCATTACTTGAAATGGTCCTCTTTTATATGAGGAGAATACAACAAAGCTATGATAGCTCATGTGGGATAACTTGGCTAGGTGACTTGGCACTCTAGCAGCATCACTCATTTCAACAACAACATCACACCAATGAGACATTTGTGGTGGCCGCTAAAGTGACACTCATGATGGTTCTCATGACGATGGTCATGTTAATTCGATTGTTGTCCCTCTTGACAATCACTATGGAGATTCTTCTATTGACTTTTGATGTGATGGTTCTCATGACGATGGTCATGTTAATTCGATTGTTGTCCCTCTTGACAATCACTATGGAGATTCTTCTATTGACTTTTGATGTAAGATCCCTGTCCCCACCATTGCGCAACAAATTCAGGGATTCTAGCAGCGGAAGTAGCACTTCTTGCACCGGGCAGGGTCCCACACTCAGCCACGGATATCCGTACAAGAGACTAATCCGTCGGTTTTTCTAAAACCAAACCCGAAAAAACTTCCTTTGCTCGGAAAGCACGGGCGATTCCACCAGGATAACTTTTCCCTAACGTAGTCAAAAGCCTTAACTAACTGAGCTCGTCTGACCGAACTCGTAAGTCCCATAGTCAGATCAGGGAAAAAGACTGTACTTGGATCATAGAGACCAACACTTTTTTCCTCATTGAGAGGCACAGCCGTTGATTCTTTTCCATAGAACAATTTTTGTCCGGAATTTACTTCATCTATCGAACTAAATAGAAATTGAGTCTCGATTTATGGATCCATCAGTCCAGCCTAAGTCCCATGGGTTAGCCAACCGCAACCACTGTAGTGATGGGATCCAATTAGGAATTTGGTTAAGTTTTGTCCCGGGTACCAGGGAAAAGAGTTTCCAGGCCCCCTAGCCGGATGTTCATGCAAACATAAAACTAGTCACACCACTTACACACCCAATATGAAATTGCCTTTTTTCTCAGCATCAGTTCTCTTTAAAACAATCCTTTAATGAAACCATTGCATCACTAATCACAATCCTCCAAAATATCCGGTTGAATCTTAATTTCCAATCATTCCTTCATCGGAGTATCTATGGCATCATTGGCAACCAGAACGCTCACCACACCTGTCCACTCAGGGGCCTTTTCAATAGTTCCTAGCTCATAGTACCCGGCAATATAATCACTTATAAAAATCAAGATGGAATCTCCGTTGAAGATCAGCAAGATCAACCAATAGATCCATATAAAAGAGCCATGGACTCATTCGTTGGAGGACCAGCAAGGTCAATCAACTAGATCCATGCTCGGTTTCAGAAAACAACTCTTACTCCTTGATTCAATATCTTCCACGACGCACGTGTGGGTATCTTCGGCGACCCAGAGCCCGAGCACCGTATAGTCAGCACCCTCTAGGATCCTTCGCAGGTCACCTAGCGCTTCGCTCATAGGCCGCTTCCTTGGTCCCTCATCCACCTTACCGGAAGCTCACCATTTAAATCGAACTGAGGCTGGTCAAGACCTCGGCTGACCATGCTACACGAGACATCCTCCATTGACTCTCCGTCAGCTGTTGCAACTTTATCATTTTGGTCTCCACGACCTTAATCACAAGACAGTCAAAATGCTTCCCCAGCATTCTTGACATAAAACAGTCATTTACAAACAGGTCACAAATATAGTTTCTATAATGAACTCTCGTCTTTCCACATTATCGCTCATCAAACCACATTACTTATTTCACATTCCATTCATATGTGTACTCATTGTCATCCAATCACATCATTTTTTGTCATCACCTCAGATTCATTCACATCACATATCATTTATTCACATCCCAATTCACATGTCATCACATCTCATCCATTCACTCATATTGACGTCACATCATTTCACATACACATTCGCATTCATTATTCTACATACACATCCAAATTCGTACATTAACATCACTTCCACATCCGCATTCATACATACACTGTCATGAGAATATATTTTAAGTCCTCTAGAAAAATATTATTTATCTCCTCTTGAGTAATTTGGGGACGCCTAGGTTGCTCTTGCGTCATGCCGGCTAGGTTAATATCGTGGGTGATACCACTATAAATATTAATACGTGCGGTATATGACGTATGTTTGAGGCCATCTATGATTATTTCAGTTAGGTTTGTATGGCAGGGTGATTTCTGGGGTACTTACGCCTGGTAGTCATGAGTTGGTTATGATTTGTGCCTGTTTAATATTTGTGGGATTAATTTAATTATTAATTAGGCTTATATTTTTAGGTGATGAAGACTATGGGAATTGAAGAGTTTACTTTGGAAGAAATGTCTTGGTTCATCACATTTCATTTTTGGCAAGCATAGTAGCTTGCAACCTTAGCAAATGATTTTTTCATTTTGAACTTTAGGAAAGATACATTTATAATGTGGAATTTATTAAAGCCTATGGCTTTACCCTAGTCCCAATATTATACACTCTATTTTTGTTAAAGAAGAGTGCCGTGCTCTCTAAAAGCACATTTTGTATATTTTGGGGGCTATGGCCTAATTTTGGTGGAAAGACAGCTAATAAAGAAATACTCTTGTGTGGGGGAAGGCCACGCACAAGAGGGGGGAAGATTGCACCCAACATGGTCTATTGAGCTAAGTATTTTAATTTTGTTAAGTGTTTGAATTTCAATTGATTTGATTTAGTTGAAGCTTGCAAAGCATTGGTTTTTATGGTTGAATCAATTCTTGTGAATTCTCTACTCTTCCACAATCTATCCTAGAATAAGATTCCGGTTGAGTGGTATCAGAGCTTGGGCTACGAGATTTGTGGAGAAGGTAGGAAAGGGCTTCAACTTCTCAAAAATCAAGAAAGTGCAGGAATTTATCCATTAGAGAGAAGGGTGCTTTGTAGGTCTTTACCCAAAGGTCAAAGATTCAAAACTAGATCTACTCTCAAACCCACTCACCACCATCCAAAACCATCCCTCTCTATCAAAAAGTGGTTTTTCCAAATACTTAGAGAAATCAAAATCTGACCGCATGGATGAAATTCCCATAGCCAAAAACCTCACAGTATTCTCTCAGAAATCATAAAGCTTCAAGCACTAGCAAATCTATAATGGACGGAGCATATTTTTCTGTGTAAAAGCCATCAAAAAAATCACACAAAGAAATTCATGGAGAAGGCGCACGGCGGCAGCCTGCCGGCGCAAAACGGCATGTGGAGATGATAAAAAAAACATAAGCTTAATCTCCATAAGCTTAATCACTTCTTAATCCAAATCTTACTTTTCCCAAGCCCTATACAAGTCACATCACCTTTTTGAGCCTTTACTCCTCCTATTTTCAAATTTGAAGAGAAATTCAAAAAGGTTTCTAATTCTGAAATTTCTGGGTGTGCAGAAAAGTGATTTACAGGTTTTAAAAGGCTTAAAAATTGCTAGAAAAGGCCAAAAATTTCCAAAATCATTTCTGGAAAATTTTGAAAAATTTCAAAAAATATTACAGAGATTGGGCAAGGTTTACAGGATTGTTTCAGCAGGTTTCAAAGTGCAGAAAATTGTTTCATCAACAATTCGACTAGCCCAAGTCTCGTGAATCATGCGGAATTGTTTGGGATTTGTTTGAAGTGACGAGAATTCAATTCAGCCATTGAACAGCGTCTTTGTTCAGCTTCAACCAAGATCAAATTACGGGAGAAAAATAAGATAAGTACTTACATTTGCTTTATTTATTTACATCAAATAAAATAAAATTTTATTTATCTACATCATTTGCACAAGCACTATGGCAGATTTTCCTATCTCGCCATCAATTCAAGAGCAACTCCTTTCTTTACAACATCAAATTGTAGAAGAAAGAGAGAAGCGTATTGAATTGGAGAGACAGCTCACGAGTCGTAGACGCAAGTGTGACTCTTCGCTATCTTTTGATGACGAAGATGACACTATTCAAAGGGCTGTAAATGCTACATTGCAAGCACAAAGGTCACAAAAAGAATCCAAGATTAGTCGGAAAGCTTTCACATTTCAAAATTATGATGGAAAGAAGGATGCTAGGGTCATTCTAGCTTGGCTTAGTCAACTAGATGACTATTTCTCAGGAGAAAAATTTTCAGAGAGTGATAAGATTAAATGTGCAGTCAATCATTTGGTAGACAGTGCAGCTTTATGGTGGAGTGTAATAAAGCAAGGTCGTGACAAGCCAGATTCTTGGAAAAGATTTCAACGGTTGGTTAAAAAGCACTTTTTACCCTCACAATTCAAGTCTAAAGTTAGGCACCAATGGGACACTTTGCATCAACTTGAAAAGAAAACTATGTCACAGTATGTAGAAAAGTTCTGGAATACTTTATTACAGGTGCAGGTTGTGGATAGAGTCAACGAGAAGGACCAAAAGAGGAAATTCATTTCAGGCCTTAGATCTACCATTAGGGCCGATGTGAATATGTTTCGACCTCACTCACTATCTTCTGCAATATCTTTGGCAACTAATTTTGAACGTAAAAATGGTTTTCCTAAAGAGATTAAAGCACATGAGGGTACTTCTTCTAAACCATTTACTAAATCTTTTTATGCTTCAAAGAAGATGTATAAACCAGGTTATGACAAAGGCAAGGACGAGGTTAAAGCCAACATGAGTACCAATAAGAAAGTCAATGGCGGAAAACCGAAGGCACCTACTATCAAATGTTTCAAGTGCCACAAAGAAGGACATATAGCCCTGAATTGTCCGGAGCGTACCAAGAATTCGACACCAGCAGGCAGCAGCAGCTCGAGTCAATATGATTGAAGAAGACGACAATGAAGAAGAATCATTCAAGCAAGAGGGTAATTCCGATCCAGACTACTCAGAACAAGAAGATAAACCTCATATGAGTTCATTCTTTGCTTAAAATAAAAGGAACGATAAATGGACATGAAGTTCTTATTTTGCATGATGATGGTAGTACACATGATTTCATTTCTGAAAAGGCACTTAGAGCATTAAATCTTCATTCTTCACCTACGCACTATAAATTCAAAGCAGCATTTATTGGAACAAAGTATAATTGCATGCAAGAGGTGAAAGGTTTGGATTTATGCATCAAGCCTTTAACAGAAAAGAGGGATTTCTTAGTTGCACCTTTACAAGGGGTAGATATAATTTTGGGTATGCCTTGGAGACACATGTACAACCCTATTATAGACTATGACACTCATAGCATTTCTCTAAGGAAAGACAATGAAAATATTATCCTCCAGTGTCTAGTCAAAGGAGAAATGAGTTCTTTGTTGAGTCACACTCAAGCAAAGAGAGCTCTAAGAAAAAGAGACAAGACTTATATGGTATGGGTTAACCAGCTTGATGCTGAGTCTGACACATCCAAAAGTCCAAAGTTTAATCTTTTTATCTCCAAATTTAGTGACTGTTTCATGGAAGATCTACCTCCAGGATTACCTAAGTCTAGGCCTGAGGATCATAGTATTGACTTATTGCCTGGAAATTCTCCGCCTTGTAAAGCTCCCTATAGAGTTAACAATTTAGAGCAAAAAGAAATCCAAAACCAAATCGAAGACTTGCTAGAGAGAGGCCTTATTCGACCTAGTAGTTCACCTTTTGGAGCTCCAGTACTTCTTGTTAAGAAGAAGAACGGAACTTACCGAATGTGTGTAGACTATCGTGCATTGAATAAGATTACTGTCAAGAACAGATATCCTATTCCTAGGGTAGATGATCTTCTTGACAAGCTTAGAGGATTAAAGATCTTTAGCAAGATTGACCTAAAGTCTGGGTATCATCAAGTTCGTATGACTGAATCTGACATTTTCAAGACAGCTTTTAGAACCCAAACTGGTCATTATGAGTTTTTGGTTATGCCATTTGGTTTGACTAATGCTCCAGCTACTTTCAGCCGTATGATGAATCGCATATTTCTTAAGTTTCAAAGTTTTGTTATATTGTTCTTTGATGACATTCTTGTTTTCAGCAAGGATCGACAAGAGCATGAACAACACTTGGAACAAGTGTTCAACCTTTTGAGAGAAAATGAATTGTATGTCAATCTTGAAAAGAGTTCTTTCTTTTAAGAAGAGATTAAATACTTAGGTCATATAGTGTCGGCGGCGGCTGAAGGGATTCGTGTAGATCCTAAGAAAATTGAGTGTATAGCTGCTTGGCCTACGCCTAGAAACATACATGACCTTAGATCTTTTCTTGGCCTATGTAGTTATTATAGGAAGTTCGTCAAGAATTTTGCTTATATTGCTTATCCTTTGACTGAATTCCTTAAGAAAGCTACAAATTTCAATTGGACTGAAAAGCAAGATAAATCTTTTGCAACACTCAAGAATGCTTTAACACAAGCACCAGTTCTAACACTACCTGATTTTCAAAGACCATTCTTTATAGTAGTGATGCTAGTGGCAAAGGATTTGGAGCTGTGCTTATGCAAGACAACCATCCTATTGCTTATCAGAGTAGAAAGCTTAAGCCTACAGAGCAAAATTATAGCATATATGACAAGGAATTAGCAACAGTAGTGCATGCTTTGAAAATCTGGAAGCATTACCTAATGGGTTCTGAATTTCTCATCAAGACAGATCAACAAAGCATTAGGCATTTGCTTACGCAACCCCTTATTTCAGATAGGCACATCAAATGGGCATCTTTCATTCAAAGTTTCCAACCTATGATTCAATACCAACCTGGAAAAGAAAATTTTGTTGCCGATGCTTTGAGTCGATGACCAAATATCAACAACATTTCCATTATTGAAAGTGAACCATTTGTACTTATGAAAGAAACTTATGAAGTTGATCCAGATTTTTCTGAAATATGGATCAAATTGCGTGAAAACAATTAGACACCTCAAGGAAGTTATTCTCATAATGATGGCTATCTTTTCTTTGAGAAAAGATTGTGTGTTACTCAACCTTATAGACAACTTGTCTTAGAAGGGATGCACCAACCACCATTTGTGGGACATAGAGGAGTTTCCGCAACACTTCAAGTAGATTCTCGAGAATTCTTTTGGCCTCATTTGAAGAATGATGTAACATTTGCCAAGCAATTAAAAGCTACAAAGGCAAAGCTTTAGGATTGCTTATGCCTCTACCCATTCCTGATAAACCATGGGAACAAGTGTCTATGGACTTCATTACTGGCTTTCCTACTACTTCCAGTCATCATGACATGATTTGGACAATAGTGGACAGGTTTAGTAAGCAAGCCTATTTCATTCCATGTAAAAAGACACTAACTTCTCAGCAAGCCGCGAACATATTTGTCAAGCAAATCTTTGTTCATCATGGACTACCCAAAGTGATAGTTTCTGATAGAGATTCTAAATTTTGTAGTCACTTTTGGGTTGCTCTTTTCTCAAACTTAGGCACTAAGATTTTTCCACGGCTTTCCATCCGGAATCGAATGGACAGACCGAAGTCACAAATAGCACTATCTTAGATATGCTTAGAGCCTATGTTTCCCAGCAACCTAGTGCATGGGATAAGTACATACACTTACTCCAATTTTCTTATAATAATACTCCTCATACTGCTACTGGTCGAGCACCATTTGAGATTATCTATGGTAGAGCTTTGCCTATTCCGGCTACTAGACTCTCTCAATTTTATCTGAAGTGCGTGATTGTATTGCAAGAGCTCAAGAGAAGTATACAACTCAAGCAAATAGGAAGCGTAAAGATTTTTCATTTCAAGAAGGTGATTATGTACTTTTGAGAATTGAAAAACGTCGATTAAAGAGTGTGGAAAAATTCCTTGCAGTGAAGCTAGCGCCTAGATATTATGGGCCATTTAAAATCCTTCTAAAGATTAATGATGTGGCCTATAGACTAGAGCTTCCATCTAATTGGAATATCCACAATTCTTTTCATATCCATCTCTTGAAACCTTTTCGAGGAACACTTCCTACTCACCCAACATATGAGGAACCACCTCTTATTGAAGGAGAGGAAGAAGTACTAGTTCCGAGGCTGATGCTATCATTGACCAAGAGAACAACAACAAGAACAGGTAATCAATACTTCAAATATCTTTTGACTTTTAAGAATCATCCTCAAGAAGATGCTAAATGGATGCCTCAGAAATTTTTCCGAGTTTACCCTGAAATTCTTCATTCTTTTCAAACCCAACAAATCTGCAATTGAGGACAATTGCAAACTCAAGCAAGAGGGATATCATGAGAATATATTTTAAGTCCTCTAGAAAAATATTATTTATCCCCTCTTGAGTGACGCCTAGGTTACTCTTGCGTCATGCCGGCTAGGTTAATATCGTGGGTGATACCACTATAAATATTAATATGTGCAGTATATGACGTATGTTTGAGGCCATCTATGATTATTTCAGTTAGGTTTGTATGGCAGGGTGATTCCTGGGGTACTTACGCCTAGTAGTCATGAGTTGGTTATGATTTGTGCCTGTTTAATATTTGTGGGATTAATTTAATTATTAATTGGGCTTATATTTTCAGGTGATGAAGACTATGGGAATTGAAGAGTTTACTTTGGAAGAAATGTCTTGGTTTATCACATTTCATTTTTGGCAAGCATAGTAGCTTGCAACCTTAGCAAATGATTTTTCCATTTTGAACTTTAGGAAAGATACATTTATAATGTGGAATTTATTAAAGCCTATGGCTTTACTCTAGTCCCAATATTATACACTCTATTTTTGTTAAAGAAGAGTGCCGTTCTCTCTAAAAGCACATTTTGTATATTTTGGGGGCTATGGCCTAATTTTGGTGGAAAGAAAGCTAATAAAGAAATACTCTTGTGTGGGGGAAGGCCACGCACAAGAGGGGGGAAGATTGCACCCAACATGGTCTATTGAGCTAAGTATTTTAATTTTGTTAAGTGTTTGAATTTCAATTGATTTGATTTAGTTGAAGCTTGTAAAGCATTGGTTTTTATGGTTGAATCAATTCTTGTGAATTCTCTACTCTTCCACAATCTATCCTAGAATAAGATTCCGGTTGCATACACATCCATATCCACATCCATACATTCACATCCACATTCATACATCCACATCCACATCCACACATCAATTTCCACATCCACATCCACATCCATACATCCATTTTCACATCCACATTCATACATCCATATCCACATCCACATCCAGATCCATACATCCATTTCCACATCCACATTCACATCCATACATCTATTTTCACATCCACATTCATACATCCATATCCACATCCACATCTCCATTCACATTCATACATCCACATCCCCATTCACATTCATACATCCACATCCACATCTACATTCATACATCCACACATCCCCATTCACATTCATACATCCACATCCACATCCACATCCACATCCACATCCACATCCACATCCACGTCCACATCCATACATCCACATCCACATTCATACATCCACATCCACACATCCATTTTCACATCCACATCCACATCCACATCTATACATCCACATCCACACATCCATTTTCACATCCACATCCACATCCATATATCCATCCACATCCACATCTATACATCCATTTTCACATCCACAATCACATCCATATATCCATTTTCACATCCACATTCATACATCCATATCCATATCCAAATCCACATCCACATTCATGCATCCACATCCCCATTCACATTCATACATCCACATCTACATCCACATCCACATCCCCATTCACATTCATACATCCACATCCACATCCACATCGACATCCACATCTACATCTACATTCATACATCCACACATCCACATTCACATTCATACATCCACATCCACATCCACATTCATACATCCACATCTATCCCTTTACATCTATCTGATTCCTATCACATCTCATCACATCTATTTATAGAATGTAAGAGAATTCTAATTTTTTGATATAAAGATTCTTTGCGCATCTAATTAGGCATAAAGACAACTTTAGTAGGAATAACACTTTTATAAAAATCCTTTTATGCATCTATTTAGACATAAATTCAATTTTAAGGAAAATAACACTTTCGAATTAAAAATAAACCTTTTATGCATTTTACTATGCATAAAGTCTATTTTAATGAGAATAACACTTTCAATATAAAAATAAATCTTTTATGCATCTATCTATGCATAAATTCAATTTTAAGGAAAATAATACTTTTGAAATAAAAATAAATCTTTTATGCATCTTTCTATGCATAAATTCAAAATTGATGAAAATAACTCTTTTTAATTAAAAATAAAATTCTTTATGCATCTATTTATGTATAAAATCAAAATTGATGAAAATAACTCTTTTGAATTAAAAATAAAATTATTTATGCATAAAATCAAAATTGATGAAAATAACTCTTTTTAATTAAAAATAAAATTCTTTATGCATCTATTTATGCATAAAATCAAAATTGATGAAAATTATCTCTTTTGAATTAAAATAAAACTCTTTATGCATCTATTTATGCATAAAATCAAAATTGATGAGAATAACACTTTTGGATTAAAATAAATTCTTTATGCATCTATTTATGCCAAAAATCAAAATTGATGAAAATAACTCTTTTGAATTAAAAATAAAATTCTTTATGCATCTATTTATGCATAAAATCAAAATTGATGAGAATAACACTTTTGGATTAAAATAAATTCTTTATGCATCTATTTATGCATAAAATCAAAATTGATAAAAATAACTCTTTTGAATTAAAAATAAAATTCTTTATGCATTTATTTCTGCATAAAATCAAAACTGATGAGAATAACACTTTTGGATTAGAATAAATTCTTTATGCATCTTTCCATGCATAAATCCAATTTAGTAGGAATTACACATTTAGAATAAAAGAATTTCTCTTATGCATCTAATTTATGCATAAAATCCATTTATGATGAAAATCACACTTTTAATATAAAAAAATCGTTTATACATATGTTTATGCATACAAATCATTTATGATGAAAATCACTCTTTTAATATAAAAGAATTTCTTTTATGCATCCATTTATGCATAAAAGTCATTTATGATGAAAATAACACTTTTATAATCAAAATAACAATTTCAATATGCTTCCTTCTATGCATAGAATTTAATTCTAAAGAAAGTAACACTTTTTTAATAAAATATTTTTAGTATGCATTTTTCTATACCTAAGAGGAAAAATAACACTTTAAGAATACTTATACGATGGGAATTACTCTTTTTGAATAAAAAAATAAAACTTATTTTACACAATTTTAGAAAATTTTGCCATAACCTCCTTTGTATGGCTGACCATTTTTCAATTTTTAACTCTCTAAAATTAATTAGAACTTCACCAAGAGTATTCAAATCATTCTTATGTAAACATTTTCTACTTATCAAAGAGAAACATTATGGAAAACTTGATTTTATCCATTAATCATTCATCTAGAATAAAGAATGGTTGGATTTACTAAAGAAGAGAGGGGAATGCCTTTTTCAATGAGGCATAACATCATATTCATTTTAGAGAAGATAAAAATCATAAAAAACCATATAATGAATAGAAAAGAGAAGAATCTCCAACTTACAAAGGAATTTGAGAGCTTTCCTTTGGCTTGATGGTTTGAGGGATCTACTCTTGTTTGAAACAAGAGTGGCCAGAAGAGGGAAGGTAAAAAACTAATGAACTATGAGTAAATTCATAGTTTTTGGCTCTTGGGAGAAGCAAGGTAACAGTGCAAAAACACTATTAAGCTTCAACAAAGGGGGAGGCTTCTATTTATAGGAAAAAGTGAGCTTCTAACCAAGCCAACTGATTCTAGAATTTTCCAGATCAGTTTGGTCAATTTTTGACCATTTTTGTGTCAGTTTAGTCCACTTTTTGGATCTAGTTGAAACAGGAGAGAGGAGAGATAAAAATATCTCATTAAAACTCTCCCACACATGTGAAATAGGCGCCTCCTTCATGAGGGGAATTCCCCCTATTGAGGTGTCAAAAATGCATCATTTCTTCTAAATATCTCTCTTTTTAAACTATTAACCTTGTCCTTAGTCAACTCTTCATCTTATGTGAGTATTTACTCATTTTTGGAAATCATATGCAGGTTTAGTAAGCAGGCTCATTTCATTCCCGTGCGTAAGACGATCAAAGTTGATCATATGGTGAAGTTGTTCATGAAATTGTATTTGTGACCTGTTTATAAATGACTGTTTTATGTCAAGAATGCTGGGGAAGCATTTTGACCGTCTTGTGATTAAGGTCGTGGAGACCTAATTGATAAAGTTGCAACAGCTGACGGAGAGTCAACGGAGGACGTCTCACGTAGCATGGTCGACTGAGGTCTTGACCAGCCTCGATTCGATTTAAATGGTGAGCTTCCGGTACGGTGGATGAGGAACTAAGAAAGCGGCCTATGAGTGAAGCGCTAGGTGACCTGCGAAGGATCCTAGAGGGTACTGACCATACGGTGCTCGGGCTCTAGGTCGCCGAAGATACCCACACGTGACTGATGCCATAATGTGAAAGTACCACAGAATACCAAACAAAAAGCTTGATAAAACACTAAATACCACCAAAAAGAACATAATCAACCAATGAAAACCTTAAAAAAACTAAAAATTATAAACAAAAATGTGAAAGAGAGAATACTGTAAGAAAACAAAAAACAAATCAATACTATGATTTATTGCTTAATGTATCATGATTTTAAAGTGTAAACTGCAAGACAAAATCTCATAAAGTTTGAAATATATAAAAATAATATTTTATATAAGACTATAAATAAAAATAATCTCTACAATATAATACAAATACAAATCATGAATTCATAATGAACTCTCGTCTTTCACATTATCCCTCATCAGTCCACATGACTTATTCCACATTCCATTCATATGTGTACTCATTGTCATCCAAGCATATTATTTTCCATCTCATCACCTCAGATTCATTCACATCACATATCATTTATTCACATCCCAATTCACATGTCATCACATCTCATCCATTCACTCATATCGACGTCACATCATTTCACATACACATTCACATTCATTATTCTACATACACATCCACATTCGTACATCCACATCCATACATCCACTTCCACATCCGCATTCATACATACACATCCATATCCACATCCATACATCCACATCCACATTAATACATCCACATCCACATCCACATCTACATTCACATCCATACATCCATATCCACATCCACATCCACATCCACATCCATTTCCACATCCACATCCACATCCACATTAATACATCCATATCCACATTAATACATCCACATCCACATCCACATCTACATCTACATTCATACATCCATATCCACATCCACATCCAGACATCCATTTTCACATCCACATTCACATCCATACATCCATTTTTACATCCACATTCATTCATCCATATCCACATCCACATCCACATTCATACATCCACATCCCCATTCACATTCATACATCCACATCCACATTCACATCCACATCCACATCTACATTCATACATCCACACATCCCCATTTACATTCATACATCCACATCCACATCCACATCCACATCCATACATCCACATCCACATCATCCATTCATCCATCTACATCAACCCACATCATTCACACATCAAACCACATCATCCATACATCAATCTACATTAACCTACATCATTCACATGTCAAACCACACCATCCATTCACATCCGATTCACATGCCGTCATTCATTCACATCCCTTATCATTCATTCATATCACGATTCACATTTCTTCACATCCTATACCATTCATTCACATCCTATACCATTCATTCACATCCTAATTCACAGGACATCACATCCATTCATCCATTTTTGTTTATCTAATTCAAATCACTTCCATCCATCCATTTACATCTATCTGATTCCTATCGCATCTCATCACATCTATTTATAGAATGTAAGAGAATTCTAATTTTTTGATATAAAGATTCTTTACGCATCTAATTAGGCATAAAGACAACTTTAGTAGGAATAACACTTTTATAAAAATCCTTTTATGCATCTATTTAGGCATAAATTCAATTTTAAGAAAAATAACACTTTCGAATTAAAAATAAACCTTTTATGCATTTTACTATGCATTAATTCCATTTTAATGAGAATAACACTTTCAAAATAAAAATAAATCTTTTATGCATTTTACTATGCATAAATTCCATTTTAATGAGAATAACACTTTCAAAATAAAAATAAATCTTTTATGCATCTATCCATGCATAAATTCAATTTCAATGAAAATAATACTTTCGAAATAAAAATAAATCTTTTATGCATCTTTCTATATGCATGAAATCAAAATTGATGAAAATAACTCTTCTGAATTAAAAATAAAATTCTTTATGCATCTATTTATGCATAAAGTCAAAATTGATGAAAATAACTCTGTTGAATTAAAAATAAAATTCTTTATGCATTTATTTATGCATAAAATCAAAATTGATGAAAATAACTCTTTTGAAATAAAAATAGATTTCTTTATGCATCTTTCTATACATAAAATCAAAATTGATGAAAATAACTCTTTTGAATTAAAAATAAAATTCTTTATGCATTTATTTATGCATAAAATCAAAATTGATAAAAATAACTCTTTTGAAATAAAAATAGATTTCTTTATGCATCTTTCTATGCATAAAATCAAAATTGATGAAAATAACTCTTTTGAATTAAAAATAAATTCTTTATGCATAAAATCAAAATTGATGAAAATAACTCTTTTGAAATAAAAATAGATTTCTTTATGCATCTTTCTATGCATAAAATCAAAACTGATGAAAATAAATCTTTTGAAATAAAAATAGATTTCTTTATAACACTTTTGGATTAAAATAAATTCTTTATGGATCTTTCCATACATAAATCCAATTTAGTAGGAATTACACTTTTAGAATAAAAGAATTTCTCTTATGCATCTAATTTATGCATAAAATCCTTTATGATGAAAATCACACTTTTAATATAAAAATAAATCTTTTATGCATATGTTTATGCATACAAATCATTTATGATGAAAATCACACTTTTAATATAAAAAAAATCTTTTATGCATACAAATCATTTATGATGAAAATCTTTTAATATAAAAAAAATATTTTATGCATAAGTTTATGCATACAAATCATTTATGATGAAAATCACACTTTTAATATAAAAAAAAATCTTTTATGCATAAGTTTATGCATACAAATCATTTATGATGAAAATCACTCTTTTAATATAAAAGAATTTCTTTTATGCATCCATTTATGCATAAAAATCATTTATGATGAGAATCACACTTTTAATATAAAAGATATCTTTTATGCATATGTTTATGCATACAAATCATTTATGATGAAAATCACTCTTTTAATACAAAAGAATTTCTTCTATGTATCCATTTATGTATAAAATCATTTATGATGAATATAAAACTTTTATAATCAAATTAACAATTTCAATATGCTTCCTTCTATACATAGAATTTCAATATGCTTCCTTCTATGCATAGAATTTAATTCTAAAGAAAGTAACACTTTTTAATAAAATATTTTTAATCTGCATTTTCTTATACCTAGGATAAAAATTAACACTTTAAGAATACATATATGATGGGAATTACTCTTTTTGAATAAAAAAAGAAAAAATTATTTTACACATTTTTAGAAAATTTTGCCATAACCTTCTTTGTATGGCTGACCATTTTTCAATTTTTAACTCTCTAAAATTAATTAGAATTTCACCAAGAGTATTTAAATCATTCTAATCTAAACATTTTCTACTTATTTAAGAGAAACATTATGAAAAACTTGATTTTATCCATAATCATTCATTTAGGATAAAGAATGGTTGGATTTACTAAAGAAGAGAGGGGAATGCCTTTTTTTAATGAGGCATAACATCATAATCATTTTAGAGAAGACAAAAATCATAAAAATCCATAAAATGAAATAGAAAAGAGAAGAATCTCCAACTTACAAGGAGAATTTGAAAGCTTTCCTTTGACTTGATGGTTTGAGGGATCTACTCTTGTTTGAAACAAGAGTGGCCACCAATCTTTAGAAGAGGGAAGGAGATGGGCAATCCTTAAGTTGGTGCTGCCCAAATCCCTAACATCTGAAGCATTTGTTCTCGGTTCGAAGTTCTTCCCTTTGCATTCTGGAGAGAGCCGGAGTTCCTGAGAATGTACTTCGGGGAAAAGGTCTTCCTTCATTTCTGAAGCTTCCCGTCTCCACATTCTGGTTAGGACCTTGGTGTCTCTTTGGAGGCAGAAAGTTGGATAAACTTCCTGGTGTCTAAAATCTCTTGAAGGATGAGGGAGCTGGCTTTGGTGGGACTTTTACGATGAAGGCTTTGGAAAAGTCCTTCGCCATTTTGACAGCTTCAGCCATGGACACTGGCTTGGCATTTTTGACCAGTGTGTCCAAGGGTTTGTTCATTCCTCGAATGAATCTGGCCATGAGTTGCTCTTCATCTAGAGGTGGTGAATATTTAAGTAGAAGAGCGAAGGCCTGGTGATATTCCTCGATGGTTTTGCTCCCTTGCTTCAACTCTAAGAATTCGTTCATTTTGGTTTCCAAAAATCCAGGGGGACAAAATCTCTTCCTTAAATAGGTTTTTAAGATTGTTCCAGGACTGAGTATTTCTGTCCAGACAGTTGGTGTCACAATGGTTCCTCCATGCCACCCTGGTTGTTTCCACTATCTTCAGCCTGGCAGCAAGAGCCATTTTGCTTCGCTCATTGTAGCCGTTGACGTCAAAATATTCTTCCATGGCTTCCACCCATTTCTCCACAGCCTTTCTCAGGTTCTCCCCTTCTCCTTTGAAGGCTCCTTTGAAGGGTCCTGGTGACTGAGTTCTATGAAGAGCTTTGCGAACATCAGGGTCAAGCTCATCATCTTCAGAGAGGGTCTGGCTGATGGCCACGGTTTTCTCGTCTCATGATTCTGTCGAAAATGATATATTATTAAATTTTTATTTTTGATGTCATCCATGAGATTCTAAGACTTAAGAGATTAGGAAAACAATTTCTTAAACAAGACAAATGATCTTATTGGAGATCTATATGTCTGATAACAGATTTTTCTTTATCAGTTCGTCCATAAACAATCACTTATATAGCAGGAAATTTTTCTCTAGAAAATATTTTTTTATTTATATAAAAGTTTTAATATGTACATAGAGCAGCTTGGCTCCAGAAATCAAAATCTCCTCGGGAGACGCATAAGACGGCGGTACTGGGCCATAGCCATGCCCTGATACAAACGTTCACTTATTGCCAAGGGAGCTATTATCTTCTCCTTAGGTAAATTTCCAGTTTCATAATGAGGATCCTTGATCTCTCATGAGGGGGTAATCTACCCATCATTTTGTCCATTTGTCCAACTAGATTCTTGGTGAGTTTGGTCAAGGAAAAACTAGATTAGTTTTGGTAGTCTATTCTTTGGATTTAGCAACTGGAATTGGTTATGAAGTTTTTGTCTGATTCAGATCGAGAGAAGGACAATTAGGTTTAGTGTCCGTCCCTCACGTAGTCTATTCTTTGGATTTAGTAACTGGAATTGGTCATGAAGTTTTTGTCTGATTCAAATCGAGAGAGAGAAGGACAATTAGGTTTATTGTTCTCACCTCACGTAGTCTAACCAAATTCATTCGGTTTAGTTCTACAAGGGTTCCCTTCAACTAAACATCTAGATTTTGGGTAAATATCAATTTAGTGATTCTACCAATTAAAATATCCAAAGATATTCTTTATGCCACATAATTTCTCAGCCTTAATTCATTAGGTAGAATTATGGTGGAAATTCATCTTTTGACACTAAAATTTAATTCAAATCCATCTTTTCTTAAATATCATAAAATTTCTTCTTTTAACTAAAATATAAATACCTATTTTTTAAATAAACTTGAAATCCTTCTTTTTCTCATTTCAATGAGTGCAATCCAATTATCATGGGAATTCCTCTTTTACCATAAATTAAATATACTTAAATTTCTTCTTAAAAATTACATGAAAATATCCATTAATTTCATTAAGCTAAAAATTCCACTTTTCTCATTTAAACATTTGAATTCCAATATGATGGGAATTCCTCTTTTATCATTTAAACTTATCTATACAAAAAGATAAATTTAATTAAATTTTCTCTTAAAATTTAAATAAAATTCTCCATTAATTCCTTTACACTAGGAATTACACTTTCCTCATTTAAATAATTGAATTCCAATATGGTGGGAATTCCTCTTTCATCATTTAAACTTATCTATACAAAAAGATAAATTTAACTAGAATCCTTCTTTAATTTTTAAATAAAATATACATTACTTTAGCATCACAATTTTTCTCTTAGATCATTGGAATACATGGATTTCCATTGTCATGGGGATTACTCTGTTAACATAAAAATAGATTACAAGAAACTCCACTTTTTTCTAATTAACTATTTATGCATAAACATAAAAATCATTTTTTCCATGATTATAATGAGAATCATTCAATTAATCTAGGATGATTAATCCTAGAATATGGTAGGAAGTCCTCTTTTCATAATATAAATGAAAATGATTTATGTGTTTATTTTTTAGAAATTTTACCATAGCTCCGATGCTATTACTCATAATTCTCAATAATTTGAAATCATAAAGTTTAGTATTATTCATGTGATTAGAATAACCACTAATTGGATCATTATCCAATTATGGATTGATTCTTAATTTTACCATAAATTAAATAGCATAAAAGTATTAAAAAGCCATTATTTTGGCCTCTAATTAGACAAGCATAGAAATTACTTTTAGATTAGAGAAATGCTTCATGAGAAGCTTCATTCGATTTGAGAATAGGCCATCATAGGATTCTTTGGGGGAGAGAGAGAAATGCTTAAAAACCATTATGAATTAAGAATAAATGGAAATTTATGTGTTTCTTCATTACAATACATTAAAGAACTTCAATAGTATTCAAAAGCCATTCAAATTAATGCTTCTCAAGATTGAGAGGGGTTGAGAAGAGAAACATTTGGAGATTTAGGAAAAAGAAGACAATAATCCATACTTTGCCTCCTAAATTACTTGATTCCTTGATCACAGTAGAGGCCCCCAACCAATCAATTGGTTTGGTATGTTGTTGGAGTCTCCAAGGAAGATTGAAGAGAGAGAGAAGCTCCAATCTCTTTAATTTCTAGAGGGTTTTTAGAGGATAATAGAAAATAAGCTTAACTTAGAGTAATATCAGCATAGTTTAGTTCATAGATGAGAATACAAAGGAATGAGGGTCTATTTATAGGTGAGGGAGGCCACTAATTGAGTCCAACTGAGTTCTAGAATTTTTCAGCTTCAGTTTTTGGCTGAATTTGGACAAGTTTTGGACCAGTTTGGCTCCCTTTTTTATTTGGTTTGATTTAGGAGAGAGGAGAGATAAAAATATCCTATTATTTTTTGAGTTTAAAACTCTTCCACACATATGAAATAGGCGCCTCCTTGAAGGCCCCCCTTCTCCTTACCAATGTGTCAAAAATGAATGATTACTCCAAAATATCTCATTTTTTTATTAATACTTCATAGTTTTTAACTAATAAATCTAGTACTTAGTCAACTCTTCATCTTATGTGGGCATTTACTCATTTTTGGGTACTTTCGTTTATTCTTTGGATTTATCTTGTCCCAACACTTGGATTAATCTTATTGGTCCATAGGAACCTTAATTGGACCATAATCAATTTTTTTTTGAAAATCTTGACCCTTAGGCGAAGGTCTTCTAAATCAATTTTTATTAATTCCAATTGCACCTTGGAAAATCTACTTTGGTTTTGTGTTTGAGAAAAATATTTTTTTGATATCTGGAGAATTTATTTATCCAAAAATATCCCAATATTGATTTACCACTCTCTAGAAATTTTTATCTCACTAGAAAAAACTAGGAAAAATAACATTTTCTTGTATTCAAACACATAGAATGATTACAAGGGATTGAAGTAGAGGCTTAATCAATATTCAGCCCGAGGAGGAATCTTACATCCTCTCCCACTTGAAAAATGCGAGATATCCTCATCTCGCAAAGTGGGGATAATCCTTCGCCAACTCTTCTTCTTTCTCCCAGGTGGCATCTTCTAGAGGGAAGAACTTCCACTTTATTAAGAATTCTCTGAGGACTCTGCTCGTGAGAATCTTCTTCCGAATGTCAAGGATTTCTTGAGGTTGGAGTACCATCTGGCCTTGAGTCGGAGAGATCAATTGCTCATCATCAAGCACGTGACTCGGGCTAGGTACATATTTCTTAAGCAAGCTGACATGGATTACATTATGTACCTTGAGATGGACAGGCAGAAGAAGTTTGTAGGCTAGATTGCCCACTTTCTTAATGATAGCATACGGCCTACAGTATCTGGGAGAGAGCTTCTTGTACTTCCCTAAGGATAAGGTACTTCTTTTTGGTCGTACTCGAATGAAGATCATATCTGATTCTTCAAACTCTCTCTCAGATCTCTTTTTATCTACATACTGCTTTTGCCTGTCTTGGGCTGCTTTTAAATCTATACGGATTGATTGCATCTGCTGGTCGTCCATGTCATCAAGCATTTGTCTAGACATTTCGACTTAATGGATCAGACCAAGTCAATGGTGTAAGGCAATCTTGTCCATACAAAGCTTTGAAAGGACACATCCTAATGCTCCAATGATAAGAAGCATTGTAAGCAAATTTGACCAAATGCAGATGACTTAACCACTTCTTGGGTTCCCTACTCTGCTGCTGCAGCATGACCAAAGGGTATCTTCAATTACTTGATTCAACCCCTTTCCGTCTGGCCACCATCAGTTTCGGGGTGATAGGCTGTGCTGAGATCCAAGAAAGTTCCTACTGCTTCAAAGAATGCAGTCCAGAATTTTGATGATGTGAATTTGGGATCTCGGTTACTTACTATCCTCTTGGGTAAACCATGCAATCTCCTTAAGAAAAACTCTGGCAACATCCACTGCAGAGTATGTTTCTTTCACTAGAATTAGATGGGCAACAGTCTGTCAACTACCACAAAAATGGAGTTGTAACTGATTGCATTGAAGGTAATCCAGTGACAAAGTCCATACTTATGCAATACCAATTCATCTGTGGAATGTCTAGAGGGGTTGCTGTTTCTGGCATCTTGACTCTCTCTCCCTTGACTCTTTGGCACATCAAGCATTTTTGCACATGATCAAGTTCATCCTTTTTGAGTCCTAGCCAAAACAAGATTTTCTTGAGAGACATATAGGTTTTTATAAACCCTGGATGTCCAGCTATCAGGCTATCATGGGCTTCTCTTAGAATTCTTCCCTTTATTCCCACATCGTTGGGGATACATAGCCGATTATTATAATACATGCATCCTTCATCCAGTTTGTACCCAAGAACTCGACTCATTTCCTGAGGAGTCTTGTTTTCCTACATCAAAAGGGTAGCAATAGGGGCAAATAATTTGTCCTGCATGATTTTCTCCTTTTCTTCATTGATCAATGGATTTGACACCACTGTAATTGCAAGCAAGGAGGCTTTTTTGCTGAGCACATCTGCAACCACATTTTCTTTCCCCGACCGATACTTTATCTCAAAATCCAATTCCTGCAGGGTTTGCATCCATCTCCTTTGACGCATGTTGAGATCCCTTTGGGTGAAGATCCACTTCAAACTTTGATGATCTATCTATCAAGGTTCACCTTTGTCCCAAAAGATAATGTGTCCACAACTTTAGAGCATACACTACTGAGAGTAACTCCAAGTCATGGACGGCATAATTCCTCTCATGTGTTCTGAGTTTTTTGGATTCATAGGCACTACATGACCCTCCTGCATTAGAGCATCGCCTAAGGCAAATCCACTGGCATCAGTAACTACCTCAAAGGGTTTGGTAAAATCTGGTAATTTAAGAACAGGGTTGGTTACTAAGGCTGTCTTTAGCTTATCAAAGGCACTCTGACACATTGCAGTCCATTGAAAAAGTGTACTTTTCTTGAGAAGGTTAGTTAAGGGGGACGCTATCTAAGCATACCTTAATGACATACATAGCTTGCTTCTTTCTAAGCCCTTTTAATAATTTGGAAGCCTTGACTAAATGTAGCACTGGGGATCCGAAAATTCCAATTCCTTGAACTTTACTCCCATGAAGGTCAAGGAAAGAGATGGTTCCTTTGTGACAATGAATGTCAGTCTGATTCTTTTGGAGCCAATCCATTCCAAGGATTCCATCATATATTCCTAGGGGTAGGACTCTGAATTGGCACTCTTTTACGTTCACATCTAGGCTAAACTGAATAAGGTCAATCTCAAGGTGAGTGAAAAGAATCTTTCCCCAATGGCTAATTCCATTTGCATAAGTTTGCCTGTTTTTTGAATTAGGAGTAATTTACGCAGACATCTTGGGGAAATAAAAGAATGAGTACTGCCCGAATCAATCAAAAGCTTGAATTTCTTACCGTGAATGAGTACTGCCTGAATCAATCAAAAGTTTGAATTTCTTACCCTGGTACTCTACTGGAGTTTGGAGGACTGAGAATTGATGGTTATTCCCCTAATGCTCTATTGCTGCATAGATCCGTCCTTTCTCTTCCTCTACTTCCTCAGCTATGTACTGCTCTGGCTGCTGTGCAGTCTGAGGTGGAACTCTCTCTCTTTGCTTATTCCAATTCTGGGAGGAAATTCGGAGATTGCTTTGCATGGAGACTACAGGAGGCTCAACTGGCACTCTTCTCTTGGGTTACCTTGATTCTGGCGCGGGGGACCCTGATTGGGGACTGATATGAAGGAGTTTGTCTTGGAACTCTGGGACCCTGGATTCCTTGGCCCACCAAAGGAGATGGGCAATCTTAAGCTGGTGCCCAAATCCCTGACATCAGAAGCATTTGTTCTCGCTTCGAAGTTCTTCCCTTTGCATTCTGGAGAGAGCCGGAGTTCCTGAGAATGTACTTCAGGCGAAAGGTCTTCCTTCATTTCTAAAGCTTCCCGTCTCCACATTCTGGTTAGGACCTTGGTGTCACTTTGGAGGTAGAAAGTTGGAAGAACTTCCCAGTGTCTGAAATCTCTTGAAGGATGAGGGAGCTGGCTTTGGCGGGACTTTTACAATGAAGGCTTTGGCAAAGTCCTTTGCCATTCTGATAGCTTCAGCAATGGACACTGGCTTGGCATTTTTGACCAGTGTGTCCAAGCGTTCGTTCATTCCCCGAGAATCAATCTGGACACCATGAGTTGCTCTTCATCTAGAGGTGGTGAATATTTAAGTAGAAGAGCGAAGGCCTGGTGATATTCCTTGATGGTTTTGCTCCCCTCCTTCAGCTCTAAGAATTCATTCATTTTGGTTTCCAAAAATCCAAGGGGACAAAATCTTTGCCTTAAATAGGTTTTAAGGTCGTTCCAAGACTGAGTATTTCTATCCAAAACGGTTGGTGCAACAATGGTTCTTCCATGCCACCCTAGTAGTTTCCACTATCTTTAGCCTGGCAAGAGCCATTTTGCTTCGCTCATTATAGTCGGTGACATCAAAATATTCTCCCATGGCTTCCACCAATTTCTCCATAGCCTCGCCCAAGTTCTGCCCTTCTCCTTTGAAGGGTCCGGGTGGCTGAGTTCTATGAAGAGCTATGCGAACGTCAGGGTCAAGCTCATCATCTTTAGAGAGAGGGTCTGGCTAACGGAGTTTCCTCGTCTCATGATTCTGCCAAAAATGATATTTTATTTTTGATATCATCCAGGAGATCCTAAGACTTAAAAGATTCGGAAAATAATTTCTCAACAAACAAGACAAATGATCTTATTGGAGATCTATGACATATGTCTGATAACAGATTTTTCTTTATCAATTCGTCCATAAACAATCACTTATACAGCAAGATTTTTTCTCTAGAAAAAATTTCTTTATTTATATAAAAGTTTCAATATGTACATAGAGCAGCTTGGCTCCAGAAATCAAAATTCTCATTTCAATGAGTGCAATCCCATTATCATGGGAATTCCTCTTTTACCATAAATTAAATCTACTTAAATTTTTTCTTAAAAATTACACGAAAATATCCATTAATTCCATTAAGCTAAAAATTCAACTTTTCTCATTTAAACATTTGAATTCCAATATGGTGGGAATTCCTCTTTCATCATTTAAACTTATCTATACAAAAAGATAAATTTAACTAAATTTTCTCTTAAAATTTAAATAAAACTCTACATTAATTCCTTTACACTAGGAATTATACTTTCCTCATTTAAATAATTGAATTCCAATATGGTGGGAATTCCTCTTTCATCATTTAAACTTATCTATGCAATAAGATACATTTAAGTAGAATCCTTCTTTAATTTTTAAATAAAATATACATTACTTTAGCATCACAATTTTTCTCTTAGATCATTGGAATACATGGATTTCCATTGTCATGGGGATTACTCTTTTAACATAAAAATGTATTACTAGAAATTTCTCTTTTTTCTAATTAACTATTTATGCATAAACATAAAAATTATTTTTTCCATGATTATAATGAGAATCATTCAATTAATCTAGGATGATTAATCCTAGAATATGGTAGGAAGTCCTCTTTTCATAAATGAAAATGATTAATCTAGGATGATTAATCCTAGAATATGGTAGGAAGTCCTCTTTTCATAATATAAATGAAAATGATAATGAGAATCATTCAATTAATCTAGGATGATTAATCCTAGAATATGGTAGGAAGTCCTCTTTTCATAATATAAATGAAAATGATTTATGTGTTTATTTTTTTAGAAATTTTACCATAGCTCCGCTGCTATTACTGATAATTCTCAAATAATTTGAAAGCATAAAGTTTAGTATTATTCATGTGATAGTTTAAAAAGAAATTCCTAAGGCGCATTAGAAATAAATTAGAATCTGCTCAAAGACCTTAGCCTAAGGGTCCAGATTTTTTGAAAATTTTGGATTAAGGTTCTGAGGGACCAATAAGATTAATCCAAATGTAGGGAGGAGATAAACTAAAGAAATAAAGAAAAACCCCCCAAAAATGAGTAAATGCTCACATAAGATGAAGAGTGGACTAAGGACAAAGAAAATAGTTAAAAAACTGATTTTTGACACCTCAGGGGGAGGCTTCTATTTATAGGAAAAGTGAGCCTCTAACCAAGCAAACTGATTCTAGAATTTTCCAGATCAATTTGGTCAATGTTTGACCATTTTTGGGTCAGTTTAGCTTACTTTTTGGATCTAGTTGAAACAGGAGAGAGAAGAGATGAAAATATCTCATCATTTTTTAGTTTAAAACTTCTCCGCACATGTGAAATAGGTGCCTCCTTCATGAGGGGAGATCCCCACACTGAGGTGTCAAAAATGCATTATTTCCTCTAAATATCTCTTAATTTTTAACTAATAAACCTTGTACTCAGTCAACTATTCATCTTATGTGGGCATTTACTCATTTTTGGGGGGTTTTTCTTTTATTCTTCAATTTATCTCCTCCCTACATTTGGATTAATCTTATTGGTCCAAAGGAACCTTAATTGGAGCATAATTCTAAAATTTTTGAAAATCTAGACCCTTAGGCTAAGGTCCTTTATACCTATTTTTAATTAATTTCAATTTCACATTGAAAAGTTCTTTTTGAATTTCTGTTTTAGGGGAAATCATTTTAGCCACTAGGAGGATTTTTATATCCAATAATATCTCAATTTTGAATTTTCTCTCTCTAGATATTTTCTCTCTCCAGGCCAAAACAGGGTAAAGCAGGATCTTTCTTTTATTTCTAAGAGGGGAATAATTATAAGATCTGAAGGGGAGGTACTACTGTTGAAATATACAAGTTTAATGGTGTTTATACATTGTTACTCTGCTCTCCTGTCCTGAGACATTTACATTGAATTTTTTAATAATTCAATTGTTTTTGGGCTAATCCTCTCCAAAGAAACTGGTGGCCACTCGTGCTTCAAACAAGAGTAGAACCCTCAATCCCTTAAGCCAAATCAAAGCTTACAACTCCATGAAAGCTAAATTTTCTTACTTTTTTAATTTTAAGTCTATGGTTTTCTTGATTTTCTTGTTTTATAGTTGCTTGAATTAAATTCAAATGCTATGCCTTTGAGGCAAAGGCCACCCCCTTCTCTTCTTTACAATTCAGACTTTCTTAATCCTAGAAAGATTAGTTAAATTATCAATTAAACTTTTCTTATTGTTTACTCTCTTGAATTCTAAAAATTGAGTAGATTAGAGTCCTATACATCTAGATTGGGTTAATTAGAATGATAAAAATGAGAAATGGTCAGCCATACAAAGGAGGTTATGGCAAAGTTTTCAAAAATTTTTTGGAAAAGAAAGTTTGTTTTTATGTTATTCCAAAAGAGTAATTCCCACTGTTTGTGCATTCTAAAATAAATATTCTAATTACTTCACGTACATATTCACCTATGAATATGCATGGATATCACTGATATTAATTATTAAATTAATTTCTATGCATAGAAAGATGCATAATGGATTTTTTTAATTATAAAAGTGTTATTTTCATTAAATTTAATTTCTATGCATAGAAAGATGCATAATGGAAATTCTTTTAATATAAAAGTGTTATCCTCATTAAAATTGATTTTATGCATAGAAAGATGCATAAAGGATTTATTTTTATTTCAAAAGTGTTATCCTCATTAAAATTGATTTTATGCATAGAAAGATGCATAAAGGATTTATTTTTATTTCAAAAGTGTTATCCTCATTAAAATTGATTTTATGCATAGAAAGATACATAAAGGATTTATTTTTATTTCAAAAGTGTTATAAATTGATTTTATGCATAGAAATATGCATAAAGGATTTATTTTTATTTCAAAAGTGTTATCCTCATTAAAATTGATTTTATGCATAGAAAGATGCATAAAGGATTTATTTTTATTTCAAAAGTGTTATCCTCATTAAAATTGATTTTATGCATAGAAAGATGCATAAAGGATTTATTTTATTTCAAAAAGTGTTATCCTCATTAAAATTGATTTTTATGCATAGAAAGATGCATAAAGGATTTATTTTTATTTCAAAAGTGTTATTCTCATTAAAGTTGATTTTTATGCATAAATAGATGCATAAAAGGATTTTTATAAAAGTTTTATTCCCACTGAAGTTGATTTTTATGCATAAATAGATGCGTAAAGAATCTTTATAACAAAATTAGAATTCTCTTAAATTCTATGAAATAGATGTGAATGAATGGATGGATGTGATGTGAATAGAGGTGATGAGATGTGAGGTGAATAGATGTGATGAGATGTGATGTGAATCAAATTAGATGTGATGTGAATGTGAATGAATGGATGTGATGAGATGTGATGTGAATCAAATTAGATGTGATGTGAATGAATGGATGGATGGATGTGATGTGAATAGAGGTGATGAGATGTGAGGTGAATAGATGTGATGAGATGTGATGTGAATCAGATGGATGTGAATGAATGGATGGATGGATGTGATGTGAATAGAGGTGATGTGATGTGAGGTGAATAGATGTGATGAGATGTGATGTGAATCAGATAGATGTGAATGAATGGATGAATGGATGTGATGTGCAGTGAATAGATGTGATGAGATGTGATGTGAATCAGATAGATGTGAATGAATGGATGGATGGATGTGATGTGATGTGAATAGATGTGATGAGATGTGATGTGCAGTGAATAGATGTGATGAGATGTGATGTGAATGAGATAGATGCGAATGAATGGATGGATGTGATGTGAATAGAGGTGATGTGTGTGAGGTGAATAGATGTGATGAGATGTGATGTGATGGATGGATGGATGGATGTGAGGTGAATAGATGTGATGAGATGTGATGTGAATCAGATAGATGTGAATGAATGGATGGATGGATGTGAGGTGAATAGATGTGATGAGATGTGATGTGAATCAGATAGATGTGAATGAATGGATGGATGGATGTGAGGTGAATAGATCTGATGAGATGTGATGTGAATCAGATGGATGTGAATGAATGGATGGATGGATATGATGTGAATAGAGGTGATGAGATATGAGGTGAATAGATGTGATGAGATGTGATGTGAATTAGATAGATGTGAATGAATGGATAAGATGTGATGTCATGTGAATCAAGATGATAAATGAATGATATGGGATGTGAGTGGATGTATGTGAAAGAATGGATGTGAATGTGTATATGAAGAATGGATGTAAATGAGTATGTGAAAGAATGGATGTGATGAAAATGGATGTGAATGTGTATGTAAAGAATGGATGTGAATGAAAATGGATGTGAATATGTGAAAGAATGGATGTGAATATGTGAAAGAATGGATGTGAATGAGTATGTGAAAGAATGGATGTGAATGAGTATGTGAAAGAATGTATGTAAAGAATGGATGTGAATGAGTATGTGAAAGAATGGATGTGAATGTGTATGTGAAGAATGGATGTGAATGAGTATGTGAAAGAATGGATGTGAATATGTGAAAGAATGGATATAGATGTGTATGTGAAAGAATGTGATGTGATGTAAAGAGATGTGATGTGACATGAATATATGTGGATGTGAAGTGATAGATATGAATGTATGGATAGATGTGAGAAGTCGTACTACATGTGAACGATTGGATGGATGTGGATGAATAAGATGAGATGTGTATGAATGAGATATGATGTGGATAGAAGTGATGTGATATAATGTGGATAGAATGTATGCGATGGGATGGTTATGCGAATGTATGTGGTGGATATGAACGAATGAATGTGATGGATATGAATGAATGTGATGTGATGTAAATGGAGATAGATGTGATGTGTGATGTGAACGAATATGATGTGATGAGATGTGGATATGGGTAGATACGAGTGGATGAGATCTAATGTGGATAAATGAGAAAAGATGTGATGAGATGGAAAATGATGTGATGAGAATGGGAATACATATGAAATAAATGAGAATTGATGTGGAACAATATGGAAAGACGAGAGTTTGTTATAGAAACTTTATTTATGACTTGTTTTTAAATGACTGTTTTATGTCAAGAATGCTGGGGAAGCATTTTGACTGTCTTGTGAATGAGGTCGTGGAGACCTAATCTGATAAAGTTGTAATAGCTGACAGAGAGTCAATGGAGGATGTCTCATGTAGCAAGGTCATCCGAGGTCTTGACCAGCCTCGATTCGATTTAAATGGTGAGCTTCCAGTACAGTGGATGAGGGACCAAGGAATCGGCCTATGAGTGAAGCGCTAGGTGACCTGCAAAGGATCCTAGAGGGTGCTGACCATACGGTGCTCGGGCTCTGTGTCGCTGAAGATACCCATACATACCTCAGGGAAGATATTGGAACAAGGAGTAAGAGATGTGTTTTGTATTCCGGCATGGATCTGGTTGATTGACCTTGCTAGTCCTTAACGGATGAGTCCATGGCTCTTTTATATGGATATGTTGGTTGATCTTGCTGATCTTCAACGGAGATTCCATTTTGATTTTTATAATTGAAAATATTCCCGATTACTATGAGCTAGGAACTATCAAAAAGGCCCCTGAGTGGACTAGTGGTGAGCGTTCTGGTTTGCCAATGATGCCATAGGTACACCGATGAAGGAAAAATTGGAAATTAGGATTGAACTGGATAATTTGGAATTTTATGATCAGTGATACTATAGTTTCATTAAAAGATTGTTTTTAAAGATAGCTGAATCTATGAAAAAGGCAATTTCATATTGGGTGTGTAAGTGGTGTGACTAGTTTTAAGTTTGCATGAATATCCGACTAGGGAGCCTGGGAACTCTTTTCCCTGGTACTCGGGACAAAACCTAACCAAATTCTTAAATGGATCCCATCACTACAGTGGTTGGCTAACCCATGAGACTGGCTGGACTGATGGATCCCTAAAATGAGACTCAATTATGTTATGGTACGATAGATGAAGTAAATCCCGGATAAAAAATTGTTCTATGGAAAAGAATCAATGGTTGTGCCTCTCAATGAGGAAAAAAGCATTGGTCTCTATGATCCAAGTGCAATCTTTTCCTTGATTTGACTATGGGACTTACGGGTTTGGTCAGATCAGTTCAATTAGTTAAGGCTTTTGACTACATTAGAGTAAAAATATCCTGGAGGAATTGCCCGTGCTTTCTGGGCAAGGGAAGTTTTTCTAGGTCAGGTTTTGGAAGAACCGAGGGATTAGTCTCTTGTCTGGATATCTGTGGGCAAGGCCCCGAGTGAGGGACCCTACCTTGCGCAAGAAGTGCTACTTCCACTGCTAGCACCCCTGAATTCATTGCATGGTGGGGACAGGAATCTTTCAGAGCAGGATTCCTATGGCCTGCTCAAACTCCATACGATCAAGTGGATCTCGCCAATTGAGGGCGTTCAATGGAGGGTCAATCTCCTCCTACTCTTCTGGTGGTGGCGGGAGGATTTCTTCGTCTTCCAAGGGTAGGGGGAGGGGATTTCGAGTGGCGGTTATGACGAAGGTGGAGTGGCTGGTCGATGATGACGAAGCTATGGTAGCGATTCTTGAGGTAAGGAATGGGGGAAGCCTGGCCAATGTTGAGGGTAAATGTGTTATGGATTTGGGTAGGCCTAAGTTGAGAGTTAAAGTGGTAGGTGAGGGAGGTGGAGTGGGAAGATGAGGGGGTGTAGAGGACTGTGAGGGGAAGAGAGGGAGTGTGGTGGTGCTAGGTGGGGGTAGGGGTGGGGGTGCTTGGGTGCTTGTGGTGGGGTGAGAGGAGCTAGGAGAAGGAGGTTGATGAGGGGAAGATGAAGGTGGGGGTTGCTGAGGGGGGTGGGTCCCCGGTGCTCTTCTGCCCGCTGTCATTGTCCTCATCTCAGTTAGTGCTGTCATGGCTTTTGGAGTGGAAAAAAGCTTTGGCATCAACGGCTTCTTCATGGGTGAACTCCATGGGGAATACCACATGCGAGTCATCAAACTACATGATGCATGTGGCCTAGATAACCTCCATCTATAAATGGTAGCGCTAGTACAAGATGATGAGGCCCTCTACTGAGAGGGAGTTCATAGCGCCCGAGGGATTTGTAACCAGCATAAATGATTTCCCAATCGATTCAATGTAGGAATTAGAGCCCTTCTACAATTTTGGGGGAGGAGTAAGGGTAAGGGCATAGCCCATCTGGCATGGCAAGATCTATGGGTTTAGTGTGTTTGGTTTGCTGCTGGCCGTCGCAAAGGAGATGGGCCCAGTTTAGAAGGTTTTCTTAGAGAGGATGGATAGGGAGGTCAAAAAAGATGGAGGGGTGGGAGAAAGAGAGCTATCCTTTAAAGAAGAGGGTGGCTAGGAGCGAGATGCTATGGGGTGGGAGTTTGGCTAGTATATAAGAGAAGGTGGTTTGGGATAGGGGTTCATCAATAAAGATATCATGTTTTAGTAGGTTAAGGCGTATGGTTTAGAAATTGAGCTCAAGGGTTTGTGAGAGGTTCTAGGGAGGAATGGCCAGGAGCGGGAGTTCAGTGGCGGTGTCAACCATCAGCGCATCAACCTTTCTTTTGACCGCATTGGGGATAGGGCTAGAGGGGGGGTGTTGGGTTGCCCGTGCTTCAGGCGGCTTCCAGTTGGACAGTTTTATGATGGAGGGCCTCCTTTGTGACGTCACGTTAGTGTTGGAAGTCAAGGTTGGTTTTGGTGATTGTTTCTTTAGCTTGGGATGCCTTTTGGTAGAGGTCCTATGCTATATATTGGGCGAGGGATAGTTCATGCAGGGCCTGCTACTTTGCTTCTTGTGCTCCCTAGAGTTCACTTTGAAGCTCTAAAAGGAAGGAGAGAGTGCTGGCCAATATCCGCTCTTTGTCCTCCAGGGCCTATTGGAGGTTGATATTGGCGATGGTGGCATTATAGAGAGCCTCCTAGCTTTCCTGGTGGGTCTTTGCAAGCAACATTTGTTGCTACAGTTCATCATCTGTGTGATATGCTCATGGGCCAAACGGGAGAAGCCCTTGGCGAAGTCTGGCACTTCCCCATGTGATGCATGGATTCCTTCAAAATAGGCCTCATGTGAGCAAAATCTCCCTATGTGCGCCCACTGAAGGGTTTCCAAGGTATTTATGTGAGAGGAGGCAGGAGAAGAGAGGCCAGCTTCTAAGTAATGGAGGAGGGAAAGGAGAGGAGCCTGTGGGTGGTCGGGTTTTGTATAGATTCTAATCAAAAAATTCCTTTTGTTGTGCTTCCTCCCTAGCAATTTTATGATGGGTGTCAACAACAATCTCCTCTATTTTTGGGCCCAGTCGGGGATGTGAGAGGCTTCTTAGGTATCCACTGGCGAGAGTGCTTACCCTGTGTGTTGGTTAGAGTTGTTAGTAAGGTTAGTGTTGTTAGTTTTATGGGGGGGTCAATAGTGGTGGTGGCATTGGAGAGTTCGGATTGGGCTGCTGTGTCGAGTTGGGTAGTGGTGAGGATACGCGAGGCAGTGGGGTGTCTAGAGTAGGGAGCGGCCTCTTTTTAAGCGATACGGATTGGTGTTGATCGGAGGGCAAAATAATAGTGGTTAGGGAGGATTATCATCTCAGCATGAGGTAGCGGAGGGCACGGATTCTTTGTCTGTCATTAGGACTGTAACTTCGCCGGGGGCCAGTTGTAGGGTAGTAGTCCTTGCATCCTAGTCGAGGTTGCAGCAGTTGTGTCCCATCCAGCCTCGTCCAAGAAGAATCTCCTCACGCATATTTCCTACAAGCATCACATAAAACTTCCCTTCCAAGGGATTATTTCCAATGTGGAATAAGGTTGTGATTGTGCCTAAACATCGAACTGCTTGTTGAGAGGCCACTATTGTGACCATGGCAGGAGTCTCTTTTAATGGGGGTTTCTCGAGGGAAAGCCATGTGTCATAGTACATTAAGTTGTAATTACCAATTTTTGGGTGAAGCTTGTCGGGGTGGTCATTCCTAACCATAACCAAGCCATGTGTCATAGTACATTAAGTTGTAATTACCAATTTTTGGGTGAAGCTTGTCGGGGTGGTCATTCCTAACCATAACCAAGCAAGTTTCACCTCCCAATCTTCCTCTTCAATGTCTACGACTTAGGCCATGCTGACCACAATGTTTTTCCCCCGAAGTTTTGCTTGCCGTTCTTTAGCCTCTTGTTGGGATGCCTGTTTCATCTCTTCGTATTTGGTTTTTTGTGGTTTTTTGTCATGAATGGCCCTGAGGGCGGTTTCAGTTAGTGGGCCATCATAGCGTTTCAATTTGCTACCATTGAAATGTCCTAAGCCTCTGATCTTGAGTTTCTTTTTATGGTTTTTTGTGCTAAATAGGAGGACCATGTCACCCTCATTCATTTATTTGACCTTCAGCTAGTCATCAAACCATTGTTTACGCCTTAGTTTTTTGACAATCATACTATAGACAGTGAGGAGGCGTGTTTCATCAAGCTTCTCAAGCTCAAACAGGTGACATCTGAGGAGATTGCCAGTGAGTTTTTCTTTTACTACAATTCGTAAACTTGGGGCCAAGAACTCCATAGTAGGCATAACCACTTTAGTACCATAGGTCAAACTGAAGGGTGTCCCATTGGTGGCAGCCTTGTAGGATGTTTGATAGGCCTAGAGTGCCGCAAGCAATTTTTGTTCCCAATCATTGCCGACTGGCTTCAACCGTTTTGGTTAGAATGGTACAAAGAACTTTATTGGTGCTTTCTACTTGGCCATTGACTTGGGGGTAGTATTGGTGGGAAGATTACTGTGAGTGAGAAGAATTCTTGTATAAGAGAAATTGTATTACCTCATTAATGAAGTGTGCGCCATTGTCACTCACTATCTCAAGGCGACATCCAAAGCAAGTGATTACTAACTCATATAGGAATTTTGCAATAGATCACGCGCATCAACTTTGCGAGTAGCCTTCGAACCATTTCATGCAATAGTATGTGGCTATGTTGATGTATCAAACTTGAGTGTATCTAGCTGCCCACGAAACTAATGGATCCAATGAAACCAATGCCCCATTTTTCGAATGGTTGCAAGGACACAATGGGGTTTAGGGGCATACTATCCTTAAAGCATGGAATTGCTGCTCATTGGCATTCATCTCGCAATGGGTTGACATATTTTGCTATGTTGGCCCCATTAAGGTGGACCACAATAGCCCACTGGCTGTGAAGACTTTGTGTGCAGTGATATCTGCTGCAAAGTGCCCCCCAACACAAGCAAAATGAGCCTGTTCTAAAAGGAAGACATATTCATCTTCTCGGACACAGCTAGCGTATGATAATTTTATCTTTCCCCTGCCTGTAGAGTTGGCCTATAATTAATTGGTAGGGTTCCACCTATTTAATGAGGCGTCGTGCATGGTCTTTGTTGAGGAGTGGGTCAACTAGTAGGCAATTGGCTAGAAAGTCTTAAACCTCCTCTCCCCATTCTGGAATTAAGTATAATTGGAACAAGGCAGACCTACCCAGAGTCCAGTGTGGCTCTCTTGATGCTGCCAGCTACATGCACGACGGGTGAGCTTATCTCCAACTTTGCGTACAATTGTATGCGTGTACTCAGTCAATTGGAACTAGTACACGTGATGATGTATCCACATGAAGAATGCTCTGTTGGATGGAGGAATCTGGGCATCCCTCATAACAAAATCGCCACCCCCAATATGTAGGAGCCTACATTTCTTGCATTGTGAACTAGCATTATGTGTCTACCCACATATAAAAAATACTTTAATGTGTAGAGAGAGTTAGAGATCTTACTCTCCATTTGGAATATGTCTCTGCTATACCTTGGGAGTAGTGAATTTGCTAACCTTTTCATCCCAGCCATGTAGGAGATCACTTTCTTGAAAAACTCTTTGCCATAGTTGGGGTTGGCAATTTGTGACGGCTCATGTCCCCTCTTTGTAAATAGCACCTCCATCTCCTTCAGGGCATCTTTGTAATTCTTGTTGAGCATTTCTACATTCGAAATGTATTCTCTACTCCCTCACTTAGGAAAGACACTGAACTTGGCTTAGTGGCATTGAACTCCAACTACAATATGTATTTATGTTTAAGAAACATATTTTGAAATCAAAACATGGCTTTATTGTGGTCTGAGAACTCCAACTACAATATGCATTTATGTTTAAGAAACATATTTTAAAATCAAAACATGGCTTTATTGTGGTCTGAGAACGAGGTGCACACATACCTTGAAAACCAATTGTGAGAGGAGTGCCATGGGAAGCTTTAACCACTTAAATTTATTATGTCCCTGATGAGTAAGAGCTTTCTTGTCCCATGCACAATCTGCGTTGCTGAACTTTGACAACAACGATTATGGATCAGCAAGGCCCCCACACGCTACATCATAAATATATCATGTGCCATTGTGTTCAGCACATGAATGGTAATGCCCCTGGAAATTTTGCATGCATAATAAATAAGGTATATGATGACAAAAAACAAGATGTTTGTTCATTTAAATCACAAAAAAACAAGATACAATCCACTTACACAGAACCAACGAGATGTTTGTTCATTTAAATCACAAAAAAACAAGATACAATCCACTTACTTGTTTATCATACACAGAACCAGCAAGAACTCAGCCTCCTCCTCAAGGAATCAGACCACTCTACAAATCATGTTGGGAACCTTCTCTCTTTCAACTCAAGTGGTTTTTTCCCATTCCTGCAATGCTTTGAGTCGATGGTTTCCATCCCAGACAACAGACATCTTCCTAACCATGTGTTGCCATCCTTCCGTCTGCTCTTAGTATCATGTCAAAATCTTCTGCTACTGACAATGATAGGTCATGATCGACTGCACTTCGACAGTCGAATGGAAAGGGCTCTTGGCCAGGGAAACCATCAAAGACAATGAATGTCGCTGGTATGATCTCTCTTCTCTGATTTTAATTAACCCTTTGATGGAATCCTCATTCGTACAGATTTTTGGGTTTGCAAGGAGGCAACAAAGAGTACTCTAGGAAGGCAGTTATGATATTTGGCTGGGTGGTCCTGCACCCAATTCGTGGATATGTGTCGATCAACCACTTGGCCAAAACGCTCCTTTATAGAATCCTCTTCATTGGAAATTGTGGCACTACTCTTGGTAACATGATTGTTGGTGGGTGTTGCGGGACCAGGCCTCATAACCAACTGCAATCCAGATTGGTTGGTTACGTCACTTGATGTTGGGAACTTATGACATGCCCACTTCCTACAATACTGCAATCTTGTTTTGATTTTTGGTTGGTGACACCCTTAGATTGCAAACACATCTAGTGAGGCATTTTCTTTGTAGACATGGAGGTTTAAGAACTCAAGAGTGAGAGAGATAGAGGTATTGAGGGAGATTCAAATGAGGCACAAAGAGACGCATTGAGGGAGAGGGCGTGTGAGGGGCGTTCTTGGAGAGGGCATATAGTGCATTGAGGGAGAGGGCACTTGTGAGAGGGAGGGCGCGTTTTTAGGGGGACGGCTCATTGAGGGAGAGGACGCTTGTGAGGGGGAGGGCTCATTGAGGGAGAGGGCAGGTGTGAGGCTGGATTTTGCTGTCTAATGGCTTAAGAAGCCGTTATAGGTGAAAGCCAATGTGGCATGCATATGCCCCCGCAGGGCTACCACGTTTAATGCCTGAGCTCGGGCATTACATATGGCACTGCCACATGTAATGCGCACACGGTCAGGCATTAGACGTGGCGCCAATGAATCACTACCACGTGTAATGCCAAACCACATGCATTACACATGGTAGTGCCATGTGTAATGCCCAAGCTCGGGCATTACATGTTCCATGCCTGTGTGGACTGCCATCCATGTAGGCAGTCTAGAGAGAGAGAGAGAGAGAGAGAGAGAGAGATCCTCTTTGTTACACTCCTAGTCTTCTTAGGGCACATGTAGGAAAACATAATAGGAAGAAGGGGCAGTAGAGGTGATGGGTGAAGGAGCGGTGGAAGGGAGGAGGCGGCGATGTGGATGGGCAAGAGGCACATGTAGGAAAACATAATAGGAAGAAGGGGCAGTAGAATGGTGATGGGTGAAGGAGCGGTGGAAGGGAGGAGGTGGTGATGTGGATGGGCAAGAGGCATGGGTGGGAAGGTGGGAGGTGGTGATGTGGATGGGCAAGAGGCACGGGTGGGAAGGTGGGAGGTGGTGATGTGGATGGGCAAGAGGCACGGGTGGGAAGGTGGGAAGGTGGGAAAACGGTTGAAAGGAGGGCAAGCGTGGAAAACAATTGAGGAGAAGAATGGAGGAGGGCAGTTAATGGGGCCGTAGTTGAAAAGCCTACACATGCTATTATTATAAGTCGTGTTGTTCATAGTGATTATTATACATATCAATCTAAAAGCAATTAATTTAACTTAATGAGACATTTTCTAATGATATAACATTATATATATATATAAGCCACATAATTTTTTTAAAATCAATATTTTTTCAAAAATAATAATTACTTTAAGATGGTCGAATAAAAAATGGCCAACTTATTTAAGGGTGTTAATCACCATTTATTTTGTGTGTACTTGGTACCTGTTGTGTCACTCCTTTTTGTTCTTGTGTGCTTCTTTTTTTTCCCCTCTTTACAATGAGTTGTACAATCTCCTTCCCATCTTCTAAGAAGAATCTATGTTTCAGCAATGGTCCAAGTTCTCATGTGAGTGCAAAGTTCTTACAAGAACAAGTAGCTCCCTTATCATTCTTTGGATTGCAAGTAATAGTAAATATTGGGTCCTAAGAGTTGCATGTCCCTCCAGAGCCAACCTCTAATCATAAGGGGGAGGAGTTTTATATAATTGAGGAATCTCTTTAGGCAATCAATATGCAATAGTTGATGCTTCATTAAACTCAAATCTACAACCAATAGCCATCTTAGATAGCCCGCCCCAAGGACTTCCAACTCAGTCTAATATGATAGATTTATGCAACCCCTTACAAGATAATAACAAAACTAGTACATCAGCCTCATCCATTTCTACAAGAGGAGATGGTAAGAGCGTTTTGGAATACCTTTGGAGCATGAAGAAGGGAAACACACTAACAAAGATGTTGTTGAATGTCAAAGAGGTTATCAAGGCAGTGGATATTCCTAGCCCATATAATGGTGATATTGCATTTGAATTCCCACCAACCATGGGAACACGTGTAGGAATGGACTCCATGGAGCATAAATATGATCCCCCACTGGTGGTCAAATCCACAAACCTCTAACATTTCCTTCCTTGGAGTGTGTTGGAGAAGCTATTTCCGAGGTAGTTTGAAGTGTGTGAATGAACTTTGCCCACGTTTAAAGAACCATATGGTCTCAAATACATCACATTTTACTAGAAGCATGCTAAAGGCACTGATCACTGGATAGGAGTGTAACAATGTGTTTGGAAAGCTCGTTTGCCATTACTACTTAGTGCCACCAGCGATGTGTATTGCCACATGCAATTGCTACATCTATTATGTGATGCCCTCCGATGAGAGGATGAGTCGATTAATGATACACATCGGTTTCTACCAACATAATGTACATGCAAGCACATCAAAGGCACTAACTGATAGGACAAAGCAAATGGTGTCCTGGGTGTTAGGAGTAGATCGCAATGGACGAGGAAAGAAAGGTACGAATGTGTGTGGCAAAAGAAATTGTAACGGTAATGCTATTGCAAGAAGGTGGTTCCTCATATTTCATTGGGGATTTCATTGGGGAACAAGAGTTCATCAACATTGTAGAGGAGATGGGACCACTGGTGGAAGACAACTGGTAAGCTAATTAGGTTGGGCAGTTATGTTTTTGTAAAAGGGTTATTAAAATCTAGAAAAGTAAAGTGTGAAATTTGAACATTTTATTTTTAAAGTTTCGAAGATTAGCCTCTATAGCTCGGCACAGGCCTTCAAAGGAGAGCTTTGGCTTGGATGCACTTCTGTAGCTAAAATGAGAGTGCACTTACAACTTTTTTCACAAAAGCAGGTTCCTGGGACAAGGGTCCTTAGGTGAGAAGTGCTTTGTTTTCAACATGTCCACATTGGAGCCGCTTCAGAGTTGGATTTGGTGAATCGAATGCGAGGGACCACCGGCTCTGGTGACCTGTGACATGCGTGGATAAAATTTGATCCCACCCGATGATTGGGTGACCATGGCTTGTCATGTGTATGATCTAAGGTAGCATGTTACGAATGTAGAGTATAAAAGTAATGAGTGCTGGTCAAGTGTGTTACCATTAGGGACAAAAATGAAAAAAAAGGGCCATGTAAGGATTGGATTAACTTTCTTAATCAAAGTGATTTAACTAAAATAGTAGAGACAAATAGCTATATTAAATGCGCTCTTTTACCTATATTTAGAGGAGAGTGTCTTTAATATGCCATCCATCACGTATCTATAGTCTTCAATTCACCTATTCTTTTGGCGGCCCTCTTACCTACTCTAGTACACATTTTCTAAAATAAGCTAATTTTTAAATATTTGAATACATAACATACTTCTCTCTTCCATAGGGCATGGCACGAGTTTTTCCCTCTCTTTTCTTTCTAATGTCTTTTTTCTCTCCCCCCGCCATCTCTTGCTTTCTCTTTGAATCATTTTTATTGCTATGGCGACTCCAAGAGTCGATCCACACTTAAAGAAAAGACACCATATGAAATCAGTGGGATTTGATGCTTGATGTAAACTCTATAAATTGAGGCATTTCCCTAATATGAGAATTTGCTGGTTTTTGAGTATCCATGCCTACATTAATCTATTTGTTAATTATCCACTAATTATATCTTAATTATTTGTTGCTAATCACTTTGTTAATGATGTTGATTCTAGTGTTTGATCCACCATAGCTCTTCACAATGCTCAAATTTAAACATGGTATCAGAGCCATGCCTAGAATCCATCAGGTTTATGAGCCCATTATCTAATTAATTAGGATTAGTAGATAATTAGAAAATAATCAAAATTTTAGTTAGTTTTCAAGTTACCTCTATATCCCTAGCCAGTGGGGAGGACCTCATTCACCTTGCACACATAAAATTAGGTCAAACCCTTCTAGCACATGGTAGCCAACCCATAGCTCTTCAAGCCTATCCAAACAAAAGCGCAAACCATCAAGCAACGAGGGAGAAATCACGAAATTACCAAGCGCTGTTTTTCTGAAGGGGATTGGAGATTTCTTCTTGCTCAGCTCAAATGCCTCTAATTCCTCTTAGCCCAAGGTGTTTTCAAGCATGCTCTACAAGCTGGTAAAGACAGAATTTAGTTTCATCAAGTCTACAGTGAGATCCAAGCTCTTCATCAAATTTGCAGGTGACTTTGGTAAAACAGAGATTAAGCTTTCAATATTTGGTCAAATCTTGTGTTTATTGGCTTAATCCTCTACTAGACTCATTGCTATTGATGCCTTTGAAAGCATTTGAGCTCATTTGAAGTCTAAGGCACCAAATCTGGACTCCCCGCATACTCTGTTTTTTGCACACAAAACAGTGGATTAATTTGCTAATCAGTGCTAATCATTGTATTTTGGTGCAATTGAGGGTTCAAATTAACCATTAGGTATCTAATACAAATCCCTATAACTTCAGATTGCAATTCGGAGTTGGTTTGATACTCCAACCATTCCGTACAAATTGGTTACCCTTGATTTAATGTAATTTCTGGTGATTTTATGCTGATAAATTTGTTGTAATCATCTCTTAAATACCAGATTGAGTTGTAAAAGGGTAGACACTGCCCTTGAATCTTGAAATTGGATCAAGAGGTAAGACCCCCTTCACATCACCATGAGTACAGCACAGGAAATAGCCAAATTTAAGCAGTTTTACACATAGCAGACAAAAACCATGTATTTGCTCATGAGGAAAATTCTATGGGGATTAGTTGAAGGGAGAGATGAATGCCCAGAGAGGGGAAAATGAGTGGAAGAGCATGAATGAAAAAGCATTGGGACTTATTGCACTCAGTTTAAATGATGAAATCATTCATCACATCACAGGGATACAATGGGCAAAAGATGCATGGGATGAACTCAATAAATTATTTGGTACACAAGCAAAAAATTCAAAGATAAATTTGTTAATGCAATTCTACAAATTGGACATGAAGGAAAGTGAACCTTTAATCACACACTTGAACAAATATAAAAGCATTAAGCAATAGCTAGCAGCTATTGGTGGCAAAAAGATAGAAGATGATGAGGCACTAGCAGTGCTTCTGAAGAGTGTGGACAAAGGTGATTATGAAAACATTGTAGCAACACTAAAGAATGTACCTGAATTGAAGCTACACGAGATAGAAGCAGCTCTACTAGAGCAAGAGAGCAGAGGCAAAGAGAAGAAATGGCTCGACTCAACAGCAGGAGAAGAAAAAGTATTCTTCACCCGAGGAGGATTCTCTCAAGGATGAGGATGAGGAAGAGGCAGAGTAGGAGGAAGGACCTTCACTTGCCACAAATGTGGAAAGCCAGGACACATGGTGAGAGACTGCTATAGCAAACCCAGTGGAGAAGGAACGACATCGGCAAACTTCATGGAGGCTCCAAAGGAAGCGGAGTCGGATCATAGAGAGAGAGAGAGAGAGAGAGAGAGAGAGAGAGAGAGAGAGACCCCACAACCCAATGTAACCTGCCCCAACAAAGTAAAACCACCTCTGAGCCACCGATGATGTAGGCCACGTGGTAGATGTATGTGTGAGAACTTTAGTCAAGGTCGCAGGCACTTATAGTAGCCTTGGACACATAGAGAGAGAGAGTGTGTCAAGGACTATGGAGTTTAGGGACTTGAGGCACTGGTCGCGGGCTGTCAAGTAAGAAAGAAACTTGATACACGGTCCAGGTGTGCTAATATAACTTGAGGGGAGGAGTAGACACTGGTCGCGGACTACCAAGTAAGGGGAGGCAAACTTGGTATAGGGTCTAGGTGTACTAGGAGTATTCACTTGAGGGGAGGTGTTGAAAATACAAGTGAATAGGGTGTGTGCGGGAACAAGCCCTTGGTTAGAGGCTGTAAAAGAGAACAAGCCCTTGGTTAGAGGCTATAAAAGAGAATGAGTAAATGTGAAAGAACCTGTGAAAAGGTGAGAAGAATCTACTGGGAGAGAATAAAGGGTAGCTTGAGAAGATTTAGGAAGTGTGGAGATATTCTGGGAAGTGTGGAGATATTTTGGGAGATATTCTAGGAAAAGTGAAGAGGTGGAGAGAATCCGGGAAAAGAGGTGGAGTGAATCATGGAGAAATCAGTGGGATTTGATGCTTGATGTAAACTCTATAAATTGAGGCATTGCCCTAATGAGAATTTGCAGGTTTTTGAGTATCCATACCTACATTAATCTATTTGTTAATTATCCACTACTTATGTCTTAATTATTTACTAATCACTTTGTTAATGATGTTGATTCTAGTGTTTGATCCACCATAGCTCATCACAATGCTCAAATTTCAACACTTAGTACTTGACAAATAATACTGCACCTGGAGAAGTATTCATCACAAAGCTCTACATGATGAGGTTGAAGCTCAAAGGCTACGTGCAAAAGGAAAGAAGCATGTAGATTTGTGGGTTCAAGGAGGTCTATGCCTACTTGACCGATCAACTTATAAGCCTCCATCATTTAGCACCTTGCATGATCTTGTTAGATTTATTTGGGATGGTAAAAAAGGCTTATTTGGATATTTCTCAAGATTGAATAATCAAGCTACTATTTTCAAGAAAACTATGCTTGGTGTGTATAAGCAATCTGTCAAAGGACTGAAGATATCATGATCTCACAAAATCAACTTGTAAATGAGTTGGAAAGGCTACTTTAGTCATCTCAGGAAGAGCTAACAAAGCTTAGAAAAACTAACCAAAAATTAGAGGAATATGCACTCCAAAAAACCCAACTACAAAGCATTCCTTTTGGGTTATAAGAGTGAGATCAGTAGACAGTTTAAAAGTGTTACATGCCTAGCCACACATGGGGGTGCTAAGAAGAAATGAATGAGGCTTGCTCAAAGCTACATGAATAGTGTGGGAGGTTTTTTCTTGGATAGCTTTTGGGATGCAATTACAAATCAGAGCTTTGAAGGGCTCAAAAGGATGCTTACATCAACCCCTATTTTGGTGTGTTGTGACTTTTCAAAGCCATTCACCCCATAAGGGTGGATGCATGTGGAAGAGGCATTAGTGCCGTATTATATCAAGATCATGAGGTAATTACATTTGAGAATCTCAATTTGAATGAAAAGGAGATAAAATTGCATGTCTATAATCAAGAAATGATTTCCATCTTGCATACAATCAAGAAGTGGCATCATTATCTCTATGGGAGTCATTTCCATGTGAGAAGTGATCATAGGGTACTCAAATATTTTCATCTCAACCGAATCTATCTCCAAAGTAAAGTGGCATCATTATCTCTATGGGAGTCCATGTGAGAAGTGATCATAGGGTACTCAAATATTTTCATCTCAACCGAATCTATCTCCAAAGAAAAGAAGATAGGTGGCCATTTTGTAAAACTATGATTTTTAAATCACTTACACAAAAGGGAAAGAAAATGTAGTGGGGCTGATGCTCTTTTCACAGACTTGTTCCTTGAATGTAATCTTGGAGATACACAAAGATTGGGACATGGAAATTCAAGAGAAATATCTTTTGGATGAAGAAGTTTCACAAATGGTGCAGAAATTATAGCAAGGCACCCATGAAGATTTAACTCATTATTGAGCTTAAAAATGGTCTTTTGTCCTATACGGACAAGTTCTATTGTACCTAGTTCATTATACAACGCCAAAGTGATGGAGGAAATGTATGCAACCACTATGGTGGCGAGTCATTTGGGTCTCTATATAAAACCTTTGAAAAGAGAAGGAAGAGTTTATTTTGGATGGGGATTTGGAGAGATATGCATGCATATGTCACAAAGTGTTTATTCTCGACGAGGAGAAGTGGATGCATATATCTATGGACTTTGTCATAGGACTTCCTCGCACAAATAAGGGTTAGGACAGCCTCTATGTGGTGGTGGATTAGTTGACAAAAATGGCACACTTCATTCCTACCAAGGTCACTTATAGGACATATATGGTTGCAAGACAATTTGTGGCGTTCGTGTCAAATTGCATGGTATGCCTCAACAAATTGTAATTGGTCAAGATGCCAAGTTTATAGGTTCATTTTGGAAAACACTTATTTGAGAACTTTTTCGTGACACTCAACATTCATGGGGTGATTGTTACCTTTGGCATAATATTCACTTACAATAGTACAGATCATGTAAGCGTTGTCATGTCACCTTTTCAGGCTACAAGGTGAATGCACCAATGGTCATCAATAAAGAAGAGATTGAAAATCAAAATGTACAAGAGAAGGTTGAGAGAATGCAAACTCTCCTACAACCATGCAAGGACAATTTTAAGAATAATTAAAGAAGTATGAAGAAATATGCCGATGCCCATAGGATATTTGTGTAGTTCAATGTGGGTGATTGGGTGCTTTTACCCATACCAAAGTCAAGATATGCATCTCTTAAGAGAAATACAAACACCAAATTGGCACATAGGGACTATGGTCCATATAAGATTGAAAAAGAGTTGGGAAAGTGGCTTACAAGCTAACGCTACTGTGGCTAATACACACATATATGATATTTTCCATGTCTCTCAATTGAAGGAATATGTGGGGGAAATAGTGGATCTGCAAGATGAGTTACATGCCATGAATAAGGAAAGTATGGTAGAATATGCTCAATGAAGAGGCTTCATGATGGCAACTTGCCTTGGTCTTGGAAGGTTATGAGGAACTTTGGGTGCATTTGGTGGGGCAAATGGGGAGTAATAACAGTGATTTTTCTTCTAGAATTTTCTGTAAATCACAGTTAGAGAGCGTCATACCACTTGGGGATCATGATACTTGCATTTGGGAGTGTTGTAACTTGAGGTACTATTATGGTGAGCAAGTTTGGGGTTGTTTTGAAGGCATGAGATGCAGATTTTAGCAATTAGATATCATTTACAACCATGAATCATATGTGGATGCTCTCCTATGTTTATGTGGCATGTCACTTACTCTTATGCTATGTGGATATGGTGCCGATCACTTACACATGAATATCCAACCCATATGGAATGTCTAAATATTGCAAGGTTTCGAGGACGAAACCTATGGGATGGGATGGTTTGTAATGAAGTGCTAAGGCATAAAAGGGGCCATGTGCATGGTCTAATGTGGGAACCGAGGCAATAAGTGTGTGTGAACATGGGTAAGAGTATATAACTGTGGTCTAATGTGGGAACCGAGGTAATAAGTGTGTGTGAACATGGGTAAGAGTATATAAGATAACTGTGATCCCTAATTGTACATAACTCATAATCACTTTTGATATTTTTAATCAAGTCTTTCTTGGCAAGTGCTTTTCCATGGAGAACTCCCCCATGTCATAGACATCCATGTAAACAAGGTCTATGCTTCTCTAGACTCCATGTTAATGAGTCTCTTTCTCCCTTCCTTTCTTGCATTCATGCCAAATCAAAGTCTCAGGAAGCAATCATTTATCTTATCTTTCATGACCTATAATGTCAATTCATCTATCTAACATCATTTTGTATAATTATACTAACTTTTTATTGACGTGAATATCTCCAAAAAGTCACACATGAAAAACTACTCTGGGCTTTCACACCATTAAAATCTCAAAATTTGCATTATTTACAAACTCTATCACATCATTTGTATAGTATACACATAATAATAACATATGAATTATACTTGTCAAATATAGAATACCTTTGACATGAATATCTTAAGATATTCATGTCGTGAAAAACCAGTCTAATTTTTTTTCATGTTGAAGAAATTGTTCAAGTATGTTTTTTTACACACTAACTGCATCTTTTTATGACTTACTAAACCATTCTAACACCTTTGTAACTTCAAATACCAATACTTTTTCGATGTGAATATCTCAAAATATTCACGTCATGCAAAACTAGTTTGGTTTTTCACGTGAATAGTAGAAGTTACCTAAATCTCAACTTTGCATTAGTGATCCATTCTAACATGTTTTTGCTTCAAAATGATGAACTTTTTCAACATGACTATCTTTAGATATTCATGCATGAGAAAACTTATCCACATCATCATAGAAGTACACAGATAACCTCACTAACAATAGATTGTAACACTAACATACTAACTCTAAAAAACAAAACTAGAAAAGCCAGCTTATGGTGACAACTTTGATTATTACTTTTATAAGATGACTCCCCACAAGAAGGAGCATGCAAACTCTGACTATGCGTCAGAGGAGCTCAAGACTGTAGGTAATGAATAAAGAAGAAAGGCAATTGAATAAAATATCCAAGGCACAAAAGCACACACATCTCGGCCCCTACCTCAAGAATGTGGTGGGAATGATTATCAATAGAGAAGTGCAGACACATCAAGTGAAAAGGTGTCCTTCCAATACTACTCTCTAGAATGACTGCTATTCCTTGAAACCCAAATATCAAAGCTAAGTTGGAGGGACCATAGGGTTAGACTAGTATGCAGAGAAGATCCCCAAAATCATCAACACCTAGCTTTGTGAGAGTTTATTAAGTCCTGACTCCTATGATAAAAGGAAGAAAATAGGAGAAGTGAATGTGCCAGATGGAACACCTAAATTTGGAACTTGCTGATAGAGAATATGACCTTTAATAGGCCATACAGTTTCCCCCATCCACACACATGCACGGGTGGAAGGCAAGGACCTTCCCTTTCACACAATGCTTAAGGAAAAACAATGGGGTGGAGTATACCAATATCATAAAAAAGCAAACGAGTAGGCAGGGTGGTGTCAATGATTATGCGAATCAAGCCCGTGGACAGGTACAACCAAACCAACCTCCACATGCTTCAAAAGATTCATATGAAGCTCAAGATGACCCGATCTATTATCTTTTTTAGGATCTCTATATATTCCTACTGCAATACCAAACCAAATTGGTAAACCCTTACCTCCTCACCAAGGTATCGATTCATATCATAGGTAACCCACTCCCCAAAGAGGAAGAAATCTTTACGGGACCTATAGAGATCAGACAGGCAGATATGGTAAATGACCTAGAAAAGGTTCCCAACATAAAAGAAATTCTGGCAAGCATGGAATAGAAGAAGAAAGCAACTCGGACCAAGGAAACTCCTATTAGGCCATGTTCAAGCCAAAGGTGAGAAAGAAGCATCAGATGAAGGTGAAGAGTATGTAGCAGATCTCCCTCTATCCCCAAGAGTATGTAGCAGATCTCCCTCTATCCCCAAAAAATTTATCTAAAATGGTCTCATGTGTACAACAATAAGAACCTTGATTGTACACTCTATTTTGTGAGTCTCTCTCCTCCACATATTTGATCTAGCATGAGCACCACGAAATTCTAACATGGTATCAGAGCTTGGCAAGATTATGTCATTTTTGTGGTGTAGAATAGGTCAATTTTATTCCGTTTTTTTTGTGGAGCTGAACCTCCTGCCAGTGAAGGAGTTCTAGCATCTTGTGGAGGAAAGAACTCGGCAAGTTTCCATCTGGGAAAGTGTAGAGGATGTTCGGGCGCTCAGGAACGTACAACAAATTTCTGGGTTTCTCTTCTCCTCGGTGCGTCACTGCGTAGAGCAAGCAGGCGCACAAAATCAGCAGCGCTAGTTTTCCTACATCTATTCGCCTTGTGTGGGTAATCTTTAGCCACACAAGCTTAGGGCTTTTGAAGCCCTAAGCCTCAAGGTCCTACAGCCCCAGTCTCAACCCTAATGGCAGCCCGAATCGAGCGCTAGAGTCAAAATACCAATCGGCTGTCTGGTTTTCAGCCATGGAAGCTTGTATAAAAGCTTTATAAAAGTGTTTTAAACACTAATTAGCTTTCATGCTTATCATTAAAGGAGTACTAATCTGTTAAGTGCTCTTGTGAGGGTCTTTTTCCATATCCTTGAAGTGGTGGGCATACACCATGGGGTATTCATAAGCCTTATTGCCATCAAGCTTCATCAACATCTTCAAGTGCACAAAGCTTCTCAAAGTGTGCTTATAAGCACCAATAGTGTTGATTAACACTAATGAGACTACTAACCTAGCAAAGGGGAGCCATTCCAAAGTGTTTCTAAACACTAGGAGTGTTCTTAAACACTAATGGTGAATCTAATCACCAATGCAAGTGTCATTAGACGCTAGAAATATGCTCTTAAGCACTAATAGTGTTGCTAAATACTAATGGTGATCTTAATCACCAAACAAAGTGTTCTTTGACACTAATGAAGCTAATCTCCATCAGAATTAGTGGTTGGGCACAAACCCTAAGTGCTAAACCATAAACTTCACCATCTTAATCTCCTTTTTTATGCAACATCCTTAACTTCATTAAGGGTTGTTGCACTCTCATAAGCCTTTCTCTTTCTACTTAAGCCAAAACATCACAAATTTCTGGTTTTTTCTTCTTCATAAATCAGCCAATTACTCTCTAGTAATCTCCTTCAATACCCAATGTCAAAGGACAACACCCAAATTAAGAAGTTCTCAGGAGAGGGCTTCCACACTTGGCAAGTCCTTGTCAAGTACAAGATGATGTCCAAAGGTTTTTGGCCATTCATCTCCGGCACTAAGGTTATTGATCGAACTAAGGCTGAAGATATTGAAGATGATGAGAGGGCACAAGCCATCATCATGCTTCATCTTGGATGAGGCTCTCATTCACCATGTGGACCAGCTTCCGACTGCAAAGAAGAAATGGGATGAGCTTGACAAGCTCTATGGAGCTCGTGGTAAGAATTCCAAGATCTCACTTAAAATTGAATTTTTCAGCTTGGAACTCAAAGAGGGAGACGGCATTGGAGCCTTCATCTCTCACTTGAAGGGCCTTATGGCTCAACTTGCATCAGTGAATGCGAGAATGGATGCAGATGATGCAGGCTGTTTTGCTAAAAGCAGTCAAGAAGGTGTACCCCACCTTAGTCACCACCCTGAAGAACATACCTAATCTCACCCTTGAAGGAGTCATTCAATCTTGTCTTGACGTTGAAAGAAAAGAGGCCAAAGGGAGGAGCTGAATCTTCAAATGCAACAACTTCATCGAATATCGAACAAGCTTTGTTACATCAAGTGTAAGATGTGTCCATTGCAAAAAGGTGGGTCATTTGGCAAATAATTGTTGGATCAAATATCCCAACAAAATGAAATGTAACAAGTGTAAACAAACGGGACATATCACTTCCAGATGTCCTAACAAAGAGTCAAAAGCTAACTTTCTATCAACCTCTAACTCCACTGAGAAATTATTTTAAATCTCAATGTAACCACACATATATTCCTAACCTTGTACACCTAATGTTATAAAGGCATCCTATATCCAATACCACCTATTCCAATTTTTTAGCTGGTATTGAGGGGGGGTATTAAGAGACTAAGGTTATGTAAAAGGGGAGGAGAAGGGTGTGTGTGTGAATGGACTTGTGGTCCACTAGCTCACCTATTTAAAGGTGGAGCTAGAAGGCATTTTATGAGCATGAAGCTTAGTTGTATTTTGAGCAACTTAATAAGCAAGATCTTTTCTTGTATTTTGTGAGTCTCTCTCCTCCACATATTTGATCTAGTATGAGCACCACGAAATTCTAACACACAGCACCAAGAACAACCAATATAAGGAAAGGCAAAAGAAATAGGGGAGGATACCCATAAAGCCAAGGAAGTAGTACCAAAAGAAGCAAGGGAGAAGGAGGATACCCATAAAGACAAGGAAGTAGTACCAAAGGCAATGGTACCAAAAAAACAAGTGCAACAAGAAGAGCTCCCCAATGCAAACAAAGTTTCAAAAGGAGATACTCCAGTCAAGGAGACCATAAACCCATTGAAGCTTACATAGGACCATCAAGGAAGCATGGCAAGGATAAGAATGGATGTAGAAGAATCAGAGTAAGAAAATTCTAGAGAAGTTTCCCTCTCAAGAATCTCAACTTATAGATGTCTGCATCAAGTTTTCTTCCAGATCTTCCACTATTTTCTCCAAGCCATACACAACCAAACCTTTTAAGGTATAGGGATACAGGTACTAATATTACCAATCTAAACAAGGTAGATGATGATAATGAGAGTTTGGTATTAGATTGTCATATGATGGCGAGTTATATTCTAGATTACAACAATCAGTATACCTACACAAAAAAAGGCTTAAGGCTTGTGAAGAGGAATTGGGAGTCACAAGAGCACACCGGTCTAGGGATTTTGCCATCTATAGTATCACTTCAGTAATACAATATTCTTCTCTATTTTGCTATTGTGCAATTTGAGTTTTGTTCTATGAAAGAACCTCTATGAGTGTTCTGTGATATATACCCGCATGATGTTGTATCCTCTTACAGTGCTTGTGTGACATTAATCCCGTAAATGCTAAATGATGGTTGGTTGTAGCAATACAAAGAATTATTTCCTTCTCCTCAATATCCCAAGTAGCCTTTTTGAGGATCATTGAGCCAACACCTATGCGGGTGTGTTGTGGTGCCCTCGTGATAATTTCACTCACAATAAGCTACTACTGACAAGGCACAATGTCACCCTTCCTCAACTATCTAAAGTCGCAAAGCTCTCCCCCTCAACACTAGCGACATGTTGTTAGCAACATATATTCTTATAGCAGCACACCTCTCCAACGCCTTCTTAGAAATGTGAACAACACTCTGACTGAGTAGAATCCTCAGTCTGAACTCCACAATGAGCTATAACATACAAAGGTGAAGATGTGCCCCTAGTGTGGTGAATTCTAGAGGTTGCATTCTAATTTTATCTTAACTAGATTTAGGGTTCGAGTTTAAAGAATTCAATCTTGCCTCCCACTTGTATTTTATCATTACACCTAAAAATCTCGAAGTTCTTTTTTGGGTGCCTATTTTAAGGGTGGTTTTTATCCCATGCCTATTGCTCTCAAATGTATTACATATCAACACATATGATAGAATTTTCAAGAGATTTACCTAAGGATCCTATATGTTTTAGTAAAAGTTCAAGAGATTACCTAAGGATTCTATAGGTTTATGTTAGTAAAAGTTCAAGAGGATTCTATATGTTTATGTTATTGATCTATCTATACGCATAGAATGGTAACACAATGGAACGAAGATATTAGAAGATTGACACATCGGTCCTTCTTGAAGGATACTATCATTAGAATTACTTATATATGTCATAAATGCACTCACATTAAAGTTGCCAAGTTAAGAGAAAAAATCCCTCTTTAAGAGAAGCTAAGTTCAGCTCCTTAGCGTTCCAATTTTGATTTGTTAATGGAACAATTCAAACTGATTGGAGAAGGCAAATTACCTCACAAAAATATGGTCATACTTGTGAAGAAAATGTCAATGGTGGATAAGAGAGAGAGACGACGAAAACGATCTTTTGTCCAACAAGATAAATGACAATCTGTAATACTTATTATATATTTTGCTCAATTTCAGCGATTTAAAAAAAAATATTAGATACTTTGTTTATTCACAGACCAGACTCATAAGCTGTGATGTCCCTTCTGGTGTTCACACAGGTTAACCCTTGCGCCTGTTAGGAGTCCGCCTGGCCAAGGGAGGCGCGGCTAGCGCAGCATTCAGATTTGAGCAACAATCACAACAAGGACTGAAAATTAGATAAGAATAATCACCTTTTTGCAGACACCTTGCACTTTTGCAGGAGCTTTTGTGCACACCGCATTGCTTGCTTCAAAGGAGCAAACAGCAGGACGCATGGGATTTTGACTCCTAATCGCCATAAAAATAATAATTAGGAAAGATAAACTCACAATTACAAGGCCTCTCTGCCTGTGATCTAGTTGATCTTAGGGCTCAAAGGCCTCCAACTGGATGGAGCCCCGGAGGGGGGCATATTCGCCCAAGTACGCGCCCAAGTGCTCTGATAGCTGCAACCTGTCTATGCTTTCATGGTGGTGGGCTTTGCAGGCGAAGTAGAAGACTGTCTGCACAATGAAGCCCATCAGATCGACCAAGGAAAGCACAGAAATGAGCGCACATCCAAGCACCACCCTCCACCCACCGCCCACCCCAAAGTAGCGCCCATGCACCACCCAAAACCCAAACCCTAACCCTATCAGAAAAGTGACCACAAAATACATAAAAAACAGGCAAAAAGCAACTATCTGCTTCCCCTTGATCAGCCTCAAGCTCTTCTTCATTGCCCCCAAGCCATAGCTTTCCTCTAGCACTGTGATTACACTCCCAAGATGCCACACACAGTTGATGTATATGATGCCCACTACAAAAACCACCATTCCTGCCCAGAAGACGACATTGATTGCCACCGCGCTCCCAGAGAAAATGACCCCAAACACCATCGCCACAAGGAACATGGCTACGAAGAAGACTCCATATGAGAACACCATGAGGAGGGCCCAGAGGAAGGTGACAATGAGGCGCTTCCAGACGCGCGGGACGACACTGAGGACCTTCTTGTATGATGTGATCTTGTCGGAGTAGATGCATGCCACACTATAGACAATTGCAGAGGTGGAGAGGAGAGAGAAGGCCAGGAGGAAGAAAAGGTAGACGGCAAAGACTATGTAGAGTTTGGTGAGTTGCTTGTTGAGATCATCGTCTATCTTCTCCTCGGCAAGGTATTCATCCCACCTGATCCTGCCTCCTATGGGCTCTGTTATCAGGGTATGGCCCAAACCCACCACACACAAGGGTACTATGAGGGTGAGGGTGAGGGCGATGAAGAGCTTTGTGTGAGAGAGGAGCACTTTGAAGGACTCCCGCAGTATTCCAAAGATGTTGAGAAAGCGAAGCTCCTCCGGTTCTGTGTCCATGGTTTCTGAAGCGAATGGGAAGATACTTTTTTAGGGTTACAAGAAGAAAGGTACTTGTGAAGGAGGAATGCTATGTAATTGATCTGCAAGAGAAGGCTCGCAGGCTCTTTCTATCTACGAATCCATGGCTCTTAAGAAAATCTGGCAGGAAGCCAGGCGGCGTTTTTTCTTAGACGATGGTGATTTAGCCGCCTCAAACGTGGTGCAAGACTGCGAGTGCATGAAACGAGAGAGAGGAAAGCTTCCAGGAAAGGCTGCAGCGTGGCGGGGATGCCGGGTCAAGCACGCGTTTTTTCAAGCGTTACTTCAACGTCATCCTAACCATCACCATAGACCAAATAAAGTAGCTACACGTAAGCAATTTGAAGAGTCTTTCGTAAGCAATTGAAAGAGTCTTTACTTAGCAGTGGTAAATATAGTCTTGCCGGTTCCTATTCCTTTTCTAGATATCCATATCTAGATATGAAATTATGCTTTCACACCAACTAGACCCAAGGCTCTAGCCATGGCTTCATTTTCCACAACCAGAAATGCACAAGAAAATGGGAGTCATAAGATGTTACTTCAAATGGTGACACAATGGGGTTTGAATCTATGTGGGACCTTGGACTCCTTTGTTCACTTCCATGCATCCATTATCTTTTTCCACTAAGTGCCCCAATTCCTCTTGCCAACAATCAGCAAAGTAGCAAGAGAAATGGTGAACCCTCTGGCTTAGCATTTGTCGAGTCTCTTGGAAACCTATCCATCACTTCTCCCAATACCCAATGGGCACATTCATCACACAAATGTATGATAAAGTGGAAAGATGCATTTTGACCTAAGCACACTAACCCATACAAAACCTAATGATATTTAGTAGTCTTGAGATCCTTCCAATTATTGGAGGGTAGTGATTTGATTTTTCCTTTGTGTGAGACAAATTTGAAATATATACATAAATGCATAAGTAGCATGTAACCATTTTTGCACATGCATAATGTACTAGTCCTTCCTTCTAGAAAATTTCAAGGTTTCTTTATCGAAAGGATGAAACTTGTTAACCTTCAAAGCCATCCGATAACATACTTGTCTAGAAAGTCAATAGCGGTCCTAATCATACCTACTAGTAGTTAAGATAGAGGTTCCACCTAAACCCATAGAAAAAGGACACACAAGATTACGAGATTAGAAAATAAAGGCTTTATAAAAGGCATTGTAAATTTCTAGTGATACCTTTTGTTCTATCCTCATGTATAAATCTTAGTAAGACATATTTTTATCACAATTCTTCATGGAGTTCTAGGCATGATTACCACCCCCAACCCTAATACAAATTCTAGGAATGCTTTGTAGGAATCATCTAAAGGAAGAAAGGTAAAAAAAAGTGGCAAGTTATTTTTTGATTAAATTTCTTTTAGAGCGCACAGACGCTTCCCCAACCCTCATACAAATGATAGGAATGCTTTTGTATGAATCATATAAAGGAATAGAGGAAAAAAAGTGGCAAGTTAGCTTTGGATTAAATTTCTTTTAGAGCATGGACGGTTCCTAACCCCTCATACAAATGCTAGCAATGATTTTAAAATGGTGTGGAGATTGAACTCGAGGAAAATGGTAGCTTCTTCATGAATGAGATTACTGAGTCATTAATTATAAGAGGTACAAAAGGATATGTCAAAAAATGAAGAGGAGGGAGAGAGTCTATGATTCTTAACTATAGTTTCCTCATGGAATTTCAAAGGAATTTTCAATGCTAAGTTAAAGAGAAATGCCTTCTAGATGCACATGAAGGTAACAAAGCTTAATGTATGGATGACTTAAGAACATAATCAATTAGACAAAAGAAAAAAGACAACAATGGTTCAAAGGTCTACAAATAGAAAAAATAAAAAAAAGACAATAATGGTTTAAAGGTCTACAATAGAAAAAGGTTTTAGTGGAGTCTTGATGTTAACCTCATTTTGGGATAACCTACCATCTCTTCTCTGAGAGATTGCTTATAATAAGTATCATGAATGGCACTATGAAACGTGGTATTATGAGAAAAGCTAGCCAATGACAAAGCTTACAATAAGTCTTTGGGCACCCAAGTGTGAATAAGGACCAGATGTATATAAGTAACTTTTTGTCATAATCAAGGACACAATTCCCCTTTATGCCAAATTGAGTCTTTCTTGTTTGCTTGTTTTCTTATGCTCTAGTCTTGTGTGTGAGAGAGAACTGAGGGTAGAGTGTTTAATTCTCAATGCATGTGCCTCTTGTTTATTGTGTGAGAGTGACCAAGAGCATCACTGCTCTTCTTTGGTTAAGACCCAAGGTGCTCTAGGGAGTATCACCTTCCCTTCAAGTCTGTGTGCCCATGAGTGTTGTATGCAATCCACCTCTTATAGATCATCCCTTTGTTCCTGTCTCTCTTTAGCACCTATGATGGTTTTCCAAATCATATCGGCTATGTTCTTGAATATGTGCATAGGGTCAAGAAGATGATTGACTAGAAGATCACTCCAGTATGGGAGTAGATGGAAGATTCATTCGAGGGGGTGAACAACTTGGATCCACTTCCCATGCCCTCCTTCAATCACTTGGCTTTAGCACACAAGGAGGCCTTCCTAGAAATCTCTCTCACAACTCATGGTTGTTGGGGGGATACTTTTTGTGGCCCTCATAGACAACCTTCCTCAAAGATGTTGAATATTGAGCCTCTAATCAAGGCCCACATATAGGGCTTGCATTATAACCAGAGATTGAAAGCCCAGCCAAACATTCTAATCATTGTGATGAGATATGCAAATAATGTGAGATGTATAATACAAAAATCGTGAAATTATATTTGATCAAGAAACCGTAGAATAATTAACTTACCAGAGCACTCTCCATAGCTTGGCCAATCATGCACCGTCCACATAAGTAGTCCTCGCACTGTTTGCAGCCCTATCTCCAAGCCGCTTGGATGCATCATAAACTTGGATACCATCCCATAACATACATAGCTCGTCAACTAATGGAGCTAAGTAGAAGTCCATGTTCTTAACCTTGTACTTCCTTGGAACTATCAAAAGGAAAGTAAAAGGTGTCCCTTCTTTATCGTCGCTAATCATGGTGGCAGGTTATAGTTAACTAGGCAAATGAGCCATGTACTCTATGATGAACTTTATAAGCCAAATGGATTGACTCCATCCATTGCTAGTCTAAGGGGAATGTGACGAGGCTCTTTCCCAAGGTCCACCCACATCTCTTTGATATGCCTCCATGCTCGAGAATCGGCAGTGGGCACACGCCTAATGTCATCTGTGGGTCTGGTGTTCTGGTGCTAAGTCATTAAAGATGCAATGGATTTGCATTGTTTAAATATGTGGAATGATGGAGAAATGTCATAAGACTTTAGCCCAAAGCCCTCTATCCTTGGACATCTTGCCTATATCTTGATGAACCACATTGTGGACACTGGTTAAAGAGTGGCACACTCTTGTTGAAAGAGAATACAATTCTTTGGACAAGCATGGTGTGTGTTTTAGTCCATCCCTATAGAGTGCAACATTGATTTTTCTCGTTCATGGTCCGAAGGTATCTCATTGTCTTCTAGTAGAATTTGATCCTTCAATAACCTATATGATATAACATAACGAACAGTAAAGGAGAAAGAGAAGACATTTATACAAGCATGTGAAACATAGAGAGGAGAAGGGATACATACCCCATAAATTTTGAAACGCTCGTATATCAAACCACCCATATATTGATTGCAAGTTTAATATGGAGAGGCAAGTGCACAAAACTGAAACACATGCTCCATGGTAAAGTGGTAGATGGGCAAGCCTACATAGCTCTTTCTCCTCTTGAGAAGCATGCTCCACACATCATCTGATGTCATCGACTTCTTGAGCCGTTTCATGCTATGCATCATGATCGTCTACTCTGTGGCTTGTGTCATGCAGGGCATCTATCATGTCGTCCATGTCATGTTCTAGAACTTGATCCGAGTCTGCTCGGGTTCCAATCCCATCAAGCTTATCTCTACCCTTACTTGTTTGCTTCACTCAAGTTGGATATCCACATGATCTTCCAGTTCATTATTGTCTAGGCGCACATTGAGACCACTAAGTAGATGTTGCAAGCACTCCATTGGAAATACTTCCATTTTTTGCAACACTCGTCGTGCAAATTCTTCAATGTCGGGTGACTTGGTACTTGCAAAAATGACTACATGGGCATAGCGTTTTCTCCTCTAAATTGATGAAATTTAAAATGTTCATAGCATTTTCTCCTCTAAAGCGACGAAATTTAAAATGTTCATAGCTCTCACGGGCTCCATGTATGTTGAATACGCATGCAAATATGGATTTAAATGAGGGGGAGGTGGAGCCTCTTTTATATTCATGCATGGCGTAGTCGGTATATTCTAATTTTAAATGGAAAAGTGTCAGGCCTCCAAAAAGTTTAAATTTTGAATGAGAATTTGCATGTAGAATTGACAAGTAGCAAGAGTCGAAATAAACGTCAAAATATAGAAAAAGTAATTTTGATGCTTTTTTTGACTATTTTATCGCGACGGATATTTTGATCCTTATTTTGACTCTAAAGATTTTTAAAATAACCGGGTCACTTATCACGTTTTTGCATTTTTGCAGATTGCAAAACATAAGCTTATTTCTTTGGTATTATCTCCTCTTACCTCCCCCCATCCCTTAGGAATGAACCTAAGCCCTCCTTGGTCTCTCATGCTATAAACCTTGAACCCTTGAGACTCTAGCTACCCATTCTCCGCTTTCTTTTGATTGTGGGTGTGTGTGTATGTGTGTGTGTGTGTGTGTGTGTGTGTGATTTCATTGTTTTGCTAATATGTCTTGTTTGTGTTTATTTTATAGGGCTTTCACTCATTTTCTCTCAAGGCTCAAGCTCTCTCTTGGTCTCTCCCGCTCAAGCCCTCCCTCAAGGCTATGATTAGCTTACAATCTCTTTGATAAGGACCCTAATCTCATAGTCTTTGGTTTTTTTAAATGCATTTTCTTGCTTTTGATGTTGCCCCTTCATGTGGACTTTGGGTAGGTAGATCCTTCATGTGGACTTTGAGTAGGTAGATCCTTCAAGACCATGCTCCTCTCATTATTAGAGTCATGGCATAATCATGGGGCATGATGATGCCCCATGCTTATGCCATGCACATCATGCTCATGCTTCTCCATGCAAACCCTAAACCCTAAACATTGGCACCCTTGCATAATCGTGTGCATACCCACCTTTAATTTTGTATGTGTAGATCATGGATCGCACACTAGACAACACACCTATATACAAACCCAACATCTCCACCATGCTTATGCCATGCACATCATGCTCATGCTTCTCCATGCAAACCCTAAACCCTAAACACTGGGACCCTTGCATAATCGTGTGCATACCCACCTTTAATTTTGTATGTGTAGATCATGGATCGCACACTAGACGACACACCTATATACAAACCCAACATCTCCACCATGCTTACTCCACATGCAACATCCCCTAGTCAGTTTTACAATTTCATCTCCCAAATGAGCCCTAAGCAAAGGGCTATGGCTCAAGCCTACTTTGGGGGAAGGGCTGGCGCTATCCAACCCTTGCATGATCTTCCTTCTCTTCTTCTGTCCCTCTCTTGTGCAAGGTATCATGTTGATTTGGGTAACATCTTTGGCACTGTTGCTGAGGATAGGCATTTAGCTTAGGTTCCTCCACACTATCACTCACTAGAGTCATTACATAGCCTGATCAGAATGCAAACCCCCCGCCGGTAGTTGTATGTTTTGGTGTGTTTGTTTGTTTGATCTTGTCTTTCTCAACAATGGAGCTCAATGGAGCATGAGGATCTTGGGAGTCTTCATCGAAAAAAGCGGGAGACATAAGTAAGTGCCTAATTTTTCTCTTGAAGCTGATGATTTTTTGTTTCCTTCAACATTTGTTAAGAAAACTTGCATAAGTAGCTTAATCCCTTAATTAGCCTTAGGTAAATAGGCTTTATTAAGCATTCTAGGTACCATTGAGTAGCTTGAGGTTAGTTCAAGCTTCTCACAAAAGGAAAACACAAAAAAAATCATCAAGAAAAAACCCAAAATCTCAAAAATCTTAGAAGGAGGTTTGGTGCATTTTTTGGCTCTGCTTATCTTCTAAGAAGTGTACAGTCATTCACTTCTCAGAGACACTGTTGTTCCTCTCTTAGCCCCACGACCGTTCCTCCTTTATAAATATGAGCAGTGTGCATTAAATGAGAATAAATTAAATTTATAAGGGCATAAAGAGCATTGAAGAGGGGTACAAAAAGGGTACATCTTTATAGTCATGAGAATATTAGGAGGTGGCTATCAGAAGACATGTCGTCCTTGCACATTTAGGATATCTGCCTAACCTAGAAAGCGTACAGTCATTCCTTCACCAGTGTATGCCCATTCCTTGATCAGCCACGTCCATGCCTTCCTCAAAGCATGTGTTTGTGCCTTCCTCAAAGCGTATGTTCATGCCTTCCGTAAGCGAATGCATGTTCCTTGCTCAACCACGTCCATGACTTTTAGAAAAGGACACCCATACCTTCTAAAAGAGAATGCCCGTTCTTTAACAAGCATACGGCCATATCTTCATTCGAAAAAAAACATACACACACACACACACACACACACACACTATTCAGAGAAGTATTCAACACCTCCACTTTCCACATTCATACACTTATGCTGAGGAAAATTGGTGCAAAACAACCCTCCTCTGTTTGATGACGTAGACCCTTTTGATGCTCCCAACTTGCTGTAAGATCAGACCCTTCAGTCAACATAGTGTGGAGTCAAATGGTGTTAGTCCTTTTGACAGCACCGGTGAGAGTGAGGAGCATCCTAGCATGCGATGCACTACCCCTGACCTAGAGACAGGAGGATTGGTGGCCCAGTGCACAGACCACCTACCTTAGAGCAAGACTCGGATTCCCCCACGCATTTGCAAAGAAGTCTTGCTTCAAGACTCAAAAACTTTATCTTGGGAAACACACAATTCGACAATCCGTATCCAAGTAGGGACAAGGGCATGGAAGGCTAACCAGTGTGGGAGGCCACGCCACCCCTGGATCATAGGCCGGAGATAGGGCAAAGTGAGGGTATCCCAACCTAGATTAATCCACCAGTCTAGGGGGCCATACCAACCACTGGAATGGCCGACTCATACCAAAACTATAGGCCTATGCCAAACCTCAGTCAAGAGCCCTCTCTCCAGGGTCCAAAAATGTCCTACCAACAAAGAGAGAGAGCCTACCTTACACAATCCTATCAATCCACTGCACTAATGTACCAATATTACCCACCTCGCGGGATATACCACGGATACCATATGGGACCCTATGAAGCGCAAACCGGTCCTCATTTAAGACAAGGACCCCCAATGTTATATTATCCACCCAGCCCAGCTCCCTGCCTATCTGACGCCAACCCGCACACCACCTCCAACCATGGAAGGACTAACTCCTGAGATGTTGAGGATAGCCATGGAAATAGGGAGGGGGTAGCTACCAAAATAACACCTCCAACACCAGTTAAGTTGGCACAAGGGCCAAGACAAGAGAGAAATAAACCTACCCATATTTCCAAGTTAATCACCAAGTTTGATGGGACTGGAGACCCCATACCGCATTTAGAAATGTTCAATCAGATTTGTGAGGCATTTGGCCATGTAGATGACCAAGTTAAGGTGAGTGCCTCACCCTAGATGGAAAAGTCGGGCAGTGGTTTTGATCACTAAAGGTGGAGGATAAAGCCACCTTTGATGCCTTGAAAGAGGCCTTCAAAGTAGGATACTCATGCCAAGGAACTCGATGGAGCCCAATCGAACAACTACACAACAAGAAATAGAGGGATGGGGAATCCATCCAAGACTATATTAAATAGGTGAGATACCTCCACTCCCGTTGTAATGACAAAGATAAGTTCTTTGATGAAAGGTTGATTGGGAGGTTCCTCGAGGGCCTTGAAGATGTACCGTTGCACAAATCCTTATATGCTCTAGCCCACACCTCCTTTGAGCAATGTTGTAGAAGTGCTATGGACTTTGAGGATAATTTCAAGGGAACTTGTTCCCTGAGGGACCATCCGAGGCATCTTTCAAAACCACCAGCACAAGATCTGAAGGGAAAGGGAAGGATACCTCCTTAGGACAACCAAGTAGAATAGTTGGTAGCAGCCTTGATGCAGCAAATGACCCAACATTGAAGAATAAGACAAGGACAAGATCGAGTCAGCCAACCCCATATTTACCCAAAGAGGGAGTTAGTATTGTGCTCGATTTATCGAGCTAACGATACATGGAGTGCCCGTCCCACTCTCTATTGCACTTGTTGCCAAAGATGGGGCAATCATGAAACCACAAATTGTTACCATCAAAGAGCTGCTCAAGCAGCAATCAGCTTCCTGTAATCCACATAGACCCTCAGCTTTTGATTTTTCTTTAGGAACAATCACAATGGGGGGAACAACCATTTCGCCCGATCAATCAAATAGATAAATCTGACATAATTTATCCAGTTCCTCCTTGACCCTCTTGGCATAGTTGGGATTCATTCGGTACCTCTGTTATCGGATAGGGACTACATCTTCCTTCAAATTGTTGATCCAATGTTAGTCGAGTCGGGGGTCAATCCCTATCATTTTGGTGTAGCTCCATGCAAAAAATCCTTGAAGAATGTGAGAAACACCCAAACTTCTTCCCAAAATGAAGCGTCCAGCTTGGCACACTAACTCTGATCATCTTCGGATATCGACATTTGTTCCCAAATTCATCTCCGTGTCAGTTCATCTTCCTTGACTCTTTTGGATTGCTTGAGGTCCCTCTATCAAAGGCTTTCTCTAATACAATAAGTTGCTATAGACTCGGGGTACTACCATCATCGACTAAAGCTTCATAAAAATCTTCGACCTCATTAGGAAATTTCCCTTTGCTCAACGGATCGAGTTGCCCTGACGCGACTTCTTTTTTGTGCTGACATTCTCGTCGGTATTTGTCCATTATCTAGAACACACCAACAACCTCAAACATGCTGATCAGATTGGCATTCTGCTAGAGATATTCTTCCTCTTCATTGAGGTCTAATTCTTCGAGCATGTTTACTCGCTTGTCTACTTTTGGCTGGGATAGATTCTCCACTTTCCGCTGACCAGCGAGACGGAAATCCCGACTTTCTTCCTTCCTTGCTGAATAGTTATCCTATTTGCATCCCACTCTTGCCTGATCCTTGCCTACCTGAGCCATGGTCTTGCCCAGTAACATTAAGAATGGCACCTTTGATATCCTCCATGCAGAGCACCACCTACTACAATCTGGAGATTGAATCGAGAGACTTCCAGTGCGAGCTCCTCGCGGATTAATCTGAGTGGCTGCATTCATCGCTCATCCACGGTTTTATGACAAAGAGAGCGAGATTTCATCCAATAGGATGTTAACTCTTGATCTACTATCCAATAGGACTTTTGCTATATCCACTCTAGCCAACTTGACCTGGATCATCGGGATGGCTTCATCTCATAAATTGGGACTTCCCTCGACGGGGCGGGGTTTCTATCTTCTCTACATGCATGGCTTCCAGAGGCTATCGGCGGAGGGTGCCATCTTCTCTTCATGAGGCATCAGTTTGGCACATCAACTATTCCCTGAAGTTTGCTACCAGCTTAAGGAGCTGTTCCACCGATACATGAATCGATTGTTGCTTGAGATCTTTCCACAAATTGCACGGCTATGTTTCTGCTTTTGGAAAGCCTACTTTGGCTTCCCTCCTACTTCGGTGCCTTTGCACCTCTCTTCGACCGTGGTGTCTTCGCACCTTTCTTTGGCCTTGGTGTCTCCACTAGCGAGGGTACTTCGCCTTCTTGCTTCGGGTTCATCACCAGTATACTGACTTTGGGTTCTTGTCAACAGATCGACCTAGACCTTTTTGGCTCCTTTTTCTGCAGCGCCTCTTTGGGCTGCTACTTTTCCACCCCCAATTAGACACTTCCATTTGTACCTTGTGCTGTTTCTTCCAAGTGACAACTTACTGCTTCCCCCTCTTATCCAAGGTTGGTTTTTTCTTCGTCTCCAAAGACTCGGGTTGCATGGATCTTGTCATCATGATTCAATTGCCTCTGGGTTGGCCTGACTATTTCTTGCTCCTCTAGAGCTTAGATTTCTATAAAATTCACTCCCATCGGTGGGTGTTAAGCAAAACATACTACCTTGCACAAGAGAGGGAGCGAAGAAGAGAATGAAGCCATGCAAGGGTTGATTTGGAGACTTGCATTTAGCCAACCCTAATGAGGGTTAACTCCCCAATGTAAGGCCGCTAGGGGCTCACTCCACCACCACTTGTGTCACCCAAGTGGAGATCCACAAGCTAGGTAATGAGCAATGAAGAAGGGAGCTATGGAAAGCTCTAGCTCCATTCAATGTGCATGCAAGAGGGATCTTGAGAGAAAGACAAGAGAAGGGAGAGGAGAAGAGAAGCTAGATTAACACCATCCACTCTCCATGCATACGCAATAATCAAAAAAGCAAGCATTCACAACACAAGCATGTAACCATAAGATCAAGATCAAGAGAGAGAGAGAGAGAGAGAGAGAGAGAGAGAGAGAGAGAGAGAGAGAGAGAGAGAGAGACTCAATTGAGACAAATGGAATTGTCCCTTTTCATATTCCATAAAATCACTTCACTCAACACACCATATACAAAGATAAGAGTACACACAATATGAAAGGTACTCAACCAAATACATACTAGGGTTCTCTATAGTGTGAACCCAACTAAATGAGTTGGTGCTATAACTATGCCAGTCTCTAGAATGGCTATCACATAGCCTGTCATCCCACTGGCCGCATATCACCCATGATCTCACCAAGCATGCCAGTGGTGTAAGTGTGGGGCCTATCCCCCACGCGGGGTCATCAGTGTCCACCGCCTCACTAGATGAGCTCGATATCTCAACACTCCCCCTCGAGCTCAACTCCATCTCATGTACACCAAGAAAAGCCCTGAATCTGCGGAGCTTCTCTGTACCCAATGCTTTGGTGAAGATGTCAGCTACCTGATCCTGTGTGCTGACATAAACAAGGTCAACGTCTACTGCCAAGACCTTCTCTCTGACAAAATGGTAGTGGACCTCTATATGCTTTGTGCGAGCATGAAAAACTGGGTTCCTAGCCAACTGTATACTGCTAATGTTGTCATAGAAAATGACAACTTGTCTATTCACTGTGATAGACCCAAATCTGCAAGTAACTTTCTCAACCAAGCTACCTCACATGCTGCCATAGCAGCACCTCTGTACTCGGCCTGTGTATATTGGATAGAGCAGCCGTAGGCTGCTTCTTGCTGCTCCAAGTCACAGCAGCACTCCCCAAAGAAAACATGAAGCCACTAGTAGATCCTCTATCTGATACTACCAGCCGAATCAGCATCTGTGTACCCATGTACACATATCTTTGTCCCAGTTTCATAAAATAGTCCACAATGCAAAGTAGACCTCACATACCTCAATATGCGTCTCAATGCATCCAAATGCGGCTTCTGAGGAACTTGCATAAACTGACTCACCAACCCAACAACATAGCTCAAATCTGGCCTGGTGATTGTCATGTAGATCAAACTTCCTACTATGTGCCTATACATAGTAGGATCCTCCAAAATCTCTCCTGAATCTGCACACTCAACTTGCCATTATGATTCAATGGCACTTAGATAGGCTTACAGCCTGTCATACCATACTTGGACAACATGTCCAAGCCATACTGTCTCTGCAGTAATCCAATACCATGTGGTGACCTAATCATCTCAACACCCAAGAAATATCTGAGCTCCCCTAGATCCTTCATCTCAAACTTTTGTCTAAGCAAGATCTTTACATCAAAGATCTCTGCATCATGGTCCCCCGTAATGATCAGGTCATCAACATAGATGATAACAAGCACAACCCCTCTATCACTGTGTCTCACATACAGCGAGAAATTTGCATTGGCTACATGAAAGCTAATAGTGACAAGATATTTAGAAATCTTGTCAGACCATGCTCTTGGTGCTTGTTTTAACATACAAGGCTTTCTTCAACCTGCAAACATGCTCGGGGTGACACATCCTCATAACCAGGTGGCTGCAACATATGCACCTCTTCCTGCAAATCCCCATGCAAGAATGCATTCTTTACATCCATTTGATGTAAAGACCATTGCTTTGACGCAGCCACTGCTATCACAATTCTCACTGTTGCCATCTTGGCAACTGGGCTGAAAGTTTTCCCATAATCAATGCCATATGTCTGCGCATATCCTTTGGCTACCAATCTAGCCTCGTATCTGCTTATGCTTCCATCACTGTTATGTTTTACTTTGTACACCCACTTGCATCCAATGGCTTTCTTGCCTTCAGGCAATTTCACTAAATCCCAAGTCTCATTTCCATATAGTGAATCCATCTCCTCATCCATAGATTTCTCCCAACACACATTTCCAACAGCCTCATCAATACATGTGGGCTCTATAACCTGCACAACTTTTTCCATGTTTGCATAGTGATGTGCCACATAACCATCATAGGTAAACCTCTGCACAGGGTTCTTCACTCTCCCAGATCTTCGCAGCTTTGCATTCATGGCTTCCATAGCCTTCTTTACACTAGGTGTTCTCATAGCTGGTATCCCAAGATCCTCATCAAGGCTCATCTCTGAGCCACTAGACTCTCCATCAACATGAGAATGCCATGCAAAAATGTCAGGCATATTAAGGGGCTCAATCACGTTCTCTTTGCCTTTATGTGATATACTAATCACATTTGCAGGACTGGTATTATGATGCAACCTACCACTCCATGGTCTATCAACTGAACCACTGGATAAGGACTCTCCTGGTCCACTCAAAGACTGTGATTGCTGACTTGCATTCTGTGCAACCATATTTCCACTCATATCAGCCCCAACAGCTTCTTTTTCAGCAGCATACTAGCTGCTCATCTCATAAAAAACATCCCTGCTTACCCTCAACTCACGTGTAACAGGGTTAAAACACCCGTATCCCTTTTGTTCAAGGGAGTATCCAATTAACACACATTTTTCAGCTTTTGGATCGAGCTTAGTTCTCAGCTCATCTGGTACATGCACATATGCAATGCATCCAAAGACTTTCAGATGAGACAAATCAGGTTTTCTATCAGTAAACCTCTCCTCTGGAGTTACATCATGTATGGCTACAGTTGGAGTCCTGTTCATGATGTAAACTGCTGTAGAAATAGCCTCAGCCCAATAGCTATGCGGCATATTTTTTCTCTTCCATCAATGCTCGTGCAATCTCGGCAATGTGCCTGTTTTTCCGCTCAGCAACTCCATTTTGCTGCAGAGTGTATCTGCATGTAAACTGTCTCCGAATACCATTCTTCTTCAAAAATTCAGAGAACTCATTGGAGAAGTGCTCTCCCCCTCCATTTGACCTTAGGCACTTTACATATTTCCCTGTTTGCTTTTCAACCATAACTCTGAAATTCTGAAAGTGAGTGAACACCTCACTCTTCTCCTTCATGAAGTATACCCACACTTTCCTTGTGTGGTCATCAATAAATGTCACATAATACCTACAGCCTCCCATAGACATGGTCTTCGTAGGACCCCATACATCTGAATACACAACATCTAGTGCATTTCTGCTCACATTTCTATTACGTGGAAATACATGCTTTGTTTGCTTTCCAAATTGGCATGCTTCACATATTTTCTGCATATCTTCAACTTTAAACTTTGGCAGCCCTGTCACAATTCCTTCACATCTCCAATACTTTTATGCCAAATGTCTGTGTCTGCAACAATTCCTGAACTATTTGCAAACATTGCAGCACTCATCACTTCAGGCATGTTTACATTTAATGTAAACATTCTGCCCACTCTATTGCCTTTTGCAACAACCAACCTGCACTTGTCTTTAAAGTCTTCAACATAACAACCATCAGGGTTAAACCAAACCTGCAAACCCTGCTTAATCATCTGGCCAACTGAAACCAGATTCTTTGTTATGTTCGGAACACGAAGTACATCTGCAAGGTACTTCACTTTGCCATCCTGCATATACAATGGCACATCTCCAACATGGGCAATTGGATGAGCAGTGTCATCCCCTGTTTCCACAAAACCTGGTCTTTCAAGGTTTTTCATCTCCTTGAACCACTCCCCATGACTTGTCATGTGGTTTGAAGCACCTGAATCAATGTACCATACATCATCTTTATGTGCTGCTTCAACAATTTCAGACATGGCATTAAAAACGACATGCTGCATAACAAATAACCTTTCATTATCCTCATTGTTTTCGCTCGAGGATGCATAGTTGTTTTGCTATAATTTCCCATTTTGCATGTCAGCCTGCTTCTTATAACAATCTGCCTGCACATGTCCAGGCTTACCACAATAAAAGCATCCACATTATCATTATACTGCCCTTGCCAATTTCCATGACCTCTTTGACTCCTCCTGCCTCTGAATTGGCCTCTTCCATGTGCGTGTTGTTGTTGTGAATTCTGGGACTGTTGTTGTTGCTGCTGCTGGCCATAATTTTGATTACATGTTCAGCCACCTCCTTGGCCGCGTCCACGGCCTCCTCTACCTCATTCTCTTTTTGAACTTGTGTAGAAGGGCTATTGCTCTGAACCATTTTTATTTTGTGAAGGCTGTTGGTCTTCACCCAAGCCTTTCTATTCTATAATCAACATAGACACCAAATCTGTGAAATTTGGAATGTTTTCCCGAGTCTGAATAGACGTCTTGAACGCCTTGTATTGTGGCCCGAGACCACGTAGATAGACTTTCACCTTATCATCATCATCTACTGAAACACCAATAGATGCAAGGGATTCCACAATACCCTTGATCTTCAATGCATAGTCATTCACATACATACTCTTTTTCTCCACAGTATGAAGTTCATTCTTCAACTGTATCTTTTGTGCCTTGGTATTCATTTCATAGAGTTTTACCAAGGTGTCCCATGCCTCCTTGGGGGACTTGGCATCTTGTATGTGCCCAATCATGGTGTCCTGTATACTGATAGAGAGCCAATACATAACTTTTCTGGCATCTTGGTTCCAACCCTTGAACGCTTTCACATCTGCAGCAGTCAGATTGATCTCCCGGTATCTCTGGTGCCTCTTCATGCTCACCTTCTATGTAGTCCCAATAACACTTTCCCATCAGGAAATTTGTCAACCTGAACCTCCAAGCATGGAAGTTGCTCTTATCAAGCTTCTCAGCGACAATCTGGTTTATGCCATCATTTGACATCTTTCCAGACACACAAATTTACCAGAAACAGCACTCTGGTTTGTCCTGCACAAACTGCTGTATTTTCTGCAGGCAGCGGTACTCTACTACACTCAACAACCAGTGACCTCAATGTGCATACATACACCCAATGGCAACTCTTGACCTCCTTGCAGCACACACAATGTCTGCACAACCAATCTGTCTTCCTGGAGTTCTTAAAACAGAGTTCTGCAGAGAATCAATGACTTACCTGCAGTGCTTGAAATCGTCTGCTTTCTGAAAAACGGAGGTCGTAACGCGCTCGAAACGCGTTTTCGGCCTGAAAAACTACGTTCAATAGGACAATAAAGTTGCCCTGATGCTTTGGTTAATTGATATTTGGCAAACAAAGGAGACAATGGAAAAATTTTGTAAAATATGTATGCTTGACACTTCGAGTAGATCTAATTCTATGTCCTACCGCATTTCCATACTCTACATCACACCAAAACTAGAAATTGACAATTTTTGCTAAAGCACAAAACCCTAATTCAATCTAAAATAGTTGGGGATGATTTCAAGGTGTTTGCATAGCTTCATAATACTCTCCAAGGGCTATGTTTGGAGCCCTCAAGTGTCCAATTTTGATACCATTTGCTTGTCCAACTGGCAAGGTTCACCACAAGACAAAAGTGGACCCAATCAAAAACAGCTTGTTGATTTTGGGATTTGAGCACATGGTTTGATAGTGCACGCCATTACCTTCCCAATAAACCCAAGATCACTTGATTGGGACACCGTTCACTTGATCAAAGGGCATAGTTAACTTTTTTGCAAAAGTCAAATAGTGTACCTAAACGTTGACTTTAGTCAAACCTTCTACATTGCAACAAGCCAAACAAATCAAGATTTGGACTAATATTCAAGGTTCTAGGGTCAAAAGTTTTTTTCAACACTGTCACATAGATCTTGAAATATAGAATATTAGGGCACTTCAAAATTTTACTATTTTTGTAAAGTTGGGTAGTACACACCTTGAGCTCTCTATAGAACAAAAAATATCCAAATTCTGACAAGTTTTGGGCTTTCTACTTCCAATTCCCATTTTCAGCCACACCATGCCTGAAGGGAGACCTCGCAAAGCAAAAGATGCAATACTTGAAGAGTTAGAAGATATGAAAAATGAGGATAATGTGCTCATTCCGAAAGAGGATAACAATGTTAATGAAGGATTAGTGCATGCTATTGGGAAACCATCCACTAATACCATTGTGAATGCAAGTGGACATGCTAGCCCAGGTATACAAGAGGCTTCGATGAATAATGAAATGCAATCAATGGTTGAAATGATGTGTGCAATCCTTTAAATCAATCAAGTGGGTATATAAGTGGCTCTGGTGAACAATGAAATCATTAGGGAAAAAGGGAGCTCATTTTGGGGCCTTTTATGGTTTGGAAAAATAAGCTCTCAACCAATGAACAGAGGGCCAATGTAACGTTGGAAATTCACAAAAAATAAGAGAAAATAGATAAAAGAAACAATATTTTATGTAGGTACAAGCGTGCTACATTAATGTGGAGATTGGTTTTTTATTCTCACAAGATCTTTGGACATGAAGATAGAATCTAGTCTGACATTTTCTCTGACAAGGGCCGCTTCCATCTTCCTTTGAACTTTGAAATGTTGTGCTGCCTTTCCTTCAAAAGGTCTACCATTCTACACCACTGCCTCATTGTGTAGCAGCCTCGTCTTTTCTAAAACTGCTCCCTTGATCCTGTTTGGTTTAGAGTAAGATGTTTCTTGTCAACTATCTGTCTACCCACTTTCTCTTTCTTGAAACTTCACTTTGTTATCTTGTTTACATTACTTTGCTGTGGTTACAGATTCACAAGGTCTCCATGGTGAATAAAAACTATGGCCGTTCTTGTGGAAGACCCTCTGTGGATGATAATACTATGAAGGCAGAATTATACCACACATCCTTACCCTGTCGACCTGCTTCTTCTATTTCTTCGGTAGAGAATTCAAGTACAGTCAAAACGGAAGGAACTTGGGAAAGGTTTAGTGTTTCGAAAGGAGCATGGGTGCTCATGCAACCTAGCAAAAGAAAGAGACCCTAGACAAAAAATATTTTCTTGGCATCATGGAAGGGAAGAGTACGAGATTTTAAAATCACCAGAGGGAAGATATCGGTGAAAGAAGTTTTGATTCAGCATGTGAACATGCATAAAGAACTTGTCTTGCGAGACTATCCAAATGATCTTTCGCAACACAGGCCTAATTGTATATTTTTCTATTATGGTTTTGTTTTTTATGAGGTGTATGGATTTTTAAGATAAAGCTTTCTTTCTTTGCTTATTGACATTCTTGTGTTATTTTATTTCAGATTTATACCCTTCATCGTATGACTTGTCGGGAGCTCTACGGGAGGCACCGGCAAATGATCTCTAATTGAGGAGCTTTCTTCGCAGGGCTCAATCATAACATCATTATTCCTAATCTCAAAATCCAATATACACACCAAGTTGCCAATTATTACTACTAATGTGATTACTTGGGCCCCACCAATCCATGATGCTTGGTATGAAGAGTGTCAATGCTTGTCGATATCCTGATCAAGCACTTCCTGCCTCCTTACCAAGTTTTAGAATCTGATGGCAAGGACCGAGGCCATGTCTTCACATACAATGCACCTAATCCCCCTCCATACCACTTTTCCAAGGCAATCACGTGAAGGGTTCAAGTTGCTTTCCCCCTTGTTCTCCCCACCAATGCCAAGGGTACCCTCACATACATCTCTAGGTATTCTATGAATAGAAAATGTGGGGTACAATGTGGAGTGGTAAGTGTCAAGCTTCACAAAGATGGGATGAAGCCACTTACAATTTGAGCATGACTCATGCTTTTACAGCATTATTCTATATAACATTTAGCATGGAATCATGCTATTCCCCATCACCATGTAGCTCCATTGCTTCTCCATAGTCTTCAATAGTCTTATATGATCATCACCAACATGGAAGTAATATATGCCCTCACCATGGCATAAGAAAATACCAAACCATATGCATTTGCATAATCCATTCTCCCATGAATCCAAAAACTTGAGTGATACTCACATGTGGTCTAAAGATTGATGAAAGAGGCTAATGGAAATGATTAGAGGCATGTAGATATGGGAAAAGGAATGCCAAGAAACTCAAATCTTCATGATATGCATGAAGATGTGAAATGAGATTTATGTGTGTAATGAAGCTTGAATGACAACCTGTAAAGCATAGTAAGCTTGCATTTGAATCAAGGAAATGAAGAGGAACTCTATTCAAGTATGGAAGAATTCATGAAGCCTTAATTTCATAAAAAACCCCAATTCCTTATGCATGATATTCATGTTATCAGAGGAAAATGGTGATAATGCGGTGGAGTAAGCATTATATGGCAATGAAGAGTGGTAGTAGGGCTCACATGTTGATCATTAGACTCATGCAAACTCTAATCATGGCAAGAGAAGCTTCAACTATGCATAGATTTCATCATGAAACCCTAATAAAAATTGACGCAACTCGTTTTACATGTATAGCAACAAAAGGAAGAAAGGAAATCACATAAAATCATGCAAAACACAAGAATTGAGAGCATTAAACAAGTTGCAAATGACTTACAACATGTGCAATGGCTATTGTGAGCTTCCATGATTGAAGAATCATTAATGTGGAGTCTAGAGACATGTAGACCTCGTCTAGATGGATGTCTATGACTTGGGAAAGTTCTCCATGGAATCTTTCCAAGAAAGACTTGATTAGAAATATCAAAAGTAATTAAATTATGTACAATTAGGACTCATACTTATCTTATATACTCTTGCCCATGTTCACACATAGTTATTACCTTGGCCCCCACATTGGACCATGCCTATGGCCCCTTTTATGCCTTAGCACTTCTTTAAAATAAAAAATCAGCCTACTTATGGCCATGAATATCTTAAGATATTCACATAAAATAGGGTCAAAGCACTCTTTCAGGAGTGAAAAACTTGAATTACTCATGGTCAGAACATCTACTAGTTTAATGTAAAAACTTTTGAATTTCATGTTTGTGAGTTGAGTTTTTGAATCTCATGGTCAGAACATCTACTAGTTTAATGTAAAAACTTTTGAATTTCATGTTTGTGAGTTGAGTTTTTGAATTCCTTGATCATTGTGAAGACCCTAGTATGATTTGCACTACTTTTGAAGAAACTTTTTTGGATATGAAAAACTGAAGATACTCATGGACCTCATGAATATCTAGTTTTTCATGTTGACTGATCTTTTGGTTTTCATTATTTTGAGGTGATTTTGTAGCTTATGTGATTCTCTAGACTGACTAGTATGATATTTACTTCTATTGGAATAATTTTTTTAGACATGAGACACTCGAGATACTCACAGCCTTGAGTATCACCAACCAAACCTTTTGAGTTGATATTATGATTTCTCTTCCCACCATTGCAAAGTGTTAAGCATGGTTTTGACCCATTTTGAGTAACTGTTTTGGGCATGAGAACCTTGAGTAAATTCATACATGTTTCATCACCATTGATTCAAGGATAGAGGAGGAAACTCCCTTTCCTTTAATTCCTTTGAGTTGTTATTTTCTCTCTCTTCTTCTTTTTCCCTTAAAGGATTTGCTAACCAGAGATGCTCTAGTTCCTTCCTTGAGTGTTGTATCTCCTCTTTGTTGAGATTCAAGCTCGATGTCAGTGTGAGCTAGCTATGCTATGTGCTGGCATGTTAGGTAGGAACATGTGTGAGACATAAATGACTGCGTGTCCAGCTGGTCATAGTGTGTGGACATTAGCTAGGGTTAGATGTGTGTGGACACAACTCATAGAGTGTTGTGTGTATTATAGATTATGGCATTATGCTTTGTGTGAGAGTGGAGATGGCTTCCCTCTATGGTTAGGGTTTGCAATATACATTAGGGTTTGCTCCTGTGTGTGTGTCTCCTCCCCCTCTACCGTTCTTTCAACATGGTATCAGAGCCTTGTGCTGTTTATTAGGGTTTATGAGTGAGTGAGAGAAGAGGGAGAAGAAGCTGTGAAGCTTGCCATTGGAGCTGTGAAGCTTGGAGCACACCGATTCTTATCAAATCTGAGAGGTTGGCCTATCAGGTAAGGTCTTCTAAACATCCTTGAGCGGATTGCAGGTGATACAGGCAAAGACAAAGCAAATTAGAGCAAATCAAAGCAAAGAAAAATTCTGGTTTTTGGAAGCTTTCCATTAAAGCTTGAAAGTATTGATGTATGGTGGAAATACATGTAAATCTGGCAAAGCAAACATGTATCTGACAATGAGGGATGTATTGACAACTCCTATGCAAGCCCTACTGTGATTTTGGAGCATTTTGGAAGCATTTGGATGTGTGAAAAACTCTGGTTTTTGAGCTCTCACAAAACAGAGAAAAGCAAGTCAAAAATTGATGCATTTGGAGCCTCGGGGGGGTCACTCACAAAAAAATGTGAATATCCCGTGCGTTCAACAGAAGCATAATTTTAATTTATGAAACTTACAGAAATATATTTACATAAGGGTATAATTTAAATTTTTTTCAAAAAAATTACAGATTCATAAAGAAAAGGGGATATTATATAGAATAAAAAATTCACAAATAAGAGATTTAAAATATAGGCCTTGAACGCACGCGATAGGGATATTTTACATATAGTGACCCCCCCGAGTTTGGAGCGTGGTTTTGGCTAAAATCCAACCATTGATTGGTTGCACACATACCCAAGTGTGTTGGGCACCTATATCCATCTTCAATTAACACTTAAACAACTCCCAAATCCCTCAAATGCAGGCGGCATTGACTGGACATCAGAAACAGAGCAAATCTTGACTATTTTGCAAAGTGGAGGATCAAATTTCACCTTGGTCCTTGATATATTCCACAATTGATTTAGCAATTGGTTGCTACACACACTAGAGAAGAGGGCTATGTGATTGGTTTGATCAATTATGCTTAATTGTGCTGGGAATGAGCTGATTAAACAGGCTGTCTGGTTGCAGAGAAATAGAGTCATTTTAATTGAGCAATTAATCTTTGGTCTTATACAATTGGACAAATTCCTCTTACATGGAGTTGATGGACACTATTGCTAAGCTAATGAATTCCTGGTTGCTCAATTTGGACAAATATTAAAGAAATTAGAGCCATTTTACTACTGGTTTTTTTGGTTTTCTGGTTTTTCCCAAAACAGAGAAAGGGGTTTTCAAAAATTGATCTGTACACATGTCAGATGGTGTTGATATTCAACATTGAGGTTGTTTAGGTGTCAATGCAAGTTTCCCATACTTGATTGCACCACTACATTGTGATTTGGAGCCTTGGAAAGTGCATCAAAACAGGGTATCTCGGACTGCGCTAGTTCATTTTAGATGCATAGAGGTTGATTTTCTACATCAAATTTGAAGATTGTTGGCTACTTTGAGTATCTGGAACATTCATTGGAGTGTGGTTGAGCTGAGGAAGGCTCATTTACAGATTTGGCGTTGTGCGGAAGGTGCACATTAAGCAAACATGTCGGATAATCCAGTACAAATTGTTGGTGAAAAGCTGGATAGGAAGAACTCCCAGGCATGGAAGTACAGGATCAAGAGTTTCTTGAAAGGAAAAGGATTTTGGAATCTCATTACAGGTGCTGAGCCAGAGCTTGAGCTACCTCAACAACCTACATAGTAGCAGCTTATTGCTCACAAGCAATGGTCAGAAAGAGCATTCAAAGTGTTGCATTATCTGTCTATATGTATTTCTAATGCTATGCTCATACACATACAGGATGCTGAGAATCCCAAAGATGCATGGGATACTTTGGTAAAGATGTTTGATACAGACATGAGTGCTCGGCAAGTCTCAATTTTGTGACAGCAGATACATAATGTGAAAAGGAATAAAAGGAGCATCCATGATTATGTGCAAGAAATAAAGAAGTTTGCAGATGCATTGGCCACAATAAATGCCCCCATGCCTGATGATGATTTGGTGGATATTACCTTGCGTGGTCTTGGCAAGGAATATAAATCTTTTGATACATCTATCTCAGTGAGGAGTACAGGTTTACTAGACTTTGATGAGTTGGTTTCACTCTTACTTGTTGAGGAAATCAAACTCAGTGATTCATTTCTGGATGCATCTACTAGCCATCATGATAATGGCAGAAATCAGGCTTTCTACTCGCAGAGAGGTTTTAGAGGCAGGGGGAGATTCGCATCACGTGGACGTGGTGATAATGGTTGTGGATGGCAGGACAGGTCATTGTTGAAATTTGAGCAAAATGATGAGCTATGGTGGATCAAACACTAGAATCAACATAATTAACAAAGTGATTAGCAAGTGATTAAGACGTAATTAGTGAATAATTAGCACATAGATTAATGTAGGCATGGATACTCAAAAACCAGCAAATTCTCATTAGGGCTATGCCTCAATTTATAGTGTTTACATCAAGCATCAAATCCCCTTGATTTCTCCATGATTCATTCCCTGAATTTCTCCACCTCTTGCCTGATTCTCTCCACCTCTTCTCTTTTCCCTGAATATCTCCCAGAATATCTCCACACTCCTAAATTCCCTCATGCTACCCATTATTCTCTCCCAGTAGATTCTCCTAACCTTTTCACAGGTTCTTTCACAATTACATCTCCTCTTTTACAGCCTCTATCCAAGAGCTTGTTCCCACACACACCCTATTCACTTGTATTTTCAACACCTCCCCTCAAGTGAATACGCCTAGCACACCTAGACCCTATACCAAGTTTGCCTCCCCTTACTTGATAGTCTGCGATTAGTGTCTAGCACACCTCCCCTCAAGTTATCTCAGCACACCTGGACCCTATATCAAGTTTCTCTCTTACTTGATAGCCTGCGACCAGTGCCTCAGATCCCTAAACTCCATAGTCCTTGACACTCTCTCTCTCTATGTGTCCAAGGCTACTATAAGTGCCCGCGACCTTGACTAAAGTGCTCACACATACATCTCTCTACCACTTGGCCTACATCATCGGTGGCTCAGAGGTGGTTTTACTTTATTGGGGCAGGTTACATTGGGTTGTGGGTTCTCTCTCTCTCTCTCTCTCAGAAAAGATGATCCGACTCCACTTCTCTTGGAGCCTCCATGAAGTTTGCCGATGTCGTTCCTTCTTCACTGGGTTTGCTGTAGCAGTCTCTCGCCATGTGTCCTGGCTTTCCACATTTGTAGCAAGTGAAGGTCCTCCCTCCTACTCTGCCTCTTCCTCGTCCTCGTCCTCGAGAGAATCCTCCTCGGGTGAAGAATGCTTTTTCCTCTCCTGCTGTTGAGTCGAGCTCTTTCTTCTCTTTGCCTCTGCTCTCTTGCTCTAGTAGAGCTGCTTCTATCTCATGTATCTTCAGTTCAGGTACATTCTTTAGTGTTGCTACAATGTTTTCATAATCTCCTTTGTCCACACTCTTCAAAAGTACAGCTAATGCTTCATCATCTTCTACCTTTTTGCCAATAGCTGCCAGCTGTTGCTTAATACTTTTATATTTGTTCAAGTGTGTGATTAAAGGTTCACTTTCCTTCATGTCCAGTTTGTAGAATTGCATTAACAAATTTATCTTGGAATTTTTTGCTTGTGTACCAAATAATTTATTGAGTTCATCCCATGCATCTTTTGCCCACTGTATCCCTGTGATATGATGAATGATCTCATCATTTAAACTGAGTGCAATAAGCCCCAATGCTTTTTCATTCCTACTCTTCCACTCATTTTCCCCTCTCTCTGGGCATTCATCTCTCCCTTCAACTAATCCCCACAGATTTTTCCTCATCAGCAAATACATGGTTTTTGTTTGCCATGTATAAAACTGTTCTCCATTAAATTTGGCTATTTCCTGTGCTGAATTCATGGTGAAGTGAAGGGGGTCTTACCTCTTGATCCAAATTCAAGATTCAAGGGCAGTGTCTACCCTTTTACAACTCAATCTGGTGTTTAATAGATGATTACAACAATTTTATCAGCATAAAATCACCAGAAATTACATTAAATTGAGAGTAACCAATTTGTACGGGATGGTTGGAGTATCAAACCAACTCCGATTTGCAATCTAAAGCTTCAGGGATCTGTATTAGATACCTAATGGTTAATTTGAACCCTCAATTGCACCAAAGTACAGTGATTAGCACTGATTAATCACTGATTAGCAAATTAATGCTCTGGTTTGTGTGCAGAAAACAGAGTATGCGGGGAGCTCAGATCTGGTGCCTTCCACTTCAAATGAGCTCAAATGCTTTGAAAGGCATCAATAGCAATGAGTCTAGTAGAGGATTAAGCCAAGAAACACAAGATTTGACCAAATAATGAAAGCTTAATCTCTGTTTTACCAAAGTCACCTGCAGATTTGATGAAGAGCTTTGATCTCCCTGTAGACTTGATGAAATTGATTTCTGTCTGCACCAGCTTGTAGAGCATGCTTGATTACCCCTTGGGCTAAGAGGAATTAGAGATCTTTGACCTGTGGAAGTTGCAATGTCACAAACATCTCAGAAAATAAGCGCCGGCGAAAATCGCGATTTCTCCTAGTTCCTTTGGCGGTTTGCTGCGCCGTTTCGATGGGCTGGTAGCCAATGGTGTTGGCTAGCTTAAGCTAGAAGCTCATAGCCTAATAATGAGTGTGGATGGAGAATAGAGTCCTCCACTGGCTGGGGGTGAAGGGGAAGAGTGAAAACTCACTAAAAAATTGATTTTTTGCTAATTATCTTACTAATCCTGATTAATTCACTAATGGGCTCATAAATCTGGTTGATTCTAGGCATGGCTCTGATACCATGTTGAAATTTGAGCAAAATGATGAGCTATGGTGGATCAAACACTAGAATCAACATAATTAACAAAGTGATTAGCAAGTGATTAAGACGTAATTAGTGAATAATTAGCACATAGATTAATGTAGGCATGGATACTCAAAAACCAGCAAATTCTCATTAGGGCTATGCCTCAATTTATAGTGTTTACATCAAGCATCAAATCCCCTTGATTTCTCCATGATTCATTCCCTGAATTTCTCCACCTCTTGCCTGATTCTCTCCACCTCTTCTCTTTTCCCTGAATATCTCCCAGAATATCTCCACACTCCTAAATTCCCTCATGCTACCCATTATTCTCTCCCAGTAGATTCTCCTAACCTTTTCACAGGTTCTTTCACAATTACATCTCCTCTTTTACAGCCTCTATCCAAGAGCTTGTTCCCACACACACCCTATTCACTTGTATTTTCAACAGTCATCACAACAGAATTTTCAGCCCACATATGGTGCTCGAGGTGGTCGTGGATATACACCTCAGAGAGGTGTATATCCACGACAGGACAGGTCATCACAACAGAATTTTCAGCCCACATATGGTGCTCGAGGTGGTCGTGGATATACACCTCAGAGAGGTAGAGGTAACCCCCGTGGTAGAGGACGTTGGCAAGGCCAACAAACATCTATGCAAGATGTGGAATGCCATTATTGTGGGAAATTTGGTCATATGGCGAGAGATTGTTTCAGCAAAGAGAATGATTTGAGAGGGGGTAGAGCACAACGTGGTGGTCATTATGGTGGAAATTATGCACAACATGGTGGTGGAAATTATGCATCAAGCAGTAATGATGGCATTGCAAATCATTTGTTCGCCATGAAACATGTTGTTGGATCGATGATGACAAATGTTGAGAATGATGACACATGGTATATGGACTCTGGAGCATCAAACCATATGATGTGTCATGGTGAATGGTTTGAGCATATGAAGCCTATGGATGTGAAAGGCTATGTGGAAATAGGAGATGATACTCAGCATGCCATTACACATGTTGGAAGTGTACCATTGGTTATGCACAATTGTCAAACAAAGTCTATGTCGTCAGATGTATTGTACGTGCCTTCTATCACAAAAAGCTTGGCCTCAGTTGGTCAAATGGTGGAACAGGGATTACAGGTTCGTTTCAACGAGCATGGTTGCTTCGTTGAGGATTTTAAACATGGATGTAGAGTCATTGCTAAAGGCAAGAAAGAAGGCAGGTTGTTTAAACTGGATGCTGGAATTCCTGAGTTAAAATCAGCCATGTTCTCCAAAAGCAAAAATGTGGTACAGGATATTGATATGTGGCATAAGAGGATTGGACATGTCAATATACAAAGATTAAAGAACATGCAAACAAGAGGCATTGTCAGTGGATTGCCTAGGTTTAAATATATGATGGGAATATGCATGTTTGTAAAGCTTGTTAGTTTGGAAAGCAGGCAAGGTTGAGGTTTCCTAGAGAAGGAAATATGAGTAGCAGGCCACTTGAGATCGTACATAGTGATGTATGGGGTCCTGCACAAAACCCATCTATCAAAGGCAGTCTATACTATGTGACATTCATAGATGATTTCAGCAGGATAACATGGATATACTTTCTTAGAGAGAAGAGTGAAGTATTGGAAAAGTTCATGGATTTCAAAGCTTTTGCAGAAAAGAAATATGGCTGTTGGATTAAATGTTTGAGGACATATGGAGGTGGTGAATACACCTCAAAGGCTTTTGAGCATTTCTTGAGAAAGCATGGAATAAGAAGACAATTGACTTACAGGTATACACCTCAGCAGAGTGGTGTGGCTGAGAGAAAGAATAGAGTCTTATGTGAAGTGGCTAGGGCGATGCTCAATGAAAAAAGCATGCCAGATTACTATTGGGTAGAAGCATGTGCTACTGTAGTGTATATACTGAACAAAACACCTACAGCAGCCATTCATAGAAGTACGCCAGAGATGCGGCTTACAGGTTATAGGCAAGACATTGGACACCTCAAAGTTTTTGGATGCATAGCTTATGTACATGTGCCTGATGAAAGAAGAAGGAAGTTGGATCCTAAAGCAAAAAAATGTGTATTTGTTGGATATGCACAGGATCGAAAGGCATACAAATGTTACACCCACAAACTAGACAAGTGGTCATCTCACGAGATGTGGTGTTTGATGAGCTTGCTAGTTGGTACAAAGCAAAAGATGAGGGTGTCATTGAGTCACTTGAGGCTGATGTGCCTGTGAACTTGCCACAAGCAAGTTCTAGTTCTACTTCTATGTCTAGGCCAGCAGTAGAAGCTGAGAGTAGTACTGTACGTCCATGGTCAGGACGTTTGAGGCATGAGAGTGTGAGCACTGGGAGTAGTGCTATGGATAAAGGAAAGAAGAAGGTCGAAGGAATTGGAATCACAGGTTATGAGTCATCTAGTTCAGAGAGTTTGGATGAGGAGCTTGGCATACCTGTTTTACGCACACCTGGTGCAAGGCAGGATAGATATGTGCCACCACATGCTAGAGTGACAGGTGTTCAGAGTGACCCGCATGCATTACGGAGATCTTAGAGAGTCAAATATCTAGTTGACAGATTGACATATCGAGATTTTGCTATGCACTATGCATATATGACATCTATGGTGAAGCATGTGGAACCTACATGCTATATAGAGGCTATTGAGCATGTATGGGAGAAAGCAATGGATGTAGAGATGGACGCATTGGTCCATAATGACACATGGGACTTGGTTGCACTACCAAAGGACAAAAATGTTATTGGATGTAAATGGGTTTACAAAGTGAAGTGCAAATGTGATGGTTCTATTGAGAGACATAAAGCAAGATTGGTAGCAAAGGGTTATGCACAGACCCAAGGTTTGGACTATGATGAAACCTTTAGTCCAGTGGCTAAAGATGGGCACAGTGAGAGCAGTCATTGCTATGGCTACAGCTAATGGCTGGGAAATGCATCAAATGGATGTCAAAAATGCATTTCTAAATGGAAATCTACAAGAGGAAGTGTATATGGCACAGCCAGAAGGGTATGTACACCCAAGATATCCTACTCATGTATGCAAATTGAAAAAGGCATTATATGGTTTGAAGCAAGCACCTCGTGCTTGGAGTGATAAGATGAGCAGATATCTTATCTCACTTGGTTTTTAGATTTCTACAGCAAATTCTTCACTCTATGTGAAGAAGACAGAGCATGGGATTGTTTTACTTGTGGATGACTTGATTATCACAGGTGATCATGGTGCAGATGTGATGCATGTCATTAGGAACTCAATGGAGTCTTCTTGGGCCCTTTAATTTGCCATGAGGTTATGGAAACGTTTAACTTTTTGACAAATAGGAGCCCGCCATGTAAGCAAAAACCATTGGTTTGTAAGAGAGGTGTAAGAGTGGTCAAAGGGTGCACTTTTTCTCCCAAAAAGGGGGGGGGGGCAATTTTACAATTTTCGGGCCTCCATAACTTCTACATACAAGCTCCGATCTGAGCGGAGATTACAGATCCGTGATCTATGCATCAAGAGCTTTCCATAGATATGTTACATGATATGGTTTTATCCGCTAGATTTTAAATTCCATTTTCCCTCCCAAATTCAAATTCGAATAAAGTAGCCGTTTTGAAGCTTCAAATTAGAAAACGTTTCTTCTTAAGAGAAAAGGTTTGACTCCCTTAAACTGCCAAATAAAAGGGCCCAAGAAGACTCCATTGAGTTCCTAATGCAAGAAAGCATTGAGTGAGCAATTTGACATGAAAGACCTTGGTGAGTTGAGATACTTTCTTGGAATAGAAGTGATCAAAGATCATGCAGGCACATGGTTAGTACAGCGCCAATATGCATTGGATATGTTGGCAAAATATGGCATGACAGGGTGTAAGCCTATGAGTACACCTTTGGAGCAAAATGTGAAGTTGCGGGCTGATTATGGTGATGAGTTGGATGACCTATCTATGTACAGAAAGAGATGGTTGGTAGTCTCATATACATGACTATCACACGCCCGGATTTGAGGTATGCTGTGGGGCTAGTAAGCCAGTTTATGTAGAGCCCTAGAAAGCCTCATTTGGATGTAGTGAGATGCACTATGAGATATGTTAAGACCACTGCACATTATGGTCTACTTTATGAGAGTGGTAAAAGCTTGGACATACATGGCTACACAGATATGTTGATTGGGCAGGTAGCTCATATGATAGGAGGTCTACTAGTGGATATGCTTTTACACTTGGAAGTGCCGTGGTGAGTTGGAGTAGCAAGAAGCAATAGTCGCTCTATCTAGTACAGAGGCTGAATATAGAGGTGCAACCATTGCTACTTGTGAGGCAGTATGGTTAAGGAATCTCTTGGCAGATTTGGGTGAGCCTATTGATGGCAAAGTTGTCATTCATTGTGACAACATGAGCAGTATACAGTTGGCCAAGAATCCAGTATTTCATATGAGGACCAAACACATAGAGGTCCATTATTACTTCGTCAGAGAGAAGGTGCTGGATGGTACAGTTGATCTTCAGTATGTGAAGACTGATGAGCAGGTGGCGGACATCTTTGCAAAGACACTTAGCAGGGAGAAGTTTGAGTACTTCCGTACTATGTTGGGAGTACATGGGATGAGCTTGAGGGGGAGTGTTGAGAGCCTTAATATCCCAAGCTCATCTACATCTTCATCGACAGTACATCATGAGCTTGAGAGGGGCTATTGAGATTCAAGCTCGATGTCACTATGAGCCAGCCATGCTATGTGCTGGCATGTTAGGTAGGAACATGTGTGAGACATAAACGACCGCGTGTCCAACTGGTCATAGTGTGTGGACATTAGCTAGGGTTAGATGTGTGTGGACACAACTCATAGAGTGTTGTGTGTATTATGGATTATGGCATTATGCTTTGTGTGAGAGTGGAGATGGCTTTCCTCTATGGTTAGGGTTTGCAATATACATTAGGGTTTGCTTTGTGTGAGAGTGGAGATGGCTTTCCTCTATGGTTAGGGTTTGCTCCTGTGTGTGTGTCTCCTCCCCCTCTACCGTTCTTTCAACACTCTTCTAGCCATTGGATGAAACATGTTGTAGGATCTATGGCAATGGGTTCTTCCTCCAGTTTGTTCAGTGACACATTTGGTTCTTTGGGACCCTTTCAAATACTTTCTTCATTTTTGTCAATTGAGCAAGGAAGAACTTGCAACTTCTTTCTCTAGACGAGTGTCCGTGTCATGTTTGTGGGGTCACCTTCTATTTACTAGGCTTGCTTTCTTCTTTATGCTATCTCCTAACCTCTGGTGTTCTTGCATTCTTGACCTTTACTTTTTCTTACCCTTGAAATTCAAATCTTTGTGGCTCCCTTGTAGTATCTTGCCTAGTAAAAATGGCCTTAGTTACCCAACAACTTTGGCTTCTTTTTATCAATTATGTTTCCCATTATGATTGTCATTTGTCAGTTACTATTTTGATTATGATTGTCATTATGATTGTCATTTGTCAGTTACTATTTTGATTATGATCTAGGGATCTCTTTCCCATTATGGTTGTTGGTGTCATTTACTATTTTGATTATGAACTAGGGATCTCTTTACTTTGAGCTTGGGTATCCAAACTTGTTTATTCTATTTATAATAACCTTGTGTCTTCATGAGATTTATAGGAATTGATTGCTTTCTAGTTGACTTGCTTGAAGGGTGTGATGGTTCTTGGAGTAGTTGGAGAGGTTACCATGATAGGATGTATTTTTTTGGCGAGCATTTTTGAGCGAGCACTTTTTGTTGTTGAGGTGATCCATTTCTCTCTCTGCTCTTATTGTCTTTGTCTACTCTTTCTCTCTCTAATGTCACACCTACAAGATGTTGAGCACTAGACACCATTCATGGGCCACTATCATTGTGCAACTTATTTACAAAGTTGCCATATTATGATCTAAAAATTCCATTATATTCCAAAGAAAATTTACAAGACCACAACGTTACATGACAAACACCTACGAGTTGTTGAACACAGGAAACAATACATGAAAGCATGTGTGTACATTTTCAATGTTCTTTACTTCCATGGGCCACTATCGTTTGCTACTTCTTCACAAAAACATCATAGACAGATGCAAATTCCATTATATTTCAAAGCAAAATTACAATACTGTAGCATATTATGACAAACACTATGAGATGTTGGAACACATGCAACAATACATGAAAGCATTTTGGACCTCAACTATCATCTTGGCCTTCTTCGTCTACCCTAAATTTGCAATTAAGGTGGCAACTTCTCCTTGAAGAGGAGCCTCTTTTTCTTCTTCAATGATGCCAAAAGCTCTCTATATTCCAATGGCTATTGCTTCTTTCACCTCTAGCATGTTCTTATCTCTCTAAGGTCTACCACTTTCTCCGTTTGTGAGCTTCTTGTAGAGATCTTGCACTTCAGACGTTGTTGTCCATGCGATCTAGGTTCTTTTTCTTTGAGGTGCATAAAAGATTGAAGATCTTTACTTAAGATGCTTGTAAATGTAGTAGTAGACAACCCATGATAATTGAGTTTATGCCTAGTCTATTGAAATATGAAGATATAAGGGGAGGGTGGGGTGGGATGTGTCCCTAGAAGAAGAGTACTAGAATGTGGCAATATCTACTATATTTATAAGGCCTTAGAAATAAAAATAACTATTTTAAGCATGAAAATAACTATTTTAAGCATGAAAATAACTATTTTAAGCATGAAAATAATTATTTCAAGGTCTCACTCGAACTTTCTTTCTCTCTTTCACTCACATTCTCTCTCGTGGTGGCCTTGAGATCTCTATCCATCTTGCTCCATCTCTCTCAATTGTCAATTTATTTACCTAAATGATTATAGCAGAAGCTTGAAAAATTCCATTGACAGAATGTGAGTGTACAAGAGTGCATCACAACAATGTCTAAAACAATATATTTCTTTCATTACAAGCGAGTGAAATACATAAATAAGGACGCCGGGGTGTTGGTGGAAGAAGAAAGGTGGCTACATATGTAGGGAGCTCTACCAAATGGTGTACATGAAAGTGGGAATAGAAGCCTCGCAAGTTCGAGACATGGTCCCATGATGAGGGCATTGTAAAAGAACCCATGAGGAACATTTGTGGCATGGCATTCAATATTGGGGCTCCCTTGGAACACCAGGCGGCCATGATGAGGCACTTGACCTTGTTGGGCTCATGGGTACTAGGGTGAGTGGAGGATATATGTGAGGAACATGTGGAGACGATGCACCCATATCCCTTTGCTACTCTCGTCGAGTGTCCTCACTGACATTACCCTTGAAAAACTGTTGACCCAAATCTTCTAGAACGTACAAAAGTGGTGGTAGACACAAACTAAAGCACACATCATCGCTCTCCACACTAATACAATGTCGATGCAGTATCTTGAATGCTTTAGAAAGGGGCCGAGTACCCGCAAATGCAATCTAGGATTACGTCCGTTCGATAGGCAATGAAAATCCTTTGTAACCACATGCCATAGTAAAATCTTTCATTAGCATATATGAATGGATGACAATATAAAAGACAATGACTATATAATAATTACACTACTCGAAACAAATTGTAATAAAGTGAGTGCTCTAATTACCTTGCAAAAGGCTCGCTACGCTCAACATCTTGGATGGGATTCTTGTTCGCATCCAACTGGTATGGCGAGGTTCCCTCTTGTAGTTTTGGCTCTAAGAAGATATTGTCATCCATCTCAAAACCAGGACAATCTTCAGTTACCTCACCTCTCCACCTGTCATACTTTGGATGACTTGACGTACTCTCAATGGGGTGCATAAAGATGGCGATGACAAAATAGTAACCTACGTGCACGCACTTATAAGTATGCTAGGGAAATCATTGAGCTTCACTTTAATAAAGACCACTCCTTCACTCACCTCTTCCTAGCCATCTTCTGACATGACGTACAAGTATCACGCAAGAAGCGCAAGAACAAAGTCCTTCGTAATGTGAAGTTTCAAGTCTATGCCTCTCGCATAAAAATTCACAAGTTCTCCGCACGTAGAGTACACACCATGGTGTCATTGGCATGTAGGAATTCTGCAACAAGTATAAAAGTTTACTCCACAAGTACCTCCCTAAAAACATTCCATTGAGGAACCGCAACCTTGTTCTTGGAGAGTGCTAGATTTGTTGGAAAATCACCAGCCCACACCAAGTGCAGGCCTCGAAGGCTATGGAATGCACCCATGCTTCCCACACCTCATCAAAGATCCCATGAATCATTGCAATATTGAAAGATTCATGGAATAACAAAGCATATAAGTGGACTACAAACTATATAATGAGATGACAAATGGAGAGACTCATTATCATGGGTTAGATATCATACCTGTGTTTTCGCTTTCTCAAAAGTGTGAGATGGAGGTGATAAATGTTGGAGCTAAGAACTAAGTGGAAAGGGTCCACCACTTATGAGAATGGAAGTCTTCATTTAGACAAGACCAAATACATGTTATTACTATTGTTCAAATAATGAACTAATATTAAAAGACAAACATGTTAAGTTCACTTACTGGATCCCAATAGGGCTATGTCATCTTCTTTTGAACCCTCCAACCCTTCCTCTTTGCTCTCACCATGCGGGCTCCCTTGCTCAACACTCCTTGCGTGGGACTCATTCTCATCATCCTTAGAGTTGCTATCCTCAACATCCTCATCAATGTCATCCCCTTCCCGCTCTGGCCGTGACCTTTTTTTGGGTGTTGTTGTCTCATGATCAAATGATGGAGGCTCCTTATTTGCTTATTTCTTCCCCTTCTTCTTCTCAGGGGTCAATTTTTGCTTGGTGGCAGGCTTCTTGCCCTTCTTCACTCCTGCATTCAACCAACATAACAACTTTAAACTCCAAAAAGACAAACTTCATAATAGTTCATACAAATGTGCTACCCTACACACAATGAAACGTACTCTGCTCAGCCTCTGGTGGAGGAAACTCCCCCTCAGGGTAGTCTATCCACACCATGGGATCACTATTATCTAAGTGTCCTTGCTCATAGCTCGTCAATCCACTCCTTGGGGTACAATCCCGTCTCCTCTGTCTCGGACTGCACCCATGCGTCTAAAGGGCTCTTGGGAATATATACCCTATTACACACACTACTTCTCCAACACCTAATACAGAAACATTAAAATTCTCTAACAAAATGATAAAATAACAATTACAACTTCTCCACAACCTAATGTGATAAAATAACAATAATAGTATTGTGGCATGCTACTACATACCTGTACAAGAGGTGTCGTGCTGTGTATGGCAGGTGTGGTTCCTGGTCAGGATTCAAGGTGTCACATATTTTCTCTTTTCACTTACAAATATGTTCTCCAAGTTAGTCTTCATGAAAGCTTTGAGGGCATCTATGATACCTACCCCAGAGTCTAGTGTGGCTCTCTTGATGCTGCCAGCTACTACATGCACGGCGGGTGAGCTTATCTCCAACTTTGCATACAATTGTATGCGTGTACTCAGTCAATTGGAACTAGTCACGTGATGATTTATCCACATGAAGAATGCTCTATTGGATGGAGGAATCTGGGCATCCCTCATAACAAAATCGCCACCCCCCAATATGTAGGAGCCTACATTTCTTGCATTGTGAACTAGCATTATGTGTCTACCCACGTATAAAAAATACTTTAATGTGTAGAGAGAGTTAGAGATCTTACTCTCCATTTGGAATATGTCTCTGCTGTAGCTTGGGAGTAGTGAATTTGCTAACCTTTTCATCTCCCAGCCATGTAGGATATCACTTTCTTGAAAAACTCTTTGCCATAGTCGGGGTTGGCAATTTGTGCCGGCTCATGTCCCCTCTTTGTAAATAGCACCTCCATCTCCTTCAAGGCATCTTTGTAATTCTTGTCGAGCATTTCTACATTCGGAATGTATTCTCTACTCCCTCACTTAGGAAAGACACTGAACTTGGCCTAGTATGTGGCATTGAACTCCAACTACAATATGCATTTATGTTTAAGAAACATATTTTGAAATCAAAACATGGCTTTATTGTGGTCTGAGAACGAGGCGCACACATACCTTGAAAACCAATTGTGAGAGAAGTGCCATGGGAAGCTTTAACCACTTCAATTTATTATGTCCTTGATGAGTAAGAGCTTTCTTGTCCCATGCACAATCTGCGTTGCTAAACTTTGACAACAACGATTATGGATCGGCAAGGCCCCCACACGCTACATCATAAATATATCATGTGCCATTGTGTTCAGCACATGAATGGTAATGCCCCTGGAAATTTTGCATGCATAATAAATAAGGTATATGATGACAAAAAACAAGATGCATGCATAATAAATAAGGTTTTGCCCCTGGAAATTTTGCATGCGTAATAAATAAAGTATATGATGACAAAAAACAAGATGTTTGTTCATTTAAATCACAAAAAACAAGATACAATCCACTTACACAGAACCAACAAGATGTTTGTTCATTTAAATCACAAAAAAACAAGATACAATTCACTTGTTTATCATACACAGAACCAACAAGAACTCAGCCTCCTCCTCCTCCTCCTCCTCAAGGAATCAGACCACTCTACAAATCATGTTGGGAACCTTCTCTCTTTCAACTCGAGTGGTTTTTTTCCATTCCTGCAATGCTTTGAGTCGATGGTTTCCATCCCAGACAACAAACATCTTCCTAACTATGTGTTGCCATCCTTCCGTCTACTCTTAGTATCATGTCAAAATCTTCTGCTGACAATGATAGGTCATGATCGACTGCACTTCGACGGTCGAATGGAAAGGGCTCTTGGCCAGGGAAACCATCAAAGACAATGAATATCGCTGGTATGATCTCTCTTCTCTGATTTTAATTAACCCTTTGATGGAATCCTCATTCGTACAGATTTTTGGGTTTGCAAGGAGGCAACAAAGAGTACTCTAGGAAGGCAGTTATGATTTTTGGCTGGGTGGTCCTCCATCCAAGTCGTGGATATGTGTCGATCAACCACTTGGCCAAAATGCTCCTTTATAGAATCCTCTTCATTGGAAATTGTGGCACTACTCTTGGTAACATGATTGTTGGTGGGTGTTGCGGGACCAGGCCTCATAACCAACTGCAATCCAGATTGGTTGGTTATGTCACTTGATGTTGGGAACTTATGACATGCCCACTTCCTACAATACTGCAATCTTGTTTTGATTTTTGGTTGGTGACACCCTTAGATTGCAAACACATCTAGGGAGGCATTTTCTTTGCAGACATGGAGGTTTAAGAACTCAAGAGTGAGAGAGAGGTATTGAGGGAGAATCAAATGAGGCACAAAGAGATGCATTGAGGGAGAGGGCATGTGAGGGGCGTTCTTGGAGAGGGCATATAGTGCATTGAGGGAGAGGGCACTTGTGAGAGGGAGGGCGCGTTTAGGGGGACGGCTCATTGAGGGAGAGGACGCTTGTGAGGGGGAGGGCTCATTGAGGGAGAGGGCAGGTGTGAGGCTGGATTTTGCTGTCTAATGGCTTAAGAAGCCATTATAGGTGAAAGCTAGCATGGCATGCATATGCCCCGCGGGGCTACCACGTGTAATGCCTGAGCTCGGGCATTACATATGGCACTGCCACATGTAATGCGCACATGGTCAGGCATTAGACGTGGCGCCAATGAATCACTACCACGTGTAATGCCATACCACGTGCATTACACGTGGTAGTGCCATGTGTAATGCCCCAGCTCGGGCATTACATGTTCCATGCCTGTGTGGACTGCCATCCATGTAGGCAGTCTAGAGAGAGAGAGAGAGAGAGAGAGAGAGAGAGAGAGAGAGAGAGAGAGAGAGAGAGAGAGAGAGAGATCCTCTTTGTTACACTCCCGATCTTCTTAGGGCACATGTAGGAAAACATAATAGGAAGAAGGGGCAGTAGAATGGTGATGGGTGAAGGAGCGGTGGAAGGGAGGAGGCGACAATGTGGATGGGCAAGAGGCAGACGGGTGGGAAGGTGGGAAAACGGTTGAAAGGAGGGCAAGTGTGGAAAACAGTTGAGGAGAAGAATAGAGGAGGGCAGTTAATGGGGCCATAGTTGAAAAGCCTACACATGCTATTATTATAAGTCGTGTTGTTCATAGTGATTATTATACATACCAATCTAAAAGCAATTAATTTAACTTAATGAGACATTTTCTAATGATATAACATTGCAATGAAATCAACACTAAATGTCTTAGATGGAGAAGAGAATAAAGCTGGGAGATGCTCATATATATATATATATATATATAAACCACATAATTTTTTTAAAATCAATATTTTTTCAAAAATAACAAATACTTTAAGATGGTCAAATAAAAAATGGCCAACTTATTTGAGGGTGTTAATCACCATTTATTTTGTGTGTACTTGGTACCTATTGTGTCATTCCTTTTTGTTCTTGTGTGCTTCTTTTTTTTCCCCTCTTTACAATGAGCTGTACAATCTCCTTCCCATCTTCTAAGAAGAATCTATGTTTCAGCAATGGTCCGAGTTCTCATGTGAGTCAAAGTTCTTACAAGAACAAGTAGCTCCCTTATCATTCTTTGGATTGCAAGTAATAGTAAATATTGGGTCCTAAGAGTTGCATGTCCCTCTAGAGACAAACTCTAATCATAAGGGGGAGGAGTTCTATATACTTGAGGAATCTCTTTCGGCAATTAATCTGCAATAGTTGATGCTTCATTAAACTCAAATCTACAACCAGTAGCCATCTTAGATAGCCCGCCCCAAGGACTTCCGACTCAGTCTAATATGATAGATTTATGCAACCCCTTACAAGATAATAACAAAACTAGTACATCAGCGTCATCCATTTTTACAAGAGGAGATGGTAAGAGCGTTTTGGAATACCTTTGGAGCATGAAGAAGGGAAACACACTAACAAAGATTTTGTTGAATGTCAAAGAGGTTATCAAGGCAGTGGATATTCCTAGCCAATATAATGGTGATATTGCATTTGAATTCCCACCAACCATGGGAACACGTGTAGGAATGGACTCCATGGAGCATAAATATGATCCCCCACTGGTGGTCAAATCCACAAACCTCTAACATTGCCTTCCTTGGAGTGTGTTGGAGAAGCTATTGTCGAGGTAGTTTAGGGTGTGTGAATGAACTTTGCCCACATTTAAAGAACAGTATGGTCTCAAATACATCACATTTTACTAGAAGCATGCTAAAGGCACTGACCACTGGATAGGAGTGTAACAATGTGTTTGGAAGGCTCGTTTTTACCATTACTACTTAGTGTCGCCGGCGATGTGTATTGCCACATGCAATTGCTACATCTATTATGTGATGCCCTCCGATGAGAGGATGAGTCGATTAATGATACACATCGGTTTCTACCAACATAATGTACAGGCAAGCACATCAAGGGCACTAACTGATAGGACAAAGCAAATGGTGTCCGGGGTGTTAGGAGTAGATCGCAATGACGAGGAAAGAAAGGTACAAATGTGTGTGGCAAAAGAAATTGTAACGGTAATGCTATTGCAAGAAGGTGGTTCCTCATATTTCATTAGGGAACAAGAGTTCATCAACATTGTAGAGGAGATGGGACCACTGGGTGGAAGACAAGGGTGGAAGACAACTGGTAAGCAAATTAGGTTGGGCAGTTATGTTTTTGTAAAAGGGTTATTAAAATCTAGAAAAGTAAAGTGTGAAATTTGAACAATTTATTTTTTAGGTTTCGAAGATTAGCCTCTATAGCTCAGCACAGGCCTTCAAAGGACAGCTTTGGCTTGGATGCACTTCTGCAGCTAAAATGAGAGTGCACTTACAACTTTTTTCACAAAAGCAGGTTCCTGGGACAAGGGTCCTTAGGTGAGAAGTGCTTTGTTTTCAAGATGTCCACATTGGAGCCGCTTCAGAGTTGGATTTGGTGAATCGAATGCAAGGGACGGCTCTGGTGACCTGTGACATGCGTGGATACAACTTGATCCCACCTGATGATTGGGTGACCATGGCTTGTCATGTGTATGATCTAAGGTAGCATATTACGAATGTAGAGTATAAAAGTAGTGAGTGCTGGTCAAGTGTGTTACCATGAGGGACAAAAATGAAAAAAAAGGGCCATGTAAGGATTGGATTAACTTTCTTAATCAAAGTGATTTAACTAAAATAGTAGAGACAAATAGCTATATTAAATGCGCTCTTTTACCTATATTTAGAGGAGAGTGTCTTTAATATGCCATCCATCACGTATCTGTAGTCTTCAATTCACCTATTCTTTTGGTGGCCCTCTTACCTACTCTAGTACACATTTTCTAAAATAAGCTAATTTCAAATATTTGAATACATAACATACTTCTCTCTTCCATAGGGCATGACCCGAGTTTTTCCCTCTCTTTTCTTTCTAATGTCTTTTTTCTCTCCCCCCGCCATCTCTTGCTTTCTCTTTGAATCATTTTTATTGCTATGGTGATTCCAAGAGTCGATCCACACTTAAAGAAAAGATACCATATCAACTTAGTACTTGACAAATAATACTGCACCTGGAGAAGTATTCATCACAAAGCTCTACATGATGAGGTTGAAGCTCAAAGGCTACGTGCAATAGGAACGAAGCATGTAGATTTGTGGGTTCAAGGAGGTCTATACCTACTTGACCGATCAACTCATAAGCCTCCATCATTTAGCACCTTGCATGATCTTGTTAGATTTATTTGGGATGGTAAAAAGGGCTTATTTGGATATTTCTCAAGATTGAATAATCAAGCTACTATTTTCAAGAAAACTATGCTTGGTGTGTATAAGCAATCTGTCAAAGGACTAGAAGATATCATGACCTCACAAACTCAACTTCTAAATGAGTTGGAAAGGCTACTTCAGTCATCTCAGGAAGAGGTAACAAAGCTTAGAAAAACTAACCAAAAATTAGAGGAATATGCACTCCAAAAAACCCAACTAAAAAGCACTCCTTTTGGGTTAAGAGTGAGATCAGTAGGGCAGTTTAAAAGTGTTACATGCCTAGCCACACATGGGGGTGCGAAGAAGAAATGGAAGAGGCTTGCTCAAAGCTACATGAATAGTGTGGGAGGTTTTTTCTTGGATAATCCTCTAGATAGAATTTCTATGCTCAAATATTCTATAAAAAACAATGACATGATTGAAATGTTCAAGCTCTTGCAGTGTGCAGGGCTTTGACAAAAGGTAGTCAAGGAAGTTTGCAATGACTTTCGTGACTTGGTCAAGCCTGATGAGGTGGTGGAGGCATGTGACAAGGTTTCAATAAGAAGAAAGGGATACAAAGACATATTAAAGCTACTCATCCAAGGTATGAAGCCTTATCCTCTTCGTGTGTTCGGCTTACCCCGACTACATATACCGTAGCAATGGCACACCAACAAAATTTGGCTATTCTAGGGTCCATAGGTGAATACAAACACATTGACAGTTTAATGACTCTAAAGAAGCCAAAAAATAAATAAATCAATATTCAACTATGACCTGTATACTAACATATTTATAGATGTTAGAAGGGTCCAATCAGCCATGGTAAAGTTTTATTAGTGCACAATAGAGGATTGTGAGGGTAATCTTATTTTTGTTATCAAGCTTGATGAGGCACAAATTCTCAAACATAAAAAAAGAAAAGAATCAGTATAGGGATGATGAACAAAGCTTTAAATTATGCCCAAGGTAAGGAAGACTAGCCATTACATAGTGCATAGTTAGACATGGAACTAAGGTACATGGGAGAAGCTGCGGTGCTAGATGAGAGTCATGATAATCTCAAATGGTTGTTTTGGCACACATAAGTTCCAAACATCATTGATGCTCATAATAAAGGAAAGATTCTTGTGGTGGATGGGGTAGGAAACTTTACAGTTGAGTGGCAACTTGAGTGGCACATGAGTGTCGACTTGAAAGCATTAAAGTCCATGTATAGGGTGTGTGGTGGTCTTAGATGTGCAAACCCATGCCTCTATTGCATGGCAGGAATGAACACTCTGGATTAGGACAATCCTACAATGGATTGTACAAAGCCTCCATACAGAGACAAGATAAAGCAAGTAATTGGTGATAAAGACCAAACCAAGGCTAAAGGGAAATCAAAGACTAGGAGCAAGGAAAAATCAACAAAAATAGCCAAATTCAAGGGTGAACCATATATTGTGCCTGAGGATTTTGATTGGTTTCCCATACTTCCTATAAAGCTAGAGAGAGTTTACATTTGTAGTTTACATGCAAAAATTAGAATACTGGATAAGGTATTAAATCTTCATCTTGACTATGCTTATTCCATTTTGCCATTAGAGTTATCGGATACATGTTTAGAAATATGTGAGATTTTACTCTCTAACATGGGCTTTCATGGTGGACATGTGCAACTTAAAAAGTATGACAAGAAGTCAGGTACCACTGGTGATGTTCTAGTAGATATGTTAATGGGAGGAGCCAAAGCTAGGAGGTTCTTGTTAAACTATGAAAACAAACAAGTTACAGCAGTATGGGAATGTTGGAAATCTCTATGCGAGCACACAACTAACCAAGGTGTAATCCAAGGATGACAAAGCTTCGTATGAGGGTCTGGATAGAACTTGATAATTTTATAAAACTCTTATGTAAGAAAACGACTGAAGGCGATACAAAATTCAGTTTGAAACAATTAAGATGCTTGTAGAAACAATTGTAGCTACCTTGGGGAACAAGGACACAACCTTTTACCTAGTAAGAGTTTTTGTTTCATGTAATTCGTACATTGACTAATTAATATCATATAAAATGATTATTAATATGTGAAGCATATTTTTTGCACATGACCCATACTTCTTGCTACATGGAATACTCAAGCCATGGAAAAATCACACTATGCTGCACGTATCAACTATTTTCGTACAACTCGACATGGTGGTAGAAAAACAAAAACAAATACACTACGAGAGCTTTTCAACACATTCTACCGAAGGCAAATGCAACGATACAAGGAATTCTTAAAAATCAGGATAGTTTATACAACACAAAACAACCACTGTTATTAATATTATAAACACTTATCATGCTAAATAAGTGTATCTTTATGCTATAGGATGGTGATGAGTGAGAAGGACAAAAAGTTAAAGTGATGCAAATTTTAATAAAAATTATTCTCAATACAAGTGGAAGAAGACTTTTAAAAAAATTTTCTTTTTCGCTTTATCTGTTTGTCTTCCTCGTCAAAGGGGCCGCTAGCCAGAAAACTTTCCAGCAACCAACAAGCTTAGGGGTCACAGAGGGTCGGTCGACAAACTTTCCGAGGCAAGCTTTCTGGTCCCCTGGCCCCTCCCTTGATGGCAGCAGAAAGGGAGAGCTCGGGGGAACTTTTCACCCCCCTTTGCTAGCGAGCCGTAGCTCTCAAGGGAGGGCAAGGCCCTTGTAGGTTGGCCACAAAGCAGTGCGCGGCCCCTGTGCCCTCCCTTGTCGGCTTCGGCTCACCGCCGGTAAGGGAGGGCACGGGGGCTTATCCCCCCCCCTTGACCTCCCTTGTGCGTTGCGCTGTGGCCGTGCGACTAGTTGAAGAGTAGCGCATGCGCTACTCCAGGCTCAGCACGCAAGGGAGGGCAACTTTGCCCCTCTCATGCCACCCTTGCCGGACGGCCACAGAGTAGCGTGTGCGTTGCTCTTTGACTGGGCTAGCAAAGGGAGGGTAAGAGGGAAACTTTGGCCGCTTTCCCTACCTTGCCGACCGCCAAGGGCCTCCCTTGCATAGTACACTTTGCATGCACACATGCATATGCACATGCATGATGGAATATAAAGAAGAGTGCTTTCTTAAATCATGAGTGATTATGTGTGTAGGTAGCATTTTCACCTTCACTTCTTCGAGCCTCGTTCAGCTTCAAGCCTTGTTCAGCTTCGAGCTTCTCCAGGTATGCTCTCATAAACATACTTACATACCTTTGAAGACATTCACATTTAATTCCATACACATTTAAATAATTTCATATTTGAATGGTTTTAGATTTTGAGGATAAGATGAAAAGGTAGTGTGCATGCTACATTTTGAAAGTGTTTTGTATATTCATGGTTTTTTATTTTGAAAATAAGATGAGAATGCGAGAGAGTTTATGTGGGTGAGGAGAGTGCACGTTTGCATTAGCGCATGTCTGGGTATATGTGTGTGTGTGTGTGTGTGTGTGTGTGTGTGTGAGAGAGAGAGAGAGAGAGAGAGAGAGAGAGAGGGTGTATGTGCATGTGCAGTGCATGTGTGTGTGTGTGTGTTTAAGAGAGGGTGCATGTGCATGTGTGTGTGTGTGTGTGTTTTAGAGAGAGAGAGAGAGAGAGAGAGATTATGTGTAAAATTCATTTATTTAAGAGTGAGCACACCTTACCATGCATCATCATCCATTAAAATTGTATGTGTATGTATAAATTTATTTATATTTATAAATACACACACACATATATATGTATAGGTATATGTGTCAAAATATAATATATATTTGCATGTATGTATATGTGTGGGTGTGTGGGTGTGAGAGAGAGTGTGTATGTGTGTGGAGAGAGAGAGAGAGAGAGAGAGAGAGAGTGTGTATACGTGTGTGCATACATGTGTGTAAGAGAGAGAGTATTTCTGTGTGGGAGAATGTGTGCGAGAAGAGAGTGGGAATGTGTGTGTGCATGTGTGTGTGTGTGTGTGAGAGAGAGAGAGAGAGAGAGAGAGAGAGAGAAAGAGAGAGAGAGAAACAAAGATAGAGAATTTCACAAAATTTTTATGTGAGAGAGAGTGTATGTGGGGGGAGGAGAGTGTGAATTTACATGTGTATGTGTGGGTGTGTACACACACACGTGTGTGTGTGTGTGTGGTATTCCCTTTCCATATGGCCAAAGGATAAGAGGGAGAGGGCGAGCTACCTTTTTTAAAGTGTTTTATAGGTTTTCTATTTTTCTATTGCAAAGAAAAATATTATGACATTGAGTTCACATGTCTTCTACTTTGAAACTTGAGTATTTTCATAGCGTCTTGTTTGCAATGTATTCTAAATTAAGTATGAAAACTCTATGTCAAATGTTAATTTTCTATGTACATTGGCTATGAAAGGTGTGGTACTAGTAATGAAGATTTCATTGTTTTGTATAAATGAGGATAACATGAAAAGGCAACGTGCACACTTGCTTTTTGTAATGCAAACTTTTTTATTGTTTTTAACTTTTTGGTTTAGTTTAAAAATCATTTGTGCACACTACCATTAAAAAGCATTGTACTGATTGAGGGTTTGTATTTATGAAAGTACACTAAGATTCTAACATGTGGGTCTTGCCTTTGATACTTACATTTTAATTTAAATAGTGTATAAGAAATTATTATGATTTTGTTGTTCATAGCATACATTTGAATGAAAAGCTTCTTTTGGATGAATTTTGAGATGTGAGGAATGTTTTATTTTGATTTAATTTGAGTCCCATTTTAAGCATATCTTTAGATGCTTAATCATAATTTTAACTTATGATATAAGAAATAAGCAAGAATGGTGCGCACTTCATCAAAGATGAAGGCACCTTCTTTCTTTAAAAGTAGGTTTTCTTTTCAATTATGATTTATTGTTACGCACGCTTGGTATTTGTGCTATGAGTACTTTGTAAGCTTGTTACCTTTTTTTAGGAATTGAGTACTCATTGCGGTCTAGGAAGACCGATTATAGAACTTGTGCACGCAATTCTATGGTTTTTTTCAATGTTGTTCAAAGGAAGAATTCAGTGAAGGATCCTCTTCTCCGCCAATTTTTAGAGCTTGCAACATGAGGAGCTTGATGGCATGAGTGAAGATGAAGTAGAGATAGACCAAGAAGAGCATGATGAAGTTCTTCTATCTCACAATGCCACCTCTCATCAAGAAGAGCATGATCAAGTTCTTCCATCTCACAATGCCACCTCTCATCAAGAAGAGCATGTCTCATTCATACAAATCCCATCTCATTCATCCACATCATGCACGGCTATCCACATCTATCCATACATTTACATCTATTACTTCACATCCACATATATACACATCACGTCACATTTCATCCACATCTCTTTACATTACATCATATCTCATCCACATCCACATCACATTCACATCCACATCTCTTTACATTACATCACATCTCGTCCACATCCACATCCTCTTATATCACATCCTCTTATATCACATCACATCTCGTCCACATCCACATCACATTCACATCCACATCCACATCCACATCACATTCACATCCACATCCTCTTACATCACATCACATCTCGTCCACATCCATATCACATTCACATCCACATGTCTTTTCAGCACATTACATCTCATTCTCATCTCATCATTCACATCCACATTCATTTATATCACATTCTTTCACATACACATCCACATTCTTTCACATTCACATCCACATTCATTTACTTTACATCTCATCCTTTCACATAACCTCACATCTCATTGTCATCTCATCATTCACATCCACATCCATCTACTTCACATCTCATCCTTTCACATAACCTCACATCTCATTCTCATCTCATCATTCACATCCACATCCATCTACTTCACATCTCATCCTTTCACATAACCTCACATCTCATTCTCATCTCATCATTCACATCCATATCCATTTACTTCACATCTCATCCACATTCATTTACATCACACCACATCCTATCACATCCCATTCACATCTTATCACATCCATTTACATCCCATTCACATCTTATCACATCCATTTACATCCTATCCCATCCCATTCACATCTTATCACATCCATTTACATCCTATCCCATCCCATTCACATCTTATCAGATCCATTTACATCCTATCCCATCCCATTCACATCTTATCACATCCATTCATATCTTATCCCATTCCATTTACATCTTATCACATCCGTTCACATCCTATCGCATCACATTTACATCTTATCACATCCATTCACATCCCATTTACATCTATCACATCCATTCACATCCCATTTACATCTTATCACATCCATTCACATCCTATCATGTGATCCCATTTACATCTTATCATATCCGTTCACATCCTATCGCATCCCATTTACATCTTATCACATCCATTCACATCCTATCACATCCCATTCACATCTTATTCCCATTTAGTAACTTTTTCTACTTCGATAGCGATAATGGGACTTTTTCTAAAGTTCTGCCAATTGCTTGGCCTAGATAAAGGTTCTTTTTCTCGAGCGACGACTATTTCCATGTTCTTTCTCAATTTCTAAATTGAATTATATTAAATATTCCTCTTTTGAATAAAAGAGGAATTCATGGGATTTACAAAAATTAGTTCTACCCATAATTCCACTTTTGATAAATATTCATAAATTGAATTATACTAAAAATTTCTCTTTTTTCCATTTAATTTCTTGGATCTCAAATATCATGGAAATTCCTCCTTTTGCATTTAATTAATTACATTCCAAATGTCATGGGATTTTCTCTTTTATCATAAAATAAATTTATCTAAATTTTCTCTTTTAAATTTAGATAAAATATCCATTAATTCCAATATACCAAGAATTTCACTTTTCCCATTTAAATGATTGAATTCCAATGTCATGGGAATTCCTCTTTTATCATTAAAATATTTCTCATACATAAAATAAATTTATCTAAAATTCCTCTTTTGAATTTAGATAAAATATCCATTAATTTCAATATACCAAGAATTTCACTTTTTCCATTTAAATGATTGAATTCCAATGTCATGGTAATTTCTTTTTTATCATTTAAATATTTCTCATACATAAAATAAATTTATCTAAAATTTCTCTTTTGAATTTAGATAAAATATCCATTAATTTCAATATTCCAAGAATTCAACTTTTCCCATTTAAATGATTGAATTCCAATGTCATGGGAGTTCCTCTTTTATCATTTTAATAAAATTATCATAATTTTCTCTTTTTTAATTATTTAATTATACATAAACCTTAAAAATTAGTTTTCCATTGAATGTGATGAAAATCATTCTTTTAGCCTAGGATATTCAATCCTAGAATATGGTAGGAAGTCCTCTTTTCACGTTATGCATAAGAATGAATTATGGATCAATAAAATTCATCATTTCTCTAAAATATCTCATTTTTTTAGTATAATCTCTTAGTTTTTTTAACTAATAAACCTTGTACTCAGTCAACTCTTCATTTTATGTGAGTAGTTACTCATTTTTGGGTATTCTCTTTTATTCATTAGATTTATCTCATCCCAACACTTGGATTAATCCTATTGGCCCATTGGAATCTTAATTGGACCATAATCTAAATTTTTTTGAAAATCTAGACCCTTAGGCTGTCCCTTATATCATTTTTAATTGATTCCTAATGCACCTTGGAGAATTTATTTTAAACTTTTGTTTCAAGGAAATATATATGTTAGATATTAGAAGAATTTTTATATCTAAAAATATCTCAATATTGAATTACGTCTCTCTAGAATTTTTCTTCTCTCTAGGCAAAAACAAGGAAAAATAATATTTTCTTGTATTCTAAAATAGAAAATGATTACAGGGGATTGAGGTAAAATCTTATTCATTATTCAGGCTGAGGAGGAATCTTACATCCTCTCCCACTTGAAAAACGCGAGATGTCCTCATCTCGCAAAGTGGGGGTAATCTTTTGCCAACTCTTCTTCTTTCTTCTAGGTGGTGTCTTCTAGAGGGAAGAACTTTCACTTGACTAAAAACTCTCTGAGGACTCTGCTCCTGAGAACCTTCTCCCAAAACGTCAAGGATTTCTTCAGGTTGGAGTACCATCTAGCCTTGAATCAGAGAAATCAATTGTTCATCATCAAGCATGTGACTCGGGCTGGGTACATATTTTTAAGCAAACTGATGTGGAATAAATTATCTACCTTGAGATTGGGAGACAGAAGAAGTTTATAAGCTAGATCACCTACTTTCTTTATAACAACATATGGTCCATAGTATCTAGGAGAGAGCTTCTTATACTTTCCTAAAGATAAGGAACTTCTTTTTGGTCGTACTCGAATGAAGACAATATTTGATTCTTCAAACTCTCTCTCTTATCTCTTTTTATCTACATATTGATTTTTCCTATCTTAGACTGCCTTAATATCTTTACGGATTGATTGCATTTGCTGGTCCATGTCATCAAGCATTTGTCTGAACATCTCGACTCTGATCAATGGGTCAGACCAAGTCAATGGTGTAAGGCAATATTGTCCATACAGAGCTTTGAAAGGGCTCATCCCAATGCTTAGATGATAAGAAGCATTTGTCTTCAAACCAAGTCAATGACGTAAGGCAATATTGTCCATACAGAGCTTTGAAAGGGCTCATCCCAATGCTTAGATGATAAGAAGCATTGTAAGTAAATTTAACTAGATGTAAATGGCTTAACCACTTCTTGGGTTCCCTACCGGTAGCAAGACCGAATGATATCTTCTATTACCTGATTTACTCTTTCACTCTGGCCATTTGTTTCGGGGTGATAGGCTGTACTAAGATCCAAGAAAGTTTCTACTGCTTCAAAGAATGCAGTCCAGAATTTCGATGTGAAATCGGGATCTCTGTCAGTTACTATCCTCGTGGGTAAGCTATGCAATTTGAAGGTCTCTTTAAGGAAAACTCTGGCAACATCCATTGCAGTGTATGTTTCTTTCACTAGAATCAGATGGGCAACTTTGGTTAGTCTGTCAACTACCACAAAAAATGGAGTTGTAACCTGATTGCACTAAAGGTAATCCAGTGACAAAGTCCATACTGATACATTCCCACTTCATCTATAGAATGTCTAGAGGCTGCAGTTTCTTCCCTGGCATCTTGACTCTCTCTGCCTTGACTCTCTGACACATTAAGCATTGCCGCACATGATCAAGTACGTCCTTTTTGAGTCCTGGCCAAAAGAAGCTTTTCTTCACAAACATATAGGTTTATATAAACCCTGGATGTCCAGCTATCAGGCTATCATGGACTTCTCTCAGGATCCTTTCCTTTATTCCCTCATCATTGGGAATGCATACAAGCTTGCCGACTACAAACAACCGTGCTGGGGTCTGAATGCGCCCCCTCACATTGCACTTGTTCCAAGAAATCCAATGCTTCCACACTAAGCCCTTCATCATCGTATCCAGAGATGAGAGCATTCCAAGAAACTTCCTCTCGGACTAACAATTTACCACATGAGAACCTTCTCATCACTTGAAACCAGATCATCCTGATCCATAGCAACTTGAACATGAGAATTTGGGGTTTCAAGGGTAATGCACACCCAAAGGAAGTGGTCTGGACATCTCTGTCCTCCTCCCCTTCCATGCATACACCACTTGCCCACCAAATTTCTCCTTAGTTGACCAAATGAATGCATAATCCCTTTGAGCATCAAGAAACGGGCATCATTGTCTAATTCGGACATGAAAGACTTTGTGGTAGCATCCACTCCAATAACTCCCCCTACGACCATGCAGATGTAGCTTGATGTGAGGTAATTCGCTTTCCTTCTACAGATAGGGTCAGGCCATCAAGGCTAGCTACCATTTGCTTTTCCACATCTTTCGATGAACGATCAGGTCATCGGAACCATCATGAACCACCTCATGAGCATTTACCATTGCTACTTGCAACCGGGGCATCTCCATGTGGGCTGCTAGTGCCATCGAGTTATCATCAACCAAATTGAAAAGAACCTCGGTCAACAAAACCTTCCCCACATACATCATGTGCATTTGCAGCAAGAGTCTCCTCTTCTAGATCATCCAATAAATCAACTATGCATATGATGGAAACTTTGCAAAATTTTTCTTCGATGGACTATTGGCCATAGGATGGTCATCCTTATGTACATGATTGTCATCCTACCACATTGGACCAATAAGAGAGCCACCACCATGTAGGATCCTGGTAGGAGGTCTTTTGGACACCAAAAATTAATTTTCACCTTTGTAGCATCTTTGGAGAGTTTAATGAGTCTTATCTCCATTGTATGATGACTATGTGAATGTTCTTTTATGCTAAATCTTGTTTGTTTCCCCAAGAATACCTTACTTGATATTTTTTTTGCTATGCAAATAATGCCAAGTTTCTTGTTACTTTGCTCATGTGGCATCGACTTATCTTCATTGACATCTTTTGAGGATGGAATCTATATCAAGAAGGGGGCATGTTCAACCGCTGCTAGAGACATCCATAATGTCGGGGATGCCGGCCACCTTACCATCTTCAAACAATTTTGGCCAAAGTCATTGGAAATGCTAGATGTCATTGGAATGTGCTTATAATGTATTATTTTGTGTGTGTGATCGCTTCTTGTCTATTAAAGGAACACCACATAATGCTAGGTGGAGAGTACTATTTATGGATTAGGTGTTTGCATAAGCTAGAGTAGCCGAATGAGCACTAAGACCTAATTTTTAACTTTAGTTGTCCAAGAGTGAAAACCCTAAAATCAACCCATAGAAGGCAAAATCTAACTCTCACAACTAATTCTTTTATGCTAATTTAAGAGAGTGTTCTTCTTCTCTACTATTGTATGCTATTGTTTTCTTTCTTGTTTGAGCTCTTATGTGTGATTGCTTGCTTGTATGTGAGAGAGTGTGTGAGATTGAGTTGTGAGGAGGGTCAAGCTTCCATTGGAGTACGACGGTAGAGTGGAGCTTTTGGTTTGACAGCGAGATGATAATGCTACCTATGAGAATCCTAGGCACCGGCTTTGATGAAGTTAGTGACACACCTTGATTTTGCATTTTTGAGCTAGACCATGGCATACTAGCTTCTCAGTTGAGTTGTTTGTGCTCCGGAGTGTGGTTGGGTAAAGTCCCACGATATTGGGTTGTTCCTTGAATTTTTTTCATGGTGCAAGGACCTCCCAATAAATAGACTCACTTTCCCCTCCCTCAGATGAGTCTTGCAAATTTACCATTTGAACTCATAAATATACTTGGTCTAAGGACCAAATGCACCCAACCTAGCCTCCCTCATGAAAGAGATGCCAAGTATGATATCATACAAACTTGGTTGGTGCAAGAAGCTCGTCACTACAAATGTGAAGTGATATCAAATGAAACGAATTTCAAATTGGTCCACAACAACTCATGGGTCTTGGAGATGTTTCATCAGCCAATTCTACAAACAAGATTCATTTTTATGACAGGATCCATTTTTACGACAAGATTTGTTCGCTCTAAGCCTTCTTTTTTCCTTTTTTTCCATCATTTTTTATAAATATTCTTACTTCTACTCCACCATCTAGGATTGTAATTGTTTGATATCCATTATGGTAGATAGAAATGGTATCATTTGTGTCATCATTCTTGTAGTAATGTCCCAATTGTCGAAGTAGAATTTGTATGAATTTAGGAACATTACTATCATCATTCATATAGTAATATCCCAATTGATAAACTAGAATTTGTATGAATCTAGGAGCATTACTATCTTTCCTCAAATGCTATGTGGGTTGTATCGTGGTTGTGCCTTTGGTTCTAAAGTTCTCTCAACCCATTCTTTTACATCCCTCCACATGATAGGATCACTATGAAGCAAGGGTGGTGCAACAAGCATTTTCACCTCTACAAAAAATAATGACATCAAACCATGGTCTATATGCTATCTCACGTTCCCAAACAAGTTGTTCAATCCCATTTTCATATGTAGAAGTATACACCTCATTCCTCATCTCAAACATTTTATTCTTGAGGTCATCTTTGGACCCTTCCATGGAGCTAAGTTCTTGATCCTCCGCTTGCTTTTGAATTGGCTCCAAGACATTTGTAGATGACCCAAAACCAAAATGCTACATCATTGTTGACATGTAGACAGAGAGAGACAAGATTCGCTCCCAACAATAGATAGATTAACATTATACATAGGTATATATAGGTGAGCCCCAGTATGATGATGTTAGCCATATATAAAGTGCTAACATCCCCACTCACACTAGGATCTCTAGCTTAAGGTGAAAATACCCTTGGGGAGTACAAGGGAAAAACCTAAGCCCTAATGCATACCCATGACAAAACATATATATACATATTTGGCTTTTGTGAGTCGTCATACGACAAAACAAAATACCCACCTATTCTATATACCCATTTGACTTTTGTGAGTCATATGACAAAACAAAATACCCACCTATTTTATATACCTCACCTGGCCAAGCGGGACACGGATGCATCTACGCCACTCATGCCTTTATCCCGATGGTTTATGATTATTATCAAGACGTCCCAAAAGCCATTGATGCCATCTCCCCATAGATGCTCCTCCTACCTAGGTATAAGTAAGGGATCAACTCATATCAATGAGCTTGTTGATGCCATGTTTGGTGCCAAAAGCTGGCATATCAACGAGATCATGGCACCAAACCTGGCATCAACAAGCTCATTGATGCCATGTTTGCCCTATATAAACTTGCAAAAATGAGCCAACTCAAAGAAGTAAGGGATGAGACAAGCTGCTGGTACAAGACATTGAGGAAAAGATGAGCTTTTGGAGAACAACTCAGAAATATGATGAAGAGTCTTCCATGAGCCCCGATGCTTTTGCTACCTGTTCTATCCTGTTTCGCCATGGCACATCAACGAGGTCGTTGATTCGTGCATAGGCATCAACGAGATCTTTTGATTCGGAGCATTGAATCAAGACAGGGTGCAACATATGGCATCAACGACATCATTTAATCGAGACAGAGCAGAGCGCAGGGCAAAAGTGAACATCAACATACCTGTGTGGGCGCTCCTGGGGAGATTCTTTGACTTAAGCATCCTCTTATACCATTGACATTAACATTAGGGAAAACGAATGGATCCTTTTGAGCTTATCAATGGTTCCATATATTTCACAAATGGACGCAAAGATTTCCATGTGTTGGATGGGATCTCCATGTTCATTGAAGCTTTGCATGATTTTTTCTATGTCATACGAGTTCATGGGATTTTTCCTTGGGGCATGAACTTGAGTGGTCCCCAATTCCCTTGCACTCCCCTACATATTTCTACTGACACCCTTACCGTGTAAAAAACTCTAGTTTTTCATAAGCAAATTTTTGATCTTTTGGTACTAAATTCACTTCTGATGAACTTAAGTGATCAATTTAGATTATGTGGACATCTTAAAAGCCTCAAATGATGAAGTGATTTTATCAAGAAATTCACGGCATGAATATGTATGAGATATATGTGAAAAAGTCCAGATAGTGGGAAAGGGCCATGAAAAACTCTAGGTTTTCATGTCAAAAAATTGTTTTCAAGATAAGAGGGCAAGATTTTTTATTTCAGGCAATGAAATCCTGCAAACCACTATTAGCGGTTAATTAGCCCATTTAGCCGCCGCTTAGATCGTCATCCGGACTGACTGTTGTGCAACAAACCGAGCCTTCTTGTTTTGTAACAAACTTGTAACAATGTCTTGTGAAGAATGGGTGGTACCCGTGTGGTTGTAAAGGGGCAAAGGGGGATTAGTCGGATGTGTGGATTAGCGGTCGGATAAAGAAGATAGAGAGTTGAGTGACCAATTCATGAGTGGATCTCTTGCTAAGGCATTGTATTGTATTGTTCAAACTATTACTCAAGAATGACACATGGGTTGGTCTTTGTCTTATTTCTGTTTCACTCTACACAGATTTATCTATTTTGCATTCATTCTTGTGTTAAATGTAGTCCTGTATGGATGTGGACTCCTGTCTGGATTCATGACAGACCCAGGAACTAACCTGCTTGTAGTTGTGATAAACTTCCTAAGCATAGGCAGACATGTAGCTCAATGTCCTAGTGTTGGCTTATTGCATTCGGCACAGTTGCATTAGTCGATGATCTTCTAGAGCCACGACTAGGTGGTCCGAAACCATGTAAGTGTCAGGTCTTGATTGGACACACCAACACTTTTGGCAATCCTATTGGGGATCTGGTACACCAAGTAGGAGAGTAGGAAGATAGAGGCTAGTTCTTAGGTTATTCCTACACAATAAGTCAGTAGAGAAAAGCTAGTTGGAATAGATCTAGAAAGGAAGTGTGGACACACCAGTGTTGGGAATGTTCATTGGAAAGTTATAGGAGTACAATGGAGAGTGCATGTAGAATGAAGGGATCTTAAATAGAGCAATGCGGTACCACCGCAGATAAGCCAAAGCTGCAGGAAATGAAGGGCAATTGCATCATCCAAGAAGACTTCTAGAAAGAATTCTCTGCTAGCAAGAACAATAGATTTAGGAACCATTGAAAAATCAAGAACGAGAGCACCAAGAGCTTCAAAAAAGGAGGCAAGAAGCTCAAGAAGAAGAAGAACCAATAGTCATGGGTGGGAAGAATGTCTCTCAAGTACCTGAAGTTCAAGGGCAAGACCAAGGAGGATCCAGATTCCCACATCTTTGCCTTCGAACCACATTCTTGCATTGCTAAGATAGAGTATTTTGCGACAACTTTGGGTGGCATGGCCCACTAGCTCGTATGCACAATATGGTATGGAGCACTTCCAAATGTTTGAAGAATTAAAGAAAGACTTTATGAAAAGATTTAGGAAAGACAAGACCATAATAGAAGTATTGGAAAAGCTGCAGAGGCTAACTCAAAAGAAGAGGTCAGTAAAGGATTATGCAACTGAATTTTGAGCACTACTAATACATCTGGATTAGCAACAAACCTTCTCCAGCCACACTGAGTCAATGGTTTGTGAGAGGAACGAGGGAAAAGATCTAGATAGCAGTATCCTCATATGATTTAGATGCCCTCACCTTCAAACAAGCGAGAGCAACCAAAGCTGAGGAGATCTTGAAGAGCAAACAAGAAAACACCCTCGAACAAAAAAAAGGATAAAAGGAAGAAGGAGGAAGAAACTTATGAATCAGATTCGGAAGAAGACACCTTAGAATCAAAGTCTAATCAAGAGTTGGATTCCAAAGAGCGAAAGCCTCAGAAAAAGAAGGGCAGTAGGTAGTAGATGTTCAAGAAGAATTGAGGGCCGCCCTAGCCAATATTTTTGGAGGACACATAGGATCTAGAATGAGACCAGACGTCTAGTGCACAAGGTGTAAAAATCATGCAAAGGAGGAGTGCCAATTGAAAAGCACGCAACAGCAGGCAGTATCTGTAAAAGGGGAAACCACACCACAGACACATGTTTTTACAACAGAAATCCAAGAGTGATGGAAAGGTAGCAACATCAAGTCCCAACTGTCAACCAAGTCACCACAGGGCCTCAAAAAAATAGACCATATGGAAGAGGAGGTGGAAGATTTGGGAATCGGGGATTTTGCTACTATTGCAATGGTCCAGGGCATAGAAAAAATGACTACCCTGTTGAGATATCAAGCTCATCTAGTGAGGCGATGGACACTGATGACCCGCTTGTAGGATAGGCCCCACACTAACACCACTGGCATGGTTGGTGAGATCATGGGTGATATGCGACCCAGTGGGATGACAGGCTGTGCGTCTAGAGACTGTTGGCATAGTTATAGCGCTAGCTCATTTAGTTGGGTTCACACTATAGAGAACCCTTGTATGTATTTGGTTGAGTATCTTTTCATATTGTGTGCACTCTTATCTTTGTATATGGTGTTTTGAGTGTTGTGTGAAGAAGAAGAAGATTTTCAGCCTCTCACCTTGTGTGTTCTCTTTTAGGATTTTGTGAGTGTGTGTGTGTGTGCTTGCAAGAGCTCAAGCTCTCTTCTCCCCTACGTCTTTTCATGGTATCAGAGCCTAGTTCATGCTAAGGACTAAGCTGCAAGCAAGAGAAGCACAGGAAGCGGTACGAGGGTAAGAGCTTCATCTACTCTTTCCTATTTGTGTTGGCGACTACACCCTTGTCCAGATGTTATACGAGAGACACTGGCAAATGATCTCTGATTGAGGAGCTTTCTTTGCGGGAGTAAAGCTATAGGGAAACTATTAGGTCTTATCGAACAAAATTTTTTAGGCCAAAAACGTGTTTCGGGCACATTATGACCTCCGTTTTTGGAAAGCAGGCGATTTTGAGCACTGCGGGTAAGTCATCGATTTTGAGCACTGCGGGTAAGTCATCGATTCTATGCAGAACTCTGTTTTAAGAACTGCAGGAAGACAGATTGGTTGTACAGACATTGTGTGTGCTACAAGGAGGTCAAAGAGTTGTCCCATTGGGTGTATGTATACACATTGAGATCACTGGTTGTGACATTTGAGTGTAGTACAGTACTGCTACAGAAAATACAGCAGTTTGTGCAAGACAAACCCAGAGTGTTGTTTCTAGTAAATTTGTGCGTCTGGCAAGATGTCAAATGATGGCATAAACTAGATTGTTGCTAAGAAGCTTGACAAGAACAACTTCCATGCTTGGAGGTTCAAGTTGAAAATTTTCATGATGGGAAAGGGTTACTGGGACTACATAGAAGGTGAGCATAAAGAGGCACCGGAGATACCGGAGATCAATTTTACTACTGTTGTGCAGATGTCAAAGAGTTTAAGGATTGGAACTAAGGAGCCAGAAAAGTTATGTATTGGCTCTCTATCAGTGTACAGGATACCATGATTGGGCACATACAGGATGCCAAGTCCCCCTAAGGAGGCGTGGGACACCTTGATAAAACTCTATGAAATGAATACCAAGGCACGAAAGATACAGTTGAAGAATGAACTTCATAATGTGTGGAGAAAAAGAGTATGTTTGTGAATGACTATGCATTGAAGATCAAGGGTATTGTGGAATCCCTTGCATCTATTGGTGTTTCAGTAGATGATGATGATAAGGTGGAAGTCTATCTACGTGGTCTCGGACCACAATACAAGGCATTCAAGACGTCTATTCAAACTCGGAAAAACATTCCCAATTTCACAGATTTGGTGTCTATGCTGATTTTAGAAGAGAAGAGCTTGGGTGAAGACCAACAGTCTTCACAAAACAAAAACAGTTTAGAGTAACAGGCCTTCTACACACGTTCAGGAAGAGGACGAGGTAGAGGAGGCCGTGGACACGGCTGGGGAGGTGGTCAAACAGGTAATTAGAATTATGGCCAGTAGCAACAACAACAACAGTCCCAGAATTCACAACAACAACAACACGCAGGTGGTGGAAGAGGCCAATTCAGAGGCACGGGGAGTCAAAGAGGTCGTGGAAATTGGTAAAGGCAGTATAATGATACACGTGGATGCTTTTATTGTGGTAAGCCTAGACATGTGCAGGCAGATTGTTATAAGAAGCACGCTGACATGCAAAATGGAAAATTGCAGCAAAACAACTATGCATCCTTGAGCAGAAACAATGAGGATAATGAAAGGTTGTTTGTTATGCAGCATGTTGTTAATGCCATATCTAAAAATGTTGAAGCAACACATAAAGATGATATATGGTATGTTGATTCAGGTGCTTCAAACCACATGACAAGTCATGGAGAGTGGTTCAAGGAGATGAAAAACCTTGAAAGACCAGGTTTTGTGGAAACAGGGGATGACACTGCTCATCCAATTGCCCATGTTGGAGATGTGCCATTGTCTATGCAGGATGGCAAAGTGAAGTACCTTGCAGATGTACTTCATGTTACGAACATAACAAAGAATCTGGTTTCAGTTGGCCAGATGATTGAGCAGGGTTTGCAGGTTCGGTTTAACCCTAATGGTTATTATGTTGAAGACTTTAAAGATAAGTGTAGGTTGGTTGCAAAAGGCAACAGAGTGGGCAAAATGTTTACATTGTGAATGTAAACATGCATGAAGTGAGTGCTGCGATGTTTGCAAATGGTTCAGGAATTGTTGTAGACATAGACATTTGGCATAAAAGAATTGGACATGTGAATGTGCAGAGAATGAAGTCTATGCAGAGATAAGGAATTGTGATAAGGCTGCCAAAGTTTAAAGTTGAATGTATGCAGAAAATATGTGAAGCATGCCAATTTGGAAAGCAAACAAAGCATGTATTTCCACATGATAGAAATGTGAGCAGAAATGCACTAGATGTTGTGCATTCAGATGTATGGGGTCCTACAAAGACCAGTCTATGGTCACTTATTTTTAGAATTTCAGAGTTATGCTTGAAAAGAAAACACGGAAACATGTAAAGTGCCTAAGGTCAGATGGAGGGGGAGAGTGCTTCTCCAATGAATTCTTTGAATTTTTACAGAAGAATGGTATTCAAAGACAGTTTACATGTAGATACACTCCGTAGCAAAATGGAGTTACTGAGCGAAAAAATAGGCACATTGCTGAGATTGCGCAAGCATTGATGGGAGAGAAGAATATGCCACATAGCTATTGGGCTGAGGCTATTTCTACAGTAGTTTACATCATGAACACGACTCCAACTGCAGCCATACATGATGAAACTCCAGAGAAGAGGTTTATTGGCAGAAAACCTGATTTGTCTCATCTGAAAGTCTTTGGATGCATTGCATACGTGCATGTACCAGATGAGCTGAGAACTAAGTTGGATCCAAAAGCTGAAAAATGTATGTTTATTGGGTATTCCCTTGACCAAAAGGGATACAAGTGTTATAACCCTGCTACACATGAGTTGAGGGTAAGCAAGGATGTTGTTTTTGATGAGATGAGCAGTTGGTATGCTGCTGAATGAAAAAGAAGCTGTTGGGGCTTATGTGAGTGGAAATGTGGTTGCATAGAATTCAAGTCACCAATCACAGTCATTGAGTGGACCAAGGGAGTCCTCATCTAGTGGTTCAGTTGATAGACCATGGAGTGGCAGGCTGCGTCATAATACCAATCCTGCAAATGTGATTAGTACATCACATAAAGGCAAAGAGAAAATGGTCGAGCCCCTTAGTATGCCTGACATTTTTGTAGGGCATTCTCATGTTGATGGAGATTCTAGTGGCTCAGAGATGAGTCTTGATGAGGATCTTAGGATACTAGCTATATGAGAACACCTAGTGTAAAGAAGGCTATGGAAGCCATGCATTAGGAACTCAATGGAGTCTTTTTGGGCCCTTTAATTTGCCATTGCCTAATGGAGGTGATTAAGAAATAGACAAATAGGGAGATTACATGTGGACTGACACCAATGGTTTGTAAGAGCCTAGAAGGTAGTGGTCAAACTTAGAATAATAGGCTAAATAGGCTCTTTTTAAATTTTCAAAATCAACTAAAACTCAAAAATTCAAAACGTATATGCATTTTTCCCCTATTTTATATAGAAAAGGATAGCTGCAGCCTGTCAGCAGCCTGCAGCCATCATTAACTAAGGCCTCCAAAGTGATAGAGGCCCAAAAACGAGTTTCCATGCATTCAATGCACACTCCCCTTCACTTTCCACTATCTCTCTCTCCCACGTTCCCTCCAAAACGCTCTCTCTTCCCCCTTTCTCATAGCAAGGCATTTTTCACTCTCTAGACTACTTCTTTTAGCTATCTACCTCTTGATCTACCTCTCTCTTCACTCAGAAACCCAGATCTATAGCTATGGAAGCTTGATCTGCAACCTCCTCTTAAAAGCTATGGAAGCTTGATCCTCTGATCTGCAACCTCCTCTTAGAAGCTATGGAAGCTTGATCCTCACTTACATTTCCTTTCTTCATCCTTCTTCCTTGTCCAACCTCCTTTTACAGAGTGTAACAGCAGAGCTTAGCTATGGAAGCTTGATCTGCAACCTCCTCTCAGAGGCTATAGAAGTTTGATCCTCACTTACATTTCCTTACTTCATCCATCTTCCTTGTCCAACCTCCTTTTACAGAGTGGAACAGCAGAGCTTAGCTATGGAAGCTTGATCTGCAACCTCCTCTCAGAAGCTAGGGAAGTTTGATCCTCACTTACATCCTTCTACCTTGTCCAACCTCCTTTTACAGAGTGTAACAGTGGAGCCAAGCTATGGAAGCTTGAGTTGCAAATGCTTTGGCTCTCATAATCTTACTCATTGTCTCCTCTCATCCCCTCCAATATCCTCTTTCAAAGTGCAGTAATAGCACAGCCAAGCCCTTGGAACTTGCTCTACAACTCCTTCTCTTTTTTACATCTCCCTAGTCTAAGTTTTTTTCTCACCATTCTATTTTTCTTTGCCATCAAGGTTTATAATCTCTCTAATATATACATCTGATGTCTTCTTCTAGAGCTCGAAGGCCTCCGATCAGTATTCAATCTCTCTCTTGTAGCAGTGGTCAAGATGAGGATGGGCACTGGAACATCAAACAGTACGAGAAGTGGAACTGGATTACGATGCAGCCTAGTACAAGAGGAAGCCACAAGGTGTCAAAGCGATACGTTGATATACAAAGTCACCATTGGAAAGGGCGGATATTGGAGCTCAAACAAAATCGTGATGGAAAAAAGCTAGCCAAGGTCCAACATGTTTACAAGGCAACAGAGCTGAAACTAGCAGACCATGACCAACGTCAACGATTTCCTGCAAATTGTAAGTTATTTCACCACTTTATATTCTTGTTTTTAAATCAATTGTGTGCTAATAATGGTATACTGAGCACTGCTTTGATTGTTCTTGGGTTCCTGTGCGTAGATATTTTTCCCTCAAACTATAGTGAATGGGAGCCTATGGAGGCAATTTCAGGAACCTTTGAAGCATACCATGTGGAGCTTGGTAGTTTAATCTTTGGAGGGTGTCCAGCTGCACAACTTCTTGCACGAAACATCTTCTTCTATGAGGATACATATGTGGTTCCCACGACAGTAAATGGTACTGGAAAATTAGTTCCAAAACCTACGCCAACTCTCACATCTATTGAATGGCCAATTCCAGACAATGCTTCAGTGGCCATGGCTTGTTTGCAGATCGAAAGCAAGGTGCAAAATGCTATGAAGTGCACATATGGATCTCACAAAGCAACCATAACCTGCTTCATACCTCTACACCTCTTTGTGTACCTGTTCCGTACAAGTGACACACATCGTACCCCAACTTTATGGATTGCAAAGGGGGAGAGAGATCTGACTTGTTTCTTATCACCTGCATGGGATAAAAAAGTTGTTCAACATAATGGAGACACCATCAGATGCGGAGTAATTGTTGAGAAGGTTGTGATGCGCTATCATATTGCCAAGCAACAGTTGTCCATTGCGTTTCCTTACAGGTGATGGAAGCTTACAAATGGAGAATGGGAGGCGTTAGACTCCGACACAACCTCTACAGAATAGGGTGTGCTACATATATCCATGCAAGGTGGGGATGTAGAAGATGTTACTGTGAATGATGACTGGTCCCTTGCCAACTTACGTGACTACTTAGTTCTTCGATTCTCACTCAGTGGTGATTTTGCTTTGATAATCAATGGTAGAGTAGTGCGCAAAAGGCAGGAACGATCTTTTCTTTGTAGAGAAATTACTTTCCCTGGCTGTGTAGCTATCAGATAACCACTGGATATGTAATCTTGAATTGAAGTAAATACAATTTCAATTTTTTTGCCTCACTGTCTTATTAAGGTTTTTCAATTGTCTTGTGCAGTTTTATTTTTTTGTGATAGTGTAAGGTTGGTCACAGAAGCATCTGTGGCGTGAGCCACTAGTAAATTGGAAATGACCTTGCGATGGAAGGATACGTTCTTGCTTTCGCATACCATTTTTTAAAAATTTTTTGGTACTTACAAATTTTAAAAGTTTTTAAAAATTTTATAACAAGGTCACCCATTTATAAACGATACTTTACTCATTTACATCAATTGACAATTATCGTTCTCTCCTAACACTTGCTCTCAATTTCGCACACCTTTCTGTATCGCACACTCTCTATTTCCTCCAATCACTCATAGCATGGCACCTCTACTTGATGCACTTATTGCACAGCTAGGAAAGCTTGAGTTACTTCATAGGGTTGATGAGATCGTCCCTATGTTTAAGGGAGCAATTGATGTACGTGCAACAATGCATCTACACGCGGATGCTTTTACAGATGTCATTCAGTATATGGATGAACACATCAGCACGTACTCCATCATGTTTGAGGGTGATGAGGGCTTATGGGTTCCAGTTGACCTCATCAGGTACATATTCAGGGAAGACAAGAATTTTAGATTTCGCCTATCCAGGTTTTTAAAATCCCTCACAGAAAAGGACTACAGAAATGAGGAGGAAGACTTACTCCTGGAACTACAGATGGGCAACATCGGCACTCCTTTCCTAAGCTGGGACATGGTTTTGGTCCTTCTGTTACAAGAGGGTGTGGCGAAAGAAAGTGGCAAGGAAAAAGAAAAGGGCAAAGTAAAGCTAATGGAGCAGGTCCAAGAGGCCCATGCTGAGGAAGAGAATGTTACAGAACAATGGGAGGCCTCAATGGCATTGGTGGCTCTACAAGATAATGTCCCCGAGGAGGTTCCGGACCTAGTTCTAGAGGGCGATGAAGTACTCGAGGAGGTCCCAGACCTTGTTATCATGTCTTTGCATCCAATCATTATTGATGGGAAAGAGTTTTTGTTTTTGGATGACATTGCCAAGACACTCGGGTTTCGTGAGGATGAGGCACTTTCTATTATTGTCGTGAATGCTGGGGGTCAAGACAAAGGAAAAGTGAAAATTTCTTTTGAAGATGACAACCTCACAAAAGCGCTTGCATATGATATTGGTAACAGTACCTTGGAAGTTGTAGTGACCAAAGCGCTCGTTGAAATAAAGCAAGAAGCGCAATTCTATGAGAGCGTAGCTGCCTTTGAACCACACATGCCCTTGGTTGCTGGCGATGCTCAAGACCAAGGAAGCATAAACCTGACGAATGAGCAACTAGTTGCAAGTGACGATGCAACTGAGGTATGTCCTTAATTCTTAGTTGTAAAGCAAATTATTTTTTGTATCATTTCACGCTTCCTAACTTCTATATTGACATGTTGACAGACTGCTTTTGAAGTGGACAAGTTTGCTATGCGCGTAGGAGGAACGCGGCCAAAGTCAGAGGGTCGAGATGCATGCCTTTGGCACTACATACCTACCCTCAGGGCCGACATAGTGCGGGTTTTTCATTTAGAATATGCAGAGATCGCCTATGCCGAGCTCCTAAAATGTAAAGCACTTAGTGCAGTCTTGTCGGAGAACCCCTTAGCCTCGAACATAAATAAATGTATTTTGGTAGCTAGGGAAGCTGCCTTGTATTGCTTCACGGGCAACCATCCTGGCTCAGTTTTAGGCCATTGTGCCCTTTCTCAGGCTCAAGGAATCAATGAGCCGAGTGATGTATTCCAAAGCTTAGGCCAGAAACCAGCCTCTAGAACTCTCTCTCCTGAGCTCTTCCAAGAGCTTATTAAAAAGATGTAATGCAAACTTCTCTTCCAAGTTTAATAAAATTTTTTTGTTGTGCATTGTAAGTTGTGATTTTTCCTGGCAATTTTAAGATTTTGTTCATGTGTTCATAGAAAAAATTGTTTAGGATTTTTTTTAATTGTGATCGTGATTAAAAAAAGTAATCGAGATTGGGTTAGAGCGGTATGAAAAAATATTGTATTTATAGATGTAAACACACTCACATATATGTATATATATATGTACATATATGTATATATATACATATATATATGTGTGTGTGTGTGTACCTATATATATATAAGATTCTGGGGCTATTGAATGATATATATATACATATATATACATATATATATATAAAAGATGTATAGGATATATATATATATAAGACATAAGATATTATAAGATTTTAAGGCTATTATCAGATATATATACATATATATAATATTTTATATAAATATATAAGATTTTAGGGCTGTTAGGGCACCTAAAGGGTCTTATGAGCCTCACCAGACCATGTGATATCAAAAAAAAATAAAAAAAATACCATGTGCGCTACGGCGCGTAAATCGACATTTTGACCTGGTCAAAGTGCCGATTAACGCGCCGTAGCGCACATGGAAAATTTTTTTTATTTTTTTTATTTTTTTGGCCTTGAGGCTCATAAGGCACTCTATAAGGGTCTCTTGGTGCATTTATAATGGTCATATGAGCCTCACCAGACCATAGATATCAAAAAGTAAATAAAAAAATGCCATGTGCGCTACGGCGCGTAAATCTCCATTTTGACCTGGTCAAACTAGAGATTAACGCGTTGTAGCGCACATGGCATTTTTTTTATTTTTTTTTATTTTTTTTGCCTTGAGGCTCATAAGGCACTCTGTAAGTTTCTCTAGTTGACTTTATAAGATCTACATTTTTTGTATATATAAATATTCATATATATGTGTGTGTGTGTACATATATATATATATATATATATGTGCATATGTATATATATTTGTATATGTATATATATGTGTGTATATATGTTTGTGTGTGTATATATATATATATATGTGTGTGTGTGTGTGTTTGTGTGTGTTATTTTCTGTGTGTAGTGCTTTTATAATTTTTAAATGAAATGTTCATTGGCACTGAGCATACAAAAAAAATGGACTCAACAAAGAATGTAACACAACTCACAAAGTTTTCATTAATGTCTGAAAAAGCTACAAAGGAATCTGGGAACATTACAAAATTTTGTAGGGAGAATTACAAAATGGGTTAGCCTATTGAGGTAGAAGGCTACGCTCTAAACGTAGACGTAGGGCTAGGGACATATCTACAGGCTTCAAAGTAACTCTCTTTGCATGTACCATAGCCAGCACTGAGTCTTCAAAAACAGAAACTACAATATCTTCAGCAGCTTCTTGAAGAGCTTTAAGAGCTGTGCTCTGTATGCGGTCAACCCTGTCAGAATATTTTTCCATTGTTTCTCTCACTAGTCGAGAGAATGGTGCCTTGGGGATGAGAAGATCTGTGCTTTTCTGATATTTCCTAATCTCTCGTAGCGCGACTGTCCCTGGCCTCCATTTTCTCTTCTTCTTTGTAACTGGTGGAGGCGGTGGTGGTCTTTGATTCTCCCACGGTGGTCGTTCAGACCTGAACTTCTTTTTCTTTTGTGCACGCTCTTCCTCTTCTTGTTGGTCCCGAAACTTGCCCTCCATTCTTTTACCACACTTCTTGACTGGCCGCCTGGATGTTGTGGCTGCCTGTGGCTGTGCTTGGCTTGCCCTCCTTGCGTCCTCTTTGGGCTGCTGTCTCTTTTGCATTTCTGTCTCCCAAGCTGCCCTCACAAGAGCAAACTCTTTGTCAATGGTATCTTTCGTGATGCCGTAGGACAAGAGCTCGACCTCCCTGTTCTGTAAGATAACCTCTAGCTGTTCTAGGGTGTCGGCCTCAATAACAATCTCCGGTGGCTACCCTTGACCTTCCTCGGCTTCTTTTCGATGCCGCTCTTCTTCTGCTTCTCTACTAGGCCCTGCTTCTTCAGCTTCCTTCCTGCGTTGTGCTTCTTCGGCCTCCTTCCTGCGCTCTTCTTCTCTCATCTCCTTTGCCTCTTGCTCTGTTACGATAGGTAGACTTGCCCTTTTTGCTGTAGCAGGTAGTGGGCCGAGTTGATCGAAAAACCGCAAGTCTTGCTCCTGTTCTTCTGGCATGGCCTAGGTATTTACGAGTGCAAGAGATAGTGGGAGGGCAAGAGAGAGTAGAGCACAAAGAAGAAATTGAAATGTGGTTTCTATAAATGAAAAATGACTTAAATATGTCTATAAATATAATTTTTTAAAACTTTTAGAAAATTTAAAAACACAAAAAGATTATAATCAGAGAGTTTAAGCCCATGAGGAACCACACCGACGCTTGCTTGCTACCCACTGCCGTAGTCTCTCCCTAGCATTTGATCTGTTGTATCCTTCAGTTCTTCTTGCATTAACAGTTTTTATTATTTGACGCCTAAGAGACAAATTACCGCGACTTTTCTGCCTTTTTTTGCCAACAGAATGCGATAGAACCAGTTGAACATTTCATGGAGTGCATTACTCTTGACTTTGCCACCACCATGGCGAGTGCCCTTAAAATACACGGCCTTTGCTTGGTAATGTGATTTCTCCATGCCTTGATTGCTCCAAAGTGCTAAAGAGCCATATCTATCGAGAAAGTATGGCCCATGTGCATACAATATATGCTGCATAGAAAATTACAAAAAGTCAACAAACAGTATGAAGAACATACTACAAGGACACAATAAATACAACATTACCATGTAGTGAGTAATGTGTGTTTCTCCCCATGCCTCGACCATTTCTTCTGTGAATCTACAAGTGGCTTGTTTAAGTGCCTCAATACCATGGTCATCCAGGTGAGGTCGCTCTAGAAGATCGACCATTTTATTACACACCTCCCATACATGTGCACGTTTTAGGCCAAGCCTGGCATCATTTCCTCGATATGTTGTGACATCACATATCTTCTTCCAAATTTCAAAGTCAGTGTGGCTATGAGAACCCAAGTGGTTTGATAGCAAGTGTCTTGCCTTTGATCCACCCATGCAAATTTTATTAGGGTTGTCTTGTGTAGGGTTTGATTTTCTGTCCTTTGTCAAGACCACTGCTCCAGCATGTAATCCCATAGAGGAAAGTACACCCTCTAGTGCACGTATTGACTCTTCTCGTCGATCTTCGGGCTCCATGTTCCAGACATAGTTTATGTGGAGCATCAATAGCTTATCCAAAATCCTCAGTCTTGCATGTAATGTGCACACATGCACTTGACATAGTGGAATTTCCAAGATTGGGTTCCAAGCATTGTCCTCCTGGTCATGACTAGGTGGCTTGCTCTGGTCACAACTTAATATGCCATTATGCCATACCTTTGATCCTTTCCTCTATTCAGCATCAAAAACGATTGCTTTTTTTGCACCCACCTGTTTTTGACTTTTGCCTTTGCTAGGTTGTTTCCCTTTTACTCTTGAGTCTACTGCTGTCTTGGAATGACAACAGTAAACACATGAGAATATAGTATTCGCACCTGTTTTACAACCCAACATACACTTTAAGGTTTTTAGATCGCCACCCAAGTGCCATTCAACGTTAAAGCAGCCTATTCCGGGAACATCAATCTTTTGACCATTGACCTGACAAGAGACGACATGTTGAATGCCAGACCGTTCAAAATACCACCTCAAGGTATCATGGTTCTCTTTTGGGAGGACCCATGCTGCTTGCCACCAGATGTTCTTCTCTGATTGAATGCCGTAGTAGTCTTGCTTATGCCCTTGACCCCTATTGTTGCTGTCTTCAGTTGCATCCAACTCTTGGGTCTCTAAAGGCCTTCCTCTAAGTGCTCGGCTCATCAAGGTTAAACTAACACGCTCCAATCTTTGACCTTTAACCACTTGACATTCATCCAGCTTCAAGACAAACACGGCATTTCCACCTGTCTCTTCAAGTGTGAGGCCATAGTACTGAATCATTGCTTTTTGTAGCACTTCCATGTCAATGTAGACATTGTTATATGCATTGTATTCAAAGGGTTTGATTGTTGACATTGGCATAATATCCTCCACCCACTCGTACCCACCCTCGAACATGGATGCAATATCACCATTAGCACACTTCTTTGCCATCTGTAAGCTATAAAGTGTTGGAAGCAAGGATTGCGTAACTCCCTTTGCTCGCAACCCTAAAGTGATTGACCTGTACATTGCTCTGTAACCTTTCTGGCTAATACCTGCTGAGTCACATATATCAAGCATCTCTTTGGGGGTGACAATTTCTTTGATTTTCTTCAAGAAATGTTGACGAAGGGTCTCCCGCAGCTTATCATTACCAGAACCTGTTATCATTTCCATAATATCCTTCTCCTGAAGGACATGCTGAAGAAGGGAGGCATTAACATTGTCCTCAGCGTTGTTACATCCTAGTATAGCTGTTGCACAAGCCCTACAATCACAATGGTCAACCATGAGAGATGCTTTATTCATTAATTGCTTCTCAAAGCTGCTATAATTCCTACAAAAATTTTTACCTGGTTGTTTGTTTACGCCTCTTGCATGCGCCTGCTGTCTTTGAAAGCAACCCAACAGCTTTACGTTTTCTTTGCCTTGCGTGATATCCCATGGGAAGATGAGTGAAATGGTGAACACGACGCCGAAGATTACGAGTGGAGTGTTGAAGACGAACATAATTATCAGTAAATTTATTTATTGTGCGCACACGATCCGCTAGATTATTCTTCTGCACCTCAAGCTCCTCTGAGAGCTCTTTAATCCTCTGCATCAAACCATTGATCTGCTTAGTCGATGCCGCTTGAAGCTGGTCGAAGACAAATTATGTTTGCCTCTTTTCAGCTGCCTCATCTAGCCACAACATGTGTAATCTCCTACAATAGCCAAGAAGCCCATTGAAACCATCACCAACAAACATAAGAAAACTTGTAATGCTTTTGAATGGTGGAGGGGCACCAGATATTGGATCTGGTGGATAAAGATTTCCATCAATCCAAAGATCAATGGCCTTTGCTCCTTGCATTCGAAGCTGATCGTATGAAATATTGGGTGCAACATGCCTACTGCATAGGGTTGCGTATTCTGTCTCCAAATCAACCTGAAGGCGGATCTTAGAAGGCTTATTGGTGATGTCTTGTAGTGCCATCTACAAGAAAGTAGGCTTGTAAGCTTGGGTTGAATAGGAGTGGAAGGAGCAGGATATGGTATCAAAAAATAATGGGAAGAATGGAGATGAGGGTTGCTTCTCTAGAGCTGCATTGTGGATAGAGAAAGAAGCCAGAAAGGGAGCCAAAGAAACATAGAGAGGGTTGGCAATGGTGAGACGAAAATGCAAAGGAGACAATGCATCATGGGAAGCTTCTTTAGTGCAAGCTATGGCTGCTAAGCAATATAGAGAGAGAATACTTCATGAAAAGGTTCTTCTGTGCTACTACTGTGGGTTTGGAGAGAGAACCAAGTATTGTAGAAAGAATGCTCCTGGTAAGCTTCTTCCTTGCAAGCCATGGCTACTACTGTGGGTTTGGAGAGAGAAGGCTCATTTAGGAGTACAGACCTGCTAGCTATGGAGAGAGGACCAAGTACTGTAGAGAGAATGCTCATGGTAAGCTTCTTCCCTGCAAGCCATGGCTACTACTGTGGGTTTGGAGAGAGAAGGCTCATTTAGGAGTACAGATCTGTTAGCTATGGCTTTTGGAGTAGAGAAAGACGCTTTTTTCCATGGAGAAGGAGTGCAGGGCATTTTAGAGAGAAGATTTAGAGAGAGAAAGAGATCTGGTGTACACACAAAAAAGGGGGGAAGAAAGTGACGAATTTTTGGAATGTTTGGAGTTCGAAAAGGTTGCTGCAGGCTATGATTACTGACTGACAGCCCATTACAAAGCTTTAAAGTCACCTAGGTGGCCAGATCTAGGAATATCTCCTTTTTTTTATTTTTTTTGTTTTTGTGAAAAATCAAATATATACTTTTAGGACTAGGCTTCTAGGCTTGGTCAAAGATGGATTAGCATTTTAAGCATTTCACTAAACGTCCAAATTAAAGGGCCCAAGAAGACTCCATTGAGTTCCTAATGAATACAAAGCTGCGAAGATCTAGGAGAGTGAAGAATCCTGTGCAGAGGTTTACCTATGATGGTTATGTGGCACATCACTGCATACATGGCAAAAGTTGTGTAGGTTGTAGAGCCCACATGCATTGATGAGGCTATTAGAAATGTGTGTTGGGAGAAAGCTATGGATGAGGAGATGAATGCACTATATGGAAATGAGACTTGGGATTTAGTGCAATTGCCTAAAGGCAAGAAAGCCATTGGATGCAAGTGGGTGTAAAAAGTAAAACATAACAGTGATGGAAACATAAGTAAGTACAAGACTAGATTGGTAGCCAAAGGATATGCACAGACATATGGCATTGATTATGAGGAAACTTTCAGCCTAGTTGCCAAGATGGCAACAGTGAGAGTTGCGATAGCAGTGGCTGCGTCAAAGCAATGGTCTTTACATCAAAAGGATGTAAAGAATGCATTCTTGCATGGTTTTTACATCAGATGGATGTAAAGAATGCATTCTTGCATGGTTTTTACATCAAATGGATGTAAAGAATGCATTCTTGCATGGGGATTTGCAGAAAGAGGTGTATATGTTGCAGCCACCTAGTTATGAGGATGTGAGTCACCCCGAGCATGTTTGCAGGTTGAAAAAAGCCTTGTATGGCTTAAAACAAGCACCAAGAGCATGGTCTGATAAGATTTCTGAATATCTTGTCACTATTGGCTTTCATGTAGCCAATGCAAATTTCTCGCTATATGTGAGACAGAGTGATAGAGGGGTTGTGCTTGTTGCCATCTATGTAGATGACCTAATCATTATGGGGGACCATGATGCAAAGATCTTTGATGTAAAGATCTTGCTTAGACAGAAGTTTGAGATGAAGGATCTGGGGGAGCTTAGATATTTCTTCGACATTGAGGTGATTAGGTCACTGCATGGTATTGGATTACTACAGAGACAGTATGGCTTGGACATGTTGTCCAAGTATGGTATGATAGGCTATAAGCCTATCTCAGTGCTATTAGATCAGAATGGCAAGTTGAGTGCAGATTCAGGAGAGATTTTGGAGGATCCTACTATGTATAGGCGCATAGTAAAAAGCTTAATCTACATGATGATCACCAGGCCAAATTTGAGCTATGTTGTTGGGTTGGTGAGTCAGTTTATGCAGGTTCCTCAGAAGCTGCATTTGGATGCATTGAGATGCATACTAAGGTATGTCAGGTCTACTTTGCATTGTGGACTATTCTATGAAACTGGGACAGAGAAATGTGTACATGGGTACACATATGCTGATTGGGCTGGTAGTATCTCAGATAGAAGATCTACAAATGACTTCATGTTTTCTTTGGGGAGTGCTGCTGTAACTTGGAGCAGTAAGAAGCAGCCTACGGTTGCTCTATCCAGTACTACAGAGGCCGAGTACAGAGGTGCTGCTATGGCAGCATGTGAGGTAGCTTGGTTGAGAAAGGTACATGCAAATTTGGGTCTATTAGTGGATAAACAAGTTGTCATTTTCTGTGACAACATTAGCAGTATATAGTTGACCTTGTTTATGTCAGCACACAAGATCACGTCGCTGACATCTTTACCAAAGCATTAGGTACAGAGAAGCTCTGCAGATTCAAGGCTTCGCTTGGTGTACATGAGATGGAGTTGAGCGAGGGGGAGTGTTGATATATCGAGCTTATCTAGTGAGGTGGTGGACACTGATGACCCGCCTGGGGGATAGGCCTCACACTTACACCACTGACATGGGGTGAGATCATGGGTGATATTATGCCCGGCCAGTGGGATGAGAGGTCAGCCAGTCTCTTACACCACTGGCATGGGGTGAGATCATGGGTGATATTATGGGGCCAGTGGGATGACAGGCTATGTGACAGCCATTCTAGAGACTGGCATAGTTGATAACCTTGTTTTTATTAATATAAATGGCATAATAATCTCTAAAATTTTAAAGATAGTGCATCACATGTAATTGGAATAAAAAATTAATGATAATTAAAGACTAATTTAAAATAATTACATCACATCTTAATGACAAAAGACTATATTCTTAAATATGGATACATTAATTTACCAAAAATTCATCTTTTCTCTTAATTAAATATTTAAGAACAAATACTAAAAAACTATTTTTCCATGAATATGATGAAAATCATTTTTTTTACATAAGATGTCTAATCCTAGATTATGATAGGAATTCCTCTTTTAGCATTATGCAATAATATATGTATATTTTTTTTGAAAATTTTACCATAGCTTCGCTCTGCTATAATTGATAATTTTTAATTTTTCTAAAAGAATAAAAACTTGTAATGAAAATATGATAGAAGTTATTCTTTTAAGCTTAAAATCAAACTATGTATTCAAATCATAATTTTAACCATAATTATAAGCATAATTATGGTTATTCTCCTTGATTAAGCATTCCTCCTTTCCAAAATTACTAGAATAATCCACTTTCTTTTTAGAATGAGGTAAAGAAATTATTTTCTACTCATAAACAATCTAAAAAGGATTAACCATATTTTTACTATCCAAAATCATGAAAATATCAATTCTCATCCTCTAGCTCATCAAGCTTAGAGATTAGATTTGAAATAAGAGACTATCATTGATAAGCATCCTTTTCCAAAAGATCTAGCCATAAAGATGACTAATCTTTTTAAGAGAGAGAGAGAGAGAGAGAGAGATTTACTTAAAGAAAGTATTACAATTAAGCATAAAGATTAACTTAATGCTAATTAGACATTAAGAATCTTAGGGAATGCTTGATCTGAATAAAAACCAACATTTTGAAAGCTTCTCAAGCTTGAGAGGGGTTGAGAAGAAGAAAGTCATTGAGATAATTGAAAAACCATAAAATTTAATTTTACCTCTAAGTTTGGCTTGATTCTTTATTTTAGCAGTAAAGCCCCCAACCAATCAATTGGTCCACGAAGAGGAGAAGAACAAACTTCAAGAGTTGTTGTAGAGAGAGAGAAGCTCCAAGCTCCCAAGAGGAAAATTTAAGGGATGATAGAAATATGATTATTTTAAGATAATACTGGCATGGTATAGGTCCAATATGAAAATACAAAGGAATGAGGGTCTATTTATAGGTGAGGAAGGCCATTAACCAAGTCCAATTGGGTTCTAGAATTTTTCAGCTTTAGTTTGAATCAATTTGGAAGATTTGGATCAGTTTGGCTCCCTTTTTTATCTAGTTTGTTCCAGGAGAGAGGAGAGATAAAAATATCACATGTTTTTGAATTAAAAAACCCAACCACACATGTGAAAAGCGCGCCTTCCTCAAGAGTCTCCCTCTCCTTACCAAGGTGTCAAAAATGCATCATTTCTCCAAAATATCTCATTTTTTTACTAATATCTCTTAACTTTTTACTAATGAATCTTGTACTCAGTCAACTCTTCATCTTACGTGAGCACTTACTCATTTTTGGGTATTTTCTTTTAGTCTTTGGATTTATCTCATCCCAACACTTGGATTAATTCAATTGGCCCATTGGAACCTTAATTGGACCACCATTTAAAAATTTCTAAAAATGTAGATCCTTAGGCTAAGGTCCCTTATACACATTTTCAATTAATTCCTAATGCACATTGGAAAGTTCATTTTGAACTTCTATTCTAGGGAAATCCATTTTAGACATTAGGAGGATTTTGGTATCCAAAGATATCTCAATTTTGAATTACCTCTCTCTAGATATTTTCTCTCTCAAGGCCAAAATAGGGTAAAACAAGATCTTTTTCCATTTTTGAGGGGGGGATGATTACAAGAACAGAAGGGGAGGTTCTCACAACTTTTATCTCAAAGGCTGGAGGGAGGAATCTTACATCCTACCCCACTTAAAAAACGCGAGATGTCCTCATCCCACAATTGATGGATCTTTGAACTTAAGATCTAATTGATTCTGGGGTTCCTTATAGTCTGGTCAACCCTCACAAAATCCTGGGATAAAGATCCCTTCTACAAGACGAATATACATAACTCATTATCAGAGAATAATTCATTCATTTTCTTAACACAATAATAGTCCACTAGACCAAAAATTCCATCTGAACATTCCCACAAGAATTTCAGTTATGGAGGTTCTCAATTTGTCATTCCTTAATTAGATCCATTGGGTCAAAGGCCAAACAGCAATAATCTATCAGCACAATCCCCTAATCTCATAGTGATTTGCTGAAAGTCATAATCATCTTACTAACGTCATTATTGGGATTCTCCCCATTCATCCTCATTGTGGCTTTATTCAACTTATCTTCTTTCAACTGGAATTCAGAAATCATCATCTTTCAATAATCAGCATCCAAATCAATTCATCAATTCTCAACCAGAATTCTAAAATCATATCAACAAGCATTCAAATTCATCATATGGATAGCATTTTTGTTTATAACTTCAAGGTCTTAGATTTACTCGTATATATTGCCAGTAAAGAGCTATAGTTATACCCACGGTATATACAGGTAATCACGGTCCTTCGAACTATAAGGTAAATACCATCATATCTAGGCCTCAAGCAAGTCAGGGATTCCACACGATTGTGGTACTTTCATGTGAAGACCCAATTTCCAATTTATGAATCTTCATTCTGAATACCAATTTGTATGAATTTCATCACACAATTACAAACTTTTACTGGTACTTCATAAATTTTTGACATTTCTTGCTTCTTGGTTGATCAACTTTAGCCAATTCGCTTTGATACTAGCTCAAAGATCCCTGCCCACTCCACACAATGAATTCGGGGGTGCTAGCAGCGGTGTGCGCTTTTGCCGCACAGGTCGTAGCTGGGGACTTGCCGGACACCGTATGCGAGCCACGAATGGTTGCAAGCATACAACCAGGAAGGCAAGCTCAAAACAGAATGCAAAAGGTGTGTCACTCACCGCTTAACTGCCGCCTTGAAGGATTCCCGCGTCGCAGCCGTGAAGGAGGAGCCGCCGTCGCCGCTCTACCGCCTCTTCGCCGCCGCCGTGCCGCTACACAGTGCTCGATCGCTCTCTCACTCACTCTCTCTCTCTCTCTCACAGACGCAGGAGAAGGAAACCAAAGAGATAAGGCAAGAGCACTCTTGTATTCACAACACATGAGAATGAGGATTTTAGGGTTACATTTGACTCATATAGGTGACTTGGCCGTTCACACTTGGGTGCCCATACATGGCCGGCCGACCCTAACCCTTATCCTACTGATATCCAAGGTGCGCCTCTCATCGGCGATCACCCAATCCCTTCATCCTTAACATATGGTGCCGACAAGCCCGGCCCATGACTCAGAATATTTAAATTAATGACGTAAAATATAGTATGTCGCAATGTCCGCCATGGGTTAACATGCCCCCCTTCCTGATGTAGATTCCGTCCTCGGAAGCTATGGTATGGTAAGCTCGAGAGGGTTGTTGTGGTAGACCGTCTGCAAAACAGGGAAGTAGAGTGAAGGTATGCTGGAATTCAAAAGATATAAAGTGTATAAATTCAAGCGTGTGAGACCACAATGGATGATGCTATTAGAACTTAGTTTAAGGGTACATGAGTGAGCTAGTGTAGCAAATTAATAGGAGTTTAAAATTATTGAAAGGAATTCAAGAGTTAGCAAGGTGTCAAAGGTTAATCAAGGTTTATAACTGGCCTAAGTCAAGGAAAATAACCAAGCTTAATAAATAAACAGATGACCATACTATGTCTACTCTAAGAACAAGTAGTTACCACGAGCCTAGGGACACAAGAAACATCAGAGTTACAGGAGCCTTTTGCCTTTATTTTTTTTTTTTGCACATGACAATTTTTATACACAATGGCGACCTTCCTAAGGCAAAACTAACATCGATCCTGGTACCATGTTTAACACAAGGCATTATCCAGGAATCTATTAGCTCACTTTAGGCAAGGCTACCCCCTACCAACCAAGGCATCGGTCTGGAGTAGAATACACCTCGCCTACCAAGTATCAATAAGGCGATAGGCCAACATTAAAGCACATCATAGACTTGTATTGCCATTTATTGTAGGCTTTTTTTTTTTTAAAAAGTTTGTTTTGATCTTCGCTCCTGAACTAAAATGTGTTCTTACATCTTTTCGACAAGGGGTAAAATCTATGTCCTAGAGGTCAACACACACACAGCCAGGTGTTCAAACATTAAGATGGTTTGACCCTAGACCTAAGACAATCGTATTCCAAGGTTAACTAAAGACGTCATGCTGCCTAGGAATATTTCCAATAAAGTTAAGCTCATTAATGATTTACACTAGCATGCAAGCAACTTCAAAAACTAAGTAGTACATTGATAATTTCCATGTGGTCATGCATTATAGTTTATGCAATTGATTGAACAGTAAAAACGAAAGAGAGTGGGTATGGAAGAATTACACCTGTAATTGGAGATCTCCTTGATTTGACGAGACAGCTTGCAATTTGATGTAGATATATTTTGATGAACGTTGCGGCAGTCTCTGGACTTGGAAGCGAACCCACCTCAAACTTTTTAACCTGTACAATCAACTAACAAGCACTATACCTCGAGAGGCACATCAGTGTGAAAATTTCAAGACTTGTTTAAGGAATCTAAACTAGAAAAAACTTGGAAACGCTAACCTACCTACCAGTCACCACACTACTACTGAGGATACGGTAAGAGGATGTTGTAGAGTCCTGGCTCTAGCCCTAAGGCTAAGCCTCTATCCGCATCATCCAAATAAATAAAATCAACCTCAGTAGTGCCATGAGTTTCATCCGTCCATTCATCATTGTCAGATATTTCCTTTTCATTTTCCCATCCACATAAACTCATCAAAAATGTAACCATGCGAGGATAGTCATCTTGTGGAAAAGGAAAGCATTGGGCTATCGGGGATATGTCCTCTACGGAGTAGGGGTCGGTCATGGTCAATAGGCGAATTAGCCATTCTAATTTCTCAATATTTTCCTCTCTGGCTAGTACATCTATATGATCCCATTCAGTTTCAATTACAGGATAGCACATGTGGAATATCTGAGAAAGGTACAGATGATACCTCTCACCAAAGGTAGGAGTGGATGAAGTGTATGATGATCGGGCATCTGCCATATCTGCAAACACAGATATAGCATCAGTAGGTTTATGACAGGACAATCTAGTTCTTGATTGTATACGGATATCTCTGCTCTTAACGTGCTCTTGCTCTTTTTACTATTTTTTTATTTTGTTTTCTTTGTTTTGTTTATGTATGAAGCTATATATATACATCCCCTTGAATTTGGCAATTACATGGTCAGGGGAGAAGGTTAAGGAGGAAGCATTAGAATGTCGAGCGTGAGTACATGCTCCCCCTTTCCTTGGGTAGATCATATTATTTGCAATGATGTTGCAGCCTCTTGGAACCAATTTGTCCAGCGGGTCATAGGTTGTGATGTGGGCAAATAGCTTTTTATGACCCTTGTGGCCACATCCAATTGTAGAGATGGTAGTGTACGCTCCCATTGACGAATGGAGGAAATGGTTTCCGACGATACTATTACAAGGGGAGACGTAGACTCATCGGTTTTTTGTTGGGTGTTGACAAGAGTAGGTGTAGAGCATGTAGAAACTTCTATATGATTGTGTGCCTGGCATGAGGAGCTAGAAGCTTCATGTGGCTCCCCCCTTCCTGAGCTAGGTGGTAATGATCGATATCGTTTGGGAATCCAAACTAACTCTGGAAGTGGTGCGGAGCACTCTGTTACCTTTCCCTTACCACGGTCTTGAATTGTCATTGGGGTGGCAACAATTGGTTTGCAAGGTTTTATAGGTGATGTAGAGGGATTCACCTTATGTTTAGGAACCCAAATCTGGTCATTCCCCTCGTAGTACCCTTGGGCTACTAATAATTTTTTAGGGATCCACCGCAATGTTACATTGCCCTTTCTCGGGTGGGTAGCTACTTTCCTTTTACGAGGCTTCTTGGTGGCTGAACGAGATTGAGCAGGGGAAGTAACTGTTAACGAAGCTTTGGGGACCCATTTATATGTACTCTTTGGCATAGTAAGCGAAGCTTTAGGGACCACCTTGCCTGTTTCCACTCTTGGCGTTGAAGCGTTAGAGGGGTGGCCAACAATCGAAGATGGTTTTGCCACTGGACTTTGTGATTTTTCGTTATCTAATATTTGAGTGGATGACTTAGGTGCGGGATTTTGAGCGGTCAGACCTAGTGTTGGTTCTTGCGTTGTGACTTGTCTGGTTGCCCAATCGATATTGCACTTGGTGGCCATCATCCATTTACGCCCTAAGATTACAGTCCCTTCCATGGTACCAGCAGGCATAACCAAAAAGCTTTGAATTATGGTTCCCTTGTCATAAGCAACCGGAGTGTGCAGAATTCCTGAGACAGGGGTTTTCTTCTTGCTGATTCCTTGAACTTGGATAGAACTCTTGGATAAAGGTGGTTTTCCCAGTTGACACCACACGCCATATGATAGCAAATTGTGTTGAGCTCCTGTATCCAATAATGCATTATACAGCACCTTCCCGTAAGGACTCTGTAACTCAATTGGGTATCTTAGAGGTGGGTCAGATTCCAATGCATCCTCCTCTGCTTCCTCGAAAAATACTTGCGTAATTCCCAAGTTGGCTTCTCGTTGTCTCCTAGCACGCTGTTGACGTTCTTTGGCTTCAACTCTTGCTTGTATCTTTTTAAGCTCAGCCTGTTCTTTAGCTGCCTTCTTTTGATGGATTGCGTGTAACTCCTCCTGGCTCAGGGGGTCATAGTATCTTTTGAATTTACTCCCATTAAGGAATCCAATGGTTTCAACTCCGTCGAGAGTCTCCACTCTGATGGTACCTTGCGGTGTAATTTCACATACTCTATATGGTCCCTTACCAGCATATTTGAGCTTCTTCTTTTCGTTTCGCACTCCATACATCAGGACTTTATCCCCAACCTTGATGTCCTTGTCCTTTAGATGGCGATCAAACCATTTTTTCCTTCTATCCTTCTCCACAAGGGCATTGTATACAGCCAATTGTCTTTCTTCGTTTAGTCGCTCAAGGATATACAGACGCTCTGCTAAGGGATTACCATCCCAACCCTCTTGAGTAGCAACACGAAGACTAGGAATGACAAATTCCCACGGCATGACTGCTTCTTGGCCATATACCATTTTGAATGGTGTGCAATTAATAGCCACTTTGTACGCAGTACGATAGGCCCATAAAGCTGTCGTGAGCTTTAGATCCCAATCCGTGCGATGAGCTTCAACTGTCTTTGTCAAAACAGAGATTAATGTCTTGTTTGTACTCTCGGCTTGGCCATTCGCTTGCGGATAATAAGGAGTAGATTTGTGATGGGATATCATGAAATTTGTTGTGAGCTCCTTAATCACGTCATTTATAAAATGCGTTCCATTGTCGCTCACAAGTTCAAAAGGACAACCGAAGCGTGTGATTATATTTTCAAAGAGGAACTTGGCTGTTGTCCTCGCATTTGCCTTACGTGTCGCTTTCGCTTCAGCCCATTTGGTCATATAGTCAGTGGCCACAATAATATAGCGAGATTGTGTGTTTCGGGCCGCTGGGCTAATTGGACCTACAAAGTCTAAACCCCACTTTTCAAATGGTTGGTTTACTTTGATTGGATGTAGGGGCATCTGATCTTTCCTCTGGGGTTTCTTATATCATTGGCATTCATCGCAACCCTTCACAAAGAGTGATGCATCTTGGAACATAGTGGGCCACCAATACCCTGATTGTAAGATCTTTCGCGCAGTTAAGTCTCCTGAGAAGTGACCACCGGCTACACCCATATGTGCCTCTTGCAAAATGTATAGATACTCATCTTCTCATGCACAACGCCTAAGAATGTCATCCTTTCCTCTTTTATAAAGAGTCCCGGCTATCAGGCAATAGGGTTCGCATTCTTTGATCAGCTTTTGAGCTAGATCTTTACGAAGCTCCTTGGGTGGAAAGCCATTAACCAAAAAGTTAACAATCTTCTCACTCCATTCAGGCATTGTCTCCACCATGAACAGGGAAGTGTCAGGTAAGTCATCATCAACCCCTGTAGGAGCCTCACCATTGGGTATGCGAGACAAATGATCAGCCATAACATGTTTCTTGCCAGGTCTCACAACAACCGTGAAATCAAACTCAAGAAGAATCAATAGCCATCGTGTGATTCTTCCTGTGGAGCATGGTTTATTTACCAGATACAACAATGCTTGATGATCCACATAGAAAACAAACTTGGTGGCAAGGAGGTAATAACGAAATTTCCTTACTGCATATATCATTGCCAACCCTTCTCGCTCCGTAGTGGTGTAGTTCATCTCAGCATCGTTCAACTGGCGACTGGCAAAGCTATGGGGTAGTCTAGCTTATGTTCTCCAGGTTGAGTCAACACACACCCAATAGCAAAGTTTGATGCATCAATATGCACATGGAAGAGTAAATCCCAGTTAGGCATTCTCAAGATTGGAGCACTCGCCAAGGCCTTCTTTAATAGCTCACAGGCACGGTCACATTCTTCGGTCCAAATAAACTCGATGAGAAGCTTATACAATGGTCGAGCTATCTCGGCGAAGAAGAGAATAAATCTTCGATAATAACCAACGTGGCCCATAAAGCGTTGGACTCCCTTGTAGTTGGTGGGTGGGGGTAATTCCAGAATGACCTTGATTTTACTCTCGTCAGTGGAAATCCCATTTTTGGACACTATATGCCCTAAGATAACTCCGTGTTTAACCCAGAATTGGCATTTGAAAGGATTCAATGAGATGCGATATAATCTACACCTTTCAAATATTTTTCGTAAACACATCAAGTGCTCGTCCCAAGAGGAATGAACACAAAGATCATCTAAGAAAGCTTCACAGAAGTCCCTTAGATATTCCTTAAAGGCCGTGTTTATCAATCGTTGGAATGTTGCAGGTGCATTGGTCAAGCCAAAAGCCATGACGCGAAAGGCAAACACTCCAAACTCCGTGATAAATGCTGTTTTAGCTTGGTCCTCGACTGCAATTGTGATCTGATTGTAACCCGAGTACCCATCTAAAAAGCTATATGCCTCCTTGCCTGCCACTCTTTCAAGAACATGTTCAGAATATGGCAAGGGGTAATGATCCCTTCAGGTGGCGGCATTAACCTTTTTGAGATCAACACACACTCTGAGTTTCCCATTCTTCTTTGGCACGATGACTATCGGAGAAACCCATTCTGAGTGCTCAATAGGATATATGAATCCACATTTTACTAGCTTTTCAATTTCCTCTTGTACAATCTTTGCGTACTTAGGATTCATTGGGTAGGGACGTTGCTGGACTGGTTTAGCAGTGCTAATCATCGGAATCGTGTGTTGCACCACCGAGGGTGGAACACCCTTCATATCATGATATGTCCAAGCAAATATGTCCTTGAATTCTTTAAGAAGCTTCGTAAGTGCAGCTTCTTCCGCCTTGGTGAGGTCTTGAGCAATATAAACTGGTTTAGACTCTTCACCCGGATCTGCTAAGTCTATCTCCTTAACTACCGCAGGGCCATCGTAGACACCGCTACTCCCATTGGTAGGCGTTCATTGGGCTTTTGTGTAGACCACTTTACGTTCCCCTGTGGTGAATGATTTGAAATGCTCGGGTGCGGGGTGTAAGTCTACTGGTTCTTGTTGTGCCAGACTTTTTTCTTTCAATTTCGCTTCCTTTTGTTGTTGAGCCAACTCTTGGTTTTGCCGCCTTCTTGCAGTACGACTTAGTTTCGGCTTCTCTTCGATTTCTAATTGGGCGACGTCATGAGGTTGCGGAATACACCACATGACGCTTTGGAGGTATTGTCCCCAATTATCCGCTATCTTCCGATGAGCATCAATGGCTCCTACATAACTAAGCCATTCTGCAGTGGATCTTTCCTTGTTTATTGCAGTTCGTACATTAGCTCGATAGCGTTGGCGCTTATGTCTCGTTTTCTTCTTACCAAGTTTTTGATTTTTGTTTCTATCCGATTCGGACTCACTTGGTCGATCTTCACTTTCGGATGAACTGCAGGAGGCCACTGTCCTAGGCCTTGAGCACCTTGCTTCCACATTTGGGTGAATATTTGATTCATTTTCCCCATCAGGCTCAGGGTTAGTTTCTTCTTGAGATTCATACTCAGAGTTGCATTGGTCAGAGTCTTCGCTACTTTCAGTGTCGGTGGAGTTTGCCACGTTCTCGCCATCAGGAGTCATGTGCATAACACCTATCATGTTTATTGGCACTAACGGTGGCATATCTTGCCCTTCAGGTGTTACCCAACTTGTGCCTCTATTTCCCCATGTGTCTATGGTTGCCGCTAGGTGTACCCAATCCACGTTATCCGACTCAGTCATACCCGGTAGGACATCCATATAAGGAGAATCTTTCCCATCATCAGTCTCTTTTTTGCATGTATAGCAATACCTTAATGGGGCAGAGTGAACAGTGGTATCCGATCGATTATCGATGATAACCTTGCTTCCTAAAGGATGTGCACGACCATTCTCAAGATCAACTCGAATGACAGAGTCCTGGAATTGTAGGTAGACATGGTTTTTCGACCAGTCATGTACCATTTGTGCTTCCCTCATGAAAGGACATCCTAAGATCATTTGATATGACATAGGATGCTTGGAGAAATCCATTACAATGAAGGTATGTTTTACCTTGTATCCTAGGACCTTGATCTTAAGGTCCCTTAACATCCCAATAGGTTTAGCTATGGTTCCGTTTGCCATCTTAACCACTATGTTTGTGACTTCGAGGTGAGGCCTTCCCATAGATTCCCAACAGTTTTTAGTCACAATGCTCACTCCAGCACCACCATCAAGGATTCCCTTTAGAGTTAATCCCTTGGTAGTAATGGGGAGGGTGGCATTAGATTCGTCACCTTCAAAGTACTGTCCCAACTTGTTCACAGGTATTTCCACGACCGAATCTTCATCAAAGTTGGGTTGTAGATCCCAATGCTCCCCTTCATCTTGAAGCGTGTCGGGTCTATCCATATTTGCAAATTGTGGTAGCCCCGCCTTTAGTTCTCCATTGAGAAATGCCCGAAGAGCTAAGAATAGCTCAGGATCTCCGTATAATTTGGATATGATCGTGGTTCTGATCTCAGAGGACATGAAATCCATTAGCTTAGACACATTCAACGGTACTTTTCGAGACATCGCCCCTTGACTAGGGACTGGTGAAGATGGAATCACTTCCTCTTCGATGGGGTCAGGCATTCCCTCACTAAACATTCTTTCCAGCAAGAAGGGTGTTTGCCCACTTCCAGATGTCCTATCCTCACTTTCTTCCCGAATGATACTAGGTATAGCTAACGGTTTATGGTTCCGGTGAGGCTGAACTTGCGTAGGAAACACTGTGTCTGGAATTTTGATTTTTCTCGGGTTTGGCTCCAGTTCTCTTTGTGTTTCTTTCACCAAACCCCTTAAGTGTTGCACTTGTTCAATCTCCTCAACTGGGTTTGGGTAAGTTCCAATCTTTTTCTTGAGGGTTTTTGGCCCACGTGGCTTGTCTTGGGGAGTCTCAGTCAGTTTGGGTGGTCGAGGGGGCATTAACTGACTTGGTTGTGGGGCCGAGGAAGTTTCCTTCCGTTTCCCCTTATTTTTGTACTCGCTTGATTCTCCTTCATTGAGCTCCCGAGTGGGTTCCTCCCTTAAGATAGTGGCTTTGGTCCCCATGGTTTCTATTGAATCGGAATCATCTTCAGGATCATTCATATACACGGGGTCGTCTCCTGTCCCTATGTTAGTCTTTGAACTAGGCTTGGAGCTCGTGGCATTAAGCGATCTCTTCCGCCGTGTTTTCTTTTTCTTTGCCTGAGCGATTGATGCAGTATCCCTTTCTTCAAGAATGTAGTTTTGATTTTGAAGCATTGACCGTGTAACTACATTCGCGGGTACAACGGGTGTGGTTCTTCGTGCTTGGTTGGTGACCTCAACCAAATTCAATGGCGTAATCTTGGGTGCATTAGGATTATGTGGACATTGAGCGATCAAATGATCTATGCCACAACGATTACATGTAAGTACCGGCATTCCCGATGTGCTCCCTTGATTTGGTTGCATCTGAGTAGCGATCTTTTGTAACCTATTAGGGCACTCCGCTACACGATGCGGTCCACCACACTCGTAACATTGAAGAGGTGGTCTCCTCGCCATGGTATTAAGGTTTTGCCCTCTTGTGGCAAGAGCAGCCGCTTGATATACAGGCTTGACTTGCCCGAAATGATCCTCCATGTAGTACTGGGGAATCATTTCAAACGTATCAATCCCGTATGGAGCAGTGGGGTCTATCTCCTCTTCATAATCCCCACATGCACTATGTGACTCACAACCCATCTGGTTTACAGGGGTAATCCTTGGATGTGGAGGTTGTGGTCCTAGCACTGGCGGTGGTAATGGCACAGACTGGACTACATTCGAATTCCTTGGAACTATGTGCTGTGATGGTTGCTCGATAGGTTGTGCAGGCATTAGCGCGGGTACTTGAGGTGTGTTTGACCAAGCTAGTGGTGCCTGGTTTGCCAACATTCGCTTAAGTGTTAGGCAATCTTTAGATTGATGGCCATACTTACCACATGCATTGCAATTCCCATTGAATTTGACTCTGAATGTGGGACATTCACTCGTGCTATGTGGTCCTAAGCACACCGAACACCATTGTTGCTCTCTCCTTGGGTACATATGGCTATTCTAAGGAGCTCGATTACCCCTGAAGTATTCTTGGAGAGCCTTAGTAAGGTCGGTCACAGACATTTCAGATATCTTGGGCTACTTGGCAATTGGTTTTACCGTCATTGGCTCGTGCCCAGATACTTGCGAACTAACGGATTTTGTTTCTGAAGACACCTTTTTACCTGCAACAATCACCAAGTTGTCTTCTAACTGGATTGCATTGGCAGTGACTGCTTCCCACGTTGTAAGACCTCTAATGACTAGGCCATTGTAAATGTCCTCGTGGCGCAATCCTCGGATGAATCTATCGAGGAGTTGGTTGTTATTGAAGCGTTCATCGGGAGTGCAGCGAGAATTTAGATGCTTCAATCGACTTATAAAGTCTCTCACTGACTCCCCTTCCTCGCGTTCAGCTTTTTGGAGTTGAGATGCTACCCCCCAAAGCACACCCTCGCGTATGTATTCTTTCAAGAACAATCTCTTGAGAGTGGGGTAGTGAGTGCGCTCTTCAACCCTTAAGGTTCGATACCAATCTCCGGCCTTCCCACTTAAGGTTAAGCCTAAGGCTTTACACTTATGGAGCTCATTGTGCTCTTCCAAGGAATCACACACATGTTCAAAGACTTCAATGTGCTTCCTAACATCCTCGTTACCACTGAAGTTTTGAGTGAGCTTAGCCACTTGTACTGCCTTGCTTCTAGGTTCTCTCTCAGGCATGCCCCGCATGTTTTCCGCAATGGATCGTCCGATCGTCTGAGCAAATGCTGCGAGATCACCTAAGTGAGCAGACATAGTTGGTGGAGGCACTTCTGGGATAGCCTGGCTGATAGGAGTTGGCATTGGTCTGAGTAGGTTGGCAAATGACGTAGGATATGATATGTGGCTAGGCCTAGCTCCTCTTGGATAAGGGTGGTGATAAGGCGGTCGTGGAGCATACGCCATTGGCATACCAGGAGGCGTAGGAGCTACATGGGCATGAGTAGCAATAGGTACATAAGGCCGATAGGCACTACCATGCACTGTTGTAGGTACTGTTCCACTAGGTAGTGGTGTCGTACTAACTACAGTGGTAACAGGTGCACTTTCTGTCATGCTCATCATTGGGGTAGGCATTGCGGATTCCCTAATGGAAAGTTGAGCCAAGGTTGGAAAGCTAAAGTTACTACTCGTGGGCTCAACCTGCATTGAGACTCCAGGCGAAACAACATATGAAGGGTCTATGGGACTCACGGAGGGAGTCTCCAATTGTGATAGGGTTGGTTGTTTGGCCTTGCCCGTATCCAAAAATCTCATAGGGCCAGTGGAAACTAGGTTCACTCCCCTATTTTTCCTCTCAATTTGGATAATTCTATGAATCACCTCACATATCATGTGTTGTTGCTCCTCTAGATTAGTGGCGCTAGATGTAGATCGTAGGACTTCTAACCAACCTACATGGTATGTGTAACCCGTGTATAGGTCCGTTAGAGTCTCTGTGTGTAGATCATATTCCCAATTTTCATTGAGAAATGTCCCATCTAGACTTGGTGTGCCAAACGGTTCTCTTGAAGTGGACGCAATGTCACTTCTTATGGATTGGCTTCTAGGGACCTCTACTTTAGGAAGAGCATCGGAATGTGGTAGCTCAGTAGGGCCCTCATTAAACGAAGTGGGTAGAATATCCACATGGACACTCTTTGGGAGGGTAGGGTCTACATAAGATGTGAATGGCGAATCTACTACCCCTCCTTCCTCATTTACTTCGCTTGTCGCATGTTCAGAGCGTGTAGCTCTACTAAAGGTCTCTATTAGACGACTAAACATGCTAGATCCGGGTTGTGGGGCCCACACTGGCATGTTTTGGCTTGTCTCCTCAGGGTTCTTGGTAGGGTGTCCTTCCATGGCTTCTGAGTCAGAGGACGAGTCACTATCCACTATTCGTGGATCTTGGGTTGCACTCCCTTGGGTTCCAGCCGAAGGCCAAGATGCCAACGTGGAGGGATGGTGTGAGCCTGCGTAGACTGAAACGCTTTCTAGTGGTTCAGGCTCTAGCACCCGACCAGAGCGTAGATGCATGTGACGTGGGTACCCTACGTGCGTTGGTAACTACCCTTGAAACTCACACAAGTGGTTTCTTAGGTGTTTCGCACCCCGTTTTTACTTGTTTTTGTGTTGTTTTTAACCCGTTTTTGACCCCCTTACTTACGGTCGAACTTGGACTAGGGCGTGTGATAGCTCAAAACGAGCGTATCGTTTAAAGGGTCCTAGTGTGCTTTACAGCACCGTGTTTGCCTATCCAGAGCTCTTGTACATAGTCCTCAAAACAGTCCGTTTCCTTTGGGGGAAAGGGGCAAAAGCCTATTTGCTTGTGGAGGAAAGGGTGAGGGCTTTATCCCACATGCTCACTTTACTCCTTGGGGAGTGGGCTACATATAGGGCACGACTTCCCATAAGCTCTCACTTGAGAGAAAGCTATGGAGGCTCACTCTCCTATATATATATATCAAAAGATCGAGACCGAGACCGAGACCGAGACCGGGGCCGTGGGCCGTGGGTCAATTGGGGTTCTTTCTTTTCAAAAATTTTTTCTCCAATTAGAAAAGCTTTCCTCTCCACACGTTTGGTTCTTTCTTTGAAAATAAAATTTAATTTTTTCTTTTTTCTTTTTTATAATTTTCTTATTTTTTATTTTCTGTTTTTTTTTGTGGGATAAGTTTTCTAGGGTTTCCTTACGGTTCAACCTTGGCCGCGGCGCAGTTCGCACACACAGCACAGATCTGGGGATTCAGAAATCCCTCTCACACGCAGAAACCAGATAACAGAACGTACGCCCACACGCGGAGCGAAAATATAACAAAAGAAACAGGAATACAGAAGACAAATTGCAGAAACAGAGATTGAAAACCACAGAAACACCTCAACAGCAACACAGACGCCTTTCCTACAGTGTAGATTAAACTTCATGCAGTAGCCGAGCTGTAAACTGGAGCTTGGTGTAGGGCAACTCCCCGGCAACGGCGCCAAAAATGTGCGCTTTTGTCGCACAGGTCGTAGCTGGGGACTTGCCGGACACCGTATGCGAGCCACGAATGGCTGCAAGCATACAACCAGGAAGGCAAGCTCAAAACAGAATGCAAAAGGTGTGTCACTCACCGCTTAACTGCCGCCTTGAAGGATTCCCGCGTCGCAGCCGTGAAGGAGGAGCCGCCGTCGCCGCTCTACCGCCTCTCCGCCGCCGCCGTGCCGCTACACAGTGCTCGATCGCTCTCTCACTCACTCTCTCTCTCTCTCTCACAGACGCAGGAGAAGGAAACCAAAGAGATAAGGCAAGAGCACTCTTGTATAATTCACAACACATGAGAATGAGGATTTTAGGGTTACATTTGACTCATATAGGTGACTTGGCCGTTCACACTTGGGTGCCCATACATGGCCGGCCGACCCTAACCCTTATCCTACTGATATCCAAGGTGCGCCTCTCATCGGCGATCACCCAATCCCTTCATCCTTAACATATGGTGCCGACAAGCCCGGCCCATGACTCAGAATATTTAAATTAATGACGTAAAATATAGTATGTCGCAATGTCCGCCATGGGTTAACAAGCGGAAGTAGCACTTCTTGTGCATGGTAGAGCCTCTCACTCGAGGCCTCACCTGATATCTAGACAAGAGACTAATCCCTTGGTTCTTCCAAAACCGAACCCGAAAAAAACTTCCCTTACCCAGAAAGCACGGGCAATTCTTCTAGAAAAATTTATTCTAACGTAGTCAAGAGCCTTAATTTACCCATTGACATTTCGACCGAACCCGCAGGTCATATGGCCGGATCAAGGGAGGAACTTGCACTTGGATAGTAGAGACCAACGCTTTTTTCCTCTTCAAGAGACATAGCCATTGATTCTTTTTCATAGAACAATGATTATCTGTGATTTACTTCAACTATCGTAACTTAACAGAATTTAGTCTTGTTTTTAGGATCCATCAGTCCAGCCTATCCCATGGGTTAGCCAACCACCCAACCACTGTATTGATAGGATCCATTTAAAAATTTGGTTATGTTTTGCCCCGGGTACTAGGGAAAAGAGTTCCCATGCCCAATAAGAAATTGCCTTTTTCACAAATTGAGCTATCTTTAAAATAATCTTTTAATGAAACCATAGTATCACTGATCATAATCCTCCAAAATATCTAGCTTGAAAGCTAAATTTCAATCATTGCTTCATTGATGTACTTATGGCTTCATTGGCAAACCAAAACGCTCACCACCTGCTCACTCAGAGGGCCTTTTTGATAGTTCCTAGCTTATAGTACCCGAAAATATAATCAAGTATTCCATTCATTTTAGTACAGTTTCTCTACTTTCGATACTTCTAAGTTTCTGCCAATTGCTTGGCTTTTTCTCGATCCCATTAAGTCTAAGTATCAGAGTAGTGTTGAAGGTTTAGAAAAGGAAAATAAACCTTATCAGAATTTTATATTAAGAGACTATCATTGAGAAGCATCCTTTTTCAATAGATCTAGCTATAAAGATGACTAATCTTTTTAAGAGAGAGATTTACTTAAAGAAAGCATTTTAATTAAGTATAAAGATTAACTTAATGCTAATTAGACATTAAGAATCTTAGGGAATGCTTGATCTGAATAAAAACCAACATTTTGAAAGCTTCTCAAGCTTGAGAGGGGTTGAGAAGAAGAAAGTCATTGAGATAATTGAAAAACCATAAAAATTAATTTTACCTCCAAGTTTGGCTTGATTCTTTATTAGCAGTAAAGCCCCCAACCAATCAATTGGTCCAACAAGAGGAGAAGAACAAACTTCAAGAGTTGTTGTAGAGAGAGAGAAGCTCCAAGCTCCCAACAGAGAGGAAAATTTAAGAGATAATAGAAATATGATTATTTTAAGATAATAGTGGCATGGTATAGCTCCAATATGAAAATACAAAGCAATTATACCCACGGTATATACGGGTAATCATGGTCCTTGGAACTATAAGGTAAATACCATCATATCTAGGCCTCAAGCAAGTCAGGGATTCCACAGAATTGCGGTACTTCCATGTGAAGACCTAATTTCCAATTTATAAATCTTCATTCTGAATACCAATTTATATGAATTTCTTCTTCACACAATTACACTCTTTTACTGGTACTTCATAAATTTTTGACATTTCTTTCTTCTCAGTTGATCAACTTTAGGCAATTTGCTCTGATACTAGCAGCAGCTGAAAGATGCCTGCCCACTCCGCGTAACGAATTCGGGGGTGCTAGCAACGAAAGTAGCACTTCTTGCGCATGGGAGAGCCTCTCACTAACTCAGGGCCTCACCCAATGGATATCCGAACAAGAGACTAATTCCTTGGTTCTTCCAAAACCGAACCCAGAAAAAACTTCCCTCGCCCAGAAAAAGCACGAGCGATTCTTCCAGGAAAATTTATTATAACATAGTCAAGAGCCTTACTTTACCCATTAACATTCCGACCGAACCCGTAGGTCACATGGCCGGGTCAAGAGAGGAACTTGCACTTGGATCATAGAGACCAATGCTTTTTTCCTCTTCAAGAGACACAGTCGCTAATTCTTTTCCATGGAACAAGGATTATCCGTGATTTACTTTAATTATCGTAACTTAACAAAATTTAGTCTTGTTTTTAGGATCCATCAGTCCAGCCCAACCCCATCCAATCCCATGGGTTAGCCAACCGCCCAACCACTGTATTGATAGCATCCATTTAAAAATTTGGTTATGTTTTACCTCGGGTACAGGGAAAAGAGTTCCCAGGCCCCCTAGCTGTCGCTTCAAGTAAAGTTTAAGATACACACACCACTTACACACCCAATATGAAATTGCCTTTTTCATAGATTATTTAGCTCTCTTTAAAACAATCTTTTATGAAACCATAGTATCACTGATCATAATCCTCCAAAATATCTAGCTTGAATTCCAATTTCCAATCATTCGTTCATCGGTGTACCTGTGGCTTCATTGGCAATCAGAACGCTCACCACACCTGCTCACTCCAGGGGCCTTTTCGATAGTTCCTAGCTCATATTACCCTGAAATATAATCAAGTTTTCCATTCATTTCTTCCTCAGCGTACCTATGGCATCATTGGCAACCAAAACACTCACCACCTGCACACTCAGGGGCCTTTTCAATAGTTCCTAGCTCATAGTACCTGGAATTATAATCACATGAGAAATATCTAGATAGACTCTCCGTTGAAGATCAGCAAGATCGACCAACAAGATCCATATAAAAGAGTCATAGACTAGCAAGGCCAATCAACCAGATCCATGCTCGTGTTCAGAAAACAACTCCAACTCATTGTTCCATTTTCTTCCTCGCCGCATGCGTGGGTATCTTCGGGGAGCACCGTATGGTTAGCACTATATTTTTATGGATAATTATTATTATTTATTTTTCTTGGAATAAATTATTTATTTTCTCTTTAAAAAAATCCAATACTTATTTTTTTCTTTCTTTCTTTCTCTAACTCCACTATGCAAGGGGGTGCATATGTGCATGCATATGGGAAAAGCCTAGTTAATTTATGCACATGGTAGCTTAGCCATTAATATTAAGTTTAAATTTTCTAATTTCTTAATTAACTGAGACTTCCATGTCTCTCACTAAAATGCACATCTTATTAAAATTTGATATTCACTCACTAGAAAATTACACTTTTGAAAATAATATCTTAATTACACAAGGATAAGGAAACAAGGATCTTCATTCTATCCCACTTGAAGTTCCGAGATGTCCCCATCACGTAAAACTCGGGATAGTATTTTCTCAACTCTTCCTCTTTCTCCCAAGTAGCATCCTTAGCTGGGAAAAAGTTCCATTTGATTGATATTTTTTGAAGATCCTCTTCCCTATGTTAAACTAACTTTAGTTCCATTTCAAGTTGACCTTGGAGAAAAGCACCATGTTTATCATCCAATATATGACTTGGATTTGGGACGCATTTTTTTAGTAATTGCACATAAAAAACATTTTGGAATTTCAAGTACGAAGTAAAAGTTCATAAGCTCTTAGACTGTCTGTGTAATTACATATGGTTCACAATATCCGGGTGGTGATAGTTTCTTGTAATTTTCTAAGAAGAGAGTGAGCTTCTCTTGCATCGTATGTGAAGAAAAACCATATCACCTTCGTGAAACTCTCTAGTAGTCCACTTCAAATCGGCAATTACTTTTATTTATCCTGGGGGTAACCTTGATGTCCTTCTGTATAGTCCATAGTTGATGATCCAATTTGCCCAACATTTTCCTTGACACTTTCACTTTGATCAGGGGATTATACTAATTTAATGGCATTATAGAATCTTATCCTATAAAGTGCCTTAAATTGACTCATCCCTATGCTTTGATGATGAGATGCATTATAAGCAAATTCTACCAATTGCAGATAGTTCATCCATCTCCTAGATTTTTATCATTTTATCACTGTAGTATAGGTCCTATTCATGGGAATGAGATGAGAAACTTTCATCAAATGATCTAATATGACCAGGATGGAATCATATCCTACATTAACTCTAGTTTCAAAATCTTGGCTTATGCACTCCCATTTCATCTATGGCATGTCTAAAGAATTAAACTTTCTTGGCATTTTTATTATTTTGACCTTGACCTTTTGGCAAACTATGCACTGATGAACATGATTTAGTACGTCCTTCTTAATTTTGGGCCAAAAGAAACTCTTCTTTATAGCCATAAAAGCCTTCATGTAGCCAAGGTGTCCTATTATAGAATTATCATGAGCCTCATTTGAAATTATCTTCTTCTTCAAGAACATGTAGCCAATTATTAAAGGACAATTATCCATCCTCTAACCTGAATCCTTGAACTTTTTTATTTCTTGGGTTGTCTTTCTTTCCTTCTTTAAGAACACATGCACTATTGCAAGCAACTCTAGATCATGGACACCATAGTTCCTTTCACGTGCAGTTTCAATTTTCAAGGCATGCACTATTGCAAGCAACTCTAGATCATGGACACCATAGTTCCTTTCACGTGTAGTTTCAATTTTCAAGACGCATATTCTATGTGGCACATCCTTCTTGCATTAGGATTCCAACAACAATGGTGAATACATTGGCATGATTGATGACTTTGAAGGGTTTTCTAAATTTTGGTAACTTTAGTAGTACAAGATTTGTCACTAACAGACCTCTAGATTATCAGACACTATGATACATAGGAGATGGTCTTTATGAAAATGGAATCTCCTTCTTGAGAAGAACCATCATTGACTTTTTTTACCGTCTTTGACTTTTTTTACCGTCTTTGGTTTTGGCCAACCAATAACAACTTGCACCTTTTGAAGAATAAAGATCCAATATAGCCCTGTTAAAACCACCCTAAATTTCTTTATCATCCTTTGACTTTATTTACCATCTTTGGTTTCGGCAATCAATAATAGCTTGCACTTTTAAGATTATATGATATTCCATCCTTTAACACTACGAACCCTAGATATTTAATTCATTCCACAAATAAGACACACTTACTTTTCTTAGCAAAAATCTTGTGCTTTCTAAGGGTTTCCAAGACTCTATGCATATGATCTGCAACATTCTTGGAGTACACCAACAAACAAAATCATCTAGATACTCTTTGAAAATTTTATACATTAGTTGATTAAAGGTAGCAGGATAATAATTAATACAAATGGCATTATTGTGAACTTATAATAGCCATATCAGGTATGAAAAGATATCTTAGTAATATGTGCTCCTTAATCTTAATGTTATAATACCCTGATGTTAAGTCAATCTTTGTAAATATCTTGAAGTTAGAAATTTTTTGGACCCAAAAAGGGCCTCCTAAGGATTTCTAATTTTAAGGGATTAGACCTTAAAAAGCTGGGCTTAAGGGAACAAAGGCTATGATGACTCCTATTTTTTGCCTTGCCACATCAGCCATACCCTCCTAGTTTCACTTTTTAAAGGGAATATTCTCGTACTCTCTCTCTTACTTTTTGACTTTTCTCATACTTTCTCTCTTACTTTTTGAAATTTTTATCTTCACTCTCTACAAATTGAATCTTTCTTGTCAGTTTGAAATCTCCTTTCTCATTAACTCCCACCATATCTCCCTTCCACATCAGCAAAACATTCTCGTATTTAGGTGGGCCCCAAAAAGTAATTTTTTTATTTTTTATTTTTTTACATTTTGAGGTGGAAAAAACACCCCCCAACCAATATGTATGATGAAAATAATTCTTTCCCTCCAAAAAGCTTGTAATTCAAGGGTCACGTCATCAGAAGCCTGTCATCAGGAGCTAGTACATCCATAATTAACTGTCAGGTCCCCACAATTCCATAAACATAACTAACTGTCAGGAACCACTACATCCATGAGATCCCGAAATTGTGGGGACCCCAAAAATTATTATTTTTTAAATTTTCTCATAAATGTAATTTATTGATGATGTTAGTATATTTGTATATCAAAAATATCATTTTCTACTTAGAAAAATGGATTTGTGTTAAACCACAACAACAAAGTTTTAATAATCTCTCTCACTCACTCCCTCCCTCTCTCTCTCTCTCTCTCTCTCTCTCTCTCTCTCTCTCTCTATCTCTCTCCCTATGAGGATCTCTCTGCTTTAGCTTCTTCCTCTACTTAGCTATGGAGCCTTTGCAAGCTGTGTGTGTAGTCCCTTGTGAAGCTAGAAAACTGAAGGTTGATTTACACATTTGTATTCCTAAAGAGTATGGCAGCTCTAAAAAAACCCATCCTACTGATGCACAATTTGTCCAAGCTCGTAGGATAGCTAAGTAGAAAAATGAAGATATTTGGGTTGATGGGCATCTCTATCCAGTTGACCCTCCATTAAGAGCAAACCCTCCTTTCCGCAATTTATCATCTTTCCGCAATTTATCATCTTTTATGTAATTTGTTGGTGAAGGAGAGCTTGGATTGTTAGGATATTGCACAAGATTGACTACAAGTGGAGCTTGGCAAGCCCATATTCTCCATGTGGAGTACCCAAGGGATGGAGAAATCACATTATAAAGCAAGAGGGGTTTATTTCAAAAATACAAGACATGGAGGTGGAGCTTCTGCAGCAGCAGGAGGAACACGTACAAACTATCTACAAGAGATGTTCAATTGGTTTTATCGCACAACCTTTGGAAGGGTATTGGTTAGGGAGCGGGCCCAACAATCTTAGCTTCTTAGCCTTATTACATCTAGATTTATGCTGGTGCGTGCAGCACAACCCAACTTCTCCCTTGTCTCCTCATTCGTGTGTGCACAACACAAGCGTAGAAAGGTCAAGCTCTTCAAGCCAAGGAAGTCCCAACCTCGCCAACACACTAACACAACACAAAGAGCTCCAAGGAGAAGGATGCGCCAAGGGCATAGGGCTCTACAAGAAATCAAGTTCTATCAGAGGAACACTGAGTTGCTGATAAGAAGAGCCCCTTTCGCTCGCACAGTGAAGGAGATTCTCCAACGATATAGAACAGAGTTCCATGAGTGTGTAGGGGATTACCCTTGAAGCATTGCAAGAAGCCTCCGAGGCTTACCTTGTTGGGCTTTTTGAAGACACCAACCTCATTGCAATACATGCAAAGAGGATTACCATATCTGCTAGGAACATGCAACTAGCTCGGCGCATTTGAGACGAGCGAGACACGATCTAGAGATCTTAGATGTTAACCTTTTTTTGAAGCAACTCTTTTATTTCAAACCCCCCTTTGTAGTAACAAGCCTATCTGGATTTCATTTGTAACCTTCTGATAATTAAAATTTTAAGTTTCTCTTACAATGTCTTGGTGTCATCATGTTTGTTTAACATAGAGTGTCTATCGTGCGAGTTTGTCACCCAAGGCATCAGAAATGCTCCTGGAGGACTGAGGAAGTTTTGCTAGAACAGTGCAAATTTGGCCTCCGCACAACGGCGATATAGGCTCAAAATTCGCATTGTTCTGGCACTTCTCCCCTAGCCACTTAGGATCATTTCTGATGCATTTATAATGAAGTTGGGCACACTAATTATGAGAAACAATAGTTTATAAGATAAAAACACCTTTAATCATGTGTAAAAATATAGTATTTATCATCCAATGTATCAGAATTGCTCGTGGTGGAGGACTAGGAAAGCTACGTGCCAGAACAGTGCGAATTTAGGCTCTGCAGAGCGACGGTGCATGCTCAAAATTTGTACTATTCTGGCACTGCTCCCCCAGCCACTCAGGATCATTTCTGATGCATTTATATTGAAGTTGAGCACACTAATTGTGAGAAATAGTAGTTTATAAGATAAAAACACCTTTAATCATGTGTAAAAATATAGTGTTTATCATCCAATGCATCAGAATTGTTCTTGGAGGACTTGGGAAGCTATGCCAGAACAGTTGAATTTAGCCTATACAGTGGTGGTGCAGGCTCAAAATTCGCACTGTTCTGGCACTGCTCCCCCAGCCACACTCAAGATCATTTCTGATGCATTTATAATGAAGTTGAACACACTAATTATGAGAAATAGTAGTTTATAAGATAAAAACACCTTTAATCATGTGTAAAAATATAGTGTTTATCATCCAATGTATCAGATTTGCTCTTGGAGGACTGGGGAAGCTATTCCAAAACAGTGCGAATTTAGGCTCTGTAGCGGCGATGTAGGCTCAAAATTCACATTGTTCTGGCACTGCTTCTCCAGTCACTCAGGATCATTTCTGATGCATTTATAATGAAGTTGAGTACACTAATTGTGAGAAACAATAGTTTATAAGATAAAAACAGCTTTAATTATGTGTAAAATTACATTATTTGTTATCCAATGCATCAGAATTGCTCCTGGAGGATTGGGGAAGTTATGCCAGAATAGTGTGAATTTAGGCTCTGTAACGGTGGTGTAGGCTTAAAATTCGTACTATTCTGGCACTACTTCCCCAACCACTCAAGATCATTTCTGATGCATTTATAATAAATTTGAGTACACTAATTGGGAGAAACAATGGTTTATAAGATACAAACAGCTTTAATCATGTGTAAAATTATATTGTTTATCATCCAATACGTCAGAACTGCTCTTGGAGGACTGGGGAAGCTATGCCAGAACAGTACGAATTTAGGCTATGCAGCGACGATGCAGGCTCAAAATTCGCACTGTTCTGGCACTGCTCCCCCAACCACTCAGGATCATTTCTGATGTATTTATAATGAAGTTGAGTACATTAATTATAAAAACATTAATTTACAAAATAAAAATACCTTTAATCATGTATAAAAATACATTATTTGTTATCTAATGTGTCAAAATTGCTCTGGAGGACTGGGGAAGCTATGCCAGAACAGTGTGAATTTGGGCTCCAAGCAAAACCGACTGTGGCACACAAGCACATAGCAAAACTGACGAGCCAAGAGAAAGGCAACGGTGGCGGCTCCAACAAGTAGTGACGCTAAAGCAAGCTCCATCATCACAAAGAAAAGATAAATCAGGTGCACATAACTCCATCGTGTGGGTTGTAGCCAAGAAGCCTGACAGCAGATGGTTTAGAACGGCTGTCTTGCATTAAAATCGATGGTCTCCAGTAGACGGCATAGTAGAAGTAGCTAATGACCGGCATCGCTTTAGCGTCCAACAGACCACAAAAGCGGCCAATGATCTTGACAACAACTGCAATAAGAGCAAACATCAGACTTCCCATGCTCTGCAGCTCGACATGTGTTGCCGAGGAAACCCACGTCCTTCTCTCCATCAGCAATACTTACTATGCATCTCTTAGCATGACCCTATTCCCGACTCCATCTGCTCTCAATAGCACGCAACAGGAGCACTCCCAACCTCTCCTCGCCTCGTCATTGATCTCAGCTGGTCTACATCTCTGGCAAGGTGAGCGTGGCGATTTCCCTGAGTTAGGTTGCCACGTATATAAAGAGAAGGGTAGCTTGTTGGCTCATAGAAGAGTAACCATGAGCACAGAGGAGGAGCTGTTTGCAACGCAAGATAAACACAAATGGGTGGTCGAAAAATGTAAAGGGCAAAAGATAAGGTTTTTGACATTTTTTTTAATTTTTTGATAAAGAGCCCCATGGGGAAGGAAAATTTGGGGTTTTTGGTCCATCTTGTGAGCTACACCCACATGGGTCAAAAAGCCAAGAGTAGAGCCAACAACAGCAACAAAGGAGCTACCAACCACTACCCTAAGTTAAAATCATATGCTATAAAAGCCACCAAATGAGTAGGCAAATTGATATGCAAATGTAAAACACTCAACTACGAGAGAGTAGCCAAAGTAGCACCTTGGGAGAGTCAAAAATAACCCGACCATCTCCAAAGTAACCTCTGAGCTAAAGAGTAACCAAGATAAAGAGCCTTTGAGATACCCAACCAAGTTAGAAATGAGAGGGGATGAAAATTGTTGTAAAATTGACGTCTAACCAACTTGAGTAGCACAAAGATTTGGCACCAAGGTGGGGATGTTAAGAAATGTGGTGCCATTGAGCACAAGGAAGATGTAGGGAGTGAGAATGAGTAGCCAAAAAAGAGCGAAGTCTAGTATGAAGCCACATGAACAAAGCGAATTATCCCACATTGATGTACAAGCCCAAGGGTATACCTCCTCATATAAAAGGGAGCCATTTCAAGCAATGAACATATCACTTACACTTATCTCAAGTCTCTTTATGTATCCAAGTTAGTTTATCTTGGTGCATCTTAATTAGCACACACTTATTTATGAGTTATCTTCATTTCTATCTACCTTAGATTAGTGTTATCATTAGTGTAGTATTAGTTAATGATTAGGTCGATGTCTTGTCCACTAGGAGAGCTTGATCCATGATTCTCAACACATCTCCATCATTCCCTTGTATCCTTGAATCATCCCATGGGTTCTTTGGAATTCCCTAGTGAAATGCAACAAAAATAGGTAACATTACAATGCTTTTTGAGTTTTATGATTTCGAGATCCTTAGTGTCTTATCAAAGAGTGTCCTCGTTCTAGGAGACCATGCATAGTCATATTCCTCTTGAGTACTACATGTCACCTCTTTTTAATTATAATGAAAACTGAGATTTAGTATCACTCAAAGGTTAGAATGAACATATTGAATATATCAAGATAAAACTTACGAATGCTAGGATGAACATATTGACTATATCAAGATAAAACTTATGCAGTATGCACCAAACTAGCTAGTTTCTCCATTAGGGGCTTGAACTTATCGAGGCTATCTCTCATCTCGACCTTGGATTTTCTCCAATCATTCATGATCAACTTCATTTTACCCGCCATCATGACTCCTTCTCATACTCTCAGGGGGTTCATTATAAGTAAACCCTCTGTATCACGTGCATTCAAGGCCTATTTTAAAAATCCCTTATCTATGAATTTTTCATGAATAAAACATACCCTTCTTCTATTCAACCTGTAAATACCCCCTTTAAATGGGTCCCTTATATGTATATAAAAAATGTGTAAAAAAAAGGATTTTAAAAATCCATTTTATTGAGCCCACGTGCTACACTTACATATTTATGAGTGACCCCTCCCAAGCTCATACTTCACAGGGTCATACAATCTCTCATGTGGGTAAGAATCTACTTGGTGTTGTATCTTCTCTCCACTCATATAGGAAACTCCTTGTGAAGCGGTCAGAGTCCACTACCACATCCAAGTCCACTATCCACACTAGTGATCTAGTCCTCCATCATCTTAGAGGGGTCTTGAGTCATAGGAGCATGATCTATTTTGTAGGCCATACATCCCCCTAATCCAGAGCATCATGACCATCCACCATTAGGTTATTGAGTGCTAGGAGAATGATCTACTTTGCAAGCCAAGCATCCCCCTAATCTAGAGCATCACGATCCTCCATCGGTCTCCTCAATGATAGGAGCATTTTGTAGGCAACACATTCCCCTAGTCCAGAGCATCATGACCCTCCATCAGGTTCTTGAGTGATAGGAGCATGATAGGCTAGACATCCCCCTAATCTAGATCAACATCATGACCCTCTAGGACCGTTATGGATCATCCAAGAGGTTCTTTGATGCCATGGCATACTTCCATCACAAAGGATAGATATTCTATCAGCCACCATCAAATCTATATTAGCTAAGAAGGTCATCCATATTAGCTGAGGAGGGCATCCTTATTATTAGTTGATCATGGCTAGTTTCTCTCCTAGTACAAGGTCAAATGTGGTGATGTCACATCTCTATATACTAGTTATTGTTTGTTTTATCTTAGAACTTTTTCCATGTTTCCATGGTATCACTAAACCACTAATGGTCTCATAAACACTTGAGGCATTTTCCATGTTTCCATCCCTCTCAAGTTCCCTCTCCCTCTTTCTTCCTTTTCTAAGCTCTCCATTGTTGCAGAAACTCCATCCCTCTCAAGCTCTCCCTCCTTATCAAGCCCCCTCAGTCTCAAGCTCCCTCTCCCTCTTTCTTCCTTTTCTAAGCTCTCCATTGTTGCAGAAACTCCATCCCTCTCAAGCTCTCCCTCCTTCTCAAGCTCCCTCCTTCCCTCTCTCCCACTCTCTCTCTCTCTCTCTCTCTCTCTCTCTCTCTCAAGCTCCCTCCCTCTCCATTGCTGCAGAAACTCTATCTCTCTTTAGTTTACTCTAGGTTCACGAAGCCTATTCTCAAACTCTAACCCTCTTTTAAGCTTTCCATTGCTGCACTGAAAACCCTGAACTTTCTCTCCTCTCCACTCTTCTTTTGTAAAACAAGCTTTTCTTTTCCCTTTTTCTCTTTCCTTACCACCATGGCCTCTTTCAGTAATGGGAGAAGACCTAGGAAGAAGATGGAAGAGCTTGTGCTGCATAACATAAGAGATGAGAATGGAGTTTGGGCTCCAACAAGATTCAGGGTACATGCAGCCAAGCTCTAAGGGACCACATCGAGTGCGTCAACTGGGGAATATGGCTATAAGGCTTCAAGCATACTAAGAAGGAAGGACTGGTTGCCATAGTGCAACATGTGTATACCCTTGGAGACCTATACATTCAAGGCCAACGACTAGGGTTTCCTTCAAATTATCAGTGTAACATAAACACAGCTTTAACAACATGCTAAGATTGGATTTTTTGTTTCAAATTTTCTTATGATTCTCCATTTTCTTATGTCTCTCTACAAATATTTTTTCCCTCTAATTATGTTGAGGAACAACCACTCCAAAGTCTCATTGGAGTTTTCTATGCTATGCATGCATCCATTGGAGAGGCAATGTTTGTATCTCAAAGCCCAAGTGATCTTGTACAGAACAATATCTTTTTTTTTTCTCACTCATATTTTGTAGATAAAAAACCAGGTTTATTTGGCAAGCTAGAAGAGATCCCCAACCCCCCTCTTAACAATCTCGAATGGCCCAAACCTGATGCTTGGACCATCTTATGCTTAAAGTTTAAGATGGTAAGTGATATCAAGACATCACTCAAGTTTTCAAAGGCATCTAGGTCAGTAGGGCTAAATTGGTTTTGTCCTTTACATGTTTCTGTGCACATGTTCAATTCCATGCCAATTCCATGAGCGAGTGACAACAAGCAAGCATTGGAGCCTAGCAGACCTACGTCAACACTTTAGCATCATGGGCTTTGACAATGTGGAAGAGTCAAGTTTCAAGTTGATGAGAAGAAAGGTATATTTGATTTCACTACATGTCTAGAGTTAACCCTTACAGTTTCTGGTTACTGTGCCACTTTCTATATTTTTACATATTGGGAAGCATAAGGAGGGGACAACCATGGTCTCAGAATCATGGCAAATGGGGGACCTTGAATTTTCAGTAGCAGCAAGGTGCATAGCCCTACCAACACATAGTAGGCATGTGGAAGAGCTTGAAGATGAACTGAGTATATGGCAAAATAGCCTCTGTTTTGATGCACGTGAGGGGCAAGAGTTTTAGGATCGAGGTGAACGCAATGACAAGCTTTCAAGTCAACAAGGAGATGGACTCGATCAACATGAAGTAAATGTCACAAGAAGAGGGGCAAAAAATGAAGACATTATAACAATTTAGATTAGATGACATGCTTGTAATTTTGTAGCAGGCTCTTTTTTAACCAATCTTTATTTAATTGAAATCTTAAAATTTTTATAAACTGTAATTTTTTTGTCTAGCGGTCGTGTGGAAAGGCCAAACTTTAAATTTTAACTATAAATAGCCAAAGGTGCCTTCTTTCTCATTTTCACGCGATAGAAACCAAGCACGACCTCACACTATCTCTTTGCATTCACATGGCTACCCACTTTGACAACTTCTGTGAGTTCCTCTCCACCACCCCGTGGGCGGGCAAGAGCGAGCTCTTTGTCATGTTCTCTCGTGAAGTCAACTTTGAAAAGTCGCTCGCCCTTGCATCCCAACATTATGAGACGCAGATTGCATACATGGAGCAATACTTGGCTCCCCACTCCATCTCCTTTCCCCATTGCCCCAATGATCAATCGTGCCTGTTGAGCTGCTTAAGTACATTCAACAATATGCCCGCCCCTACATCCAGCGCCTTGAACGCTTTATCGACATCTGCATCCCCGCAGGAGCTTATTGTACCTTCAATAAGCAGGAGGTGAAGAGGTTAAGGAAGGGCAATTTGGAAACTAGGTTCCTCTCGTGGCTTGCCACTTTTGCATTCCTCATCAACGATGAGGATTCGGATGAGGAGGTAGAGATTCCTGCATTGCAGTTGGCAAGGTATTTGAGGGATGACAAGGAAGTGAAGGCAGTAGGAACGAGTGCTGGTGTAGAAGAGCAGCTTGCATCAGAGCACTTTCCAGAGGGTGCACAATCTGCAGCTGAACAGCCCGCTGTAGTAGAAGATGCGAGGCCATCTTTCCCACACGAGGAGAGCAAGGTGCTACTAAAGCTTGAGATCAATCTCTTGAGCACCATTGTGGTGGAAGGTGAAGAATATTTATTTCTTCATGATCTTGAAAAGATAGCTGGCTTGAGAATGGATGAATGCTTGGGCATTATATGCACGCGATGTGAGGTGGACTTTGATACGTCCAACCTCAGTCCTCACCTAGATAGTACTATATTACCCTTTGGAGAATCTATCGTCTCGCAGGGACAGTTGCTTTGGTCAAGGAAACTGTGGTTGAGACCGCGGAGCAAGCCCTAGTTCCAGAGAAGGAATTCACAACCTTACAAGACAAGCTAGAGGCTGAAAAGGATACCCTTGCTCTGCTGGAGTAATGGAGGAGACCAAAGCACCAAAAAAGGATGAGACTAAGTCCTCGATTGACCTCTCCGCCCCACCAGCACTTTGGCAAAAGAAGACATTGAGCAAGAGGTATAAATTGACCTTTTATAACCTAGAAACATTTGTAATTATGTATAAGAAAATATTTTGATTTTTCCTTTGATTGCAGAGGGTGGTTGAAATTGACGCATTTGCTCTGGGAGAGGCGGCGGCAGCAGAGACTAGGCCAAGGTCTATGGACATGATGCTGCATTGGCACACTATCTTGGTCAACTTCCTATGGATGGCATCGCCATTATCCATAGGGATTACACCCCGCAATCTGCCTTCACTCTCTTCTTTTTGAAAGCCCTCTCTAAGGTGCTCTGTGTAGCCTCTATAGCACAGAGCTCCAAATGTATAGTTTTGAATAAAAAATCCCTTACCTTCGATGTTTTTGGTTATGGATTTAGGGGTAAGCTTCTTGCTCGTGTAGGTATAGCCAAAAGCATAGGCATAGAGGATCCTCAAGAAATAGCCCAATCACTTCTTGAGCACACTCTGCCCAATAACAAGAGAAGGAAGCTCAATATTGTAAGAAAGCTTTTGTAAAGATGATGTATCACTTCTTATTATTATGAATACAAAATAATTTTTGCAAACTTATTTTCATCAAGGATATCGTTGTTTTTTCTAGTTTGTACCATCAATGTTTTTGTGAATGCATCAAAAATGACACTGGGAGCCTTGGGAAGTAGTGCCAGAACAGTGCGAATTTTGAGCCTGCACTGCTGTTGTAGAGCCCAAATTCGCACTGTTTTGGCACAGCTTCCCTAGCCCTTCATGAGCAATTCTAATGCATTGGATGACAAATAATATATTTTTATACATGATTAAAGGTATTTTTATCTTGTAAATTACTATTTCTCATAACCAATGTACTCAACTTGATTATAAATGCATCAAAAATGATATTGAGTGGCTAGGAGAGCAGTGCCAGAACAGTGCGAATTTGGAGCTGCTGATTATGTTGTGGCACACGGGGCCAGAATTGGTTGCCTGAGTGGGAACTCAGCATGAGCCTTGCCACATGTCTGGATAGAAAGAACACATTGCAAAGTTTTGTAGCGATCCCTTTGCAAAGTTTCTATTGGTGTGGCTAGGCTGCAGAGACAGAGAAAAAATTAAGCATCAACCGGCTTTACTATCAACAAAGAGCACCACCTTTGAGTTTTCTTGATGCTGTAAAGTGCTTTTTTTAAAAAGTTTCTCTCTCTAATTTTCTCAAACCCTAATGGTGCTGAGAAAAACAAGGAACAAAATACCTAGTCCTACCTCTAGACACTTGCTAATAAAGCCCGAGTATCTCTTAACCATGTGCTAAGACCAACAATACTAAGCAATAACGAAATAAACTCAGAGTATGATGTGGAGATGCAATGGAGAGTTAGACCTAAGCTCTAATACCATGTTGAGAAATCATAGATCAAATGACAATACATCGACCTAATCATTAATCCTACACTAATGATAACACTTATCTAAGGTGAATAGAAATGAAAAGAACTCATAAATAATGAGTGTGTGCTAATTAAGATGTACTCAAGTACAATTAGACATCAGGATGAATTAACTTGGATACATAAAGAGACTTGAGATAAGTGCAAGTGATTTGTTCATTGCTTGAGATGGCCCCGTTTAATATGAAGAGGTACACCCTTAGGCTTATACATCAATGTGGGATAATTCCCTTTGCTCATGTAGCTTCATGCTAGACTTTGCTCTTACTTAGTTACTCATTCTCAATCCCTACCTCTTCCTTGTACTCAATGGCAGCACATTTTCTCAATAAGATGATCATTCGGGGGGCCATACATACTATCATTTTTTGTCTTAAAATTTTGTAAGCGATGGCTTTAGGTTGTAGCCATTTTGTTATATATTGGCTGCATTTTTTTTAAACCAATGACTACCTTGTGCAAAACACTGTTAATCTTTACTTCATTGTGTTTAATACCACTTTTAAATAATTGTATTCACATGTTCGGTTGTTGGTACAATGATCATCTAAGTACCTGTAAAGTGCTATGGGTAGAACGGCACAGATTGTTATCCCTCAAAGGGTCCAAATGGCCCAAAAAACTGGAGTGTGTGATCTATGGATGCTAGGCTTTATTGTACGCGCCAATTAAAATGCATGGATGTAGTTTAGAAGGAAACAATAGTAAATGTAGAGGTATATGTAAAAGGAGAGAAAATAATGGATGGATTAAAGTTTTTGAATAAGTAGATCAAGGATTAGAAAGCCACACCATCATGGCTCTCTCTCCCTCTCTTGAGCGTTTAAAAATAATTTTGGTAATTACATGATTTTTTACACTTGTCGAAGACAAAAGGAGGATGATTTCTTCATAGAATTGCTAAATGATCTGATTAAAAGTTACAACCACCCATTACTTGTCACAAAACTGAGGGGCCTCATCCAGCTGAGGCCATTGACAGAGCAAATGTTTTTATGTTATATATAGGTATACATCAAAAGCACCTTATCTTATTGCATTGAATCATTGCAAAAGCTGGAATGTTTAAGTAAAGGTTACATGTATGTTATGGGACTATTATTAGGAATTAATAGCTTAGCAAGTATAAGAAACCTTGCAATTGAGAGGTCCTGCATCTGCTGTGAGAGATGGCACCAGGGTTGCTGGTTGTATATCAAAGTTCTCTTGTCGTACTAGATAGCTGGGTTTATATGTACTGGTTCCAAGCTCCCCAAAGTATGCGCCGTTTAGAAACAAGTCACCCACTGATTTCCAGTTAGAGCTTGAGGTCTGTTTGGCACCATCAAGCTGCTTGACAACCTTGAATCAACGAGAGCCCAAAAGAAAAAAAAATTAGTGTAGTTCATCTTGGGATGGACTAATTCTCCCTCCAATCGCTTCCCTCCTTCGATCTCAGCATAAAAAATAAGAATTTTAAGTGCCTTGTGCAATTAGCTAGTTGAATAATTTCTTCACCATAGTTTACCAATCTGTTGAGTTAATTATTGCAGATTTAGCTCAAGAACCTCGTCAATTATTATAGTGGCGGCACTCGCCAAGGTCCTATATATATACACTTCGTTCTCACCAAGTTTATATGTAAATAATTGCAGAATATTCTAACTCAGGAGCTTGGTGGTCATGAGCGATAAATAATTGCTCACATTCACCACCTATATATAGGTGAATGTGATGTAGCGATAACAAGACTTTTAATCAAAACTAGCAAACGATTGTGCAACAAAGGAGAATCTAATTGATCATGAACTAAATTTCTTATATTGACTCACTCGTTTCGAGCCCTTGTAATTTGGTGCCACATAGTAGTTTCCTTCGCTCTTAATTGTTGGGTTTGCGCTGGCTCCAATGGCGTACATGCCCCATTGCGTGTATCTGTTGTTAGCAATGTGGAAATAGCCAAAACGGCATCTGCAAATCAAACCAATTGAGTTATCCAAAACAAGGCTATAATTCAAGCTGGTGGATTGATTGGCCTTCTTCTATCGGAGATCGACGAACTAGGATGAGGAATACATTAATTCGAATTCAACAGTACAAGGGGTTGATTTGCAAAACTCTCAATAGTCCCCCTGAATCTATGCACGGCAATGAAATTGACGAGTAATTCTATTTAATATATCTCAAAGTAGTACCTCGGCATTCTTTGAATTAAGCCTGGTCCGAAGTGGTTATACACCAAAGTCACTCTCATGATCTTGTCTGCTGAATAGCTATCTGAATGGCCAAGGAGCATTACCTACAGAAACGAGACGATCGGGATTAGTCCAGACCGATATTGTTTTCATAGCAAAGAAATTTACATTTATATAGTAAAATTTCCTTACTTCGATCACTCTTCAGTCGAGAGTTTGGCTGATAGTAATTAGCTTCCAAATATTGAAGCTAGATGAGTGCCAATTAGAGGCAGTAGATTGGAAAGAATTGGGTTTACACTAATGAAACAATTAATCACCAAATCAGGAAAGAGATTGTGAATGAAAGGGTTGATGTGTTATATATTAATGCAGCATTATGCAGGCAAATATACTGTTGTTCTTGGGGAGGAAAATAAAAGCAGGTGCAGGAGGCTACCTCATCGTGGTCAGTGAAGAGGTTGTTAGAGATTGTAAGAGCCGTGGATCCATGTATGGCATCAACCAGGCCATCAGCACACTGTGCAAAGAAGTTGTGGTCGATCCATATGTTGGTGGCCCCGAACATGCTGATCGCGTCGCCATCCGAGCCTTGGCGTTGGCCCACGTGCGCAGTAGAGCTCATAACACGGCCTGACTTACCTGTTGGAGTCCAACATCCCACCTTAATATCTGTAATTATATTAATCATCCTAATGAGCGCCTAATTAGCAGCATTGGTAATTAGGTTTGACATCCTTACCTGGTGTGCAGTGATGGATGCTGAGTCCATGGATGATGATATGGTCCACAAATTGGATGGTGATGCAAGGCCCATGGGCAATTTGCACTCTGGCACCTCTACCATCAAGGGTTTTGTAGCTTGTCATGATGAGTTCATTCTTCAAGGTGATGGTCATATCCCTCTGGAAGATGATCCAGAGGGGTCTCAATTGGACCACGCCATAGCGAAGAGTACCTGGCTTAGGGTTGGCAGGGACGTCATCACTAGGGTCAGTGACCACATAGATGCTGCCCCCTTTGCCCCCCATGGCATTGTACCCATAGCCTATGGCACAATCAGCTAGATGCATGCGGTTTTGGGCCCAATGGGGGTCATTCCTCCAACATGAATCAATGCGATTCAGCACCTTGTTTGAGCCCCTGCGAGGGGTGTCCAGTGGGGCTGGACGACTCTTGCTCACTCGTATCTTGCCCTTCTTTACCACCTTTGGCCTATAAGTCACTTTCTTTTTCACCACCTTTGATTTATCAGTCACCTCCTTCTTCTTCTTCTTTGCTGGGAGCTTTTTCTTGATCTTTTTGGTGACTGCATTGCCTAAGAATGCCGTCTCATTCATCAAACTGCAAGCAACTTCGTTTGCATGTAGAAATTAGTGTCCTTCTTCGTTATCGATCAGATTATCAATTAAATCTTGATATTCAACAGGTTTTTATGCATTCAATATAGATGGAGTTTAAAGTGCACTTTCCCTTCTTTATTATCTGAAAGGGGGACTATCATTCCACACATACACATGCATACATACATATATGTATGCAGGAATATCTATGTGAATTATTGAATTTATCTTGGGCCTGATTCTTGGCTTAAGGGTTTCCAGTTGTCTAATTTTAAATCGAATACATTTTACCATTACATGTACGCATGCATGGCAAAACACATGTACACACACACAATACACAACACAATGAACCGTGCATAGCTGCCATATACTCATGTGATTCATGGTAATTAGCAGGGATTAGTGTAATATAAGCACATTCCATGCTTTTACCTTGCATGATTGTCTGCATCAAGCGGCTCGTCACGAAGATACACAGGCCGATCGTGTGCATCCTCGCCGGACTGCACGTCCGGAGTGTTATCAAGCTCCTCGTGTGTGCCATTATAAGTATTATGGTGATATTTGCCGTTGTAATTAGGCAAACCCGTATCACTGGACAAAGCCGCACCGGCAGCCAGGAGAGTGGCAACAAGAAGGTTGAGCATCTTAATCATGTTAAATGCCATCTCTTACAACACGAAGTGATGGATTAAACCAATGCAGCTCCGGTTAGCATACTTAATAATGCAATCAGCAAAGTCTAATTTTCATCGAAGCTAACTCTATCAAACTAATATAGGAGGCTCATGACAGGCTTCGAGATTATATGACGCATTAAGAAGGGCTCGGAAGCTGCAAGGTTGAAGAAGGTTTTGAGTGGTTGGCCGCCACTACGAGGGTGCTGTTGAACGTGCATGGTTACGGTGGGGTATCTTCACACCTAGTTCGTGCCCTTTCCATTAGTCTTACGATTCTCTCTCTCTCTCTCTCTCTCTCTCTCTCTCTCACACACACACACACACACACACACAAACACACACTTTCTCACTCTTTCCCTCCCCACATGACACACACACATACATTTGTCTTATTACACCTTCAAGATTGAAGATCATCTATAATTCAATACAATTAGAAAAAAAGAGAGCCAATTTTTAGACATCAAATTTGTGTTCTCCATATGTAAATTGATTAATATCATTGAGTAACTTTCAGGAAAGTTGCATATTTTGGAAAGGGACAAGCACTTTGACTTTGCATTGCAATTCTTGAAATTGGATCTACAACATAAAAAACTTGAAGAGCAAAGTACAACTATAATCCTACAAGCATGAGAGACATACACTCCATAACTTGAAGTTTTAAGTGCATTGGTCTACTCCAGTTGACTTTTATTCAATTTTTCCTTTTTTGTTAACCTTTTGAAAATGATTATTTGCTCAATTACAAATTAATTTGAGACCCCCTTTCTATATCATTTTTTATAACAACTAGGAAAGCCCTTAAAAATTACAACGCATTTTAAGATTACCGAAGGGATTTACCTAGGAATATGCATGTGAGTGATTTTGACCTAAGGGGTTTTGATTGTGAAGGCGTATTTAAAGGACACTTCACATATATAAGCGGATTTTCTATTTCAAAATTATAAGTTTGCTTCAAAAAGGAACAATTTTATTGCCTCCAAATTTATACAAGGGATGTATTTCAAATGTCAAAATTCATTAACAAAGGGTTTTTAGAATACCACTTGAACCCACTACATATAAGATTTTCATAACTTGACATATATATAAGGTATTGATGTAGTGATCTCCCCAAGGCAACCTTAATATGACCTATTTATGTAAACATGCTAAAATCCACGTTTTCTTGGTTTCCAACCATACCACAATAAAAGCGTGGATTTGTTTTTTACCATTTTGGCCACATTTCTACCCTTTACAACCTCTTATGGTGTGAGTGGTGTTGCATTCAAAAGGTGGAATTTTATCTGCTCTTTTTTTAAAACAATAATTATTCCCCCAAAAAAGTATAGAATGTTTTTTTAACCCTTTTGTCCCACTACAACACATAGGAAGCATAACTGCATTTAGAACAAGCTTATAAAAGAAACCAACAAGCAAAAAAATCCCCCACGCCGCTACGCATGCAGTTAGGGTTACGTGGTCGCTGCAGTAGTCTGCAACAAAAAAATGGGGACAGAATAGGAGAGATATGTCCCCATATCTCTCTCATGTCCCCATATCTCTCTCATTCTGTCTCCATTTTTTTCACATATATAATATAAACTTTGCAAATACAAAAAAAAAAACAATTACAGAGCATACTTGGCAAATGTCATAATCATATTACAATACTTGGCAAATTTACATAAGTGTACATGAGTCCAAAAAAGGTCATATATAAAATAAAGCATAACAAAAATCTATGGAGTTAGGGGCTGCATCGAGGAGTCCACACATCTCACACATTTCCATTATTATCGTCCCTTATAGCTCCACCCTCTTCTCTTACATTTCCATTACTTCTCGCTTGCACATTTGACTGTTTGCAATAACACACTTTATAGTAACATCATTCTAAAACACAACAAAACTAACACACAAATGAAAATAATTTTAAAAAAAACAAAGAAGTTATGGTTTTAGTAATGTACTTACTGGCCATGCTTGCCAAGCATGGCCTCTAGAAATAACAATACATCCTTCATCAAGATTGCACCCTTTCAATAAAGAGAGCTTCCAAACCCTATTGTAATGCAAAATCATATTCATCTTACGTAGGAAGGTAGTCCACTGCTTCAAGCTATAGATATACAAAAAAAATAAGGGCGGTTGTACAATAAGAGCCCTCACTTTGGATCACGTTCCAAGTTTTTAAAAGTAAAAAACAATCATTTTTTCACTAAAATTAGCTAATCTCACACTAAAATTGGCTAATCTTACCCACTTGGTAAATGAATTTAAAATTGAGCTCTTCCAATGAAACTCCACACTCTTAGTTGTGTATTTAAACATATGGCCCGATTGAAAATAAAAAAATTCAAACGTCAAATCTCCTGTGTCACAAATATAGTACATATAGCATGTCCCAAACTTAGATAGGTAGACAGTACGATCATAAAATGTTAAGAACTTCCTTGTTTTACTTCGATTCCATTCCCACTTGGTAAAGGAATTTGTCATTGAGCTCTTCTAATGCAACATCACACTCTTAGTCGTGTACTCAAATATATGGTTTGATCAAAAAATGGAAATAACACCATTTTAGATAATTTGAGAAAATCCCACAACTTTGGGACCAAGTTTGAGGTCTTCTTATGCCTTTTTTCCCATTAAATTTGGGAAATTTTCATATAATTTGGGACTTTTTTTAATTAACTAAGAAAGTTGTGTGTAGGATTTGTGACTTGGTTGGTTACTTTGTAGACAAAGAGATAGCTTCTCATGAAATTGGTGATATTAAGAAACACCTTTTTTTGTTGTTGTAGAGAGTCGATGTTGATTCAGGTGTTGAAAAACACCTCATACAATGATGTGCTTTGATAAAAGAGTTGATAAATCTCTAGCATCCAAATATGATCCATTGTACCTACATATTGTTATAAAAGCAACATCCAAGAATAGCACACAACAATACTCCAATTCAATTAAGAAAACAAAGGTCATATGGAGTGTATAAACAATTAGATAAAAACCTATATGACCATGTGGTCATAGGCCTTACCATTCACCATACTTGAAAGATCATATGGGAACTCTCCAGAATAAAGTGTGAGCTAACACATATCATAGGAGGAACATAAGTAATCTAGTTTTCAATTTCTCTACCAATAAGCTAGCATGTGCTTTCTCCACTAGATTGGTTGGGATTTTTACTATTTTTTGAATTATTTTGCCCCTTGGAATCCATGACCAAACCATGGTATCAACAAACTTCCATCGCTTTGGGTTTGCTAAGTTGCAACACCAATGCTTTTCCCAACAACCTTCATATAGTTCGGTTATTGTAGTGTTTTTCTTCCTATGTTTTGGTGCCCGATACTGAATGAAAACTTTCTTGTAGTTAGGAGATGAGTTGTCTAGCTCAACATTTTACTCTGCAAGTCCTAGCCATATTGGGTACCCGAGCTCTCCTAGCCTCACAAAAACAAAGTCACCTTTTTTCACATCAATGTGTGGTTTAAAAACATCCTTTGGCCTCCCACTTAGAGGACCACAATAGTGGTCATTCCACTCCTTGTATCCTTGGATCTCATCTAGCTCTTCTTTTATCTGTTGCATATGGTGGGTTCCTATAGTATTAGGCCAAAACCCTCTGTAATTCCCAACACACTTGTTGGTTGGCTTCTGTATCTCATCAACTATATTCTTCCAGTATGAAAGAATCGGATCAATGTATTGTGTGCATGTTGCTTCCTTTCCCTTCTTCTATGACCACTTTTACCAAAACTCTAGGTAGCCCCTGATCCCTCAGCAGACCACCGTCGAACTGTCCCTCGGACCGCCGTTGGACTATCCCTCACATAGTCAACTATAGGCAGAATATCTCCACACCTACTAAATCTCCTCATGGGTGGTGCAGGATCAGGGTGCCCAGTTTTGTCCACTCAGGCACCCTGTAAAATAGTAAAAAAATAGGCATTTGTTTACCTTTAGTGGCTAATCTCTCCTAGCTAACAAAGGAATTTCCTTTCAAGTTCTTTTGTTGGAACATCACATGCAAAATTTGGAATATAGTTGCATAATCTAATTAAGCATTAAAAGTTCTCATGTCCTTAGGTACAATGTCAATATATACACCCTATCTCAAATTTGGACGGATTCCATAAAATACTAATATCTTTTACATATAAACTTATATGAGATTCCCACTTTGGACATTAGATCTTCTTATAATATAGAGCTTAACTTGATTTTTTGAGAAAAAATTAAGCTATTTGTTTATTTTCTTTAAATATTTCAAGCTCAATCATGTAGATCAAAAGAGTGTTAGATAAAGAGATATGAGTAGAATGTGGTGGTTAGTCAAAATTTCAAATCCAATGGTTGGATTTTTAATGATATCTTTTCCAAAACTCTTCTAGGTTATCAGAAGGCCTGCAAATATTAATAATCTAACTAGTAAAATTACATTTCTAAAGTAAATAATCTAAAACCTAAAGGGACTAGCGTACTTGTAATGGTGCATCTATGGAAAAAAAAATTGGATCACTCTAAGTATGAAAAGATCAAATTTTTATCATTTTAATTAAGCTAATTTATATTAATTTAAGTTTTATTGGGTCAATTTTCATGCATGTGTATTTTCTATTAGTTTCTTGATCTCATTTGAAGTACCCTGCCTTCCCAAATTTTCTCTCCAAGCATTGTCCCAGTCCAGCATAAACTGGACAACTGGATACCCTGATCTTGCAACAACCCTCATGCTACCCTTTATTCTCTCCAAGTAGATTCTTCTCACCTTTTCACATGTTCTCTCACATTTACAGATTCTCTTTTATAGCCTCTAGCCAAGGGCTTGTTCCCGCACACACCCTATTCACTTGTATATTTCAACATCTCCCCTCAAGTGAATACTCCTAGCACACCTGGACCCTATACCAAGTTTCCCTCTTACTTGATAGTCTGTGACCAGTGCCTCAAGTCCCTAAACTCATAGTCCTTGACACACTCTCTCTCTTTATGTGTCCAAGGCTACTACAAGTGCTCGTGACCTTGACTAAAGTGCTCACACATACATCTACCACATGGCCTACATCATCGGTGGTTCAGAGGTGGTTTTACTCTGTTGGGGCAGGTTACATTGGGTTGTGGGGTTTCTCTCTCTCTCTCTCTCTCTCTCTCTCTCTCTCTCTCTCTCTCTCTCAGAAAAGATGATCTGACTCCACTTCCTTAGGAGCCTCCATGAAGTTTGCCGATGCCATTCTTTTTCCACTGGGTTTGCTGTAGCAGTCTCTTGCCATGTGTCATGGCTTTCCATAGTTGTGGCAAGTGAAGGTCCTTCCTCCTACTCTGCCTCTTCCTCGTCCTCGTCCTCAAGAGAATCCTCCTTGGGTGAAGAATGCTCTCCTACTGCTGTTGAATCAAGCCATTTCTTCTCTTTGCCTCTGGTCTCTCTTGCTCTAGCAGAGCTCCTTCTATCTCGTGTAGCTTCAATTCAGGTACATTATTTAGTGTTGCTACAATGTTTTCATATTCACCTTTGTCCACACTCTTCAGAAGCACTGCTAGTGCCTCGTCATCTTCTACCTTTTTGCCAATAGCTGCCAGTTGTTGCTTAATGCTTTTATATCTGTTCAAGTGTGTGATTAAAGGTTCACTTTCCTTCATATCCAATTTGTAGAATTGCATTAACAGATTTATCTTTGAATTTTTAGCTTGTGTGCAAATAATTTATTGAGTTCATCCCATGCATCTTTTGCCCATTGTATCCCCCTGTGATGTGATGAATGATTTCATCATTTAAACTGAGTGCGATAAGGCCCAATGCTTTTTCATTCCTTCTCTTCCACTCATTTTTCCCTCTCACTTCTAGGCATTCATCTCTTCCCTCAAGTAGCCCCCACAGATTTTTCCTCATGAGCAGATACATGGTTTTTGTCTGCCATGTGTAAAACTGCTCCCCATTAAATTTGGCTATTTCTTGTGCTGTACTCATGATGATGTGAAGGGGGTCTTACCTCTCGATCCAATTTCAAGATTCAAGGGCAGTGTCTACCCTTTTACAACTCAATCTGGTGCTTAAGAGATGATTACAACATATTTATCAGCATAAAATCATCAAAATTTACTTTAAATCAAGGGTAACCAATTTGTACGGAACGGTTGGAGTATCAAACCATCTCTAAATTGCAATCTGAAATTATAGGGATCTGTATCAGATACCTAATGGTTAATTTGAACCCTCAAAATTGCACCAAAAATATAGTGATTAGTACTGATTAATCACTGATTAGCAAATTAATCCTCTATTGAATGTGCAGAAAACAGAGCATGCGAGGAGCCCAGATCTAAGGCCTTAGAGCTCAAATGAGCTCAAATTTCAAGGCCATCAATAGCAATTAGTCTAGTAGAGGATTAAGCCAAGAAACACAAGATTTGACTAAACATTGAATGCTTAATCTCTGTTTTAAGATTTGATGAAGAGCTTGGATCTCACTGTAGACTTGATCAAATCAAATTTTGACTTCACCAGCTTGTAGAGCATCCTTGAAAACAACTAGGGCCAAGAGGAATTAGACCCATTTGATCTGGAGTAGTAGAGATTTCAGTTTCTCCTCAGAAAAACGACGCTGGAAAATTAGCAAAAATCGAGAGCTCTGGTATGCGATTTGCTGCGCTGATTTGATGGGCTAGAGCACAACTTAGTTAGCTAGGTTTGCCTAAAGTTGCTTGAGCTAATTTGATGTATGATGGGAGATAGAGCTCCCACCAGCTGGGGGTACAGAGGGTTAGTTGAAAATAGCTAAAAAAGTGATTATTTTCTAATCATCTACTAATCCTAATTAATTAGATAATGGGTTCATAAACTTGATGGATTCTAGGCTAGGCTCTGATACCATGTTAAAATTACAGCAATGTGATGAGCTATGGTGGATCAAATGCTAGAATCAACATCATTAACAAAGAGATTAGATGATAATTAAGATGTGATTAGTGAACAATTAATTGATAGCTTAATGTAGGCATGGATAATAAAAAACCAGCAAATTCTCATTAGGCCAATGCCTCAATTTATAGAGTTTACATCAAAGCATCTAATCCCACTGATTTCTCCTTGATTCACTCCACCTCTTTTGCTTGATTCTCTCCACCTCTCCCAAAATATCTCCACACCTAAATCTCCTCATGCTACCCTTTATTCTCTCCCAATAGATTCTTCTCACCTTTTCACAGGTTCTCTCACATTTACAGATTCTCTTTTATAGCCTCTAGCCAAGGGCTTGTTCCCGCACACACCCTATTCACTTGTATATTTCAACAGTCTAAGGGGTGGGACATTGTTGATAGACCATGTTAGAAGCTAGCTTCATAAATGGCATTGGGGTAGTAGGGTTCAATAAGCGTGGATATTTGTTGTTATTTGTATTTGCTTCTTTGTTTGTGTATTTTTCAATATGAATTTAGAATTAGAAATAAAAGTTTTAAAGTGTAGAATGCATAATGGTAGATGTGTAGGTTATTTTATGGCATCAATGATCATTTATTGATGTAAAGTTGCTCATGAGTCATTTTGTGCTTTAAATAGATTAAGATTACGATGGGTGGATCCCGAGGACTTGAGTGGTACTATGTAGAAGAGTTGAAGCATGGTAGATACACATTTCATGTGAAGTGTAAGTCTTGTGTGGCCATGAATTTCATGGCAGTGCAATGAGAAGCATCTATTCAGAGGCGGTGTTAATGTTGCAGCTTGTCATAATTTGCCACCTAAGTTATACAAGTATGCTACAAAACTAAAAACCAAGGCAGTATCCATGGAAACCAAAGATAATAAATATTGCTACATATTACAGGAATCATGCTCTCAAGGATGCATTGGTCAGGATGAGGATGCGGTATGTCCACAAGTGAATGTGTCAGTCCTGAATCAAATGGCTGGCATTTTTGAATTTTGATGCATTATCAGTGCATATTCCAGTTACATATATTTTGGACCACCCACATGGGCAATAGCCCTTTCATATAGTTTAGTAAGATAAGAACTTGTCTTCTCTTTATGTGAAGTATCAATTGTGTCTAGGAAAAACTATGCCCCTTGGACATATACACATAATGTTAATTAATGGTTTTTTTGGACAACTTGTCCATCCATCCAGCGCAATAGTACATCTAAAGCCTGGCACAAAATCAAGCATTGTATGTGAAAGGCTTTTCTCCATTGTATGCTTTACTTTATCTAAGTACTTTGTGCGCATTTTATTGTAAGGTGGAATAGTAAATTTTGATCTTGCTTTTGCTGTGCAAAACAACACATCTTGAAATACAGGGTTACGCATGACGTTAAGGGTGAAAGCATGAATAGGTGGAATAGTATTTGAGTTATATAGCTCCATATCATAGCATACCTAAGGTGAGAATTGAAAAAAATCTTTTATTTTAAAATAATCTTTTAAGACTTAAAATATATTCAAATTTGGGACTGGTAAAATTATTTCTAGGAGTGGTGTCTTTTACGCACGAATGACTCTCCCCTTTCCCTCGCCAAAGTTTCCCTCTCTTCTGCCTCATTCTCCCTTTCCTCCATAGCCAAGCTGTCATTCTCCTCATTCTCTCTTCTTCCATTCCCTATCCTGCTCGGCTTCACGCTTGACGTCTAGGGCTCCAAGTTGTCAGGTAACTTACATGCATGTCCACAGAGGGCACTTTCATGGGCAGAGAGAGAGAGAGAGAGAGAGAGAGAGAGAGCCAGCCAAACTGCCATTCCTTCTCAACAACGCTATAATTCCCTATCCTGCTTGGCTTCACGCTTGACATCCAGGGCTCCAAGTTGTCAACTTACATGCATGTCCAGAGAGGGCACTTTCATGAGCACAAAGAGAGAGAGAGAGAGAGAGAGAGAGAGAGAGAGAGAGAGAGAGAGAGAGAGCGCTTGTTGGAATTCCTTAGCCCTTCAACATCAAGGTGCATATATATATATATATATATATATATATATATATATAGAGAGAGAGAGAGAGAGAGAGAGAGAGAGAGCGAGAGCGCTTGGAACTGCTTCAATGTGGAGGTCATGGTTGCTTTGTGTGTAGGATGGTGAAAGCTTCTTCATCAAGGCTCGTGTCTGACAACTCCATCATCAAGAAAGTGGTGCCTCCTAAACAAACGAAGTTTTGTCGCTATGCTGACGAGTTCCATCAAGAGCGCGGGGGCTGTCACTCAGCTGTATAGATCCCCGTACATTGTCTGGAAAAAAGGCATTCTGGAGAAGGAGTGGGATGCAATGTTTATGTGCCCAATGCCACTTTCGGGGAGCAATAAGAAGGTTAAGGTTTACCACGTTAGACCAGAGTTTGCAGAGAAGCTCGTGCATCGTCACTGGGATGTCTATCAAGAGGGTCCATTTATGTATGAAGTGGGCCAACTATTTACAAAGGCCTTTGAAGTGGAGAATTGCCCCGTTGCTAGGACAGGTCCAACGAAGGAGATTTACACTATTGCATGGGCTCCATTTGCAGAACAGGCCATGAGAAGCTCAGAGGAAAGGATTAATATTGAGAACAAGCGTAAGAGATGGGAAGATTAGATGAATGGGAGAACAAGACAATCTCAATTGGAAGATGGAAGTATGCGCTCCACCAAAACAGACGATGTAAGTGCAAGTGTACAAGTAGGCATGTGACAATATTTGAAGATGAAGAGAAGCAACAGATACAGAGCATGAAGAGGTTTGCACAAGAGAGGTTATAGGTGGCAAGGTCAGCTATTGAAGATGCGAGATCTCAAGTTGACGTTGCCGTGCATGACCTCCATATACGGCTGAGGGTGCCCATCAGTCAAGTAACATTGCTAGAATGCTTCAGGGGGAGATTAGTTCCATGGAAGATCAGGCAACCTGTGATTGACTACTTGCTTTGATGTTTCAACTCCAGGTCAACCCTCTCAACAACATTGTGCAGCTAAAAGAAATTGTTCTCGAGGGGCAAAGGTAAGCCACTTGTCACCCAGTATCTGATAATGGGCTTTACATAGCTTCAATAGAATATGTCTCTTATTGTTTGTTGCAGGTGAGATATGCAGAGCACAGCCTTATTATCAATTCTACACCCCTCATGCTGGGAAGGCCCTAAGCATCTTGTGAAAGACCTAGCTATCATCTACATTTTACAAAAGATAGGTCTTGTCCTTATGGTATTGAGAGATGTGTGTTTCAACTAACCCTATGGCCACCCGATCATAGGTCTCTTGTACATGGTTTTGCTATTGTCTACACCCCTCTTCTAGCACAAGATAGGTCTAGTGCTTCTTTTATTGAAATATAGTATGCAGCCTTACCTTATTCTAAAGAAAGTAGTCTCCTAGTGATAGGCACAAATCCATTAAGAGTAGAGGAGATCTATTTTTAAAAGGACCCCATGCCCACTAGGTCAACTCTACAACCCTCTTATAAAAGGAAGGCTTTCCCCTCATTTTAGGGTGACCCTAAGGTCCCCTAGTCATAAGAATCTTGTGAAAGATCTTGCAAGCATCTACATTATCTTACAAAAGATTGGTCTTGACTTTATGGTACTAAGAGATGGGTGTTTCAAACCCTATGGCACCCTAGTCATATGCCTCTTGTACATGGTCTTGCTATCTTCTACATCCCTCTTCTAGAAGGACTTGCTAACAAGATTGCACCCCCTTGCAAAAAAGAAAGGCATTTTCCTCTTCCTAGAAAGATGTATGTTTCAGCTAACCCTATGGCCCCTCGGCCATAGGCCTCTTTTACATGGCCTTACTATCGTCTTCATCTGTGGCCTTGCTCACATGTTATTAGAAGAGACCCTAAGGCATCTTGGTCATGGGCCTCTTGTGGAAGGACTTCCTTTCAATATTCCACCCCCTTGCTAAAAACAAAGGCATTCCCATGAGAGTTTTCCCCTCATACTAGAGAGATGGGTGTTCCAAGAGACCCTATGTCACTCGGGGGCATAGGCATCTTGTAGAAGGTCTTGCATCCCTCTTACAAAAGAGAGGCCTTGCTATTATGATATCCTAGAAAACTTATTGTGGATAGACCCATATGCCATCATGATGTATAGCTTGACCATAGGCCTCTTGTGGATGATCTAACCAACCTATCATCTATGCCCATCTTAAAAAATAGAGGCCTTACTCTCATTTTGTTAAAACATAGCATGTGGTAGTGCTTGTATGTTAGTGGAAGAGACCCTATTGCCTCTCAGTCGTCGCGCAGGCCTCTTATAGATGCACCCCTCTTAATAATTTCCCTCTTCCTAGGGAGATTTCTGTGACAATCTAGACCTTATGGCCTTCGGTCATAGGCCCTTTCTATGTTGAAATATACCATGTGGCCTCTCAGACATAGGCATAGGTGTCTTATTCCAAAGAGAGTACTCTTATCTAATATGAACTAATATTTTAAGAATTGAGCATATCTTTGTTGAAAGAGACCTTATGCCCCCCAGTCATAGGCATTTGGTGAATGGCTTTTGTAACAAGTCTACACCCCTCTTTGCAAAAGGAAGGTCTTCCCCTTAAGCTAGAGAGATGTGTGTTGAAAGAGACCCTATGGCCCCTTGGTCATACGCCTCTTGTGCAAAAACTTATTATCATCTACAACTTAATGAAACAGACAGGTCTTATCCCTACGTTATTGAAAAGCACCCTATGGCCTTTCATTTGAGAATGGACAAAATCGGTATTGAAGGAGACCTTATGCCCCCCGGTTATAGGTCTCTTGTAAAAGCCCTTGCTATCAAGTTGATATTCCTTTTACAAAAGAGATGTCTTGCCCTCATTATATGCTAGATAAATACTTGTTAAAGAATACTTATATACTCCTAGTGATTGGCCTGTTATTAAAATGTCTTAGCTAAAGGATGCCTTGTTGACTTTCTAGCTTTAAATAATTTTATGAGGTGTTAGCCGTAGGCTAACCTGATTCACAGGGGCCAGTGTCAACCGGCATCGACAGCAGCCAGATAGCCACATGCTAGCACCGCAACTGTCAGGGCCACCTACTTTATTGTAAGAAATGGCACTTCCTAAAAACTCAGCCAGCGCATCTTATCATCATAGTACTGGTAGATACTGTAAGTAGGCACTATAAAAGGATGAGTCTGGAGCCTTGCAAAGGCTGGCTACCGATTGTATCATCTTCTGTTTTGGATTGGTATAAGCAAGAACATCCCTTTTTGCTCTCTCTCTCTCTCTCTCTCTCTCTCTCTCTCTCTCTCTCTCTCTCTCGTGTACATTCATCTTCTTGTTACATTTCTGTATATTTCAATTCTTTTTCATACGTTACGGTCTTTAAAGTTATCTATTAACATATCGTGTTTCATTATTGTTTATTAAGCGGACAGCCCAGTAGTGTTCGGTCATTTGTGTGTTGTTTTTGTTTTGCATTAGATTTGTAATTATTATGGTGTATGTTGCGTGTATAACCAGTGAATCTCAGTAGGTTGTTGCGGGAATAAGCAGTCATATTCCCTTGCCACCAACACTTTGGCAACCACGATGCTTTTTGCTCCTTTTTGTTGTTGCTATTTTGCGTGCTGCCTGATTGATGTCCTATTTGAATCTGTCCTCTTTGTTTTCAAACCCGTCCCTCATGTCCACACATGAAAGGCGCTACTTGGAGCGCAACCAAGGTTGGTAATTCTTATTCAGTAACTCTGAAGACCAACTCGACGCATCTGATCCAGAACAATCCACATACCACTCAGAATAAAAACTACTCACCCCTACTTCCCCGACCTCACAAACACTGTTCATATACCACCACCACCACCACCACCTCCACCCCCGCAACCTTGCCCCCTCTGCTACCACAATATGATGCCCCAAGCATTGTCAATGTTAAGTACCCCAAATTTTTTAAAATCCCTCAGATGATGCAGATGCTCACATCCTGATGTTCGACACCGCATGGCGTGTCAATGTACCCAGTCCAGTTGATCAGCAACTCAAAAAGGTTGCCTTTGTTTCCACACTCTAGAAGAGTGCTACTCTCTATTTTTCTCAGTATGAGAATGCCCATTTTCCAGCTTATGATGCCATTCGGGATGCATTCCTTCAACGCTTTAGAGAAGAGAAAACATCTATGCATGTGTTGGATAAGCTGTGCAAAATGAACCAAAGGAAAATGACAGCAGAAGATTATGCTGCAAAATTTCAAAAACTTATCTGCAGGCTAGATGTAGCTAATTGGCTAGCAGAGAAAATTCAACCTCTAGGGGCTTGAATGAACTTTGGTGCGTCATCTGTCGGATGGTCACACATACAACTAAAGCCTGTCGCTACAATGGCAGGAGAGCCCCTCTGCAACCGGTAATCCAACCTCTAGGGGTGGCCGCCGGAGTCCACCAAGACACCCAACCCACCACCATGCCCGAGCAGTTTTGCAGACCTCAGTTCCACCCATGCAAAAATTTTCCTCCTCGAGACGTGGCTAGTTCTCTGAGACCTATCCTCACATGTTTTTATTACTATTGTCAAGGCCACCGGGAAGTCGGAGTGTGAATTATGGAAAAAGCATAAAGCAAAATTAGAGGGAGTCGAGGCTTCCATAAACGGCCAAGCCGTAGTGAACGTCGTGGAAATCCAAGGTCTGGATGAGCAAGAAGTACCCCAGCCGACCACACAGGCGGTTGAATCATCAGCCATGGTGGTGGGGTGAGATCCATGTAACCCAAGATTCCAGAGGTGGTGCAAGTACGCAACCCGAATAAGAAGGGGAAGAAGAAAAGAGTCACCTGGCAAGAAGAACACAAAATCCAGACGGAAGTATCTACTTGGGTGGAAGAGAAGCAGGGCCAAAGATGCACTGTGAAAATAGCACCCAAAAAAGCAAAAGCCCATCTAAACAATGAAATTCAGCTGATGAAGAATATAGGGGATGCCGTTGGTCAATATGCCAATGGAAATAGAAGAGTATGCAGTGTCTAGAATGTGTGGAGAGTTAGAAGAGAAACAAGTGATGAAAACACCCTTAGATGATTTGTTGGCAACAAGCGTAGTGCATGTTGAACTAAACACATGTTTTACTAATAGACCATTGCTAACAATTATATTTAACTTGTGTGGATTACTTGTGAGGCATTGTTTGCAGAAGTCCAGGCAGAAGTCTAAAAAACTACGGAGCTTGAAGTGCGGCCATGAGTATCTTGTTCTACGATCAGGATGTTTGGAATTCTCAAAGACATTACTTGATAGCTTTAATGTGGGAATATGGTCAGCTACAAATGATAATTCTATGGTAGATATCCTAAAGGTTTTGAAAAAAGAGGCAGGTGGGAAGCTTCCATTCTTTTTAGTTCGGGTACAAGGTTAATGCCAAACATGTGCGACAAGGTCAATGCCAAACATGTGCGACAACAAAAATATGCCATCTAGATAATCTAGGTACAAAAGCATTTTTTAAACCATTAGCTTATGCATCAAAGATCTTTGGCTATGATGCAAGAAGAACGCTACTTGTTGATGATGCACCATTAAAGGGACGTGCTAACCTTGCATCTAGTTGTATCTTTCCTCCTTCATTTAATGTGGATGAGGAAGACAATGTTCTCATGGGAGAGCTACTACCATACTTGGTTACACTTCATCATGTCTCTGACATTTGTACAACGATAAGCTCTTCTCCTTATGGACAAACACTAGTAGACAAAGGTCATGAACTATACATTTGCGATTAGCAAATTGGGGAAGAGTGGGAGGAGGAAAATAAATGTTGGTTAGATATACAATACAACACACGAAAGCTTCCGAACATGTGGGAGATCTTAGTGGAGACTACTTCTAGCAGTACAAGTGGATACTCTACTTGAAGTCTAGGCTACAAGGAAAAGATAGTATCAAACCATGATAAAATGAGGTTGTAAAGGAGTGCTCCATCTATAACAACCATGAAGGGAGTAGAAGCCATAATGCTTACAGAGAAATTGGGAGTCAAAGGCTCAATGATCAAGCCTCATGAAGCCAAGAGCTATTTAAAACAACTTCAAAGGCAATACAATCTCAGCTAGAAACTCACTCCAAAGAGGATGCATGGATATATTACTATATTGCAAGATCCATGAACAACTCTAAAATCCTAAGTGTATAAGGCCAACTACTTGATTAACTCTTTACCCATCAACTCCATCAGTTTCTCAAGATTTAACTATTTTCAATTACTTGTTCTCTATTAACTCGGTGGCTCCAGTCTTCTCATGTAATAATTTGATATGATTGAATGGTTTATATTATGTGATATATATCTTGAATCCTTAATTCCAAATTGTGGCAATCAATGTTATTAATATTAAATTGGTGTGTATGATAAGAACAATTATTTGATTGGTTTGTATTGATATTTTGATGGGAAACCTTGATTAGTATCTCGGTTTGCTAATACAAAGGATGAGACCCCTATGGCTAGACAGACATAGGCCTCCTTAGCCTCAAGCCACAATGACAACTAAAGGACACTTGCATGAGTAGACCGGCCCTATGGACACCCAGTCATAAGGCCTAAGGAAATGGTTGATTATTTTACACATGGTTTAATTTGTTTTGTAGGATAGACAAAATTCTTTCATTGGTTTGTGGGATTGGATGAAATACTTACTTGGACAAAAGAGCTACACCATGGTGATGCAATATGTGTAATCTTTCTTTTAATAAATTGAGAACACTGAATTGAAGTACCTTGGCTCAAGTGGACACAAGTATCATATATCAAATTATTAGACTTTTAATAAGTGATGTTCATGTTGTCAAGATTTATTTTCTCTGAGAAATTTTGAAGATAAATAATTGAAGCAGGTCAGATGGTCACAACGGTCATTAAATTAATAATGATTATAACATGATGTTGAGTGTAATGAAAAGTGTTGAACATATATTTGTGATTAATAGAGATTTATTGTTGGTGATTAAAGTGGTTGTCACTGAAGCTTAAAAACGATGTTTCTAAACACCAAAATCTCTTTGAGATACACATCATCTTTGATAACTTGAAGCACTTGAGGCAATGTGGTCGCAAGAGTTATACACCAAATGAATAAGTTGTGTATAATGAACAGTGTTAAACATATATTTTTGATTAATGGAAATTTATTATTGTTGGTGATTTGAAGTGGTTATTAACACTGAAGCTTCAAAACGGTGTCTCTAAACACCAAAATCTCTTTGAGATACACATCGTCTTTGATAACTTGAAGACACATACTTGAAGCACTTGAGGCCATGTGGTCGTAAGAGTTATACACTAAATGAATATGTTGTTGTGTATAATGGACAGTGCTAAACATATATTTCTGATTAATGAAAATTTACAATTGTTGTTTGGTGATTTTTGAAGTGGTTATCACTAAAGCTTCAAAACGGTGTTTCTAGACACCAAAATCTCTTTGAGATACACATCATCTTTGATAACTTGAAGACACATACTTGAAGCACTTGAGGCCATGTGATCGCAAGAGTTATGCACCAAATGAATATGTTGTTGTTTATAATGAAAAGTTTTGAACATATATTTCTCATTAATGGAAATTTATTGTTGTTGGTGATTTGAAGTGGTTGTCATGGAAGCTTCAAAACGGTGTTTCTAAACACCAAAATCTCTTTGAGATACACATCATCTTTGATAACTTGAAGACACGTACTTGAAGCACTTGAGGCCATGAGATCGCAAGAGTTTCCACCTTTTGCTTACATAGTGAAAAGCAACAAGGAAGGTAAAACTAGCTAAAATAAGGATAATTCATGCAAAAAATAAGGACAATGCATGCCCAAAAGCATGCAAATCAATACATTTTTGAAAGTTTAATTTATCAAATGCAAAACGAGATTTTTTAAAATTATCTAAAATGGTGTTAAATTTCAAGCACCAAATTTCATGCGTCATAATATAGTACATATGGCATATCCCAAACTTAGACACGTAGACAGTATAATCATAATTTCCTTGTTTTTATTCTATCCCCACTTTGCACATAAGGAAGTCATGTAATGGAGATCTTAACTTGATTTATTGAGTAATTTTTGCATGTAATTTCTATTTTAAATTAATTATTATATGTTTTGAAAGTTTATAAAAATAATAGTTTTTTTTTGTACAACACATATTTATATGAAAAATATGTATTTTTACTTGATTAAATGATCCAAGGATAGACAATTTTGAGGACAATGTGACCATATGGTCAAATTTCATTCCTAACAGCTAGATTTTCCAAGATCTCCATTGAAAATTTACTTCAAAGCCTTACAAGTGAACGTAATTAATAAACTAATTATAAAATTTCATTTTTTATGTGATTATACAATAATTTTATGTGAGAAAGTACTGCTAATCGTGACAAATCTATATAAAAAATTTTGGTTTAATTTGAGTAAGAAAAGGTCTATTTTCATTCATTTTATGTGAAAATAGCTCTACTTGAGTAGTTTCTTCCCTTCAAAGCCTAAACCAAAGTCTAACTAGGCTTGGTAAAGTAGGTTAGATAATGTACCAAACCTAGGTGGAGACCCCTAAGGTGGCCATATATCTGACATGTCACCTACACATGGCATGCATTCCACCTCAATGTGCCATCTCAATGTGCCACCTCACTATGCCATCTAATCTCATTGATGACATGGCATGCCACCTAATCATTGACGACATGGCATGTCACTTCATTATTAATGATATGGCATGCAAACGCATTGAATGCCATGTCACATGCATTAACACATCATTAAGGAGGGAGCCCTTCCACCTCACTCAAATTACCATATCATTAGTCTAGGTCATCAAAACATCCACCATGAATATATCCCATCATCTTGAGTTAGTGCCACTTGTCACACACATGCCACATCATCAACTCAAGTTTCCATATCATCATCACCTCCCATGTATGGGTGCATCCATTCATAGTTTCACATACATGTAATATATATATATGTATGTATGTATGTATGTGTATGTATGTATGTATGTATATATATATATAATTTATAGATAATCCATACATATGTATATAAAATACTCTTATGATATTTAAATTTTTAAATTAAAATATACATCAATTAGAAAATATGTTATTTTACCTATATGATTTTTAAAAAAATAGGTATTTTTTAATTTATTTAATATATATAATTTTAAGGTATGTTCTTTTAAAAAAAAATTAATTTTTAAAATAGTAAATTTTAATTTTAAAAATTAAATACCATATATAAATTTAATAATATAGTATTTTATAATTAAAAGAAATATATTTTGTGTCTTTTTCTTAAAAATATTTTCTTTATTTTTAAATATTTATTGTTACTTTTTTAAAAAAATATGTTATATCAAAATTCTCCCCATTTTAAAAAGTCTAACCAAAGATATCATATAAATTTAACTAAAAAGATATATATATTAATTCATAATCATTCAACTGAATAAGGAAAATATTATCTTATGAATTAGAATATTCAAAACAATGCAAGATAATAGAGTGTTGTTTCCTACAAATGCACACGCTTCTATGCTCATTTCATTCAATCATAGCTTGGTGTCTAGTCTTGATAGCATTTTCTAGAGAATAGGCCCAAAAAGTCATATATAGGAGTAATAAATCTAATAGGAATAGGAAACCCCCTGCTCATGAGGCTCAAGAAGCAAAGATAAAAAGGATAGCTCGCGAGCGAAAAAGAGAATGGAGAGCACGCCAAATGGGCAGTCGCTAATGTTGGCGGCCACCACCACCCTCACCTCCTCCACATGAGCCTCTACAACCTCTCCCTACTACTGCTCCCCTTGGTTTGGTCGAAGCATTTGAGCCTCCTCCTCCTTCTTCTTCTCCTTCTAGTGAGATTGTGAATGCAAGAGCCACCATAGGCAAGTGAGCCATATGTTGTTGTATGTCCAAGATCATTCGTAACTTTTTTCAAGATCTCTCTCCCTTTGTCACAATCTCTTGTTTTCACATCCCTTATTGATCATCCTCACCTAGCGAAGTGTAGGGATATTGCTGGGAATGGCAAGCATCAAGAGAGGAGAGAGAGTCCTGAGGCTCTTAATAGTGTTTGTCACTTATATGCATCGATCAAGAAGAGGAATAACTTGGATGCATTGGCTTCTCATCTCGCTATTGTAGCGGGGATATGTAGACCCCACATGGAAGGCGAGATGAGAGATATCTCGTGCATTCTTCGCAAGCACCATGCACTCTTAGATGTGGTTCTTTGAGGAGGCAAATTCTAGATGCGGATGATGTTGGGGTGTTATGGGCTTCTAGTGATCATGATCCTAGGTGTAATTGTTTGCTTAATGACAGCACCAAGACACCTCTAGAGAAATTTTGGGAGGAGAATTGTAGAGCTTCATTAGTGTTCAAGAAAGCATTGGAAAATGAGTCCCAATGTTCATAGAACATGGGGCTTGTTTTCTTGAGGTGAGTCAAACTGAGTTATATGCTTAGTTTCTGGAGGCACACCCTCACCTCAAGATTGGCCAAATATCTTTTGTGTAATGCAAGCCATGGTTTGCGCACTACTCCCATCATCGTGACACATGTTGTTATCGATACCATGTGGAGTTTCAAATCTACTATGATGTGTTTTGTCCCCTTCGTAGGAAAAATGAGAGGCCTACTAGACCACGTGATTTCATACACTCTTTTTTGTGTCTATGCAAGCCAGATGCCTTATACCATCACCTCTGGTGTGTCGAGGGGACCTGTGGTGCATGTGGGGGATTGGCAGTGCTACCTAATGCTTGAGGTAGTGCATTGGAGATAATATGAGTATGTGGTGTGCCCGCTTGATGGTGAGGGGTAATCCAGGAGGTTGTAGTTTATGGAGAAACATACTCCACGTGCATTATTTAGTACTACTTTTAGAGAGCACATCTACCCTTATATACAACGTGTGCCTAGTGGTAGGACCGTCAGTTTCATGCATGCTTGGAGAAGTTTCCCATTGGTGTGGTTATCTTAGGTGGACTTTGCTAAGAACTATACATTCTTGCCCTACCAAAAGATATAATCCGAGTACTACAAGTTTTCATAGCAGGTATAATATCTTTGATTACTTTGTGATGTAAAAGATCGCTTCTGACCATTGTATTAAGATAAAATTTTATTGCAATTTAGGTGGCTATTTTGGTGCATATTAGCTATCTTTATGCAAAGATACACTTGGATGGATTGCCACTACCCTCGAGTCTCATATCATTATCAGGGAGTACCATTTTTAAATTAGTGATGATGATCACTTGCATGATGCACATTTTGTACAACATTGTTTCTCCCTTCATGATGAATTTGTGATGGATCATGGAGTCACATGGCATGAATGGTGGGTTTGGTTTGAAGGATGTGGTGGCCAGTTAAGCCTTTGAGGAAATTCTATTGGCTTTACAGGGGGCACTCAAAGAGTGGCAGACAGGTCATTTTGCAGCTTTTTTGAGACTGGCCATGGGAAGGGGGAGTATGACAATGTTGGTACGTGCGTGAAGCGTGCTTTAGGATGTCACTAGCTTTGGTAGCTAGATGCAGAGAGATTTAGAAAAATGCACAATAGGTGGTGGAGTGGTGTACAAGGCACTTAAGTGGTAGCACGACCTCTTCTTATCTTTCATGTGATTCGAGGATGGTTAGGAGATATTTCTGGTGTGTGGATGGCAGCACTATCAATCGCTTGGTGACATTCGATTGCTAGACATTTCCAGGTACTTTGGGCTTCCATTCTCGCACCTCTCATAGCGACCCCACCACTATCTTCACATGATGGTTTGCATACTACTGCGAAGCATGCATTAAGGGTGATTGGGGTGACTGTGTCTTGTCCACATGGGTAGATCCTTGGACTGATTGAGTGATTACAATTGAGAATCCTATGCATATTGTATCTATGACACGTGATATCGGTGCCATGTTTATATTTGACTATAATGAGCTTACAGATTTATTAACTGTGGATGATGTCTCTGCTATCATTTCCCCCAATGAAAATGAGGAGCTAATAAACTACTATTTGTTGAGATACTCTATGTTGAAGAGTAATCTCAATGACGAGGATGCCCGTAAATGGTCATGGGGTTCATCTTAGTGCACATAGTATGGTCTTGGCATATTATTGTTTTTAGTTAGTTCATAGGCATGGGAGATACATTCAGTTCCAACAATATGAGGTTGATCATGAGGCCTACATCTTCTCTCATCTTGTGATTCCAAAAAAACTTCATGTCCAAAGCCGCAAATCGAGTCCAAAGCCGCAAATGCGGTGCTTGACCTCTCTGACGACTTCATGTAGATGAGCACGAGAGCATATTAGATGTTCTGAGAGCTAGATAGGGTGTTAATGGTTAGTTTGATATCATCAAGAGTTGTACTTTATATTTTTATTATTATATTATTGGTATCTCATTGTAATTTCTATCTTGGTTACCCATCGAATCACATTTATTTGCAATGTACGTGCCAAAGACCCAATTTTCAATGTGTTGTGGCCTTAGAGAGCCCCCTGAAAATTGGGCCTTTGGCATACACATTGCACACAAATGTGGTCCGATGGTGACCAAACTTTGCAATAGTGTGTATAGTGGATCAGACCACATTTGCTTGTAATGTGTGTGCCAAAGTCCCAATTTTCAATGTAATGTGACCTTCAGGGATTTCACTGACGTAAACGAAAACATGTGAACATGTTAATAACATATGTTAATAACATAAAAAATCTTGTGATCACATGTTATATTCACAAAGCTTTCACAAGGGCCTAAAAAAATTATCTGTCGGGCGTAAAAAATCTTCTTAGGTGGCCACTAACCTGCTATTATGTGAAGATGGTAACATGAGAACATGTGAATAGCTTATTCCCATGTGTAGCCAAGCTGACCTGTTATTTTGTGAACGGTAACATGAGAACATGTGAATAACTTGTTCACATGTGTTATTATCCACAAAAAATCTTGTGATCACGTGAATATTAAATCCCTGGTGGCCTTAGACAACTCTCTAAAAATTAGGCCTTTGGAATGCACATTGCAATTAAATGTGGTTTTATGGTGACCAAACTTTGCAAGAGTGAGGGTTGAGTTCACATATAAACCCTTGCAACGTTTTGTCATCATCAGACCACATTTTTGTGCAATATACATGCCAAAGGTCCAATTTTCAATGTGTTGTGGTCTTAGAGAGTCCCTTGAAAATCCCTTGAAAATTGGGCCTTTAGCATACACATTGCAACTAAATGCATGGTGACCAAAATTTGTAAGAATAAGGGTGGGGTGCACATATACACTCTTGTAAATGTTGGTCACCCCATCAGACCATATTTGTGTGCAATGTGAGTGCCAAAGACCCAATTTTCAAGGGGCTCTTTAAGGCCATAGAACATTGAAAATTGAGCCTTTTTCATGCACATTGCAACCAAATGAAGTGTGATGGTGAGAAAACTTTGCAAGAGTGAGATATATATACTCTTGCAAAGTTTGGTCACCATCGAACCACATTTGGTTGAAAAGTGCATGCCAAAGCCTCGATTTTCACGGGGCTCTCTAAGGCCACAACACATTGTAAATTGGGTCTTTGGCGGCATGCACATTGCAACCAAATGTGGTCCGATGACCAAACTTTGCAAAAGTGTATCACTCTTGCAAAGTTGATACATTCTTGCAAATTTTAGTCAACAGACCACATTTATGTACAATGTGTGCCACCAAAAGCCTAATTTTCAGGGGGCTCTCTAAGGCCACAACACATTAGAAATTGGGTCTTTGACATGCACATTGCAACCAAATGTGGTCCGATGGTTAACCAAACTTTGCAAGAGTGTATATGTGGACCCACTCTCACTCTTGCAAAGTTTGGTCACCATCAGACTATATTTGTGTGCAATGTGCATGCCAAAGGTCCAATTTTTAGGGGGACTCTCTAAGAACACAACACATTGAAAATTCGGCCTTTGGCATGACATTGAGTGTAAAGAGGATCAGATGTGATTAAAAGTTCTTATTGATGAGTGATGAGTTTTATAATTTTGAAAATAAATATTTTTGTTTATACTATGCCTATGGTGGTGTTACAATAGTTCGTAGTGAATTTTAGTTCTAATTTTTCGGAGAATTGTGAATATTTGTGATGACCACATGCATGGCAGTAAGGTTTCAATATGTCATAATATATTAAGTAATTCTATTAATCCTTGAGTAGGCATGATGCCTCTAGTACTAATTAATAAGATAATACTAAGGGCAATGAAATGGATAAAGAATCTTAATATTTATAAGGTTGAAGAATAGGCTTGCTAGCTCTATGAATTGAACTTACAACAGTTTTTGCTTGATTTTTGGGATTGCTCGGTTTTGATCACTCGGTTTATCGATTGCCTTTGGGATAACTGACACACACATGTTCTTATTCTCTTATTATGCTTTCACATTGCAAAGTAGCAAAAATTACATATACCTTGAGTTATAAGAATTTACATCGTCTCGCAGTAAACTTGTAGCTATATTTGGTAGTGATGGGTGTGAACACATTAGGACCGACCAGGGCATCGTCTCGGTAAACTTGTAGCTATATTTGGTATTGATGGGTGTGAACACATTAGGACCAACCAGGGCATTTTTCCCTCTTTAGGAGATTTTTCCCCGTGATAGTATACACCCATCTTGGGGTATACTTATCATCTTTGTACAACACACAACCATTATCTATCTATCATCTCATTGTCTGCTTCCTTGAGCTTCTCCACCGTGTGTGTGTGTGTGTGTGTGCGTGTGCATTTATGTAACCCTATTTGCAACATTTGTATCAAAGCATACGCTCCTCGCCCCTATGATGCTGCCTACTCTTCACCCTGAGAGTCACATGTCTTATTGAATCGTATCAAGGAGTCCTTTTGGGAGAAGAAAGAGGACCGTGAAAGGTAGAATACTTTGTGCTATAGTTTTTTCGGTCAAATTTTCGTTCTAGGCACGTTTTAGGGACCAATCACGTGGTTTTTAATTTTCTACAGACATCTTTAGGGTCTAGATTTGCACTGTTCTTCATTGGAATCTAAAGTAGTATTATCAGATCTACTACATACGGGTGTGTAGATACACGAGGAAGAATCATGACACTCACCACACTAGATCTTGTTTATTAGCTTCACTTTAACTACATCGATCTCTATATCTTATGATTAAAATTTCTACTCACTTTACTCCACATTTGCTTCATACACCTTGCAGGTCTCCATTGTCAATGACCTTATTAGCAGCCACCATGGTTGCATTAAAAAATCACTTAGAACTTGTGTTGAAATATACAATTGAATAGGGTGTGTGCGGGAACAAGCCGTTAGCAAGAGGCTGTAAAAGAGAATCTGTAAATGTGAGAGAAGTTGTGAAAAGGTGAGAAGTATTACATGGAGAGAATAAAGGGTAGCATGAGGAGATTTAGGAGGTGTGGAGATATTCTGGGAAGAGGTCGAGAGAATCAAGCAAAAGAGGTGGAGTGAATCAAGGAGAAATCAGTGGCATTAGATGCTTGGATGTAAACCCTATAAATTGAGGCATTGGCCTAATGAGAATTTGTTGGTTTTTTACTATCCATGCCTACATTAAGCTATCAGTTAATTGCTCACTAATCACATCTTAATTATCATTTGATCTTTTTGTTAATGATGTTGATTCTAGAATTTGATCCACCATAGCTCATCACATTGCTGCAAATTTAACTTGGTATCAAAGCCTAACCTAGAATTCATCAAATTTATGAGCCCATTATCTTGCTAATTAAGATTAGTAGATGATTGAGAAATAATCATTTTAGTTGTTTTCAACAAGCTCTTTGCACCCCCAGCTAGTGGAGGGGCTTGATCTCCCTCCAAGAGAAACATTAGGTCAAGTGCTTCTAGGCAAGCATAGCCAGTCTCCGCACAGTCGAGCCCATCAAATCGGCATGTCAAACCGCCAAGCGAAGCTAACGAAAATTGCAATTTAGCAGGCACAATTTTTTTGAGGGAAAAATGAAATGTCTTCTTCTTCAGATCAGATTTCTCTAATTCCTCTTGGCCCTAGGGGTTTTCAAGGGTTCTCTACAAGTTGGTGAAGACAGATTTTGATTTGATCAAGTCTATAATGAGATCCAAGCTCATCAAATCTACAGGTGACTTTGGTAAAACAGAGATTAGGCATTCAATGTTTGGTCCAATCTTATGTTTGTTGGCTTAATCCTCTACTAGAATAATTGCTATTGATGGCCTTGAAAGGATTTGAGCTCATTTGAACTCTAAGGCCTCAAATCTAGACTCCTCGCATACTCTGTTTTTTGCACACAAAATAGAGGATTAATTTACTAATCAGTGATGATTAATCAGCACTAATCAGTGTATTTTGGTGCAATTGAGGATTCAAATTAACCATTGGGTATCTAATACAGATCCCTATAACTTCAGATTGCAATTCAGAGATACCATTCCGTACATTTGTTACCCTTTATTTAATGTAATTTTTGGTGGTAAAATTATGTTGACAAATTTGTGGTAATTATCATCTTGCATTTAACCCACACACAAATTCAAGATATTCATAGCCAGAGTTGCATTTGGGAATGTGCATAAGAATGAATACTATATGCATTATGTATTGGGCACATTACATCATTGTAAAAATGGGATCAAACACTACCCTTGTCCAGAATAAGGCAAGAGGCAAGACCTCCCGCATAGATTTGGGTTTGCATTGCATAATGACACAAGATAAACATCAAAATCCCAAAATAATTGTCAACAATACATTAAACATGTTGCTCACATGGAGCAAGAACTGATGGTCAAGCTCATGGCCCCGGCCATGAAAGAAGAAGAACATCTCTTTCCAAGAGGAAGATCAACACCGAGAAGAAGAGCTAGACGAAGCATTGAAGGAAGACATGGACGCATGAAGAAAAGCTGCCATGAGAAGAAGACTGAAGACAAGAGAACATCATCGATGGCTCAGAGGTGGTTTTACTCTGTTGGGGCAGGTTACATTGGGTTGTGGGGTTTCTCTCTCTCTCTCTCTCTCAGAAAAGATGATCCGACTCCACTTCCTTAGAAGCCTCAATGAATTTAACCGATGTCATTCCTTCTCCACTGGGTTTGCTATAGCAATCTCTTGCCATGTGTCCTGGCTTTCCACAGTTGTGGCAAGTGAAGGTCCTTCCTCCTACTCTGCCTCTTCCTCGTCCTCGTCCGAGAGAATCCTCCTCGGGTGAAGAATGCTTTTTCTTCTCCTCCTGCTGTTGAGTCGAGCCATTTCTTCTCTTTGCCTCTGCTCTCTTACTCTAGTAGAGCTCCTTCTATCTCGTGTAGCTTCAATTCAGGTACATTCTTTAGTGTTGCTACAATATTTTCATATTCACCTTTGTCCATACTCTTCAGAAGCACTGCTAGTGCCTCATCATCTTCTTTCTTTTTGCCAATAGATAGCTGCCAGTTGTTGCGTAATGCTTTTATATCTGTTCAAGTGTGTGATTAAAGGTTCACTTTCCTTCATATCCAATTTGTAGAATTGCATTAACAGATTTATCTTTGAATTTTTAGCTTGTGTGCCAAATAATTTATTGAGTTCATCCCATGCATATTTTGCCCATTGTATCCCTATGATGTGATGAATAATTTCATCATTTAAACTGAGTGCAATAAGTCCCAATGCTTTTTCATTCCTGCTCTTCCACTCATTTTCCCCTCTCACCTCTGGGCATTCATCTCTTCCCTCAACTAGCCCCCACAGATTTTTCCTCATGAGCAGATACATGGTTTTTGTTTGCCATGTGTAAAACTGCTCCCCATTATATTTGGCTATTTCTTGTGCTGTACTCATGGTGATGTGAAGGGGGTCTTACCTCTTGATCCAATTTCAAGATTCAAGGGCAGTGTCTACCCTTTTACAACTCAATCTAGTGTTTAGGAGATTTAATATTTATTGCTTTGAATCAAGGCAATTTGTACTTCATTTGATATATCTTTTGTAAAATGTACTTGGCAATTAGTTAGCGGGACCCCAAATTTATAAAAGCCAATGCACATTTGAACTTATTCATTTCTTTAGTAGCATGAGAACCTTAGTCAACTAGGAAAATAAAGCCTCAAATTGAAACCTTAGGATAAAGAAATATGTATGCTTTTCAATTTAATAAAATATCAAGAAAATGTGGTATAGGTGGTTGGAGAAGTGCACGACTCCTTTCTCATGAAAAGTGGTTGTGTCTTTCTTTTTTTCCTCTCTTTCACTTTCTTGCTTCTTGCATTTATTTTCTATTTTGTGCAAACATTCCTCCTCTTAGTGATGGAGAGAGAGAACAAGATCAAGAAAGAACCAAATCTTAGTTGTGTTTTTTATTTTTGTGCATTTGCTTGTTCTAATCACCTTCTTAATCTTCTTCCCAAAGCTTCAAGCTAAGCTTTCAACATATACTTTGCTAGCTTTTTACCCATCATTTTGGACTACAAAGAGGAAATTTCACCATAACCATGGTCCTAAACCTAATCTAAAAGTTGTTGCTTCATTACAAACCATCCCCTCCTATAATGATTTTGTCCTAGAAATCAAAGGGTGGTCATGTAAAAATCAAACATATACAAAAGGCTATATATGAAAACCAAAATACATGACCAAGTGTTACCATCATAGAGAACCAATATTAATACATGAATATCATGACTCCCAGGGTCAAATGGAAAAGATGAAGGAATCTCGTCTCGATGATGAGGCTAGTGAAGTATCCTCCAGATCAAATGGAAAAGATACAAGTGTCACCCTAAAGATGAGGTAATCCATACAAGTGTGACTACATAGATGGAATGTAGACTCCAAAGAAATGACTCTCGAACCACTTGGATCAAAAGGAAAATGTAGCCAATGTCAATGTCATGGTTGGCCAATCCTCCTGGATCAAATGGATAGCTACCCATGTTGATGACATAACTTGCTATATATCCTGGGTCAAATGGATAGCTAAAGTGTAGACCATCCAACCATGGAACAAATGTGTGACCACTTGGATCGAGAAGAAGGAAGTATCCAAGATCCTTGTCTAAGGTGAAATGACTACCAGAAATACCATCAAACTTCATGGCCCGAATAATTGCTCAGGTGAAAATTTGGATGCGATGCATGTAAATCCACATAACGTGCCACAAATCAAATACCATGCATCCCAAATGACATTTACTGTATCCAAAGGTGAATGTCCTGGCTCTAAAGAAAATAGGATTTTGTCAACACCCATAAATCCAAAAGAACATATCTCAAGGTTGGCATCATGTGACGGTAAGAGTGAACCAATGCTGTCATCCCATGTAGCATCACTAGAAAAGACAAAGACGTGATCCAATCAATAGTAAACCAATGCAAGGGCATCATGCGAGGGTAAGAGAGAACCAATGCTGTCATCCCATGTAGCATCACTAGAAAAGTCAAAGACATGATCCAATACATCAATAGGTATATGGGCATGATCCAAACCATGCACTACCTCCTCATGTGCAAAACCCTCTACGTGTGTATGATGATATAGGATATTGATATAATCATCAGAATCATCATTGAAAAATAAAGAGGTATCCCCACATGAAAGATAAATGCTATCATCTCCTAAAACATCATCTATGACATCCGGTAAGGTCTCTAAGATTATGCTCATAAACATGGTCTATGTCCATCAATGATGACCCTATGTGACTTACATCCCATGAAAAATCTATCTCTGACAATATAGGATCTAAGGAGATGTCTAGATCAAATGTAAATCTCTCAAGATCTATGCCATGTGATCTACAATTGATATGATCAATATGCATATTCCTACTCTACAATGTCTCACATCAATGACATCATTAGTACTCTCATGCACTATCCGTGACTAATCAAATACATGAACTTTATCCACATGAACACTGCCAAAAATTCTATAATACTAGGAGTAGTGGTGGTATCAACGATATATCCACAAATAGAAATCCTATAAGAATAGGTTAATGTATCTAACACTAGGAACTTAGGTCTATGCGCATTGGTGTCTCTGTCACTCGTATGTGGAGTATCTATCCGGTTTGTCCATCCATCCTTTTGTGGTTAATTGGGGATGCCTAATTACCACTATGTTCAAAGCATGGCACTTGGGTGATTCCAAATATTCCATGTGTAGGACATATGAAACTAGGGATAGCTGGAACTAAGTGTGGATTTATTACTTATGTGCTGTCGTGGACTTGTAGCATGTGTTGCTAACTCGTAGTGTGTTTGAATGGACAACCTTGTAGGTTGGTGAGATTGATGCGATGGCGGCGATATGGCGCAAGCTATTACCGGGATGGTTCTCATGTTGATATTTTTGCCATAGTGTCTACTATGAGATTTTGTATTTGGCTGCCCCATTTTGATGTATTCGGGCGTGGACCTACTGAGCCGCCCACTTTTGTTATATTGGGCGTGGATTTATTTATTTACACGTGAACTAGCCCTTGGGGTTCATTTTGTAATTATCCTTTAGTGTTTAGATAGGAACACTTTACCTAAGCTTGTGTTAAAAGCAACCCCCATTTTTGTAAAGGGCAAGCCCATGCATAAGCATGCATCTATTTTTGGCTTATGGGCTATTTTTATTAATAAAGCATAAATACTCAAGAAGTGGAAGGAAGCTGACACTTCTTGAGGGGGGATAGATTGCACTCAATGATTCTCTCTTGTGTTTTTATGCTATGTTATGTTTTTATGATATTTATTAATTTTTCGGTTATGGTAATTTGATTGAAGTGATGAACCAGTTGGTATTTGGTTGGACGGTGTATCTCCTGATCCTAGTGGTTTAATTATCACTACCCTAAAGTGTGCCAATGGATACATCATTGATCAAATGCACACTGTCCTCTAGATGGATACATCATTGATCAAATGCACACTATCCTCTAGAATGTCACCACAATCAACTAGAGTGTCCACATGATCTCTAGGGAAGATGATAGGTATAGAAGTGCCAATACTTGGTATGCTTGTTGCCATCTCTACCCTCATGATCATGCCCACATGATCTGAATCACACACATTACTATCACATACACCATCATCCTGTGCATATGTGCCAGTGGCATCATGTGTACATATATCAATATGATCAGGTGCATGCATGTGTGTGTGATACATTAATATCTTCATGTGTGTGTGTGTATAATACAACATCATCATCTTCATCATCCCCATCATAATATAATGAATGAGTCAGACTAGGTAAATGAAAATCAATGAGATGATGGCTAGTCGATGTCGTGAGTCATAGAAGCTATCAAGACCCATGTGAACACCACTGTCATAGCGGCAAAAAGTGTAAGCATGCTCAATACATGTCCTTAAAGGATCCAATCCTGTCATGCCATAACTCACCAAATGTATCCCATGAATGATCATCATCACCCATAATCATCCATGGTTGCATCACGAGCATCATCATCATCCTTGGCGGAATGATATATGTCAAACCCATACTTACACGTGCACCACTCCTCCCAAAAGTGCTGGTATGTGCAAATGATCACAAATCAGCCAATGAAATCTAAGTAGACACAATATCTCCTCTTCTTACCCCATAAAAATGGATGTAAGGATGCCACTAAAGCTTTGGACATGATTTCCTTTACTTTGTTCTCATCTCTTCTTGCTTTGATCTAGTCTTTAATGTGATTTTTTTTGCTTTTCATTTTCTCTTTCAAGTATGGATTGTCCAAATCTATATTGAATGGTTGGCCAAATATAGTGATAGGCAAGTCCCCAATAGGGGTGAGTTATGGATTATAGATTTGAGCAATTTTCCAAATCTACATTTAATGATTGGCCAAAACTTTTAAGAAGAGCATTAGGCAAGTCTTTAATAGGAGTGAGCTATGAATTATATATAAATTTGGACAATTATTCAAATCTACATTGAGTTGTTGGTTAAATATAGTAAGAGGAGCATTAGGCAAGTCTGTGGTAATGGTTAACAGGAGAAAAGTCCCTAATAAGGGTGAGGTATAGTTAGAGGAGCATTAGGCAAGTCCCCAATAGGAGTGAGCTATGAAATATAGATAGATTTATGTAATTTTTCAAATTTGTGTTGAATGGTTAGCTAAATCTAGTGAGATGAGCATTAGTCAAGTATCCAATTGGGGTGAGCTATGAATTGTAGATAGATTTGGATTATCCAAATCTGTACTGAATGGTTGGCCAAATGTAGTGATAAGAGGTATGGATTGTAGGTAAATTTAGATAATTATCTAAATCTGCAAAATGGTTGGCCAAATCTACATTTAATTGTTACCTAAATGTGGTGAGAAGAGAATTAGGTAGGCAAAGTCCCTATTAGGAGGGAACTATGAATTAAATATAGATTTAGACAATTATCCAAATCTTAATTGAGTGGTTGGCCAAATCTAGTAAGTGGAGAATTAGTCAAGTCCATGGTTAGGGTTAGCATTAGGAAAGTCTCCAATAGGGGTGAGGTGTAGTAAGAGGAGAAATTATATTAGGAGTGAGCTATGAGCTATAGATAGATTTGGACAATTTTTCAAATCTATATATTGAATGTTAAAATCTTGTGAGAGAATAGCATTAGCTAATATGAATGAGCTCTTAATTGTATATAGATTTGGAAAATTATCCAAATCTATATTGAATGGTTAGTCAAATATAGTCAGAAGAGCATTAGGTGAATCCCTAATAGGAGTGATGTATGTATATAGATTTGGATAATTGTCCAAATCTATATCAATGAATGGGGCTAAATATAACAAGAAGAACATTAGATAGATCCCCAATAAGGGTTAGCCTCAGGTAAGTCTCCAAGGAAAGTCTCCAATAGGGTTGAGGTCTAGTTAGAGGAGAATTATTAAAGTCCCCAATAGTAGTAAGCTATGAATTATAGCTAGATTTAGACAATTGTGAAAATCTATATTGAATGGTTGGCCAAACCTAGTGATATAAACATGAGAAAAATCCCCAATAAGGGTTAGCTGTAGTAGGCAACAAGCCTCCAATAGGGGTGAGTTCTAGTGAGAGGAGAATTATGGAAGTCCCTAATAGGATTGAGCTACAAATTATAGTTAGGTTTAAAAAATTATCAAAATCTGTATTGAATGGTTGGCCAAATCTAGTGAGATGAGCATTAGGCAAGTCCCCAATTGGGGTTAGTATTAGGCAATTCCCCAAAAGGACTAGGTCACATATGATAGTCATTATGCAATTACTATTTTATGTAGATTTAAACACTTGCCAAATATATGTTGGCGGGATTTGGACAAATTGAATTAATGTCCATATCTTTGTCTAACTCCCATGTTAAATCCAGAACATTGTCCAAGGGTTTGGTTAAGTGGATACCTAAGGATCTGGCTACATGGGTAAGAAAGGTTATAGTCTAGTGAATTGGGTCGAACATTATATTGGACATATATGAGAAAGGTATTTGGACAAATTTAATAGTTATCTATATCTTTATCTAACTCCCATGTTAAGCCATGATGATATCCAAGAGGTTGATTAAGTGGATTTCCAAGGATCTGACCCAAGTGGGTGACCAAGGTTATAGTCCACTATCCAGATCTTCATGTTATGTTTGAAGGGCTCTAGATTGAACATTAGGCACAAAAGATGGACTCTCATTTTTCCCCTTAAGAATTTCCACACCTCCTCTCTCTAAAAAATGGGCTTATGGGGTGAAATTTTTGCAAATCAACTCAGAAAGTGAGCAAAGTTTGGAAATTTGGAATCTACTCTTTGAGACCTTTCTAGAAGAAAGTCTTAGACTGATAGGCATCTCAAGCATAGGATTTTTGAGAAAGGAGATTTCGTATTGGTCTATAATTCCAAGCTAGGACCTTACCTCGAAAAATTCAAAATCTAGTGGATTGGACCATTTATAGTGACAAACCCAATCAACCAGAATGCCTTCACCTTAGAAAACTTGGATGGTACACCCTTTCCAAAAAGAGTGAATGGCTTGAGGATGAGAAAATATAAAGGCCACCTAGAAGTACTTAGACCGGAAGAAGCAGAAGCAGAAGAGCAGGAGCCGGTCCAGAGCCTTTGCTGTGGCATGATCTCCCTAGTAGAAGTGGGTGCGGAAAATTCAAAAAACCATGAAGCCTTAGAAGGATGGCTAGTCTGCAAGGGTGGCCAGGTCTTAAAACCTTAGAACTCTGCAACCAATCAAACCCAAGACAGTAAAAAAGCAAGTGACCAAGGGGGTTCCATCTAGATCCACGTCAATATCTCAAAAGGCCACCATGTCAGCATGAGAAAATGCATGGAGGACAGGTGTCACAACATCATTAAGACCCCACTAAGAATGAAAAGATGAGAAGACAACAAATACCATTAAGCCGAGGCAGCGCCCTTGAATTGTATCAAGGGCTCATCGAGGGTCACATCACATCGAAAAGCCAGAAGCTAAAAATGACAATACCCCAAAAAAGAAAGCAAAAAGGAGGAAAAAACACAAGGATCCTAAAACGCACATTTGTAATCTTCTCTCTTGCTCACATCTCTCACACCCATCTACAGCACCCTGTCTAAAAACGTCACCATGCCAAAGATCAACAAGCCCCAGAGGTCAGACAAAAAGCTTGAGAAGAGTCTCTGCACGCCCATGATCGTCCCCCCCGATATGAGGGGAAAGGAGCATCAGGAGTGGGCAAGGAAGTGTGGATTTGACAAAATGTTAGAGAACTATTGGGAAGAGCTACATGACCCTCAGGATGGGGAGAAACTAAAAAATAATTTTATGGAGACAAATACAGCTCACACAGAGAGGAATGAGCCCATAAAAGTTTTGGAGCTCACAGTGCATCACGCACTAGCATTACCAATGGAGGGTGCGACGGACACAAATCTGAAACCAAGGATCAAAGAAGAAATCCCTAAAACTAGGAACATGCATCAAATAAAGGATGTGGCAGATGAAACCCGTGGGAGCAGTTCAAACAAAAACTACAAACTACTCAGAGCAACAAAAGTAGGGGAAAAAATAAACTAGGCCGCCATTTACAAGGAAAATTTGGCAAAGAGGGCATTCACCTAGGCCAAGGAGAAACAACCCACAGTGGTACATGCACACTTACGAGAAATCGCTCAGGCTGTCAGGTCTATGGATCGCCGGAGATGAGAGGTACATGTCAAACACCAGCACAAGGAGGCCGGAGGCTCCTCGAAAGATGTAAAGTTCACCTTCAATTCATTTGAGGATGACATTGATGATGAAGAGGAATGGCAAAAGATTGTTGACAGAGCCAGCAAGAAGAGGAAGCGCAAGGTAGATGAACAAATGTTGACAGAGCCAGCAAGAAGAGGAAGCGCAAGGTAGATGAACAAGAGGAAGCGCAAGGTAGATGAACAAGGTAGATGAACAAGAGGAAGCGCAAGGTAGATGAACAAGGTAGATGAACAAGAGGAAGCGCAAGGTAGATGAACAAGAGGAAGCGCAAGGTAGATTAACAAATGTTGTTTGACCCGAAAGAAGTCAAGAAACAAAGAGTAGAAGAAGAAAAAAGAAGGGAGCTGGAGGAGAAACAGAAACATGAAGTCACGGCGACGGAGGAAGAAAGAAAGAAGAAGCTAGAAGAAGAAGAAAAGAAGAAGGTAGAAGAAGAAAAGAGAAAGAAGGATGAAGAAGAGAGGAAAAGCAAAGACTAAGAACAACAGAGGAAGAAAGAGGAATCCCAAAAGGGGAAATAGCCCATAAAGACAAAAGTGGTGATACCAACAGAAATACAGCCTTGGGTGGCAAATTTGGCACAGAAGGTACAATAAGGACCAAGCCACATTTTCAAGCTACCTGATAAACTGGAAGCAGGACTTCCCAGCCAGTGGCTGCACATAAATAAAGGGCCAATGTCTGTAGCCCAGAACATCCTCTCACAAGCCCTCTTGTTTGTGGAAGAGTATGAGAAGAAAGCTCGGAACAGAATCAATGATATGTGTGTCCAAAATCACAAGCAGCATGGGATGCTAGTAAATGCCACGGCCAAAGCTAAAGAATTGGAGAACAAAGCTTAGATGATGGCACAACAAAACAAGGAAACACAAAAAAAGATTGCCATGGCAGAAAGGGCCCTAGTGCAATAGAAGGAGCCGAGTGAGGAGAAGATCAGAACCCTCATCAGTGAAAGGCACTTCCTTCAAGCTCAGGTGGAGAGACTATATGCAGAATTAGTTGAAGCAAGGAAACTAGCAAAGGTCTGGGCAAACACCATCCAAGGTCTAAAGAATGAATTGGTGGATAGCAGAACAGTGTTGGCAGTCACCCAAATTGAAGTACAAGCCCTGAAAAACCAGGAAGAAGAGGAAGCTCTGTGCCACCCACTAGATGCCAAAGCAGCAACACTAAATACAGCAAAGGCCAGACTTAGTAAGGTGTGGGATCAGGTGCTACAAGCCTTGATAGAGATTCATGATGTGAATAGATAGCATGCAATCTACAGGTCATTCATGACTTAGATAAACATGATGATGTAGAAAGGGAATCACAGCCTCAACAACAACAACACCACCAACCAGTAGGCCAACAATCTCCCAAAACAGGCACCTCAAGAAAAGGAAAGCATGTGGATAATGAAGACCATGATCTGGCACAAACGCTGAAGGCCATCACTTGAAAGGTGGAACACTAGGAAAAGGAGGCCAAGAAGTTGTAGAAAGAAATAAGGCATTACAGCAAGAATTGCAAGATGCCACACTCTCCAGAGAGTATGCAGATATACTGAGAGGAGCCCTCCAAGAAAGAAATAAGGCCAGGGATCAGCCAGAGGATTTAAGCAAAGGCTGGAAAGAAGTGCAAAATTTGAACTAGACACCATCAATGAGCTGAACGCGCTAGAATTAGAGCTACAAGACTGTATGGAAAAGGAGAATCAACTCAGGGAAGAAGGACCCAAAGAGTGGGAAAGCTACAAGACCGCTCTCCAAATTCAAATAGAAGAGGCAAGGTAGATGGCAGAGAAGGTGCAGCAAACGCAGATGACAAGGCTACATTGGAAAATAGAACTAAGGGAAGCAAAGGAAGAAGTGGCCATACTTCAAGAAGAACTTGCAAAAGTAAAGGCTGATGCTAAACTAGCCACTGCGAATACAACAATGCTATCACCCAGAGTACCCAGAAAAGAAATAGAGGAGCTAGTGGTGGAGCAACTCAAAGACCGTCTAGTCAACAGCTCAGCAGCTCCATGGGCAAGTCTAGACAACCCTTTCTTTTGAAGCTTCTCATATAATGTTCTCGGAACTATTGAGAGCTAACAAGGAACTACCACCATACTTCCAGAATGCAGATAGGATCAGGTCAATACTTGTCAGGAAACCTCTTCCCTTCGAATACTCATGCTCGCAATTCTTGTTCTCACAAACACTGGAGGGAAGAAGAATGCTTCCACCTCGCAACAACCACCCACAAATATCAATGATTGGAAGTGGAGTACCGGAGACTTGGAAGCAAAACAAGACAAAAGCTCACCTACTGATGATAAATTTTATAGAAAACTCCACTCAGACCAATGATAAGACTTTTTTTTATCAAAAGATAGCATAGACCGACAACAGAGGTCTAGGATGCACATAAGAGCAAGCAGAAAAACTAAGGAGGATGCAAAAGCATGCAACCTACTCAAATAGCATATACATCCCGGACCATACACCACCGACAATGTTCATAAGGTTCAAAGAGAAATTTGTCAGGGGGATTGATTTAGGAGCAGAAGCTCAAGCACCGGGCATGCTAGGTATTGCGCCATGTAGCACAGAGGTGGCAAAAAGTGTCGGCAACCCACTCCACATGATGTGAGCACCACTTTGGTTGTATCACACGTGTGAAGGCGGCGAATTGTAACCAGGATCTGTTGCCAAGATCAAGAAGACTTAGTGTAAAAAGGAAACCGGTCACGATGTACAGTGACGAGGGGATAGTATACTAATAGGCAAGAATAGTATAGATACTGAGATAGATAAAGAGTGCTATTGTTGTACACTCTCAACTGTAGTTGACAGTTGTGTTATGGAACTGGAGAGTGTGATTGTACTCAGGGAATGCTAGCACTTTTGGGCAATTTCTCTGTATTGATCTATCATATTTGTGGAATGGAACTAAAGGCAACTTTGCTATCTCGTTATTGTTCTGAGTGTCTTCTATGTCTAAGTCTGTTGTATCATTGTTGTGCTAAATATGCTGCGTGTTCATGAGAAAGTGTATGAGATGTTTAGTGGAGTGTGCAGAGAGTGAGCTGAGAGAGTGAGAGTGAAGGGTGGCTCTATGGACTTACGTTCAACGTGGCCCCCTGACCATATGTGAGTTAGTGTTTGTACTCGGATACTCTGGTGGGTGACTATGTGTCTTCCACACAATTGCCTGACGGGTTTGATACCACAGACTGTTGTCTTGTCTTTCCGCTGTTAATGGGCAAGGTCCAAGGTGTGGATGATAGGTGTGAAAAAGGGTGAAGGAAAATTCTAAAGACCTAATGGAAGTAGGCACCCATCTTAATTTCTTTCTTCACGCTGCTGGCGGCCATTCTTCTTGTGGGTAAGGTGAGTGCAACAGTTGCACTACTGCACGTTGCTGGCAACGATACCCAAGAGCTTGGGAGCTCTAAGAGCTTAATGATAGCCACCACCAAGCTGAGAGTGTTGAGCTCGATGAAGTAAATTTTTTATTTATTAGTATTGTTTACTTTTGTGCACCGGTGATCCGAAATGAGAGAGAGAGAAAGATTCAACGCTTGGTGTTATGCGCATTTGGGTTCTTGCTATTGCGCTTAAATGCTGAACTGCCTGTGATTCTTTGTTTTGTGTCTATGATACGGTGACCTGCACAAGCATATTGCTCGTGCTATGCTACAACTACTCTCTTGTGCTACGCTGCAATTTTTCGCTAGCAAAGAAGGCCTCATGTGTTGTGATGAGCTGGAGTCCTACACCAGTCGTCCAGTCGTGGTGGTCACTTAAAACAGTGACGAAAAGTTGCAAGGCCTCGTGTGTTGCACTAAACTAGAGACATTGTACACTAGTCTTCCAGTCATTGTCACTTGAAACAGCGACGAAACGTTGCCCTGTCTTAGCGAGAATAGGTGCGGAAGACATAGCCACAAGATGAGAACATAGAGGCAAGTGTCATGAGAATATATTTTAAGTCCTCTAAAAAAATATTATTTATCTCCTCTTGAGTAATTTGGGGACGCCTAGATTACTCTTGCGTCATGCCGGCTAGGTTAATATCGTGGGTGACACCACTATGAATATTAATACGTGCAGTATATGACGTATATTTGAGGTCACCTATGATTATTTCTGTTAGGTTTGTATGGCAGGGTGATTCCTGGGATACTTACGCCTGGTAGTCATGAGTTGGTGATGATTTGTGCCTGTTTAATATTTGTGAGATTAATTTAATAATTAATTGGGCTTATATTTTCAGGTGATGAAGACTATGGGAATTGAAGAGTTTACTTTGGAAGAAATGTCTTGGTTCATCACATTTCATTTTTGGCAAGCATAGTAGCTTGTAACCTTATCAAATGATTTTTCCATTTTGAACTTTAAGAAAGATACATTTATTTATGTGGAATTTATTAAAGCCTATGGCTTAACCCTAGTCCCAATATTTGACGCTTTACCCTAGTCCCAATATTTGACACTCTATTTTTGTTAAAGAAGAGTGCCGTGCTCTCTAAAAAGCACATCTTGTATATTTTGGGGGCGATGGCCTAATTTTGGTGAAAAAGAAAGCTAATAAAGAAATACTCTTGTGTGGGGAGAGGCCACGCACAAGAGGGGGGAAGATTGCACCCAATATGATCTTTTTGAGCTAAGTATTTTTGTTTAAGTATTTAATTTTTCAATTGATTTGATTTAGTTGAAGCTTACAAGCAATGATTTTTATGATTGAATTAATTCTCTACTCTTCCACAATCAATTCCTAGAATAAGATTCCGGTTGCAGTGATATCAGAGCTTGGGCTAGGAGATTTGTGGTTGGAGAAGGTAGGAAAGGGCTTCAACTTCTCAAAAATCAAGAAAGTGCAGGAATTTATCCAGTGGACAGAAAGGTGTTTTGCAGGTATTTACCCAAAGGTCAAAGATTCAAAACTAGATCTATTCTCAAACCCACTCACCATCCCTCTCTATCAAAAAGTGGTTTTTCCAAATACTCAGTGAAATCAAAATCTGACCGTATGGATGAAATCCTCATAGCCAAAACCTCACGGGTTTCTCTCAGAAATCAGAAAGCTTCAAGCATGAGCAAATCTATAATGGACGGAGCAGGTAAATCTCTGTAAAAGCCATCAAATAAATTCTCCAAAAGAAATCCAAGAGAAGGCGCACGGCGGCAGCCTACCGGCGCAAAACGGCGTGTGGAGAAGAAGAAAAAAAATACCACAAGCTTAAACCCATAAGCTTAATCACTTCATAAGCTTAATCTCTCTTAATCAAATCTTACTTTTCCCAATCCCTATGCAAGTCACATCACTCCTTTTTAGCCTTTATCTTTTCCTATTTTCAAATTTGAAGAGAAATTCAAAGGTTTTCAATTCTGAAAATTTCTGGGTGCAGAAAAGTGATTTACAGGTTTTTAAAGGCTTGAAAATTGTCTAGAAAAGGCCAGAAAATTTCGAAATCGCTTCTGAAAAATTCTAAAAAATTTTAAAAAATATTACAGAGATTGGGCAATGTTTACAGGACTATTTCAGCAGGTTTCAAAGTGCAAAAAAATTATTTCATCAACAATTCGACTAGCCCAAGACTCTTGAATCACGCGGAATCGTTCGGGATTTGTTTGAGGTGACGAGAATTCAATTCAGCCATTGAACAACGTCTTTGTTCAACTTCAACCAAGATCAAATTGTGGGAGAAAAATAAGATAAGTACTTATTTTTGCTTTGTTTATTTACATCAAATAAAGTAAAATTTTATTTATCTACATCATTTGCACAAGCACTATGGCAGATTTGCCTATCTCGCCATCAATTCAAATGCAACTCCTTTCTTTACAACATCAAATTGTAGAAGAAAGAGAGAAGCGTATTGAATTGGAGAGACAGCTCTCGAGTCGTAGACGCAAGCGTGACTCTTCGCTATCTTTTGATGACGAAGATAACACTATTCAAAGGGCTGTAAATGCTACATTGCAAGCACAAAGGTCACAAAAAGAATCCAAGATTAGTCGGAAAGCTGTCACATTTCAAAATTATGATGGAAAGAAGGATACTAGGGTCATTTTAGCTTGGCTTAGTCAACTAGATAGCTATTTTTCTGGAGAAAAATTTTCAGAGAGTGATAAGATTAAATGTGCAGTCAATCATAGACAGTGCAGCTTTATGGTGGAGTGTAATAAAGCAAGGTCGTGACAAGCCAGATTCTTGGAAAAGATTTCAACGGTTGGTTAAAAAGCACTTTTTACCCTCACAATTCAAGTCCAAAGTTAGGCACCAATGGGACACTTTGCATCAATTGGAAAAGAAAACTATGTCACAGTATGTAGAAAAGTTCTGGAATACTTTATTACAGGTGCAGGTTGTGGATAGAGTCAGCGAGAAGGACCAAAAAAGGAAATTCATATCGGGCCTTAGATCTACCATTAGGGCCGATGTGAATATGTTTCGACCTCATTCACTATCTTCTGCAATATCTTTGGCAACTAATTCAGAACGTAAAAATGGTTTTCCTAAAGAGATTAAAGCACATGAGGGTACTTCTTCTAAACCATTTACTAAATCTTTTTATGCTTCAAAGAAGATGTATAAACCAGGTTATGACAAAGGCAAGGACGAGGCTAAAGGCAACATGAGTACCAATAAGAAAGTCAATGGTGGCAAACCGAAGACATCTACTATCAAATGTTTCAAGTGCCACAAAGAAGGTCACATAGCACCGAATTGTCCGGAGCGTACCAAGAATTCAACACCAGCAGCAGCAACTCGAGTCAATATGATTGAAGAAGACGACAATGAAGAAGAATCATTCGAGCAAGAGGGTAATTTCGATCTAGATTACTCAGAACAAGAAGGTAAACCTCATGTTCATTCTTTGCTTAAAATAAAAGGAACGATAAATGGACATGAAGTTCTTATTTTGCATGATGATGGTAGTACACATGATTTCATTTCTGAAAAGGTACTTAAAGCATTAAATCTTCATTCTTTACCTACGCACTATAAAGTCAAAGCAGCATTTACTGGAACAAAGTATAATTGCATGCAAGAGGTGAAAGATTTGGATTTATGCATCAAACCTTTAACAGAAAAGAGGGATTTCTTAGTTGCACCTTTACAAGGGGTAGATATAATTTTGGGTATGCCTTGGAGACACAAATACAATCCTATTATAGACTATGACACTCATAGCATTTCTCTAAGGAAGGACAATGAAAATATTATCCTCCAGTATCAAGTCAAAGGAGAAATGAGTCCTTTGTTGAGTCACACTCAAGCAAAGAGAGCTCTAAGAAAAAGAGACAAGACTTATATGGTATGGGTTAACCAGCTTGATGCTGAGTCTGACACATCTAAAAGACCACAGTTTGATCTTTTTATCTCCAAATTTAGTGACTGTTTCATGGAAGATCTACCTCCAGGATTACCTAAGTCTAGGCCTGAGGATCATAGTATTGATTTATTGCCTGGAAATTCTCTGCCTTGTAAAGCTCCCTATAGAGTTAACAATTTAGAGCAAAAAGAAATCCAAAGCCAAATAGAAGAGTTGCTAGAGAGAGGCCTTATTCGACCTAGTAGTTCACCTTTTGGAGCTCCAGTACTTCTTGTTAAGAAGAAGAACGGAACTTACCGAATGTGTGTAGACTATCGTGCATTGAATAAGATTACTGTCAAGAATAGATATCCTATTCCTAGGGTAGATAATCTTCTTGATGATAAGCTTAGAGGATCAAAGGTCTTTAGCAAGATTGACCTAAAGTCTGGGTATCATCAAGTTCGTATGACTCAATCTGACATTTTCAAGACAGCTTTTAGAACCCAAACTGGTCATTATGAGTTTTTGGTTATGCCATTTGGTTTGACCAATGCTCCAGCTACTTTCAGCCGTATGATGAATCGCATATTCCTTAAGTTTCAAAATTTTGTTATAGTGTTCTTTGATGACATTCTTGTTTTCAGCAAGGATCGACAAGAGCATGAACAACACTTGGAACAAGTGTTCAACCTTTTGAGAGAAAATGAATTGTATGTCAATCCTGAAAAGAGTTCTTTCTTTCAAGAGGAGATTGAATACTTAGGTCATATAGTGTCGGTTGAAGGGATTCATGTAGATTCTAAGAAAATTGAGTGTATAGCTTCTTGGCCTATGCCTAGAAACATACATGATCTTAGATCTTTTCTTGGCCTATGTAGTTATTATAGGAAGTTCATCAAGAATTTTGCTTGTATTGCTCATTCGTTGACTGAACTCCTTAAGAAAGATACAAATTTCAGTTGGACTGAAAAGCAAGATAAATCTTTTGCAACACTCAAGAATGCTTTAACACAAGCACCAGTTCTAACACTACCTGATTTTCAAAGACCATTCTTTATAGTAGTGACTGATGCTAGTGGCAAAGGATTTGCAGCTGTTCTTATGCAAGACAACCATCCTATTGCTTATCAAAGTAGAAAGCTTAAGCCTGCAGAGCAAAATTATAGCACATATGACAAGGAATTAGCAGCAGTAGTGCATGCTTTGAAAATCTGGAAGCATTACCTAATGGGTTCTGAATTTCTCATCAAGACAGACCAACAAAGCATTAGGCATTTTCTTACGCAACCTCTTATTTCAGATAGGCATATCAAATGGGCAGCTTTCATTCAAAGTTTCCAACCTATGATTCAATATCAACCTGGAAAAGAAAATGTTGTTGCCGATGCTTTGAGTCGAAGACCAAATATCAACAACATTTCGATTATTGAAAGTGAACCATTTGTACTTATGAAAGAAACTTACAAAGTTGATCCAGATTTTTCTCAAATATGGATCAAATTGCGTGAAAACAATTGGACACCTCACAGAAGTTATTCTCATAATGATGGCTATCTTTTCTTTGAGAAAAGATTGTGTGTTACTCGACCATATAAACAACTTGTCTTGGAAGAGATGCACCAACCACCATTTGTGGGACATAGAGGAGTTTCCACAACACTTCAAGTAGTTTCTCGAGAATTCCATTGGCCTCATTTGAAGAATGATGTAGCTAAATTTGTAACATTTGCCAAACAATCAAAAGCTACAAAGGCAAAGCTTTAGGATTGCTTATGCCTCTACCTATTCCTGATAGACCATGGGAACAAGTGTCTATGGACTTCATTACTGGCTTTCCTACTACTTCCAGTCACCATGACATGATTTGGACAATAGTGGACAGGTTTAGTAAGCAAGCCTATTTCATTCCATGTAAAAAGACACTAACTTCTCAGCAAGCCGCGAACATATTTGTTAAGCAAATTTTTGTTCATCATGGACTACCTAAAGTGATAGTTTCTGATAGAGATTCTAAATTTTGTAGTCACTTTTGGGTTGCTCTTTTCTCAAACTTAGGCACTAAGTTAGATTTTTCCACGGCTTTCCATCCGAAATTGAATGGACAAACCGAAGTTACAAATAGCACTATCTTAGATATGCTTAGAGCCTATGTTTCCCAGCAATGGGATAAGTACATACACCTACTCCAATTTGCTTATAATAATACTCCTCATACTACTACTGGTCGAGCACCATTTGAGATCATCTATGGTAGAGCTTTGCCTATTCTTCCGGCTACTAGACTCTCTCATAAGATTGAAGCTGCCGACCAATATGTTAGAGACTTTGATCGCATTTTATGTGAAGTGCATGATTGTATTGCAAGAGCTCAAGAGAAGTATACATCTCAAGCAAATAGGAAGCGTAAAGATTTTTCATTTCAAGAAGGTGATTATGTACTTTTGAGAATTGAAAAACGTCGATTAAAGAGTGTGTAAAAATTCCCTGCAGTGAAGCTAGCCCCTAGATATTATGGGCCATTTAAAATCCTTCAAAAGATTAATGATGTGGCCTATAGACTAGAGCTTCCATCTAATTGGAATATCCACAATTCTTTTCATATCCATCTCTTGAAACCTTTTCGAGGAACACTTCCTACTCACCCACCAACATATGAGGAACCACCTCTTATTGAAGGAGAGGAAGAAGTCTTAGTTCCTGATGCTATCATTGACCAAGAGATAACAACAACAAGAACAGGTAATCAATACTTCAAGTATCTTTTGACTTTCAAGAATCATCCACAAGAAGATGCTAAATGGATGCCTGAGAAATTTTTCTGAGTTTACCCTGAAATTCTTCATTCTTTTCAAACCCAGCAAATCCGCAATTGAGGACAATTGCAAACTCAAGCAAGAGGGATGTCATGAGAATATATTTTAAGTCCTCTAGAAAAATATTATTTATCCCCTCTTGAGTAATTTGGGGACGCCTAGATTACTCTTGCGTCATGCCGGCTAGGTTAATATCATGGGTGACACCACTATAAATATTAATACGTGCGGTATATGACATATGTTTGAGGCCACCTATGATTATTTCAGTTAGGTTTGTATGGCAGGGTGATTCCTGGGGTACTTACGCCTGGTAGTCATGAGTTGGTGATGATTTGTGCCTGTTTAATATTTGTGGGATTAATTTAATAATTAATTGGGCTTATATTTTCAGGTGATGAAGACTATGGGAATTGAAGAGTTTACTTTGGAAGAAATATCTTGGTTCATCACATTTCATTTTTGGCAAGCATAGTAGCTTGTAACCTTATCAAATGATTTTTTCATTTTGAACTTTAGGAAAGATACATTTATTTATGTGGGATTTATTAAAGCCTATGGCTTTACCCTAGTCCCAATATTTGACACTCTATTTTTGTTAAAGAAGAGTGCCGTGCTCTCTAAAAAGCACATCTTGTATATTTTGGGGGCGATGGCCTAATTTTGGTGAAAAAGAAAGCTAATAAAGAAATACTCTTGTGTGGGGAGAGGCCACGCACAAGAGGAGGGAAGATTGCACCCAATATGGTCTTTTTGAGCTAAGTATTTTTGTTTAAGTGTTTAATTTTTCAATTGATTTGATTTAGTTGAAGCTTACAAGCAATGGTTTTTATGATTGAATTAATTCTCTACTCTTCCACAATCAATTCCTAGAATAAGATTCCGGTTGCAGCAAGAGAAGAAAAAGCTACTACCTTTGTGGTAGAGGCATGCACAGATTGAGGCTTCTTTCAACAAGTGGTCGATTTTGCCTGCACTGAGCCCAATAAGGCAATAATGCTATAGTAAGACAAGCTAGCTCACAGCCCTGAATGACCAAGGTGATGAAGTCTTACTGAGGCCTCATGCCTACTTTGTCTCAGCTATGATAAGACAAACTAGCTCACAGCCCTGAATGACCAAGGTGATGAAGTCTTACTGAGGCCTCATGCCTACTTTGTCTCAGCTATGATAAGACAAACTAGCTCATAGCCCTGAATGACCAAGGTGATGAAGTCTTACTGAGGCCTCATGCCTACTTTGTCTCAGCTATGATAGTGATACTTTTATTATACAGTCATACATCACGTATTTTGGGTTATACGTTTAGGCCCTTAATGGACGTATTATACAATGATACATCACGTATTTTGGGTTATATGTTTAGGCCCTTAATATACGATCGATAACTTTATTGATCGAAATAAATCACTACAAAAATAGTACATGATCCCCAATGTACTATGTACACGACTTTCAATATCTTAAGGTTGTGAGCTAAAAAAAGAGGCATTTCCTTTCAAGGTAATGCTTCTAAAATTAGAAAATTAAAAATATTTCTAATATATTAAGTAAAAGTACCTTATGTATAGATTTAGATATATGTTAACTATGTTCGAAGTTTACTTCACACTTGTACATATATTTTAGAAAATAAAAATTAGTTATCTTTCATTGTGTTTGAAACTTGCTGCACACTTGAAAAATAAAGTCTTAGGAATAGGATTTATCTTTTATTTTTTTCGAACCTTACTTCACACACTTAGAAGATAAAAGTTTAGGTTTAGGCTTTATCTTTTATTATGTTCGAAGCTTGCTTCACACTTAAAAGATAATGTGAAATATAGGTAGCCGGTTTTGTCCTTTAATGTGTTTGAAACTTGCTTCACACTTTAAAGAGATTTTTAGAGTTTACGATTTATCTTTTTTGTGTTCGAAGCTTGCTTCACACTCTAAAGATAAATATCAATGAGTATGTTTTATTCTATTCTTTGCGTGAAGTGGGATGCTTCAATATTGCATGCCCATGAACGCAAGAGTCATTAATTAGGAGCATTGGAGTTATTATCACGAGGGGTCCATAATAACCTAGAGTAGCCCATGTCTTATCATCGCCCTCTTCAGAGGTACCTTCGGTTTTAGTGATGGTGAGAATGCAGAAAGACTTTGGGTCCATGGGTAGACCAGCAGATCATCTCATGTGCACTGTTAACCCTTCTTCCAAGCACTCTTACATTCATGGACATGCATATGTATTGCGACTTCTTTTAAATTGTTCAAATAGGGTATTTCTCATATCTAATATTATTTTGCATATGTTTTCTAGATCAATTGGCTAAAATGGCATGTGGTCTAGAATGGGATTATGTTGATGAGGTAAGACAAGGAAAAACATCATCTCATATGCGGTGGAAAAGTTGTGGTCATGCATTTCATGGTAGCGCTACTAGAATCAAAGAACAGTTGTTTGGCATTGGTAATAATGTTGAACATTGCATAGTACCCCCGTGCTGACCTATATGCTAAAACCACATAAGTGTGTAGCAAAGCTTAAGGTCAAAGGAGATGTAAATATAAAAAGAAAATTAGGCTTTGTGGTACGACTAATGGAAACGGTCGAAGTACATGTGTCTACAAGTGAACGTATGTCATCTTGTGGTCTGACACATGAATCACTAGCACATGCTCGTCAATCCAATACTTATCCATCCATAAGTACTATGTTTGCATCATGTCCATCTGCCAGTACTCCGTCTACATACATGACGTAGGGTTTCAGCAAGAAGAGTCGTAAAGAGCAGATACCTTTGCAAGCAACATTTGATAATCAAGGGATGCTTGAATTACATTTGAAATGGACACAAGCATTTGTTGCCTGTGGGATTTCATTCAATGTAAACCGAAATCCCATTTTTCAAGATGCATTAATGAGTACAACAAAGTCTGGGTTTCAATTTCCTAATTACAATAAGATGCGGACAAAGTATCTTGACAAGATCAAACATACGACTAAACTTGCATTGAAACGTACAATGTTTGCTTTTGTGCCTACATTTGGTTGTACAATTGCAATCGTTGAATGGACCACCTAGTCAAAAGAAGCCCTTGATTAATATTGTTTGCATATGTCCTAGAGGTTCTGAATTTCTAGAGGCTATATGTTGAGATATCGAGTTCAACTAGTGCTACAGTAAACATTGATAACCCGCCTAGGTGATGGCTTTCACACTTATGTCACTGGCATGATTAGTTTGATTATGGTTGATATGCCGCTAGTGGATAACACACTATGTGATAGTCACTTTGGAGTACTAGAGTTATGGCATAGTTATAGTGCTAGCTTATATAGTTGAGTTTACACTATAGACCGACTACTTTGTTGTACGAGAGTACTTTCCCTTTATGTATGTACTCTTATCTTTTAGTTGTATGGTTGTAGATAAGAGAAGAAGATAAAAGAAAATTCAGCCATCTATCTCTATCTTGTGTCTTGCACTCTCTCATGTGTGTATGTGTTTTTCTTTTGCAAAACAAGCAACTCTTGAAAGCTCTCTCCCTCCCCCACTTTCTCTTTATGGTATCAGAACTTCGGTTCATGTGAGAGCTAAGGAGGCAAGAACAAGTAAGCAAGGAAGCAGTACACGGGTAAGAGCATCATCATCTCTTGTCCTTCTTCGTTTAGATACGACACCCCTCCGTAGCTCTGGGAGCTACACATCTCCAATTGAGGAGCTGTCTCGTAGGCTTGGAGGTGCCTGTGTGGTACGCAGAATCACGTTTCCAATGTATCTCGATCTCCTTTCTGTCACTGTAAGGTATTTTTGACAATTTTGAAAAGTTCTAGATGAGATTTTTCTCTTGTCAAAATGTAGTTATTGCAGTGCAGCAGTGCAGTTTGGGAGTGTAAATAGTGCTTGCACATGTATTGTTGAAATTGGGTGTATGTACATGTACTTTGGTTAGATCTGGTGACCTACAGGTTGTTTTGAAGTACCACTGTGTGCAGAAGTCACAGAAGATATTGCTATGTTATAGGTTGTATATAGAAATTATCTGTTGCAGTTTATTGATTGTTATAGGAAAACATGTCTGGTGATGGAATCAATCAGATTGTCAGTGATAAGCTGGATAAGAATAACTTCCATGCTTGGAAGTTCAAAATGACCAATTTCCTTATGGGTAAAGGATTTTGGGATTATGTCGAAGTAGACAATGAGGAGCCTCCTTAGTTGTCTAAAGAGAATGCCACTTTAGCAGACATAAAGGCATTCAAGGATTGGAACTAAGGTGCAAGGAAAGTTATGTATTGACTTTTAGTGTCACAGACACAATGATAGGACACATACAAGATGCCAAGACACCAACAGTTGCGTGGTAGAACCTAATACAGATGTTTCAAACCAACATAAAGGCAAGGAAATCGTAGCTAAAACAAGAGTTGCATACTATGGAAAAGAAAAACATGTCTATCAATGAGTATGCTTTAAAGATCAAGAGCATTATTGAGTCCCTTGGGTCTATTAATGTATCGATGGAAGAAGACGATGACTTGGTAAGTGTCTGTTTGAATAGGCTTGGCAAAGAGCATAAGCCATTCAAGACCTCCATTGCAGTTAGGGAGAATATTCTCAACTTTCGGGACTTGGTGTCTATAGAAGAAAAGTCTCTAGGTGACGACTCTTCTTCACAAAGCAAGAACACATCATCAGAACATGTATTCTAATCCAATTCAGGTAGCGACAGAGGTAGAGATCGTGGTTGAGGCCAAGGTGGTGGCCAACAAGAAAATTAGAATTCTGGACAATAACAATCCAATGATTCGCAGTAGCAATCATACACAGGTGGAAGATGCCAGTCTAGAGGAAAGGGGAGCCAAACAAGCCGAGGTGATTGGCAAAGAAATCAGAATGCAAATAGCATAGAGTGCTATAATTATGGCAAACTAGGGTAAAGAAATCAGAATGCAAATAGCATCGAGTGCTATTATTATGGCAAACTAGGGCAAAGAAATCAGAATGCAAATAGCATAGAGTGCTATTATTATGGCAAACCAGGGCACATGGCAAAATACTACTATAAAAAGAAGAATGACATTAAAAGTTGAAAGTTGTAGCAAGGCAACTATATATCATCCAGTAAACAAGGAGGTGATGATAGAAGTGAGCAGCTATTTGTGATGCAGCACATGCTCAGTTCCATAACATGAGATGTGTTAAGATCTCAAGATACATGGTATGTGGATTTTGGTGTGCACATCTATCCACATGATGAGTCATGCTGAGTGGTTTAGAGATGCATAAAATGAAAAAACTAGGTTATGTAGAAACAAGTGATGATACTGCGCATCATATTGTGTATGTTGGTAAAGTGCCATTGTCTATACAGGATGGCAAAATGAAGTACTTGACAGATGTACTTTATGTTTCAAATATTACAAAAACTTGGTTTTTGTTGGACAGATAGTTGAGCAGGGTCTACAAGTGAGGTTTAATCCTCAGGGATGTTTTGTGGAAGACTTCAAAAATCACTGTCACTTAGTTGCAAAGAGTAACAAAAATGGCAGGATGTAAGTGCAAGGCCATTAGATGATGTCATACATTTAGATATATGGGAACCGACCAAGACTGCAACAATTGAAGGTTGCAGATATTATGTTACATTCATTGATGACCACACTAGGAAAGTGTGGATTTACTTCATGAAGGAGAAAAGTGAAGTGTTCACTTTCAAAGATTTAAAGCCTTGGTTAATAAGGAAAAAGGCATGCAAATAAAATGCTTGAGATTAGATGGTGGGGGAGAATATTTCTCCAATGAGTTCAACGATTTCTTGAGGAAGCACGAAATCAAGAGACAATTTACATGCAGGCCCTGTACACTCCGTAATAGAATGGTGTTGCAGAAAGAAAAAACATGCACATTGTAGCAGTAGCACATGCCTTGATGGGCTGAAAAGAATATGCCACATTATTTTTGGGTAAAAGCAGTAGCAACATTATGAACAGGACACCCACTACAGCTATTCATGGTATGATGCCTAAAAAAAAGTTTACATGTGTAAGACGGGATGTGTCTCACTTCAAAGTGTTTGGGTGTATTGCATATGTGCATGTTCCTGATGAAGTGAGAACAAAGTTGGATCCAAAGGCATATAAATGCATCTTTATTGGTTATGCTATGGAGGAGGAGAAAGGTTATAGATGTTATAACCCTAGCATTCATGAGATGTGAGTAAGCAGAAATATTGTCTTTGACAAGATGAGTAGCTGGTATGCACTAGCAGTGAAGGCAACATAAGATGCAGATGTAAGAAGTGTTGATGCTACACCACATATAGAGCAACAATCACAGGTGCAGTAGCTGGTATGCATCAACAGTGAAGGCAACATAAGATGCAGATGTAAGAAGTGTTGATGCTACACCACATATAGAGTAACAATCACAGGTGCTTAGTAGACCTGGAGAGTCCTCTAGCAATGGATCCAATGTTAGCCCATGGTCAGGCACGATGAGGACAAATGTAGGTACACATGTATCATGCAAAGGAAAGGACAAGGTAAATCAACCTTTTGTGCCTGATCTATGAGTAGGCCACTCATATAAAGTTAGTGACTCAAGCGGCTCTAAGCAGAGCCTTGATGAGATTGGCATTCCATTTGTGGTTACTCCTGGTGTAAGGAGAACAAGCATGGCTATTTTGAGAACACCTGGCGGCGGTGATCGAGACGTGCACAGTTCTACGAGGGTTCGTTACCTGGTTGATAGGTTGAGATATGATGGATATACAGCTCATCATTATGCTTACATGGTTAAAGCAATACATGAATTAGAGCCCACGTTTTTTGAGCAGACACTTGGAAATAAGAAATGGGAAGATGCCATGAATGAGGAGATGGAAGCATTGGATACAAATGCAACATGAGAGTTAGTAATTTTGCCTAAGAAAAAGAAGGCAATTGGATGTAAGTGGCTGTATAACGTCAATCATAACGCTGATGGTTTAGTAAGAAGGTATAAGTCAAGATTGGTGGCCAAAGGTTATGTGTAGACTTATGGCATTGACTATGAAGAGACATTTAGCCCGGTTGTTGCAAGAATGACAACCGTGAGCTATCATTGCTATGGCTACAGCAAAGGGTTCGTCTTTAAATCAGATGGATGTAAAGAATGCCTTCTTTCATGGAGATTGGAAAGAAGAAGTTTACATGATGCAACCACTAGGTTATGACAAATTTTGTGTGTACGTTAAGCAAAGCCTTATATGGCTTGAAGCAGGCACCTAGAACATGGTCAAACAAGATCAAGGAGTATCTTGTTACCATTGGATTTTAGATATCCAATTAAGATTTTTCACTTTATGAAAAAGACAGATAGAGGGATCATGCTATTAGTCATCTATGTGGATGATTTGATTATCACACTGGTGATAGTGATGTTGACATACATGATGTCAAGAAGCTTTTGGAGCAAAAGTTTGAGATTGAGGATTTGGGTGAGCTATAATATTTTTTGGGCATAGAGGTGGTGAGATCACCTCATGGAATTTTGTTATTGTAGAGGAAATATGGCTTGGACATGTTGTCCAAGTATGGTATGACAGGCTGCAAGCCTATTTTTGTGTAATTGGAGCCGAATGTAAATCTTTTCGTAGATATAGGTGAGCTTTTGGAGAACCCCACTACATACAAGTGCATAGTGGGTAGCTTGATCCACATGACCATTACTAGGCCGCCAGACTTGAGTTATAATGTTGGACTTGTGAGTCAGTTTATGCAGGCACCTAGGAAGCCACACTTGGATGCGGCTAGATGAATTTTCAGGTACATAAAGTCCATAGTTGATTATGAACTTTTCTATAAGGTTGGTATAGAGATACAACTACATGGGTATATATAAATGCTGATTGGGCTGGAAGTGTTACAGGCAGGAGATCTACCAGTGGTTTTATGTTCTTGTTTGGGAGTGCTGCTATGAGTTGGAGCAGTAAGAAGTAGCCAACAATTGCCTTGTTCAAGTACAGAGGCAGAGTACAGGGGTGCTACTATGGTAGCTTATGAGGTAGCTTGGTTTGAAGTTGTCATTTATTGTGACAACATGAATAGCATACAGTTCCAGTAACCTAGTATACCATGCTAGAATGAAGCACATTGAGGTGCACTATCACTTTATGAGAGAGAAGGTTCTAGTAGGTGATGTAGACCTGGTATATGTCAACACAGAGGATTAGGTGGTTGACATCTTCACGAAGGCATTAGGCATAGAGAATCTCCATAGGTTTAGGAGCTTACTTGGAGTGGAGTGTGTGGATTTGAGCTCAAGGGGAGTGTTGACACTAGTGTTACAATGGACATTGATGACCCGCCTGGGTGAAAGCTTCCACACTTATGTCACTCGAAGAGTTGGTGTGATCGTGGTTGATATTCCAACAATGGATGACAGGCTATGTGATAGCCACTTTGGAGTACTATTGTTATGGCATAGTTATAGCACCAGCTATATAGTCAAGTTCACACTATAGGCCGACTACTTTGTATGTTGTTGTAGGAGAGTACTTTCCCTTTATGTATATACTCTTATCTTTGAGTTATATGGTTGTAGAGAAGAGAAGACGATAGAAGAAAATTCAACCATCTATCTCTGTCTTGTGTCTTGCACTCTCTTGTGTGTCTATGTGTTTTGTTTGCAAGCAACTCAAGCTCTCTGTCTCTCTCCCCCACATTCTTTTAACTCTATAGACACCTCGTTGAAGGAGAAGACCTCTTCGTATATTTAAAAAATCTATCACCAGGTAATTGCAAGAGTGGGAGGGCTAAAAAATGTGACAACAATAGTCATAGACAATGCATCTTGTTAAAGGATGTTGGAAAAATACCATTTATTCAACCCACTCCATGTGGTGAAGTTTATCAGAAAGCACCAATTTTCACATGCTTTGTTTTGTTCAAAGTCACCTAATAAGGGGTTACAAATCTTTTATGCCATTAGATTTGCTACGACATATTATATATTGCAAAGGTTGTTACTAGTTCGCCCAATATTGAATGAGACAGTGGCAGATAGGAGGTGGGATCTTTGGATAGCCAAGAATTCAAAACACGCTGATGCTGCAACTAGGTGTGCCAAAATGTAATACACTCTCTAACATTTTGGCAAAATGTTGATAAAATTGTCAACATTATTAAGCCTCTTATAGAACTTCTCAGGATTGTGGAAACTGAGAAGTTTGTCATTATTAAAGTGTACTGGTTAATTTTTGAAGCTATACGGCATACAAAAGAATTTAACCACTTCACTATTATGGAGAGGGCACAAATGGCAACCCAGGCTAATGAAAGATGACTTCAATTGCATACACCTTTGCATGGGGGCTGCTTTTGCCTTGGATCCTTGCTTTCAAACTCATTCTTAGTCATCGAACAGTGAAGTGAGTGGTAATTTTAAAACAGTATTGGTTAACTATTGCCGACGGCGGCGGGTGATGATGGGAAAGAAGCCTTCCACTAACATGTGAAGCCTGCTAATAGAATTGCTAGCTTTGGGGATTTGTGGTACTTGGATACAATTAAGAAATTGAGTGCTCCAATGTGGTGGAAAGAGTATGGCAGTGAAACATTCAAGCTACAGCATGTAGCCACACATGTGCTTTCAACTGCAGCCTCGTCAGGAAGTTGTGAAAGAAATTGGTCAGCATTTGATTTCATTCACACCAAACGATGAAATTTATTAAAGGCATCATGTGTAGCTTACTTGGTATACGTATTTTGCAATATAATAATGTTACATATTCCTCAAAATATAGCTACTTGTGCTACACAATCTTGTATGCCATTTCCTTTGACTATTGACCCAATTACAAAAGAGAGATGTAGTGAAGATGAGGATGAATGGGAAGTACGATCAGATACCTTAGATATGGATGAAGTTGATGATATAGTGCCAGTGCTAGTAGAAGAATAATGTACTTGTACTCATCAACTTGAAATAAGAAATCATTAACATGCAATGGAACTTGAAATACAACATCAATTTTTTGCGAGTATGTATTTTCAAAAACAAACATTGCCATTATAGCTTTAAATCTTCTTTTACAACTAAATGTTTTTGAGTCTTCAAAAAATATAAAAAAAAAGAGTTTGTGTCACTAAGATAAGTCTTCTGCATCCTCCTGGGTGATGCCTCCATCTAAATCACCACCATGAGCACCTTGTAAGTGGCCACCCCTAGCACCAGCACCAACATTTGTTGGACTTCCAAGTAGATCATCAATGTTGAACAGCTCAGCTGACACATTTCTCGGACTTTGATAACGTGTAATCACTGCATGGAGTTTTTAGTTCTCGACACGTAGTAATGCAACCTCTCCTTCAAGTCTAGCAATCCTCTCAGTCACACTCTCTACTGTTTGTCCTTGGCTTGCAAGCACAATTCCTTGGCTGGCCATCTCGGGGATCTTCTCATGCTCGTAATGTAACAAGATGACCAGATGCTTTCGTGCTGGCAAGGGCTGCTCGTTCCTTAGGTCTACCTAGACCAATTCCTGCATTCTTTGGACAAGAGGTCCAATCTACTCCTTTCTTTAGGATAGCTTGGACAAACACCTATTGAATAAAATATAATACCATTTAATTATTTTTTGGAATTACTCTATTTTTGTATAAACCTTAGAAGTAAGACCTTAGCCAATCCCACATGCTGAAGATCAGAGAGTTTTAGCGGGGACCCCTCCTTTGCTTGATCACTTATCCAGAACAAAGTGTCACGTACAAAGTGGGAAGGACATAGCTTCTTCACGTCCTTAAGTGCTAGGGGATCTCCCTCCAAACCTTCTTCATTTGAGATATCCTCAAAGAAATTTGACAGACCTTGCTCGCCAAATTGATGAGTCTCCTCTTGTTGTAGTATGTGTTGGGACTCTGTATGATCTAATCCCTCAACCTGTGGGAGGTTTATATCCTTTGCCAGCTACTTCAACCGCCATTTGGTTAATCTGCATTCATAAAAAATTTAATTTTATTATATTTAAGTAAAAAAATCATTTACAAATAAGAAATTAATATGCAAAAAATTTAGAGACAATATGCATACATCAATTTAGAGTGAGACAATTTACAGTAACATTGCCATTAATATTCGAGATAATCTAGATAGACTCCTTAAGATACAAATCTGAGATTTACAATAAATCCATATTACTTGTGAATACAAGGTAACTAGCCATCATATGGATGCAAGCCTAATAACCTATTAATGTCTAGCCCATTTTTTTGGGCTCCATCTATACACAAAGCTAAATCTGAGGTGATGGCCTTGGTAGGGGATATATTGACATCCCTAATCACACGGTTTTGCTTATCCAAGCGATTAATGTAGCAACGTCATCATTTGGAAATGGCTTTGGAATACAATCAAGCAAGCGATTGATTTGGAAAGTCATAGAATATACATCTTGGGCCTTATTGTAAGGGGAAGGAATTGTGGAAAAGCATTCAAGCGCAACATGTTTGTATTTTTGTTACCACTCTGTCTTTGTCTGTGGTCATTCATCTGAAAGCTTCAAAAAATGAGATATGCTCCGTATACGTGGGCCCCCGTCTGCCAGCCCCACATAAACATTACCTGTGATCTCATTAAAATGAAAAAGAATATTCCTACCATGCAGATCATTGTACAGGAGATCCTTATCATGCATGTACTCAAGGGTTTTTAAGACGCCATTAATGATATATAGGATGTGACTTCTAAATGTCTCTATTGTGCGCCTACATTCTCTGGCACGTCTTGGAAATCCCTTCACATAAGTCTTGATCCATTAGTTCAAAGTTAGCTTATCCATCTTTCTAGATGTCTACCATTCCAAAATGGATAGACGATTACTGGTTTGTCCTCTGAACACACTAATCCCTTTTCTGAGATGATACCATGATGAGTGATATGCAATAGAGTGGCCTCATGCATTGCCATTATCTCTGGTGACATGAATGATTCCCAACAATGAGGGATGCTTTTCGTAACATAGCAATTATTTAGGAAGGTCGGGTCATGTAATTTTACCTTACACACAAATCCGAATGCACCTTCACCTAATCTGGTAGCTAGCAGACGCTGTCCAGCAACCGTAGAGCTGGTGCATTGGCTATGGCAATGACCTCTGTTTAGGCAATTTTTATAGGATGAACAACCTCTTGCTCTTCTTAAACTATGGCTTTATCTTTGTCTTTGCCTTTGTAGCTAAATGCTAATTGGGTAGCAAAACCCTCAGCACTTGTCTTCTCCACAGGCATATTGTATAAATTTATGATTAATGCTAATTGGGTAGCAAAACCCACAGCACTTGTCTTCTCCACAGGCATATTCGTTTGCAACCACTTGAAGCTAGCCCAAAGCATACATACACTCTATGCGGATCTTGCCTGATGTTATCAAGTTAACATGGTTGTCAAAAATTACCCAGGTCTCTCGAAGAGCTCTAAACGTCCTTCTGCTAACTTCACCTACCATGCTCTCAAAAAGCTCCTTCCTCTTTATATCAAAACATAATCTGAGCTCATCTTGAGGCATGTTTATTAAAATACATGCAAAGAGTCTCTAAAAGGAGTTTTTCGTTGAGGCCTATTTTTTTACTTGGCCATGATCTACAAAATGTAAAAGATTTAAATTAATCACATTATAAATTTTAAACATTAATTTCATCACATGAGTTTTTTCCAAGCAACATTGTATGTAATTTTATCACAACAAAAAAATTATAAATGACATACAATTGATCACATGACACAACGTATGACTGGTGAGCCTAAACTATAGGTCAACACACCTAACCTTAAAGTGGGCATACCTAACCTTACAGTGGACATGATAAGGGATCATATACAGTGAACTTAAGTGGACACGATAAGGGATCATATATAGTGAACTTAAGTGGACACAACTGGTCCCGATAAAGACCAGAGTGGACACAATAAATCACTTTATGTGAGGAAAAACTAAAGTGGACACAATAGGTCACTTCGTGTGAGGAAAAACTAAACTGGACACAACTGGTCAGTAAAGACCAGAGTGGATACAATAATTGGCTTTGTGTGAAGATAACTTAAAGTGGACACAACTGGTTGGTAAGACCAAAGTGGACATAGTAAGTGGCTTTCGTGTGAGGATAACTTAAAGTGGTCATCACAACTGGTCGGTAAAGACCAGAGTGGTCACTCTGGTCGGTAAAGACTAGAGTAGTGGACATAGTGAGTGGCTTTCGTGTGAGGATAACTTAAAGTGGTCACAACTGGTCGGTAAAGACCAGAGTGGACACAGTAAGTAGCTTTCTTTGATGATAACTTAAGGTGGGCACAACTGATTGCTAAAGACCAAAGTGGACACAACTGGTCGCTAAAGACCAAAGTGGACATAATAAGTGACTTCCTACAAATTTAACTTAAAGTGGACACAACTGGTCGATAAAGGCTAAAGTGGACATAGTAAGTGGCTTCCTGCAAATTTAACTTAAAGTGGACACAATTGGTCGATAAAGACCAGAGTGGACACAATAAGCTTAAACAACTATTAGTGTTTAACTAAAGTGGTCACAACTACCCCATACGAGTGCTAGAGTGAACACAACTAGATTTTTTCAAAAAAAAACATAAAAAGAAAAATAAAAAAGCATAAAAAATAATACCTACTTATCATCCTTAACCTACACTCTAATCACTCCCGAAAAGCTTTCGGTTGCTTATAAAGCCAATTTTTCAATCGATAATATATCAATTGATAAAAGTATCGATCAATATTGTTTTTAATTGATATATTATTGATCGATAAATTTATCAATCTATAATGTATCGATTGAAATAAAAAATAAAAAACGTTATTCATCTATTTAAGCAAGAAAATGATAAATAACCCATGTTATTCGTACTAAATACATTATACGATCCGTATAATACTACATTGGTTGGTCATGATGAGCATGGACCTTGTTTGTACCATATTGATCCTTCAGGGATGTTTTGGCAGTGCAATGGGAAGATAATAGGATCAAGTTCAGAAGGTGTTGATACTTCACTTCAAGAGAATCACAATAAGGATATGACTTTGGAGGAGTCTGAGACACTTTCACTTTCAACCTTAAAACAAGCAATGGAGAAAAAAGTAACTCCATCTACTAATGTTGATATAGTGCAAGTCCCTCTATGTGCCTATGAAACCTAGAGCTTAAACGATCAAGGATGGCTAGGCACCTACTTGCATCCACCAATGAATACTACATCTAATTACGTTGTTGACGATGAAACAAGAGGTAGACATTAAGATCCAGATCTTTGGCATCTTCAGCTCATCGTTGAATGATGTTGTTTCTTGTAGTTGTCAAGGATTGAAAATAAGGCTATGGCTAACATGTATAGCATTGTTTATGTTTTCCTAGAAACTTTACCACTGCAAGTTGTAAGTCATATCCATAGGTTTCACCAACCTTGGATCAAGATCTTCCTATGGCATCCATAAATTCTAGCCTTAAGAAGGCTCTGCTATGAAACCTATCTCAATTATGTTGGCTCACATAGTTTCTAGGAGACCATGTGGTGTATATAAAGCACACTGGTTTCACCAATGGACTAGGTTCAATTCCCAGTATGGCTCATATTGAAATGTTTTGCTAAAATCTTGGTTAAAATGTTTGTATTTTGATGTACCTTCAATCTTCTAGCAACTTTTCATCAATCTGTACAAAATTTATCATTTTCTTGATCAATAAACTGTTCAATTGCTTTTGATTTGTCAAGTTTCATCAAGATTATTTTATAAGATCATCACTAATGTATTATCGTTAATGATTTTCTTAGTCAATAAATTGTTCCAATCGTCTTAGATCAAATCACATTATCAACTGTTCTCAAAGTCTTGCATTAAGATGCACTAATCTTACTTAGTTGCATCAAGTTAAGCAAAACACCACAGTATTACATATCTTGTGTTAAACTTTGTAATATTTCTTGATTTCTTTATAGTTTCAACAATTTTCTCTTAAAGAAAAACACTTCTTACAAGTTTAGGAAAGTTTTAATCAAGATCACTTATTGTTGCTTCAAGATTTGATTTCTACAGTCTTTACATTTCTTTATAAATATGTGCCAAGAAACTTGTAAACAATACTTTGTATAACAACTTTGCATAGATCTGATGCACAACTATAAACAACACTACTCTGCACATATACTTTGCAACAAAACTATACCCTACACTACAATCTACTCAAATAGGCATTGGAACTATAAACTATACTAAAATCTGTATAGAATCTTCAATCTCCACCAATTCTTGATAAGAATTGCACCAAAATTTACACAGTAACCTTCAATATCCTCCAAAACTGCCAAGATTCCCTAGAAACTAGGTAAATATAGAAGGAAACTAAGGTTTATGAATAGATTTGATGAAAAGAAGCACTAATCAACAAGATTTAGCAAGAAAAGTCCAAGAAAAACACTCTAAAAATGGTTAAAAATTCTTAATTCAAAAATCAAGATTCTCTCAAATCTATGTAAGAATTAGGATTTTTTTAAATCTGTGATTATTATATATTTACGAATGATTATCATTAATCCTACTACTAATCCACTTAATACATATTAGAACAAAATATTAAAAATTTATGTAAAAGCACTAATTCAAAAATAGATTAAGTACAAACATCAAGATCTAAGCCAAGTGCTATGATACCAATACAATGAAGAGAATCCATATCTCTGATACTAATGCAAGAAAAGAATCCATGGCTCTGATATCAGTGCAAGAAAGGTGCAATTGAGGACATGGAATGAGCATAGGTGTCGGTCACCATCCTAAGGCAATACTCAGCATGGAGTAAGCATGGGTGTAGTTTACCACCTTAAAGCAATAGCTGAGAAGGCCTTAAAAGTCTGGGTATAAGCTCTAAAAAGACATTGATATGTCTATATCAAATGACAAGACAATAAAAGGTGTTAAAAAGTACAATAGCCTAGATCAAGATCACTTATATAGTGCTTGGTCATTTCACACTAGCTAACAATATCTCCATGCCCCAAATCTATGCTCAAGGAACCAAGGTCCATGTGCCTAGGTTCCTACCCATATATGTGCATATCCATATATAATTTCTTCATTACACCTAAAGTTCTCCATTCTTCAGTAATCTATCCACTCACATCTGCATGCAAAACCTCAACAAAAAATCAAACATCTCCTATATACATTTCTTCATTCTTCACCAATCTTATCCACTCATGTCTGTATGCAAAACCTCAATAAAACTAAAAATAAAATTTTAATCATGCAAAGAAAGAGCTCGACACTTTAAGAAGAAGAAGAAGTAAGATTAGCTCCCTGGCAAAGGTGCCAAAAATGTTATGGTCCATTTTTACTCGTTCAAGAACTCTTTCATTCAAGCAACCATTGAAATAGATAACAACCATCGTGGGATTCTTACTTTACTCACCTCCAAGATCCACCATTGGTTGTTAGCTCTAACTCCCAAGTCTCTCTCTTGCTCATAATGTAAGAAGTTTGTTTCATCTCCTTTGACTCACCTCTCTCACTTTCTATATAAAGCATAGAAAGGCACACGTGCAAGAAGCAACAAAGTATAGAAAGGCACACGTTCAAAAAGCAACAAGCATCTCCTCTCAACTCTCTCGCTCCCTCTCGTAAACTCTACACTCTCATATAAGAATATAAAGGCACACGTGCAAGAAGCATCAACCATCGCAAGAAGAAGAGAAGAGCTCACTTAACACAAAGGAGAATTGTGTTATTGTATTATGAGAAATTGACTCATATACAATTGGCCCTTATTCACACTTGGGCGCCCAAGACTTAAGATGCTAATTGATAAGCTTAATAATTTTGTAGCTTTTCTTATAGTATTTACAACATTTGTACTACCTTTTCATGACACTTATTATACTACTACCGTCTATAGTAGAGAGTGTCTTTGTTAAGCCCAAAAATGGGATTAATAAATACATATGAAGAATGTGTTCCCCACCACCACAAAAAGACAAAATTACAAAATCACACCCACATAATTTAGGGTGATTATAAGGAATATGAGATTTAGTTTGAATGGTTTTATTATATACATGTATGATATTGAGAAACATCCATTTGAATTAGTTTATATGAAGAGGATCCCATAAGAGCTCCAAGTATAGGTGCTAAAAAGTAGATCCAAATTCCCTTGTAGTCGTTTTGGATAATCGCCGGTGCTAATGATCTCACAGGATTCATGGAGGCTCCAGAAATATCCCTAAATTTAATTACCAATGCATTTGATTATAAGAGAATAAATCTTATAATTTATGATACGTGCATGCACGCACATGCCCACACACATACATGTACATACATACATATACACACATATATATACATATATATATGCACATATACACATACATACATATATGTATATGTGTATATAGATTTATAGAAAGATAGATGCATAGATATATGTATACATAGATGGATACATATATATGTATATGTGTATATAGATTTATAGATAGATAGATGCATAGATATATGTATACATAGATGGATATATATATATGTATGTATGTATGTATGTATGTATGTATGTATGTGTGTGTGTATAAATGTAGGTACACACATATGTACACATTCATTACCCTAATGTATGTGGGTATATATGCACGTGCATGTGTATCCACACATATATGCAGTGTATGTATATGTAAATGTACAGTAGTGGTAATGGCGGTGGTGGTACTAGTAGTAGATGATGATATAAGTTGCCTAGCTTTTTACGAGTATCAAGATACGACACAGAGACACACACAACTAATTTATTGTATTTTATTATATCATTTCCATAAATTAAATCTTGCAAAATATAAATCACTAGGCAAAGACAAGAGTTTGAAGCGATTTTACATACCCTCCTAGCAACATGTTCATAGCTACAGTCGATGCAACTGCAACGGCACCTTGTACACCATCCTACACTTTGAAAAAGCATATAATATGAGATGCCCTAAACATATAAATTAATTAATGGACTAAAATCAAACTCATCAAAACATAAATTTTAGAACATTTTTTATAATTATAATAAAAAATAACGGGTTGAAGTCCCGCGCAAGTTCAATTCCTATTGGGTTCTTTCCCTTCATGTATAGAAGCTCTTCATCAGAAAAACTAAAAGATCAATGCATTATCAGATTTTCATGACACTTCCTTCACCAATAACTCTCTTAGGCATAGCTAGCGTGATCACCTATAGCCTTAGGAAATAACGGTTAAGATTTAACATGCATACTCTTCATCCACCCTCATTTCTCAACCACAAAGATTGATTTATATTAGAAGATGAATATTTAGATTTGTAGAATGCTCTCTCACCAAAATCATGACAACTCTTAGACTAGATGAAAATTTGCATATGTGCAAGTTTAAAGTTCAACAAATATATATTGCCATGCTAATTAGGCAAGTAATTCATGGTACCACATTTAGTGAACCTTTCATTGAAAAGGAGCATTTGTAAACTTGAAGAATTCAAATATAAGGGATTTTTAAAATGCTTAGTTCTATGGTAGCTGTAAGCTGCAAATATACAAGTCAAGAGGTATATTTTTCTATGACTTCAAATTTTTCCTCTAACTTGCAGAAGAAATAAACAGTGTGAAGCCTAGCGCGTGAAAGTGAAGTAGGCGGTTACTACACCTTTGTTCTAGATACTCATCAACCACAAAAAGTCTCCTTCATTTCCACCTCTAGACTCTACATCGTGCATTTGAAAGTCATGACAACTTGACCATCAGATGAAATTCTATACATAATGTCAACACTAAGTCTATATGTTCTTTGATAAGAGTTGTTGAGTCAACTACTTACAATAGTCATTACAAATATTTGTAAGAGTGATACCCCTTGTGGTATACTCATGGGTTTGGAGAACTTTCAAAAACCAAACATTCCCTTACCTCTAAACCATTTCTAGAGTAAAATTCAAACCTTGTGCTCTAGAGGATGGCCTTCTCCAAATTTAAACGCGTATACATTCACAACCCAACTTCTAGTTTCTAAGATTAAGTAAATGCCCTATGAGAATACCATACATATTTAAACCTCATTCAACACTAAGCATACCTTTGGGAAAAAAGTAGGGGCTAATATTCACCCAATGGTTTGTTTAAAGCGTTCTCCATAAAGTATTTGTCATGAGATTGCCAAAAGTGTAATAACTCTTCACGTACTAAGAAATGCACCAAGAATTAGAAGCTTATCAAGAAATGGGCTACTAGATTAAGTTTAGCCAAATGTATGCAATAAAGGTTGCAATACTTTAAAGTTCATTTAACAAGACATGTTATTGCAATCAACGTCTTTCTTGCAAGCAAAACTCATGTTTCTTTAATATCAAACTTTAAATTAAGAAGTTGAAATGAGATAACGTCTAAGAATGAAATGACCACAATAACCATATACATATTTATAGAACTAGATATTTCTAACTTTAAAATATGGAAGTTAGGACACTAAAGAGTCTTACTTCCTATTATAAAGTAAACTTTTTGAAGGAACGATTGTCCCACAAATCATTATACAAGATCTCTTATTGATTTATTGACAAATGTGATTGGATCTTTTCACCTTTGTCTCTCAAAAACCCTACTTCTTTGCATAATCGTCCCTTGGTAGGGTCAATAACACTCATAGAGCCCCTAACCAAGAACAAGAAATAAAATGGCAATAATAACTCCTTGTTACCATTGTCCCTTGATGTGATCAATGTATTCATTCTTAAGTATATGTACCAATTTTACTTAATTTTTTGGATAGTTACTACAAAGCCTTTATGTGCAAACCTAATTGTACATTTTAGCTTCTTAACATGGAAGCCATTGCCAAAATGTGGCCAAAGCCGATGAAGTTGGTGTGATACTTTTCTTCTTAATTATCTCAAACACTTTCTCGTATATTCACATACAATTTTTTACTAGCAAAACTACTCTAATTAACCCTAAGTTGTGCACTTCACTTGTTGCATGGAACTCTACATCTAAAGCAGGGGCATTTAGGTCACCTGTTAATGTGGTGTAAACACTCTTAGAAGGGTGCTTTATGAATGGAACTGCAAATAGGCCATAACCATAGCAAGCAGCCACACCTTCCCATCTTAACCCAAAGTAATGTATCTATAGTAGACTTTGAATCCAAAAATTGCATTTATATAGAAATATTACAACACTTTAACAAACTAATCATTAAAGGTCACCATTGACTAGGCCAACACACCACGTCAATAACACAATTGTTAGTCGACCCTCTGCCTCTCTCGTTTACATTGCCACCTCCTACAAGTTACATGTCATCATCATGTCCGGAAAGCCCTATTCTGCCAAATAAGGCCAGCAATTAACACTCATAGAGCCCCTAACCAAGAACAAGAAATAAAATGGCAATAATAACTCCCTGTTACCATTGTCCCTTGATGTGATCAATGTATTCATTCTTAAGTATATGTACCAATTTTACTTAATTTTTTGGAGAGTTACTACAAAGCCTTTATGTGCAAACCTAATTGTACATTTTAGCTTCTTAACATGGAAGCCATTGCCAAAATGTGGCCAAAGTGTTTGTTGAGCCGATGAAGTTGGTGTGATACTTTTCTTCTTAACCATCTCAAACACTTTCTCGTATATTCACATACAATTTTTATCTAGCAAAACTACTCTAATTAACCCTAAGTTATGCACTTCACTTGTTGCATGGAACTCTACATCTAAAGCAGGGGCATTTAGGCCACATGTTAATGTGGTGTAAACACTCTTAGAAGGGTGCTTTATGAATGGAATTACAAATAGGCCATAACCATAGCAAGCGGCCACACCTTCCCATCTTAACCCAAAGTAATGTATCTATAGTAGACTTTGAATCCAAAAATTGCATCTATATAGAAATATTACAACACTTTAACAAACTAATCATTAAACAACACTTTAACAAACTAATCATTAAATTGCATCTATATAGAAATATTACAACACTTTAACAAACTAATCATTAAAGGTCACCATTGACTAGGCCAACACACCACGTCAATAAGACAATTGTTATAAATAGCTGATAGCTGTAACTAAATTTAAATGCATCCTCTCTCACCACTAATAGATGCATCCATTATCACCAATTGTTATAAATAGTTGATAGGTGTAATTAAATTTAAATGCATCCCTTATTGCCACTAATTGAAAAACTTTGTGAATGCATCCCTTAAAGGAGAGTGTACACAACCAAGGTGACTTTTGAGGACCTCCAATAAGGGAGGTGTAACTCATGAAACTATCCTTAGAACTCTAACATCTATCACCCAAGTGTGGTAGATTGGCTAGTGTAATTGCCCTTGGGATGACATGTACCCACCTGGGTTCAAGTCTCCCCGTCGATTGGGTGTATAACCCTCTAAGTAGATGTAAAGCGATCTCGTCTGGTCTCTCACACACACACATACACACTCGCACACAAAAACACAACATCCCCTCCAAAAGGTTGTGGGTCTCTCTTTCTCTCAACATCCCCGCCTCATGTCTAGTTTGTGGGTCGACCCTCTTGCCTCTCTCGTTTACATTGCTACCTCCTACAAGTTACATGTCATCATCATGTCCGGAAAGCCCTATTCCTGTCTCTCTCTCTCTCTCTCTCTCTCAAAAACACACACACACGATAAGACATTAAGCTAGTTATAAAGAGCTTTCGATATTGACCCTATATGGTCTCGGTCAGGTTAGTTACAACGTAACGAGACTGCTCTCATCCATCAACCTTTATCCACCGAACACCACCTCCAATGTCCTCCCTCAATGGTCCACACACACACACACACCCACACCCACCCACCCACATTTGCAGTAGCGATGTTCGACTTACAAAGTTTGGCTGGGTGTTCATGGCAGTGGCGATGAAGGAGAGCCCAAACGTAAGAACGATCTCCATGCCTAAGGCCTGGCCCCATCCACCAGATGGTTGCGTCAATGCGACGCCCTTCCCAGCCTGGTACAGTAGCTTAGCCAGCGCCATAGCTGTGATACCCCCCAAGAGCTGCCCACCAAAGTATAATGGCACCTGCCGATCCAATTAAGGATACCACACCAATTAGCGGAAGCACAATCAAATGGGAGCCCATTCTGAAAATTAAACCTGTTTGTGTCATGAAGTTGCAAAGGTGGAAGGTTTACGGGTGGCTTACCTGGGACCAAGGGAGCTGCTTGGTTGCAGCAAAGGCGACGCTGATCGCAGGGTTGAGATGGGCGCCCGAGACATGGCCGAGAGAGGAGATGACCATTACGAGCGAGAAAGCCACGGCAAGGGCTTGGCCCATTATGTCCCAGCCGGCCATTATGGACCCGCATACACTCATCATGAGAAAGAAGGTGCCCAACGTCTCTGCGACCACCTGCACACACCATCTCATCAGCGAGAATGATCCGCCAAATATATAAGGCCAGCAATTCAGAGGTAGGCGCATACACACCCTGCGTAGTGTTGCAAGCATCCAATGGCCGCGTGTAGAGGATCCACCATCGCTCAGGAGCTCAACATATGTGGATTCTTCCATCAAAGGCTTTTCCTCTAATCTATCCATGATGAGCTCTTGTGATTAACTCTCCCTGTGGCCAAGTAAATATGAGTGCCTTCCTGCCCACGCTTTATAATAGGTAGCCCAAAGTCTAAGGTTGTGTTCTTCCTTGTGGGCAGCCCATGTCTCTATCACACACGTCCTTGCTCTTTTACGCGTCTTCAGGGGGGGGTCCCCTCGAATTCGAGCTTTCTTTCAAAGTGATATTAGTGGGGGGTACTTTGTACCATTCAAAGGTGTTTCTTTTCCCTTCAACCTTGGTTGTAGGTATTAAGCTACTCACGCACTTCCATGATATTGGTGTGGGTAGGGCGAAATCCCCACGTTCTATTCTAGCCCACCCCACTCCCACCTTATAAAAAACATCTATCATGCAATGTGCATGAAACAAAGAACGGAAAAACACTCAAAGAAGAATGGAGAAGCTTGTGCAAGAATGGTGGCTTCCAAACTATGTATAGTGGTACAATATATAGAAAGAAAAGACGAAAGATGCCAAAAGAGCCCACAAAACATTTGCAAATGGCTATGTAGGGATGATACTTATGATTGTACAAACTAAGATGCCATAGTAGTAATGAAGAGAAATATGTTCTCTTTGGGATTATTGGAGTGAGAAGGAGAAGAGATTAATTCATGTAATCAATGTCAAAGAGCCATGTTGTGTGAACTAAATAAGTATAGACTGGAATACTTCACCACATCCCATCATAATATCTTAGAGTAGCTTGAACATCAAGTGTTTTCCTTTCCATTGAAGTAAATTCCTAGCTAATTGGTTTCTTTCTTTTCAATGGTATAAACTACTTTTTTATCATACCAAAACTAGTGACTTGAACAAAGCACACTCTATATAATTTACACACCTTGCAAAACTTTAACTTGGAAAATCCTAGTTAGTTGATTGAGAACCCAAAAAAATTGACCTATTCTACCTTCATTTTACGTTTTTCATAATGTTGTCCTTTACCTACCAACTTTAAATCTTTGTCAAACCATAACATTATATGGAAGTACCACCTAATGTATAGCTTATCTTTGTGTGTAAAAGGAAGAAGGATGGGTGGGTAATGGTGGTTGTGGAAAACAATGACTTGGTCACCAAGCTTATGCGTTTATATGTAACCCACATGTCCTTTTCCATAGAAATTTAATCGTAGAGGCATCCATGTCTCCTTGTTGAAATTTTGTTCTATGTTTTTCAATTATAACAGACGTGTTTCCCTAAATTCTTGTCTCCACTACTTCTTCATTTAATTAAGATATAACCATAAGCCCCATTGATCAATATCAATTCAGAATTGTCTTTTGATTTCTCTACAAATAAAATACCAGTTCGTAGTTAAGCCATGTGTAAGGTTTGTGATACAAACTCTTTAGAGAAGACACAAAAGGATAGTTCTAGATGGGGGAAAAAATTTGTCTCAACTTTTCCTCACAAGTTATTCATGATATTTTATTTGATAAATTGTTCTTTTCCTTCTCATCACAACTGTGTCAATCATGGACTTTTCTTTTTTTGGGATAATGTTAACAAAAGATATATACAGGCATTCAAAATCATGTATGTGGATGAAAAATGTACTAAACAATCATGGTTTATTGTGGATAAACTCAAAGGACTCTAAATAATGGCATGCATTAAAAATCATGTATGTGGATGGGCTCTGCATGTCATTCCAAATGATGCATGTTGATCATCCTCTACTCCTCGTAATTTGGAAAAAATCACCTTTAATGATTTAGTTTCCCATGGCAAGAGGGATGGAAGTTGACAGAACATGGCCTCCCTGAAATTTGGAAAAAAAATCACCTTAAATGTCCCATGATGTCCTATGAGGTGTAGTATATAGGACATGGTGTATGTGGTGTGGCAACCTTGGGGAGGGGGGGTGGGCAGGGGTGTCACTCATAAATATGTAAGCGTAGCACGTGGGTTCAACATAAGGGGTTTTTTCAATCCCTTTTTTACACAATTTTTACATACAAAAGGGTACCATTTAAAGGGGGTATTTACAGATTGAATAGAAAAAGGGTGTGTTTTATTCATGAAAAATTTACAGTAAGGGGTTTTTAAATTAGGCCTTGAACGCACGTGATATAGAGAGTTTATATATAGTGAACCCCTCGAGGTGGCAAGAGAGATGAAAGATGATAGAACATCACCTCGTGGCCCATAATTTGTACTAGTGTGGATAAGAATAGTACCCTCTTCCAAACTTCAAGGAACACTCCCAAATAAAGCTACATGAAAACCTTGATTTTTTTCTTCATGGGGCATATTACGTGTGAGATCAATAATCTCATCTAAAATGAAGTATAAATCTCTCAATAAGATTAGAGCTTTCCTTTCATCCCCCACTCAGATCTTTCTTGGACCTTGAATGGGTTTTCTAGGACTATGTCAGTAAATCCACCAATCTTATTGACCTTTTGATAAGACTATGTTAATGCACATAAGCATGTAGTGTATTTGACACTTTATTAAACCATTTAAAGCCATATATAGACTAGAATGCCTGCATGTGTTGCCACCCCATAAACATGAGGGGGTGTTATGGATCCCACCTGCTCAATCATGGCTACTTCTCGTAACACGGGACTTATATATATGATCTAACGTATATGCATGAGCTATAATTTAAGAGTAAACTATTAATAGAAATGAGCAAGTCAAATTAACCATGGGTAACATCACAAATGTAACTTCAGTTCAATAATGTTAATGGAATCCATATTTAATAAAAAAAGATACCCATTTCCTTAAAAAATGTATATGAGTAGTCAAGCGAGACTTATATCTCTAGATCTTTACAATTTTCTACAATCTCTTTATAATTACTATTGAAATCAACAAGATAATTGATGGTAAAAACTATAAGGTTTAAAATAATCTTTGTCTTTCAACATACATAGATACAATTTTAGATGGGTGCACATTAATTCTTCTTGACGTTTTATGCATCACATGACCCTATAAGTTCTTCATATTCCATACTTGGTTTTTATAAGTAAGATATTCTTAAACTTGTGTAAATGTACAAAATGACCATTGTTTCTATCATATATAGAGACATAGTTATCATAAGATATGTGCATGATATGTGAATAAGGCTCAAGTCTTTTTAACTTTGCGACAATGAAAATATGTTGTCATTAGGGATATATAAAAACTTCATGCCCTATGAAGTATACAAATTCCATCTTCTATGTGATATTCAAATCAGAAACCATGAATGCATAACCATAAATTATATTCTACTTATCAAAAGTTATCCTTAGAAAATCTATAGTATTTTTTATTGACATAGACCATGTATAAATAAACTTGAATAGTTACTACAAAATTTTATTGTGAGATAAATGGTGTAATATATGCCTCCACATGACATTTATACATGTATAATCACTATGGTACATCTTAGTAGATAATATCTCTTAAAAAGATAAAAAATACGTGCGTGTGTTTCCTATTTTACAAATATTTTTATGAATCTAAACTTTTTAACTCAAACTATGGGGTCCAATTATTCATGACTAACATTATTTACATGCAAAAAGGAGGCCTTCCACATAAGGACCACTTCAAAAAAACTCATGGCCACATAATTTAAGGTGGTGATCTAAGCTTTTCAAATCAAAATATGGAGTCCAATTATGATTAACATTATTTACATATGTAAAGGAGGCCTTCTACATAAGGACCACTTCAAAAAAATCATGGCCACATAATTTAGGGTGGTGACTTCAAATAACATAAGGTATAGATTAAATGATTTGCTTATGTACATGTATGGCTTTGATAAACAAAATCAATTTGAATTAGCTTATAAGAAAATGAGCCTATAAGGGCTCCAACTATGGGTGCTAATAAATAGATCCAAATTCCAGTGTAGTCATTTTGGACAATAGCTGGAGCTAATGATCTCACTGGATTCATAGAGGCTCCAGAAATTACCCTAAATTCACATGGACAATATATTGTCATCAATAAATTTGATTGTAAGTGAATAAACTTTGTGATTCATGCTACACATGCATTTATATTATTTTTGGTAGTAAGTTTAAGGGGTAAATGAAGTTGTGTTATTTGTTGATAATATGGTATGTAAGTTTAAGGGGTAAACAAGCTATAACATAACCACTATCAATTGTATTTATCTATATCATTTCTATATATTAATACATCCTACAAAACCTTAAATACTAAGTGGAGAGACAAGTATTAGAAGCCACTTACTTACCCTCCTAGTAGCATGTTCATAGCTACAGTCAACGCAACTGCCACACCACCTTGAATACCATCCTACACTTTGAAACTATGAGTGTTAATTAAGGTACTACCACATCACAAATTAAGCTCTCTCAAATTGATGCAAAAAAAAACTCATCAGTGAAAATAAATAAATGTACATGTCACTATCATAATTTTGGAATTCAATAATAATTTATAAGATATAGTACTTATTTCTCTGATTATGGAGGCTACCAAGGTGGAAGAAAGATCAAATAATAAAACATGCCTTACAAAATATTTAGTCCTCAAATTTGATATGTTGTTATAAATGAGACTTAAAGTTTCATAGTGAGGAGATGCTAGTTTATTTTAGCATCTATATGTAAGAAAGTACACTAAGCAAAAATAGATCCCAAGATAAAGTACTTGAAGCAAGAGATATGGAGAATAACAATGATTTTCTATTGTAAACTAAAGTTATAACTTGATGGGGACTACCCACCCGTGCTCTTTAGCAAGGAGCTTTGATGGCAATCTAGATAGACTCTAGATAGACGAGATGTCTTGCACATATAAGGGTGAACTACTACAGTGAAGGTAGATCTAAATTGAACATCTAGATATTAAATAAGGACTATGGAACTAGTCTATATATAGTATTCCTAGGTTGACTAATGTGGATGGCCACCTTATGAGTGGTCTAAAAGGACCGAATCAACTAAATTGTCCAAACAGAACCATATTAGAATGTAGCATTGACCTTGATTTTGCATATAGCTTTTAAACCCATCTAAGGCTGCATGCCTATCCAAAAAGGCCCTAGAACACAAGGACAAGGTGACCCGGGTAGATCTCCTTCTACCCAAGGATGTAGCCAATCCAACCATATTAGTATGCATCCTACCTTGCATGGCTCCAAGTCTACATAAGTTGTCCCCTTATTATCTAGCCACACATGGACAACATCTAGTGCCTAAACTAGGTGATGGGTGGCAGGTGCTTGAGTGGTCAACATAATAGCTACTCCTCATAGAGGTTTCTTAGAAAAATAGCAACCCATCAAGTGACAAGAGTGGATCATTGATTCCAACACCCCCCTCAATGTCCACCTACCTCTTTGGTCAAATGCCGAGTCAATGAAGATACTACTCCAACACATTTCTCCTAAAGCATTTGTGAAGCTATTCACATAGTTCTCCTTTGTTGGAAACTTGACCTCTCCATCCAAGGTTATCTCGTGTACAAAGTGATACTGTGCTTCATGTGAGCATAGAGCACCAAGTTCTTTGCAATTGATATGCAAACTTTGATTGTCACCCAACAACTCAATTGGCTACTTTTGAGCCACACCCATGTACCAAAGTTGTAATTGCTAAGCAACTTTGATTGTCACATAATAAACCAATTGGATACTCCTAAGCTACACCCCCTTATTTGGCTACTCTCGAGCTACCCCCCTCAGCAGTTGGCTACTCCTGAGCTACACCCATGGACCCCAAAACTCTTACGTAGACTCTTCACAAGAAACATAGTGTGTTGCCTTATGCTCACACCTTTGTAGAAAGTGCCACTCAAGGTTGCTTTTTATTAATCAAAGAGGCAATTCTAGACCTAAGTGAAAAAAAAAACCAAAAATTAACTTCCTCCTATCACAATCTTCTCCCTAAGGTAAATTACAATATCTAGTCAAAGACTTGTTGGTGGTGTGGTGTAGGTATTTTCATAACCAAGTGCACCTCAATGGTTTTCCTAGGGCTGATTTGAGAACTTACTTAATACACTAACTACAAAGATGATGTTTAGGCATACAAGAAGATCAAACTCTCCACCAACCTCATGTATCCTTCCATACCCACAAAGTGGGTCATCTACAGAAGTGTCTTCTACAAATAACTTCTCATTAACTTCCATAAGGGTGCCAATTAACTTGCATTCAGCCATAATAAATGCCTTCAATATTTCTCTTACATACTTCTGCTCAAAAATGAAGATTTAATCTAGCTCATTTCAGACCTCACTCCCCAAACAAAAATACATAATCTCAAGGTCTATCATTTTAAACTTTGAACTCAACATCTCCTGATTCTGCTAGATCCTCATGGTTTCTTGTTAAACTGAGGTTATCCATATAAAGGACTATGATCATGTACTTGCCTTCTTTCTCAGATAAAATGCACAAATATTCATCTAACATGCGCAGAAAGATCAATACTCACCAGTTCGAGAGGCATGTTTTAGCATGTACAATGCCTTTCTAAAGAAGTTTAAAACTTGCCTTTTAAATTGGGAATCATATATCCTAGGGGCTACTCAACATACACCTCCTCCATGAGATGTCAATTTAGAAAGATGAACTTTACATCCATATGCATTATTGTGTAGCAACCAAATCTACTACTCTATGATAAATGGTGGTGAATCTAGCTATGGAGGTGAATGTATCCTTCAACTTCTACAAAAATAATAGAGACTACGATCTGCACATAACTTCTAAACCTATCTAAGTTCATCTATGAACCGAAGTTTGTGCGCCCAAATGGGTTCCACAACCCAAGGATAAGGTGTCCCAGGAAGAAATCCTTCTACCCAAGAGTGCCCAAATGCTTTCATAACCAATCTGAGGTCATATGTGTGCCCAAATGGGTTCCACAATCCAAGGATAAGGTGTCCCAAGAAGAAATTTATTTAAGATCTCTCAACAAATGATACAAATATTAGTTGTTGATGTTTTGATGGGCTAAGTTGATATGGGTGAAGTTAAATCCACATCAAGTGATTTGGTCATGCTTGAATTGATCCTATGAAAGGTGGGACAACATTTTTGTCCATTTTATGTTCCATCAATGTCCAATGCTTTGTTGATGGAATCTCTCCAATACCCAAAAAATATAAGTATTTGGGTGTTTTGAGTTCAACTACATGCAAAAAGACTTGCATATGATTGTATGCATTTATATGCACACATTCATGTCCCAAACCAAGATTTAAATGAGATACCTTGGACTCCTCATCGAGCATTTAAACCATTACACTAATTGCTATTACTACACAAAGTGCTCCTACCACACAATTAGCCAACATCATTGCAGTTCCTTGTAAAAAGAGCTCCTACATACAACATTCTGTCCTTTTTGTGTAATTTCGGCTAGAGGTTGGAAATGTCTTTTCACCCTAGGCCATCTAACGAGGGTCACCTAAGATAAAGTGACCAAATGTACATGTATCCTCAAGCTAGTGTACAATCAAGAAACATGTATCCTCAAGCTAGTGTACAATCAAGAAACATGGATATTATTTAATTCTTTTATAATGTATTAATAAAGCATATAATGTGTGTGTGTGTATGTGGGGGGTGGCATATTATCTTCATAGTGGCTCCTTTACATTTTATCAATCAAGTAGTAGAGTCAAGCAGATGATTATTAAGGGTATACCTTAGTGTTAAGGAAGTGTGACTGATTTTCTATGTATGTTAGTCGAGTTGCCCATTTTTCTTACAAAAGCGAAAATATTTAATTTGAACCCTAAGGAATAAGTTGAAACTCATGGACTATAACCTCTAGGCTACACAAGCTTGTTGGTGACTGGTTATTAAAAATCTAAAACTTTTACTTTTGTTTTGGATTCATGCAATTTATTTGGTAAACTTTCTTATGATGAAGTGGGGCTTCAATATCATAGATATCTTGTTAATAAAACAATAGATGTATAACACTACGTAGCATATACACTTGTTCTTTTGAAATAGATGAATAAAATTATCATTCCGCTCCATCCAATTTGATCAAGTCAAGAGATATAGTTGGGCATTCATTAGCTACTACTCACTTTTCTCATTTTAAAAAAAACATGGTGCTATGATTTTACTTTCACTAGTAAAAAATTGAAGAGAGGACCGAGTAAAAATATATTTATAATCCTTGGACATTTCTTTGATGTACTATTTTAGGGACGAGTGCATCATACTTTAAAAAGGTGACTCGCACAATTTTTATTGTGTGGGAACTCGCATATACAACGTGGCCCCTTCAACAAAAGTCCCCTCAACTTTTAAGCACCACAAATAACCTTCATCATAAACTATCCGATTTTCTCCTAGCTCCAAGGTTGGGTGTAAATACTTTTCTGAATCCTTGAAGATAAAAAATTCATCAACAGTTTGAAACTTCAAAGTCTAAATTTACAAAATCCTCATAAGTGTCGAGAGCTCTATGGATTTGTGATGCCTTCTCAAGGTTCATTTGAGATAATAAAGGTTTAAATTTGCAAAATACTTGTAGGTGTCAACCTCTATGGATTTGTTATATCTTGTAAGTGTTTCTCATAAGTCTCATCATACACAATTGATGTACTAGGCCAAAGGATGTAGGCATATTTCAAAAATATAAACATGAAGAACTAGCAATTTATATGGATGATTTGTGGCAACTATGTGAGATTGCACACAACTTACCAATAAAAATAGGGTTCCTTGAAAGAAAAAAGAGTGTGATACTTTTGTGAGTGCAGATCATGGATTTTCATGATTTGTGAAGTCGTTATGTGCTTTAGATTTTGCCTAAAATGGATGTATAATCTACCCTTAGAACTCGTAGTATCTTATAACTAGTCATTGTTGTTAAGTAAATCTTTGCTCCATCGTTCAATTAGGAAACCAAGGAACTTATTCAATCAGCTACTCATTGGTATATGGGAATGCCTATATATACGAGTCCTAAGTGCAACTAGGAGTAGGGAGTGCTTGACCAAAGGAAAATGTGAGAAATTATGATCGTGCCTTTAAGCTAGATTGAGAAGGAGATGTGTGTGATGAACTATTGTGAGAATCTTAGTGCTATTGACTCAAAGATTATTTTTAGGATGTAAAAGGAACAATGGGAAAAAGTGATGAATGAGAGGGTTTCCTAAGCAATGATATAGGGTGACATGGTGCTTTAGCTACACAAGGTAGATCAAGAGAAATTATGTCTAAATACAAGGCTTTAAAAAGTTACACTTTGCAATCATTTTATGATAAAAAGGATAGAATAAAATCATAGACAACCCTTAGAAAATCTAAAACCCAAATATGAAAGAAACTAAATCAACACAAACTATACTTGGTCAGTACAATGTAGCTCAATTTAAATTTGCCAAATCTCATGTTGATAATGATCAAACATCATGTATGTGATGTTAGGTTTTTTCATCTATCTTTATTCATTACAAGGAGATAAAATCAATTTAAGTTATGTTTCTTCACATTGACTCTCGCTTCACAACTAATTTTTTGCAACCATGCAATAAACTTAGAAAAAGCTCACTACTAATGTTTCACATCCATAATCTTTGTCCACCCCCAAATTCAAACCACAAGGATTGGTTTTTATTAGGATGTGAAGTTTTAGATGCATAGAATGATCCCTCACAAAAATCATGACACCTATAGATGAAAAGGGACATATGTGCATGCTACAAATTTAGCAACACCATGCCAATTAGGGCAAATATATCTTGGAACCATCATCTATCAATAGAAGCATGTAAGTTGTAAATCTACAACATTGCACAATATATTGTTACTATACATTATAAGGTCTTGTATTCATCCTCTACTTATTTTTCTACTTAGAAAATTCAATGTGTATATATGTCCAAAAAATTCATAATAATTATGATTTTTTCATAATAATAATAATTATAAATTCATAATAATTATCCCCAATGCATTGGCTCCATGACTTGAGCCATGGTTTTCACCTTGTGGCTATGACTTCAATCTTAAAGATAAATATTTCCTCTATCTAGCTAAACATTCTAGAGTGTTTTGCATGTAAGTGGATTGAGTCGCTAGCGTCACCCTATGCTCTAGATACCTATTAACCATAAAGACATTTGTTTCCACTAGATTCTATATGTCGCTAGCTACACCCTATGCTCTAGATACCCATTAACCCATAAAGACATTCGTTTCCACTAGATTCTATATGGTGCATTTGAAAGCCACTAAAATGTAGCCTTCTTCAATTCCAGTTTATGTATGATGTTAGAACTAAATCTCTAAAATCTTTGGTAAGAGGTTATTGATTAACTACCAAAGGTAGCCATCACAAATATTCAGAAGGGTGATAACATCCCCCCTTGTGTTACCTAATAATGGGTCTTGATAACTTCCAAAAAACTAAGTGTTCCTTGCATCGAAGCCATTCCTATAGCAAAATTAAAGCCTTGCATTCTTGAGAATTATCTTCTACAAATGTGCTCCAAATGTGAAGATGTAAAGAATGTCCCATAAGGGTACTATATAGATTTTCACACAGTAAGTGAACACTATACAATAAGCATTTTCAAAGTGTTTCTAACATTTGGTTTCAAGTTTGCATTTAACAAACTATATCATCAAGCTTTGTGCCTAAGAGATACCATCACTATTAAAATCTCCAAGTATATATGGTGAGATAGCATAGCTATTAGTGTCTCTAATTATATATGGGCTAAAGTTAGAGGTTTGATGTAGGATCTTTACAAACCATAAAAGAAGCTACCTATTAAGAAGAAGCAATAAACATCAATTTCTAGCAGGTACAAGTCTTGTACCTGGGCCTACACCTGTGTTTTATATTTGCTTCACTTTCTTTCATGGTATTAGAGCAAAACGCTGACCTGTGAGCAGAAGAGAGCTGTGTTTTCTATTTTGGAGTAGAGGCTTCGATAGTTTGCCGTGTTTTCTACAGATTTCAGCGTAGAAGGTGCTACATTTTCTTTTGGGAGCTCCTCAAGATTGTTGCGTTTTCTTAATCTGACACTTGGGATTGTTGTATCTCTAAATTTTCAGCAAAGATTGCTGATTTTTATGCTGGCTGGATTACTGAAGCCCTCTTCTAGGTGCTGAGGATAGGGATCTACATCTTGGAGAGATCTTCCTTCTTTCTCTTCTTTTTCAGTTTGTGCTTCCTATTCCCAATCTTTCCTCTCTGAGTTTCTCTCATCCACGTCTTGCTCCCACCCCTACCCACATATACCATCCTACAAGCCTCCCCAAGTCAGTCACTCCATGAAGCTTACAGTAACTAACTATCATACTTGGTCTTTCTATACTCATTTGTTGCTAGAAGGATCCGGTGTGTGGATGGCTATCTCCACACCTCACTTGGTGGACCCTACTTTGAGAAGCATATTGGATGCTCGGGCTTGTTTTATCATCATCCATTGCATGACTCCATCTATATAGGCACAATTTGTCTCTTCTCGGAGTAATGCTCATCAGATGTGGACAAAGATGGGAGAATTTCGACAGTGAAGATTGCCAAATTGGAGTCAGATCTAGAGAAGCTTACAATCAATGAGTCATATAACTTGATTTAGAATATTGGAGAGTTTACATGTGCAGCTTGAGGAGTACGTGAGCACCATCAACAATCCCATCCATAAACTTCTTGGTAAGTTGCCTACTTCCTTTGACTCTTTCAGGGATAATATTTATTTCTGTGATCTTCTCCCCCCTTTTGAGGAAGTCATGAGTCATCTCCATGACAAGTGCATGATTCGCAAAAAAGGCAAGTTGGAGTCTTCCTTTGTTACCTCTGACAAGGGCAAAGGAAAACGAGGAAAAGTGAACACCAGCAACAACAACAATAAAAACAAAGGCAAAGGTAAGGGTAAACAGGATTATAAGGAATCCAAGGACGAAAGCAATGAATATGATTAATGTGGTAGGTCAGGTCATACTAAGGCTCACTACTTTGCTTGTCATGATGATTCTTGAGCAGCCAAAGACAAGTATAAAGCCCATGATGCTTCTAAAGCATCTGACAAAGACAACACCAAAGATAAAGGCAAAGTTTCAAAGGAGCGATCTATCAAAGTTGCATACATGGTAGTCACAAATTCATCCACTTCTTCATAGGATTCATTCCTTATGATCACAAATATGACTTCTCCTAAAGAGATTAGTGACACACCTGAAGTGGTGGAATGGGTTGGTGATAGTGGTGCTTCTGCCCACATGACCAATCAGGCCCATATCTTGGAGGACTATCAGACTCTCTCTTCTTCAGTTCGTAGTGTCGGCGAGAACTCTTCGATTCCTATCACCGGTGTTGGTAATGTCTCTTTGGGTTCTTCTGCCACCTTACATGATGTTCTACATGTACTACGGATTTTCAAGAATCTATTTTTAGTATACAAAGCTTCTTAGAAGGTACTTGGTGTGTACTTTGATGAATGAGGTCATTGAAGTAATTGACAGGAAAACTCTCTCGGTTGTTGCCAATGGAGTCCATGATGGGGGTCTCTACATGATCACCAATTTTTCTTCACAGATCCCTCACATTTATTCTCATATTCATCAACTTTTCCCCTCCTTGATGGCTTTGGTTTCTAAGATAGATACTTCTCTATGGCATTCTCGCTTCGGTCATGTACCCATTGCTGCCTTACAAAAGTTCCATTCTAAGCAAGTTGTTAGCGGACTACCTCAGCTTAGGTCTCTCTCACACATCTGCTCATCCTACATGATGGGCAAGCATCATCAAGATTCATTTCTAGAGGAGGCCACTCATCGAGCAACCCGAAGATTGGAGCTTATACATGTAGATCTTGGCGGGGCTAGATATTTTCTTGGAGCTCCAATCGCCAAGAGAGTCAACCTCCATAGGTTTCATCTTCGGGGCTAGATATTTTCATGGAGATTGAGTCTCTTGGCGGGGCTACATATTTTCTTCTTCTTGTGGATGATTTCACTCACAAAGTCTGGGTATGTTTTTTGGATCACAAGTCAGATGCTTTTACCAGTTTCAGGATTTGGATTGCAATGGTGAGAAATCAGTCTGGGGGTAGAGTTTCATTCCTCCGGACTAATAATGGTGGCAAGTTTGTACCATTTGATGACTTCCTTGCTTTCGAAGGGCATTCACCGACCGACTATAGTTACTTACACTCCTCAGAAGAGTGGATTTGTGGAATGGAAGAACTAGACCGTCAAAGAGATGGCTCATGCTTTGTTGCACCATGCAGGTCTCCCTCCTGCTTTCTAGCATGAAGCTATGGCTACCTCAGTTTATCTCATTAATCACTCTCTCAAAAAAGCAGTTGAGGGGATGACTCCGGAGGAGGCTTTCACAGGTCACAAGCTGTCTGTTTCTCAAATTTGTGTTTTTAGTTGTGTTGCTTATATGCATGTCCTAGATAACAAAAGTAACACGCTCACCCCGAAGTCAAGAGGATGATCTTCATACGCTACAGTCTGAGATCCAAAGGGTATCGCTTTTGGGATCCGGAGGTTGATGAAATCATCATTTCCCGTGATGCTCGGTTTAATGAGAGATTGTTTGGCATTGATTCCTCTCCACGTGATGCATCTTCTGACTTTCTCGATGATCCATTCCCAACAGATGCTAATGATCTTTTACCTCTTCCATGTCCAGCTCCTCCTTCTCCCCCTACTGAAACCCCCTGCCAATGCTCCTTCACAATCACACGTTCTCATTGCATCAGCTTTTGCAGCTCCAAGTCCCTCTACGAGTCGTGCTTTGACTCTAGGATTACCCCCACTAGTGCTTACCTCATCACCACTTCTAGCAGCATCAAATGAGTCCTTCACTCTGCAGCGGGGCCTTCTTCTTCACGCTTTGAGAGGAAGGCTGGCCTACCTCAGTGGGTTCAGTAACTCTTTAGAGTTTCTGGTCTGACTGATACACATCTCCATAACAAGATCTCTACCATCACCCTTGGACTTCGCCGTTCATCTCGGGCTTCCACATCTCATCACATAGTGAATTATGCTCTCATGAGTTTTCTCTAGGAGATCGATGAGCTGAGAGTCCAGAGGAGGCTCTTTCATCATAGCCGCAATTGCAGCAAGCCATGGAAGTAGAGATGGCCTCTATTGATAGGAATAACACTTGGCCTTTGGTGCCACGGCCTTTACATCGTCGTATTATTGTTGGTGTGAAATGTATTTTCAAAGTTAAGTTTCATGCAGATGGTACTTTGGACAAGTACAAAGCCTACCTTGTTGCTCGAGGATATGCTCAGAAGGCACGTGAAGACTTTGATGAGACATTTGCTCCTACAGCCATGTATACCTCCATCAGGATTGTTTTGGCTCTCGCTACACACTTCAGCTACCCCGTGTTCCAGATGGATGTCAAATCCACTTTTCTGAATAGAGATTTAGAGTAGAAGTTTATGTGGAGCAGCCTCCTGGTTTTGTGATTCAGGGAAAGGACACCCATGTGTACATCTTCTGCAAAAGGCTCTTTATGGTCTCAAACAGGCACCCCGTGCGGCCTGGTATCAAAAGATTGATGCCTTCTTGTTTTCTCTTGGCTTTGAGAGGGCATATGCTGACAACAATCTCTATGTGCTTCTTTCTGATGGAGATATTTGTGTCATTGTTTTGTATGTTAATGACCTCATTCTTTCTGGCTTAGATACTAGGTTAGTCACATAGGTTCAGTCCCAACTTTCAGAGACATTTGAGATGACTGATATTGGCCTTGTACATTATTTTCTTGGGCTGGAGGTTTGGCAGAAAGATGACTATATCTTTATTTCTTAGCAAAAGTATGTGAGGAAGCTGCTCTCACTTTATGGGTTGTCAAGTTGCACACCTCTCTCTTGTGTCATGGATCCCAATGCCAAGTTATCCAAGGAGGATGATACACCCTTGGTGGATTCCACAAAGTACCGACAGATTGTTGGCTTATTGCTTTACCTTGCCAACACCGTCTCCAGACACCTCCTATGCTATGAGTGTCCTCAGCCAGTTCTCATGAGCCACTCGAAGGTCTCATTGGTAGGCAACTTTGAGAGTTCTTTGTTATCTTCGAGGTACTTCAGATTATGGCATCACCTACTCTTGTGGTGCTAATTTGGTTGGCTTCACTAATTCTGATTGGGCAGGCTGTATTGATACTCGGAGGTCTACATCTGGATATTGCTTCGTGCTTGGTTCTAGATTGGTTTCTTGGAAGTCTCAAAAGCAGAGGATTGTTTCTGCTTCTTCCACCAAGGCCAGGTATAAATCCTACCTTCTCTTCTCTATTGAGGCACTTTGGATTCATCAGATTCTGGAGCATTTGTGCTGTGCTGACACTTCCCCGATTACTATTTTCTCAGTTCTCAGAGTGCTATTGCTCTAGCTCAGAATCCTATGATACGGGAATGATCCAAACATTTTGAAGTACATTGTTTTTTTTACGTGACTAGATCGAGTTGGGACTTCTTCGACTGGCCTACTGTTCTTCCAAGGACAATGTGGCTGATCTCTTCACCAAACCACTTTTGAGAGCTACTATGGAGGTGTTACTTTAGTGTGCTGGTATTGGACTACCCCTCTAGTGCTGAAGAGGAGGTGTTAGATTATATAATCTCTAGATGGTCTACATCACCATTTTCATGCTTGTATTGGCCATTTATGAGGCCCTGCATTGGCATATGTTAGCATATATTATTCAACATTTTTCTACCATTTTAAGGTATTTTCAGCATTTATATAGCATTTTATGCTACTGTGCTGATGTCCACCTGCTCTAGCTAGCCGACCAACATATGGGGGAGTATATAAGGAATGACCCCCCTTTCCCCCAGTTCATCTCATTTTTCAACATTCACTTGAGGTCATTAGCAGCTGACTGCTACTACTTCTTACCAGTGCTCAGTTTCAGCAATAAACATCAGGCCTACACTTGTGTTTTCTATTTGCTTCACTTTCTTTCATGGTCGATCTATGAGATTGAAATTAGATGCAGTCCGTGTGATCATTAGTTGAAAACTATCCTAATGTATTCCCCTCATAGGAAAGTGTAAAGGGAAAGGCAACCTTTGAGGGTACCCCCTCTTATGGGGGTTCAAAAGAGGGATCCCTCTTTTGAACATTCTCTCTCTCTCTCTCTCTCTCTCTCTCTCTCTCTCTCTCTCTCACACACACACACACACACACCTCTCTCTTGGAAGGGCCCTAGGAGAGTCTCTCTCTGAACACGACAGCTTTCGATATGTTGCGGTCTCCGTTGGGTTGGCTATAATGTAAAGAGACTAGTCTCATCTGCCGATCGAGCTTCGTCGACCTGTTGGACGAAAACTCACACCGACCGCCCACCCCCCATGTCGTCAATGGACCAACACAAGCACATGCACTCTTAAAGCTGCTACGCTGGACTTACAAACTTTGGTTGGTTGTTCATGGCAGTGGCGATGAAGGAGAGTCCAAATGTGAGCACAACTTCCATGCCAAAGGCCTGGCCCCATCCACCAGACGGTTGTGTCAATGCGACGCCCTCCCCGGCCTGGTAAAGCAGTTTAGCCAGCGCCATAGCTAGGGTACCCCCCGCGACCTGCGCGCCAACGTATACAGGCACCTGCACATCCAATAAAGGATAACACAACGATGAGCGGAACGGGAGCTCGTTTTGAAAATTGAGGGTGTTTGTTGATGTTGCGAAGGTGGAAGGTTTACGGGCCTGCCTGGGACCAAGGGAGCTGCTTGGTTGCCGCAAAGGCGACGCTGATCGCAGGATTGAGATGGGCGCCCGAGACATGGCCGAGAGAGGAGATGACCATTATGAGCGAGAAAGCCACGGCAAGGGCTTGGCCCATGACGTCCCAGCCGGCCATTATGGACCCGCAGGCACTCATCATGAGAAAGAAGGTGCCCAGCATCTCTGCGACCGCCTGCACACACACACACACACCATCTCATTACACATCAGGGAGAACAATCTGCCAAATGAGGCCAGCAATTTTGAGGTAGCTTACACACCCTCCGTAGTGTTGCAAGCATCCAATGGCCGCGTGTAGAGGATCCACCATCGCTCAGGAGCTCAACATATGTGGATTCTTCCATCAAAGACTTTTCCTCTAATCTATCCATGATGAGCTCTTGTGATTTAATCACCTTTCGTTGGAAGATATTAAAGTAATCTGAGTGCCTTCCAGATGAGCATTGAGCTATATATGGGTAGACATCCCAACGCTTTATAAATTGCTCAAAGGCCAAGGTGTTGTTCTCACTTGTGGGCACGCAACGTTCCAACGCACACGTCTTTGGTGGTCCTTTGTGCAAATCGAGCTTTCAAAGTGGCATTAGTGGGGGGGACTGTGTAGGTTGTATTTTTTTTAAAGCTAGTCACACTTCAAAAATGCAATGGAAGATGCCACAAGAGATAATATTAAACATATATAAAATGCAAAGTGCATGAAAAGAAGAATGAAGAACACTAAAAAAAAAAAAGGAAGCTCGTGCTAGAATGTGGCCCCCAAACTCTCTAGGAATCTCCTGGATGAGATTTACCTAAAAGCGTTGAAAGGAAAGACAATAAAGGCACAAAGCATTTGCAATGGCTATGTAGGGATGATAATTGTGATTATACAAAGTGAGGTTGTCATATTTTCCCTTTGAGATTCTAAATGTGGGAAGGAGAAGAGATTGAGTTATGAGCAATGTGACAATTCGAATAAAACAATAACAATTATTTTAGTCCATTTATATGCAACCATGTTGTGCGAACCAAATGACTACAAACTCAAATTATTTTAGTCCATTTATGTATCACATGCGTTTAAGGGGTATTAAAAAACCCCTTACTTGTAAATTTTTCATGAATAAAATGACCCCTTTTTCTTTATGGATTTACAAGTTTTTTTCAAAATCGATTTAAAAAACTTCTTCTGCAAATTTGTATTTTTGTAAATTTACCTTAAAATTTTGCATTAAAAAAACCCCTTCATTTGAACTCACGTGGTATACTTACATATTTTTAGGTGACCCCCCCACCTCGAGTATATTAGAGTAGTATATCTACTCTCATAAAGAGAAGAGTTTGCCTAAACTAATCTAAAAAAGAAATGTTTCCATTCTTGGGCTCATGCTCATATGTATCAAACTCTTATAATAATAAGATGATGTGCCAAATACTTGCAACCCATGTCTCCTTGTTAAATATGTGCTCTTTATTTTTTAATTTATTTGATAGATTTTATATATATATATATATATATATATACATATATCTCTTTCCCCACTACGTCTCCACTTGCACAAAAGACATAAGTGTGGGGCCCTTTGCTCACCATCATTTAATCATTTACAAAGAAGATTTTTTTTTGCATACTTTTTAAGAACGGCACAAAGGATCATTATGCATGAAAAAGAACAGCATGTCTCTAATAAAATCCTCATATCTCACATTATTGTACTTGATAATTATAATTTAAACATAAAATATTATGTGTTTTTCCTTCTTTCCATATCACAATTGTGTTTATAAGCTTTTTTGGGTTCATGAATTAATAAAGTAATTGTTATTAGATATGTGTAAGCCTTCAAAATCATGTACATGGATGGAAAATGCATTGAGGTTCATGGTTTATAGTGGATATATATATATATAAGGACTTAGTTCACATGCTTAGATGTGGAAAAACCAAGTCTTATTCTCGAAAATTTTAGATATCAATGCACAACCCTCATAGTGTAGCTTATGTTTGTATGCCCTTCCTCCATCTACATTATCAAGGGTCTTCCTCCAAAAGAGGAGTCAAACCCAAAATATCCCTATTTTCTCCACACTCGATGTCTACTGGCTACCAAACTTTGTATGAGGGGTGAGAGGGAGTACCTATCCACCCTCTAGCCAAGTTTGGTGACCATTGAACATCGTTCTGAGGACCAAGTATAGGAAAATGGGGATTTTAAGGGCTGCCTTCCAAAAGAGTTTCCAAACCAAGAAAATCGATGTTTTCCCATACTTGGTAATGCTATAAAAACCAAAAACATAATTCCAGGAGCTTATAAAACCAAGATTATAAAACATGGGTAATAAAATCATATTTCATATATGTATAATGAAAAGTGAGATCAAATAGCTAGTAGACTAGATATGATGAAAATGTGCGCTAACCTAGCTAATCTAGGCTTAGTCATTACTAATGTCCTCAAGGACCCAACCACAGTTATCTTGCTCCCTCATGAGATGACCTAGGTGACCACAATGTCCTAGGAGGCTACTAACGAGACGAGGTTGCCATGGAGATCCTACCATTGTTGTTGCACAATGAAGCTTCTCAAAATCTAGATCGAGAGTGAGCTGCTCTTGCATAGTGAAGCCTACTGAGCATGATAGGTTGTCACCATCCTATCTTGCTCTCTCCTCCTTGCTAGTGTAAGGCATCTCTATTTGTACATCCAAAATTGGAAGTCCTGAGCAGTATGTGCCTGACGCTCAATGTAACATATCCATCCTAATAATATATGTCCATTTAATAGATGAAATTATGGTCCTTTTTACAGTGTAAAAATGATCAATTTTAATAATCAAGATATTTTCACTTGGAATCTTAAAATTCTGAGTCCAAACTTGAATTTTGCTCGCGATTTTTACCATAATATAGGATTTTAGAGCACTAAAAAACGGACATCAAAATAAGCCTCTACGTAAATTCTTAGTTAAAGTACCATAGCATGTCCGAGTGTTCAATTAACGAACGAACTACATCCTTGTGTGCAACTAAGAAAACACCTCGGACAATTTCACCGAAAAACATTTTGACAGCTGTCGAACGTGTCGACACGCATATCGAGGCCGGTGCTCTAAAAAAAGGGGTCCCTACTCCAAAAACATGCCTCCTTGGACCGTACAGCGTACACTTACTAGGGTGCCCATACAAACGATCGCATACGGACTGAAGGCTGGCCGCCCTAGCGTATGGTCTTCACTAGTCGCCATGTGGACATCGATGCGACCACTGTCCTAGAAGGTACATGCGTACCCTACCTTTGGTCCACGTACAAGCACCACTCCTTTCCTCAGACTCATGCAGCCACAGACCGGCGTGCTTTCATCGTACACCATCATTTGCACCCCTCTTTGCTCTCTCCTTACCGGTAACTGTACCCATACACCAGCCCCTTTATAAATCCCATAGAGCGGTTCTCTCTACCGTGCAATATAGTGCTCATAGAGTACTACCGATCAACAAATATGTTAAGAAACACAATGTCAATCAGGACTCGACCCGATTAGTGCATGAAGGCTTATCCCAGGAGGGAGAGCTCACATACACAAACCACCACTTGACGATTCAACCATTCAACACCTCAATCAATCTCTCAATCCCTTAAATCCACTACACTAATCAAGAGAACAAGCAATGCATAGCAATCTATTAATCCCATTCAAACATTGATTAAATCTTAGCTTTCCCTAATGCCAACAAACCCATAAGCGTGCATTCTATGCTCAAAGGAGACTCATGTAAGGTTGGATTTGTCTTAGGTACACAAGTTGATGGTAGAATTGTGTAACAAGGAGAAATTGGGACAACTGGTGATTCAATACATGTTTGGAGAAGGTCAACACAAGTAGATTTGTAGGTGCTTTTACAACCACCTATCCTATCTTGAAGAGGTTGTGTTGATTTCCTTTGCACCCACTGATATGAAAAACCAAGAGTGGCTTTTGGAATCTTATTGATACACTCTTCTGCCTCTAGCAAACCATAACATTTGGGAAGCCAAAGTGCTATTGCACCCTCATAATAGCCTTGTGCTTTAAGAACATGCTTTGGGACCCAATGAGTAACAATCTGAGGTTTAAGCTTGGAAAAGATGTGCTTTTTAGGAGGTTTAGTAACTAGGCTAGATGGTACAAGTTTGTACGCATCTTTGGGTAGCCAAATTGACAATTCCTTCTTGCGGTGCCTTCTTTGAGAAGTGACTAGAGTAGTTGGAACATGCCAGCCATGGCCCTCACTTGAGGACTCGTCGATTATCCACATCATTTGTCTTGGAACTTCAAGAGCAGATTTTGAAAGTGGGTTGTGTAAGGTAGAAATACCACCCTTTTGACATGATAAATCTCGTGGAGTAGCAGATCCCAAGATGCAATCAGAATTAATTTGCAATTTGTATTGTCTACTCTTCCAATCTAATGAACAATTGGTAGCACTTAACCCCAATCAGTCCTATGTCCCTCAACAATCTTTGTGAGTGCTATGCAGAGAATCTTGTTAGTACTCTCAGCTTGACCATTGGTTTGGGGATGATAGGGTGCAGAACGCTTGTGAATTACCATAAATTCTTGAAGTAAAAACTCTATGACCTCATTCACAAAGTGCACACCTTGATCACTAACGATTTTAATAGGTAAGCCATAGCGTGTAAACACGTGCTCATATAAGAACTTGGCTGTGGTTCTGGCATCATTTTTGACTGTAGCCTTTGCCTCTACCCATTTGGTCAAATAGTTAGTTTGCGACTATAATATATTCGGCATGCCGCATGAGTGTGACAAGCTGGAGGTTTAATGGGACCGACAAAATCAATACCCCATTTGGCAAAAGTACGTGTGCTTAACATAGGCTGCAATGGCATATTGTCCTTTGTGATGGGAGGTTTGGTCCTTTGACAATCGTCACAATGTTTTACATATTCTTCGGCATCCATTTGTAAGGTTGGCCACCAAAGCCCAGACCACCTAATCAACTTAGCTATGGTATTGCCTGAAAAGTGTCCACCCCCAACTCCTGCATGTGCATGAGTCAAGATTTTCAAGTAGTCAGCTTCACATACACACATGCGTAAGTTGTCATCCTTGCCCCTCTTGTAGAGTTGGCCCTCTATCAGCATATAGTTGGCCGCTTCAACTTCAATAGCATGCTTTCGATATTTAGGAATTGTTCGATCAGTATGACCATGCTGAAGATAGTCCACAATATACTTACTCCAACTTGGTGTAGTTGAAATTTGGAATAATGTGACATTATGAATTGGTTGTAGAATTTGACATGAAGCACAGTTACGAACAAATTTTTCAGCATCCGCATGCATGGTAGGCCACCATTGCCCATCCTGAGTTATACATCGCATACAAGTAGTAGCTGATGCATGGATTCCACCAATACCCTCATGTGCCCATTCCAAGATCTCCTCATATTGGTCAGGGTTAGGTATAAGCCGCAACACTCCATCATTACCCTGACGATATAATCTCCCTGAGATTAACTTGAATGGTTGCCATAGGTCCACATTAGGACCCGCTAGTTGTATCTGCCCACTTGTCAAAATTTCTAAGATAGGTTCAGACCATTTAGGAGCTGTCTCTACAAGGAAAAGTGTTGAATCTAACATATCATCATCCACACCCACAGGAGCTTCGCCAGAGGTGATTTGAGACAAATGATCTGTCCTAAGATGAGTTGTTCCTTTTCGGACTGCCACTTCAAAATCAAACTCAAGAAGGATGACAAACCACCTCACAATCCTTCCAGTTGCATAAGGCTTATTCACCAAATATAGCAGTGCTTGATGGTCCACAAAAAATATAAATTTGTTTGCCAAAAGGTAATGGCGAAACTTTTTCACTACATATATCATGGACAAACCTTCTCTTTCTATTGTGGTATAATTCTTCTCAGCATTGTTCAACTGTCGCTAGCATATGAGATTGGGAAATCCTTATTATGTTCTCCCGATTGAGCCAAAATACATCCAATTGCAAAGTTTGAAGCATCAATATGGACATGAAAGATTTGGTTCCAATCTGGTGCCCGTAAGATGGGTGCAGTCACCACTAATGCTTGCTTCAACTTTTCAAAGGATTCCTCACACTCGTCAGTCCAATTAAACTTTACAAGAAGAGCATATAATGGTCTGCTGGCTAGGACAGCGTACATGTAGATGAATCGACGATAATAGCCACAATGTCCCATGAACATTTGTACCCTTTAGGGTTGATAGGCCGAGGTAATGAGACAATGACATAAATTTTATCCATATCTGTTGAAATCCCATTGCGAGAAACAATATGGCCCAAAATTTTCCCTTGTCTTACCACCATGAATTTGCACTTGTCATGAATTCAAGCATATACGATAAACTTGACACTTTTGAAACACAAGTCTGAGGTGTTCTATATGATCATCACACTCTTGTGAGTGAACACATAAATCATCCATGAAGATCTCAAGAAATAGCCTAAGGTACTCCTTGAATACATGACTCATTAACCGCTGAAATGTTGCAGGTGCATTTGTTAGACCAAATGGCATAACACGATAGGCAAAGATGCCATCTTCAGTAGCAAAGGCTATCTTGTGTTGATCCTTTGAATCAATTGACACTTGATTGTAACCGGAGAATCCATCCAAGAAACTATATGCCTTTTTCCCTGCAACTCGTTCCAAAACATGATCCGTGATTGGAAGTAGGTAATGATCACGTACAGTAGCTGCATTTACCTTCTTGAGGTTTACACATACTCGAAGTTTTCCATTTTTCTTGGGCACCACTACAATAGGGGAGACCCATTCAGTGTGTTCAATCTCATAGATAAATTTTACCTCTAAGAGCTTGTCTATTTCTTCTTTTATCTTTCATGCAACATTCTCATTGTAAGTATAAGGACGTTGCTTGGAAGGTTTTGCATCCTCTCGTAATTATGCTGACATATGCTTGGATCAACTCCTTTGAGGTCTTTATAACTCTAAGCAAAAACATCGCGATACTCCTTTATTGTTTGAATTAATAACTTCTCCTCATCTAAGGACAAGTCTGTGGCAATCCACACATAGCGAGGCTCTTCTCCTGGCTTAGCGATATCAATTTTTTTTGCATCTTCTGGACCATCATATGAAACCCCTAGCATGCTTGGCTTTTGTCACATGGGCTGTTGAAGAACAATCTTCCGATCTTGAAGAGTGTACTGTGTGAAGTTGGGGGGAACATTGAGACCTTGTTCTTGTCCACTCGAGTCATCACTAATTGAAGACCATGCGGTTTTGAGCTCTCTTTTGCAATCTTGCATCAGAGTTTTTTGTTCAACCGTTATCTTTGCACTTCTGACACTCTCTTTTGAATCTGTTTGAGACTTGAGTTTTTGTTTTGGTCTCTTTGTTTTTTTGTGATTTTTGCTAACAGTTTTTAGCTTTTCTCTTGGTTGGAATCCATCTGATCGTTTTACTTGGTCTTTGTGATACTATCTTGTGCTTGGACATAGTATAGATATCCATTCTTTCCTGAGAAGTGAGATGGTTGTCGAGAGTCTTCATTCTTAAACTCCTCGTTTTCTTTTTGTATTCTCTCATGTCGTTCCCTCTCATCTTGTTTACGGATTCTCTTATGACTCTTACAGCATTTACGTTTAGGTCGGCTTCGAGGGATCTCTACTTGAACCTCCCTTCCTCTCAAGAGTAGGCGTGCCTTTCCTAACTCTTCCTCGGGGATTATCACATCATTATCAAAATCATAATCCCGTCCATCTTTCTTATCAGCATCATTAGCAGATTCGATTGTTAAATCCTCCACTGAGACTTCCTCTACATGCAGTGCTGTTGTGGATCCCCATAGTACAAATCATCTAAAAGGTCACGTGGTTGTACCATTCATATAGGAGTAATGTCATATCCATCTGAGTCACAAAATTGAATTGGCTTAGGTAAAGCACATATGTTGATAATGTTGCAAGGACATGACTCCATTCTCTAGGGGATCAATTAAGTGCTCAGGGAAGGGTTGTGGAATGCATGCCCCATTCTCAATCCAAATGAAGCTTTTCATAAAGCTTTTCCTTAATCCAAGATTAATCTATGCTTGAGGCCAAATTAATGGCTTTTTTTTCTATGCTTTTAGTGTATGTATTTCATGAATATTGATGATTCAATCCATTATGGATTAATGATCCAATTAGGGATCATTCAAATTATTTCCTTAATGATAAGCTTTATTCCTTAGAAAAATTGAGATTTATCAGTCACATAGCAGCGGAGCTATGGTAAAATTTTTATAAAAATTACGCATAAAATAAATTCATTCAAAGCATGAAAAGAGGACTTCCTACCATATTCTAGGAATTATCATCCTAGATTAATTGAAAGATATTCATTGTAATCCTAGAGAAATTGATTTTTATATTATGCATAATTGATTTTCATGCATAGATGCATAAAAGATTATTATTTTAACATAAAAGTGTTACTTTTATCATAATTAGATTTCATGCATAGAGGTATGCATAAAAGATTAATATTTTAATATAAAAGTGTTACTTTTATCATATTCAAATTTCATGCATAGAGGTATGCATAAGAGATGAATATTTTATTATAAAAGAGTTACTTTTAGCATAATTGAATTTCATGCATAGAGGTATGCATAAAAGATGAATATTTTATTATAAAAGAGTTACTTTTAGCATAATTGAATTTCATGCATAGAGGTATGCATAAGAGATGAATATTTTATTATAAAAGAGTTACTTTTAGCATAATTGAATTTCATGCATAGAGGTATGCATAAGAGATAAATATTTTATTATAAAAGAGTTACTTTTAGCATAATTGAATTTCATGCATAGAGGTATGCATAAGAGATGAATATTTTATTATAAAAGTGTTACTTTTAGCATAATTGAATTTCATGCATAGAGGTATGCATAAAAGATGATTATTTTATTATAAAAGTGTTACTTTTAGCATAATTGAATTTCATGCATAGAGGTATGCATAAAAGATATGGGAAGTGATAAGATGTGATAAGATGCATATGAGATGAGTTAGGATGTGATAAGTTGAGTTAAGAAGTGATAGGATGTGTATGGGTGAGATAAGAAGTGTAAGTGATGGGATAAGATGTATATGGGTCGTGATAGGGTGGATGTATGGATGTGAATGAGGATGTGGATGTGGATGCATGGATGTAAATATGGATGTGTATGTATGGATGTATGCATGTCAATGTGAATGTGAATGTGGATATATGGATGTGAATGAGGATGTGGATGTAGATGCATGGATGTAGATGTGGATGTATGCATGTAGATGTAAATGTATGGATGTGAATGTGAATGTGGATGTGGATGTATGCATGGAGATGTGGATGTATGCATGTAGATGTAGATGTATAAATGTGGATGTGGATGTATGCATGTAGATGTGAATGTATGCATATAGATGTGGATGTATGGATGTGAATGTACATGTAGATGTGGATGAATGGATAAGGATGCATGAATGTGCATGTAGATGTGGATGTGAAAATAGATGCATGGATGTAGATGTGGATGTATGGATGTGAATGTGGATGTGGATGTGGATATATGTATGGATGTGAATATATGATATGTGATGTGAAGGAATCTGAAGTGAGGAGATGGAAAATGATGTGATGGGATGAGTACACATATAAATGGAATGTGGAATAAGTAATGTGGATTGATGAGGGATAATGTGGAAAAATGAGAGTTAATATAGAAACTGTAATTGTAAACTGTTTATAAATGCTGTTTGTAAATGGCTGTTTTATGTCAAGAATGCTGGGGAAGCATTTTGACTGTCTTGTGATTAAGGTCGTGGAGACCTAACTGATAAAGTTGCAACAACTGCTGACGGAGAGTCAATGGAGGACATCTCGCGTAGCAAGGTCGACCGAGGTCTTGACCAGCCTCGGTTTGATTAAAATGGTGAGCTTCCGGTACGGTGGATGAGGGACCAAGGAAGTGGCCTATGAGTGAAGAGCTAGGTCACCTGCGAAGGATCCTAGAGGGTGCTGACCATACGGTGCTCAGGCTCTGGGTCGCCTAGGATACCCACGCGTGCATCGAGGAAGATATTGGAACAAGGAGTAAGAGTTGGTTTGTGAAACCGGGCCTGGATCTGGTTCATTGACCTTGCTGGACTTCAATGGATGAGTCCATGGCTCTTTTTATGGATCTGTTGGTTGATCTTGCTGATCTTCAACGAGAGTCCATCTTGATTTTTATAAGTAATGATTTGCCAAGTATTATGGGCTAGGAACTACTGAAAAGGCCCCTGAGTGGACAGGTGGTGAGCGTTCTGGTTGCCAATGATGCCATAGATACTCTGATAAAGGAATGATGGGAAATTAAGAATCAACCGGATAAATTGGAAGGTTGTGATCAGTGATACTATGGTTGCATTAAAGGATTGTTTTAAAATTGGTTGAATCTGTGAAAAAGGCAATTTCATATTGGGTGTGTAAGTGGTGTGACTAGTTTTATTTTTGCATGAACATCCAGCTAGGGGGCCTGGGAACTCTTTTCCTTGGCACCCAGGACAAAACCTAACCAAATTCTTAATTGGATCCCATCACTACAGTGGTTGGGCGGTTGGCTAACCCATGGGACTGGATGAGGTTAGAGGCTGGACTGATGGATCCGTAAATCGAGACTCAAATTCTGTTACTATGATAGATAAAGTAAATCCCGGATAGTAATTGTTCTATGGATAGGAATCAACGGCTGTGCCTCTTGATGGGGAAAAAAGCATTGATCCCAATGATCCAAGTGCAAGATTCTTCCTTGATCTGACCAAGTATCTTTATAGATGCAGTCAGATCAGCTTGATCAAAAATGGTCTTGACTACGTTAGAGTAAAAGTTATCCTGGTGGAATCGCCCGTGCTTTTCGGGTAAAGAAAGTTTTTCCGGGTTCGGTTTTGGATTAACCGACAGATTAGTCTCTTGTCCGGATATCCGTGGGGTGAGGCCCCGAATGTGGGACCCCTGTCCCGCGCGAGAAGTGCTACTTCCGCTGCTAGTACCCCGAATCCGTTGCTCGGTGGGAACAGGGATCTCACAGTTGGTATCAGAGCCAATTGGCTAATAAAGATCAACTGAGAAGCCAAATATGTCAAAAATTTATCAAGAAACATAAAAAGGTTGTAATTGTGTGATATAATTCATACAATTTGATATTCAAACTGAAAAATTCGTAATTTAGTAATTGGGTTTTCAGATAGAAGTACCGCAATTGTATGGAACCCTGACTTGCTTGAGGCCTAGACATGATGGTATCTATCTTATAGTTCCAAGTATCATGACTACCCGTATATACCGAGAGTATAACTGCAGCTCTTTACTAACAGTATATACGAGTAAATCTAAGACTTGAAATTATAAGCGTTAATGCTATCCAGATGATGATTTCGAATGTGGTTGATATGATTTTTAATTCTGTTTGAGAATTGATGAATTGATTTGGATTCTGATTGAAAAATGATGATTTTTGAAATTTAGTTGAAATATAATAACCTGAGCGAAACCACAATGAGGATGAATGGGATGAGTCCTTGTGAATGATGATATTCATAACTAGAATGATGATTAATGATTTCAACAAATCACTATGAGATTAGTGGATTGTGCTATCAAATTACTACTGTTAACACTTGACACGGTAGATCAAGTTAAGGGATGACAAATTGAGAACTCGCTTAACTAAAATTCCCGTGGAGGAATGTTCAGAAGGAAATTTTTCGGTCTAATGGACCCTTATCGTGTTAAAGATATGAATGATATGATCTAATGAATTGTTATTTAATGATGAGTTCTATATAAGGGATATTTATCCCCATATTCTGTTGAGTTTACCAGAATATAAGGAACCCCAGAATAAATTGGATCTTAAGCAAAAGAGTTGTCCTCTACTTGCGAGATGAGGACATCTCGCACTTTTTAAGTGGGGTAGAATGTAAGATTCCTCCCCCAGCCTTCGAGGTATACAGGAGTAAGAATCTCCCTTTCTGATCTTAAAATTATTCCCTCTCTAAAATAAAAGAAAGATTCTGTTTAAAAAGGGAAGACACTTTCCCCAGAATACCTTATCAGGAGCCCACCTGTTTTAAGGATTCAGAACAATGAGTTCAAAAGTGAGAACCGGTGTTTTGGATGCCAAGGTTTTGGTCATCAGTTAAAAGACTGCCCGACTCCTACCATGAAAAGGGCACAGGGAAGTCTAGAACCCAAATTCAGAGACCAATTCCTTCATACCAATCTAATCAGGGTCCGTCTCGGACAAGATTACTTAAACTAGGTCCAACCCATTGATTAGGGTCGAGATGACCAGTCAAATGCTTGGCGACTTAGAGCAACAGATGCAGGCAATTCATAAAGATATAAACGCTGCCCAGGATCGATAGAAATAATATATAGATAAGAAGAGGACAGTCAGAGAATTCAAAGAAGCAGTTATGGTCTTCAATTGAATACAAACCAAAAGAATTTCTTTATCTCTAGGGGAGTATAAGTAGTTATCCCCCAGATATTGTGGACCAAAGAAAGTAGGTGACTTAGCCTACGAACTTCTTTTATCTCCTCATCTAAAAGTTCTTAATGCCTCCTATAGAAATATGTGCCAAAACCAAATCATGGAAAGACGGTAAAACTTCAGTGGCAAGTTACCGTTGGCTTCTAAGTTACGCTAGCTCCTTCCTTTATATAAGTCATAACTTTTACTTGTCGCTCACAGTATTCTTACTTCCATCGATCTCCTTTCTTTCTTAATCTCCTTCATGGCTTGGCAACAGGAATTAGTTTTATCCATGATGATTTCTCACCTTCAAGACGCAAGCGAGTCTGTGAAGAAGGATTTTATAGCACTGTATGAGCGCTCACTTTTCCCTCACTTGGGAACTTCTGTAGCTCAGACCAAATGGCAGACCTATCAAGACATAACTAGGTTAACACCCTAGGGTCAGCAGCACTTTCGTAACAATGTCCGCTTGGCCATGGTTATTGAAGATTTGGGTTTGGGTCCCCGATACTACTGCGTCATGAGATCAAGGCATCTTGGGTTTTCTGAGCAGGTCTTCTTACTAGCGTGTTTTCTTCCTCATCAGAAGATATGCCTTTACCCCGTTTTTGGCTTGCCTCTCAGAGGTCCTTTTGTTAGATCACCTCATACCACTGAGATAGGTGCGGCAATAACCAACAGAATTATTCCCATAGATGAGTTACCTTATACGTGCGCAGCTTGTGAGTGCTGTTTTTGTGATCATATGATGGACGGGCTTATGGAAGTGTAAAGAGTTCTTCTATCTTTATTGTATATGTTCCAAGAATGAATAAAGTTTAAATCTTGTTCTTGTCTTGACCCTTACTCTCTTTGAGACTTTTTTATTTGGTGGTTAATCTTAATTAAATTTTTCTCTAAGTCTCATGTTCGTGCATCTTGCGAAATTATCCCAAGTTTGCGAGATGAGGACATCTCGTGTTTTTCAAGTAGGAGTGAATGTAAGATTCCTCCCCAGCCTCTCAAAATGTCCAGCATATTCCCCTGTAATCAATTCCCTCTTCAGAAATATAAGAGATCTTGTCTCTACCTGTTTTGGCATAGAGAGAGAAAATATTCTAGAGAGAGAATATCTAGATTTTGAATATTTTTGGATAGAAAAATATCTCATATAATTAAGATGAATTCCCCTGAAACAGAAATTCAAAAAGAACTTTCCAATGTGCAATTGGAATTAATTGGGAATGGGTATAAAGGACCTTAGCCTAAGGGTCTAAATTTTCAAAAAATTTAGATTATGGTCCAATTAAGGTTCCTATATGCCAATAGCATCAATCCATGTGTAGGGAGGAGATAAATCCAATTTGTAAAAGAAGATACCCAAAAATGAGTAAATGCTCACATAAGATGAAGAGTTGACTATGTACAAGGTTTATTAGTAAGAAACTATGAGTAATATCAAAAATATGAGATATTTTGGGTATCCAAAAATGAGTAAATGCTCACATAAGATGAAGAGTTGAAAATGTACAAGGTTTATTAGTAAAAAAACTATGAGCAATATTAAAAATATGAGATATTTTGGGTATCCAAAAATGAGTAAATGCTCACATAAGATGAAGAGTTGAAAATGTACAAGGTTTATTAGTAGGAGCAATATTAAAAATATGAGATATTTTGGGTATAATGATTCCATTTTGACACATATGTAAGGAAGGGGAGTCCATTAAAGGAGGTGCATATTTCACATTCTTGAATGAGTTTTAAACTCAAAAATAATGTGATATTTTTATCTCTCCTCTCTCTTGAATCGAACCAAATCAAAATGGAACCAAACCGAATCAAAAAGGAACCAAACTAGATCCAAATCTAGTTCAAATTCAACCAAACTGAATCTAGAAAATTCTAGAATTCAATTAGCTTTGGTTAGAGCTTCCCTCTCCTATAAATAGAACATGAGTCCTTTAAAAAAAAAGGGAGAGAATTTTACTATACTAGAGTTATGCTGAAATAATGCTAATTTCTACTATTCTCTAAAATTCTCTCCAAATTGAAGAAATTGGAGCTTCCCTCTTTCTTCAATCCTCATTGGTGGCTCCATCAACATACTTAACCAATTGATTGGTTGGGGGCCTCTACCGTGAATAAAGAATCAAGCAATTTGTAAGGTAAGTGGTGAATTTTGATCTTTTCTATAATTTCTCAATGTTTCTCTCTTCTCAACCCCTCTCAAGATTGAGAAGCTTAATTGGAATGGTTTTTGAATGCTATTAAAGTTAATTGATGAATGGTAGTAAAGAGTTACATAATTTGATGAATGCTATTGAAGTTAACTGATTAATGATAGTTAAGAATTACATAAATTTCCATTTATGCTTAATTCAAATGTTTTTTATGTAATTTCTCTCTCTCATTCAAGAAATGGTCATACTCATGACCCATTCTCAATCCAAATGAATCTTTTCATAAAGTTTTTCCTTAATCCAAGATTAACCTATGCTTGAGACCAAATTAATGGCTTTTTTTTCTATGCTTTTAGTTTATGTATTTCATGAATATTGATGATTCAATCTATTATGGATTAATGATCCAATTAGGGATAATTTTAATTATTTCCTTAATGATAAGCTTTATCCCTTAGAAAAATTGAGATTTATCAGTCATAGCAGTGGAGCTATGGCAAGGAAGGAGCTAGCGTAACCTAGAAGCCAACGGTAACTTGCCACTAAAGTTTTACCATCTTTCCATGATTTGGTTTTGGCACATATTTCTATAGGAGGCATTAAGAACTTTGAGCTGAGGAGATAAAAGAAGTTCGTAGGCTAAGTCACCTACTTTCTTTTGTCCACAATATCTAGGGGATAACTACTTATACTCCCCTGGAAACCTTGGCATCCAAAACACCGGTTCTCACTTCTGAACTCATTGTTATGAATTCTTAAAACAGGTGGGCTCCTGATAAGGTATTCTGGGGAAAGTGTCTTCCCTTTTTAAACAGAATCTTTCTTTTATTTTAGAGAGGGAATAATTTTAAGATCAGAAAGGGAGATTCTTACTCCTGTATACCTCAAAGGTTAGGGGAGGAATCTTACAAGGTGGGCCCTCAAGTATTGATTGAGCTTCCCTAATGAGTTGCTGATGTACAGCTAGATTGATCTTCTCCTCATGAGGGTTTGGGTATTCTTGAAGCTTCTTGGGTAGCTCAGATAAACCTGCAATGTGACTTCTATGAGAATCAATGATGGCATCTAGAGTCTCGTTCACCTTATCCACAAAAACAAAACCCCCAAAACTATCCTTGGTTGTACTAGCCTCATCTTGTTTAGCACTAGGCCCAGGTTGAGGTTGCTCCTCATGCACTTCTTGGGATGTAAAAGCTTGATCCTTCATGTTTTGTTTAGAGACTTCTTGAGAACTACTGGATGCACTCTTAGTTTACTTGTTGCGGTTCTTTTTTCTCCTAGTGGTCCTTTTTCTATTGGAATGTAGGGTCTTGTCCACTAGATTTGCCTTTGCATCCCTAGTTCGAGGTGTCACACAAGGAAAGTGTGGGTATACTTCATGAAGGAGAAGAGTGAGGTTTGCACTCATTTTCAGAATTTTAGAGTTATGGGGTGGTTGAAAAGCAAATAGTGAAACATGTAAAGATCAGATGGAGAGGGAGAGTACTTCTCCATTGAGTTCTCTGAATTTTTTAAGAAGAATGGTATTCAGAGACAGTTTACATACACTCCACAGCAAAATGGAGTTGCTGAGTGGAAAAACAGGCACATTGCTAAAATGCGCGAGCATTGATGGGAGAGAAGAATATGCCGTATAGCTATTCGGCTAAGGTTGTTTTTATAGCAGTTTACATCATGATCAGGACTCCAATTGCAGCCATACATGATGTAACTCTAGAGGAGAGGTTTACTAGCAGAAAACCTGATTTGACTCATCTGAAAGTCTTTGGATGCATTGCATATGTGCATGTGCCAGATGAGTTGAGAACTAAGTGGATCCAAAAGCTAAAAAATCTGTGTTTATTGGGTATTCCCTTGAACAAAAGGGATATAGGTGTTATAACCTTGCTACACGTGAGTTGAGGGTAAGCAGGGATATTGTTTTTGATGAGATGAGCAGCTTGTATGCTGCTAAAAGTTGGGGATGATGTGAGTGGAAATGTGGTTGCACAGAATACAAGTCAGCAACAATCACAGTCTTTGAGTGCACTAGGAGAGTCCTCATCTAGTGGTTCAATTGATAGACCATGGAGTGGCAGGCTTTCTCATAATACCAGTCCTACAAATGTGATTAGTACATCACATAAAGGTAAAGAGAAAGTGGTTGAGCCCCTTAGTATGCCTGATATTTCTGTAGGGCATTCTCATGTTGATGGAGAGTCTAGTGGCTTAGAGATGAGCCTTGATGAGGATCTTGGGATACTAGCTATGAGAACACCTGGTGTAAAGAAGGCTATGGAAGCCATGAATGCAAAGCTGCGAAGATCTGGGAGAGTGAAGAATCCTGTGTAGAGGTTTACCTGTGATGGTTATGTGGCACATCACTATGCATACATGGCAAAAGTTGTGCCAATGTAGAGCCCACATGCATTGATGAGGTTGCTAGAAATGTGTGTTGGGAGAAAGCTATGGATGAGGAGATGGATGCACTATATGGAAATGAGACTTGGGATTTAGTGCAATTGCCTGAAGGCAAGAAAGCCATTGGATGCAAGTGGGTGTACAAAGTAAAAATTCATGATGAGGGAAGCCAAATTGGTGCATGATTGGGCGTTAGATCAAGTGTATGTTCGAAAGGATTCGCAAATTTTAAAAATCGATCTGCATACATGGAAGGCACATCCCATGGAAGGGAAATTGTTTTGAAATGATTTGGTCACCACAGAGCAAATCACATCCTTACAAGTCTGCCAAACTAGTTGAGGAGAATTCACAGGAACAGGAAGAGGCCGCAATGTATGCGTCACTTCCACCTCTGGATTTTAGCAAAAACTGGATACACGTGCTTGCCATTATAGATGTGTTGCCCCCTAGGGGAACCCAGTATGTTAAATTGGGAAACATTCCTACGACTTCAGTGCGCATGGTAGATGAGAAACCAAGAGAAGAAGAAACAAAGGACGAAGCCTCCAGCACATAAGGGTATGGCTCACAAGGCCGCAATAGCACCCAACACCTTAAATGGCAAAAACAAAAAAGATATATCGCTCGACGAAATGAATTACAACAAAGTAAACCCAAAGACGTCCAGTTGGCTAAGATATCTCGAGGTCACTAAGGTGCATGATGAGTTTTCTAAGAATTGGGGTGAGGAGTTGAGTAAAATCACTTTGGGAGAGAAAAAGACTATGTCACAAGAGTCAAACGCCGAAACTCACTAAGGTAGGATGTAAAAAATGAAATAAAGCTCTGGCTAAAGCCAAGCGTGAGGCAAAGAAGACGATGACTCGGAGGAAGGATAAGAAGGACGACAAGCCATCAGTGTTGGACCATTTTAAAACATATGCCATTGATAAACAAAAGGTGTTCCAATTAATGGCAAAAAGAGTAAAGGAAGATGGCCAATCCATATCTTATGATGGCCCAGCTAAAGTTAAGGAGGTTGATATTGCAGAGCCAGGGGAGGACACCAAACCTGACTACATTGCTAAAGACTTAACTGCTGAAGAAGAAGAGCTCATAGCTCTCTTAAAAGAATTCAAGGACTATTTTGCTTAATACATGAAAATGAAGTGTGTACCACCTGGTGGTCCATGTTAATCCAATTCTAGGATTAACAAGAGCTATCACCATTATCTTACATCAAGGAGTCACGATAGATCGAAAGGGTCATACATTCAAGATATCAAGCAATAGTTTCCAAAGCTACAACTTGGGTAGGTGCCCGTAATGGTGTGACGGAGTATTTATAACAATTCCCGCTTCAAGAGCATGTTGTAGCAAGTTAGGATGAAGTCCTAAGTGATGTACTTTATGGATATATTATGAGAGTAGTCATTGTAATAGCATTAGGCCTCTTATGAGCCTAAAGTGCCTAGCCGCCATAGTTTAAGTGAGTGTGAACAAAGAAGTTCAAGGTAGTTCAACGAGATATAGTGGATGAATTTGTAACCAACAATACAGTTTCGACTCAATCCGTCATGGATTCAAGTGGAGTCAGTCGTAAGGACTATCGTGCCATCTAGAAGTCAGTGTCATCAGTCCTTGAGGACAAAGGCAATAAAGCAAAGCTACTTCCAACACCTACAAAAGTTTGGAGACATAGGGAGGATTTAAACACAGAACAGCTTCACTATGTTGGTCACTCATACCACATTGTAGGAGAGTTTAAGGGAGAAGGTGGAAGCATATTCTACAATGAACACAATAATATATTCATGGACTTGGAGTTCTTGCAAAAGATAATGGTGGAGTTCATGATATAACATTTGAGGAGCAGGAGGTGTACTTAAATTTGTCATCAAGCTTGATGAGTGTGAGATTATCAAGGAGAAAAAGATGGATAGCACTTCAATCCACTGATTTTGCGCATTGATAGAGTTGGATAAAAGTATGGCAAACAATGATGATCTTGGTCTCCCTACCCTAGGAATTGAATAATCCATGATGGCATTAGTGGGGCAAAATTGGGATGATAAAAAATGAGATGTGCTAACCAGAGGAAATGGAGTGCCAAAGGTAGAGGAAATGAAAAGAGCGCAAGAAATTGTTTAATCCCAAGAGGAAGTTTGAGGAGGAGGGAATTTTCCCTCCTCTGCAAAGATATTTAATATATGGATAGGAATAGAAGTTTCCCTCTTTACAAAAGTGCAGGTGTGTTTAATGCATTCCGGTGTGAAAAGTGCACGTGTGTTTAATGCATTCGGGTGTGAAAAGTGCAGGTGTGTTTAATGCATTCGGGTGTGAAAAGTGACTATCAAGTGTAAGTAGAATACATTTTGAGGTGGAAAAGAAGAATTTTTGGATTAGGAAAAAGAAATAACCTATTTTTCAACGTAACATTTCCTTCTTCTTGATTGGATGCGCTCCTTTTTCTCTCTCTACAAAAAGGCCCTACGAATGACCTCCAAAATGTCCTAATGCATGGTGAGGTAGAGATACATCGTATTGGGGGGATTTGGCTAAACACATCACCAACTCATAGGCTTTTATTTGGGTCTTCATCGGTGGCTCTCTCAACCGCAAGCTCTATGTGCAGAAACCTCTCTTTGGATCAGATGGTGGGAAAGAAACCACTTGGCATACACAGGCTCTTAGGTGCCATGCAAGGCCAATTTTGTCTGGCCTCTGCCTTTGCTCTAGGTCAGTGTCTTGATTCAAGGGAACTGCATGCTTGAGTGTCAGGGACCATGTAGACCTTCCCAATCTCTGATACCAGCATAAACTTCTTCATTTGTCGTCGAGGAGTGAATGAAGAAATTTTCGGTGCATGCAAATCATTATGGAGTAAATCCATGCTGTGCATATATTCCATTCTATGCATCAGGCCATTAATAATGTTGAAGATATGTTTTTGGAAGCGCAACTTGTCATTGGGATCCTTGGCTAAACTCACAAAATTCTTGGGGGGAGCTCTTTTGCCATCTGCGGTGCATACCCACATCCAATTGCGGAGGTTATTGCCGTTCCAATGCTTGAAAATGATCATGGGTTCTTTTTCATCACAGCATAGTCCAAGAGGATTAACTGTGCGCAATGAATGATGTTCATTGCGGTGGCCTCGGCAGCTGCTGCATTATCTCTTCCTACATTCTCTTCATCAGTCTTGATTACCTTGCAAACACACCACTCTTCGGGGAAGTTATTGTCATGAACCTTGCATTTGGTAGCATATGCAGAGGTTACCTCCCCCAGTCGTGATGAAAGGACATCAAACTCTATTTGATTTCATCGCAAGATAAACAAGGTAGGAGCTTTGGACATTGCGGCTCCATGAAATGATCTTTGCGGTTAGAGTCGCGGTACCTGTGGGGTAGCGACTGTGACCCTTGACTTGGAGGTGAAGTTTTGCATTGCTTTCTCTTGCCCATTGCTATGCTTCTCTTTCTCCATACGGCCTCTATATATACTATAGCTTTGCTTGAAAGGCCGGATCAGATCTTTTCTGAGCAGGAAAGTGACCAATGGAGCAAGATGGAGCAAGAGATTTCTCCTATGCACCTTAAGCATTCCTTCATGTTTTCCCCATCTTTAAATAAATGCATGTGCAGCTCAAGGGAGGGATCAGACTCTATCAAGGCCTTCCATGCCATGACCACCATGATACTAGAAATCTCTTGGAGATTGTTGTCAGTTGTCTGGAGGAGCCAACCTATCTCTGCTTCAAGTTTGACACTCAAAACATTCCCAATTGCCATTATAAGTTTGTGACATTCGTCCCTTGTCAATTGGAGTTTTTGTACGAATCCCTCAAGTAGTTGCTCTGACACTTGCTCTGATGCTTGCACAGGCACTTGCTCTGGCTCTGAAAAGCTCATGGATTAATCTAGGTATACTGGTAAACCTATCAAGATGAAAATGGATAATTTATAATAATACATAGATGGAGACATTCACATTAGTGCATACATGTGTGCATTAATATTTGTGCGATAATGCTTACATAACCAATTTAACTACAATAACAATAAAAGGACAAACATTAATACATGCGTGTGTGTGTGTGCATTAGTGCTTAGGCGTTTCGGTTCTGCGTTTCGTTTTGTATTTGTGACGGGGTGAAACGTTTCATAACAAAATTGTGCGTTCTGACATGAAACATTTCCACAATGGATATACCTAAGCTATATAGTCAGGAAAACTATGGATATGCCTAGTTTCAAAGCTATAAACCTAAATATAAAGCATGATAGAATCACGAATGTTGATTTCACCATGCATGGCTATACAAAAGCTTATCATAAAATGAACGAAGTGAAAGAGAGTATCAAGCTAGTTGAGCTTTGATACAACCCATAAACAGTGGCACAGACGTTCGACTATCTCAACACTACCTCCCCCTACCATTCCTAAGAGGTATGATATTCCCTAGGTATGAGGATTACTAGATCTTGAAAAGGACGGGCATGATGTTGCAGTTTTGCAGATATTTATCTCGGTGATTTCAGGTTTCCAATTCCATGAGGAGTTGGAGGATTGAAAGATGGTTTCTATTCTTCATAGATCTTAGAAGGTTCTATTTTTTTTGTCTTGTTCCCACGGTCATATGTTGGAGGAACATCAGCTTCTTTAAGCTAGTTCTGTCAAGACATACATTGGCTCAGCTCAGAGCTAATCCTAAGGAGAACAACCAGATAAAGACAGATCAAGAACAGAGATTAGGAGCATGTGTTGCCTCCTGGATGTTGTGGTGTTGTTGTCGACAAGTATATGAAATCATAGAACTTGTCGCATGGTGGTGGCTAAAGCACATGAAGGGGATTATTATCCTAGACTTGGCCGACCAACAATCAGCGGCCAACCCATGGGGACTTTTCCAACTTATAAAAGGTACATTTTCTCATGAATGTGGACCATTCAGTCCAACAATGGGTTGGGTCTAGACTTAGGCTTAGAATTAGGGTTTTATACCTTTTCATGGAAGGCAGTCAAGGGGGCTGCAAGACTAATGTACCTTTTTGTTTTGTACTTTATGATATACTAAATACTCAGCTATCTCTCTCTTCTCTCTCTTTTGCATGCATTTGCATCATCATGTTCCCAGATGGTGTTTAGGGCTAAAAGAAAACTCCCATAGCTTTCGCATGTAACAAATTCCTTGATACGTGGCTGTGTGGATTTGATAGACAGGTATAAACTTGATTTTAGAGATAGTTGATGCAAGTAGCTAGATTCTTCTTCATTTATTTCCAAGTATGGAACTGTACCAAGTGTGGAGGAATGTTATGTACCTAGCACTAATCCTTCGGATTAGGAACTAGTCTAGTAGGGTTAAGGGAGCCATGGGATTAGGGGAAGCAAGTGGATTCAGGTGGCTAAGGTTCAAATTTGATAAATCCAAGGTTATTGGCTATTTATGACTCGATTGTTATTTATAGCAGTAATAAACACTATATAAGTGAGTCTTGGGTTATTATTGATTCATGACTCGATTGTTATTATTGGCTATTTATGACTCGATTGTTATTTATAGCAGTAATAAACACTATATAAGTGAGTCTTGGGTTATTATTGATTCATTGTGGTCTAAACCTTGATCAAGAGGCTTACCCTTGCCATGGACATGGTGGATCACAAGTAGCCTTGTCAAGGGTCCTTGTGGCCAGGCAGAACTAGTGGTATGGGACGCTAGGGTTAACTGGCATGGTGGATCACAAGTAGTCTTGCCAAGGGTCCTTGTGGCCAAGCAACACTGGTGGTATGGGATGCTAGGGTTTCCATGGGCATGGTGGATCACAGATAGTCTTTTCAAGTGTCCTTGGGGCCAAGCAATTGGTGGTATGGGACACTAGGGTTGATTGGCATGGACTCCTGGGAGTGGAACCTTGGCTTGGGGGAGGTTTGGGACGTGAACCTACGGTTGGGTGGTGAGCTTACTCGCATCTCTTTTATTTGGTTTCTCTAATCTTGTTTATGCATGTGTATTTGGTGATCCTCCTTCACAGCATGTTTATAGGAAAACTCTTGTTACCTAAGGTAGCATCAATCAGCAACGAGATATAGAGTGTAGATAGGTCAGAGCATGCAACATATTTGGTTTGTGGCAGGCCTTTCTTTGGAGTGTCTACTTCTTTTATAGTAGGGGCAATAAAGGTTACAAGTGCTGGTTGCATTGAATTTTTTCAATGCACCCTCAATCACCTCAATTAGGCTTGAATGCTGACTAACAACTTGATCAAGATGTTGGACTTTTATACAAGGTTGAGAAGATGTTGCACGACTGCCTTGCAAATTGTGGTTGCTTATAAACAAGCTACTTGTTGATTGCTCCCAAGCCAAGGGTAAAGCGGTATCCTGAAGTAGATCTCCGGAGTCCTCGTTTCTAGATCTCCTCCCCAATCAGACTCACTCCAACCTTAGAGACTGACTCGGTCTATCGATCCCCCTCTAGTGCCATTAAAGAGTGCAAGATCCTTCAAACCCTATGCAGATACCGTAAGACCCGCAATCCTGCATCCCAATGAGTCTTCAAAGGTGTATGCATAAATGAGCTCAATAGCCCCACCGGAAAACTCAAGTCCAATCTAGTGTTCAACAAATCAATGAACCGACAAGTTTTTGATATAAAGAGGTATCAACTAGCTCACAAGGATCATGTACAATAATTTTGGTATTTGGGTCCATGAGAGATGAAATAGGCTTGCAATTCTCCATCCCAAAGGCCTGCAACAACTCATGAACATACCACTGGTGGTGGCTGAGAAACAAAAACCCCCCTTTGGGCCTTCCAAATCTCCAATCCCAAAAAGTAATGGATTAAGCTTAAATCCATCATAAAGGATAATCGATGTGACCATGCCACGTTCTTGAAAGAGATACAAGTTCAGATGTGCACTTGATCTCTGTCTCTAAAAAAAAGCATCAAGCTTCTTGTTCCAAGCCATGGGAGCCTGTTTAAGACCATACAAGGCCTTCTGCAACCTGTAAACCATACCTTTTGTGCCCGAAACCTCAAATCCTAGAGGTTTTTCAACGTACACCTCCTCTTGCAATGAAGATTTAGCATAGAAGTCACCATTTAGGAATGAAGATTTAGCATAGACCAGCCACTTCTGATGAGAGGCAAGGGCAAGAACTATGTGAATCGTGGCCATCCTAGCTACCAGTGCAAAGGTGTCCTCATAGTCGATGCTTGGCTGCTAGCCCTTAGTCACAAGTTTGGCCTTTTTCTTGTCCACGGGGCCATCAGAACTATACTTGGTTTTGTAGACCGACTTCACACCAATGACGAACCATTTTGATGGCCTTAGAACCAACTCCCAAGTCCCATTCTTTACCTCCAAGTCTGCTTGGAAAAGAGCTTTCTTAACTAAAGTAGGCTCTTTGTCCCGAATGATACAAGACATCAATGTATAGTTTACATCTAAATACTTCTTTGACTGACTTTTGTCACAAACTCTGTGCAATCTTTGAGGTCCATCCTCTGTGGTCTACTCAGAGGGATACTCCATCACACCAAAATCTCGAATGGTATCCAACAACCACTTTCATACCCGAACAGAATGCGGAGCCACCTGCCTCTACTGTGGCAAATCTCTAATCTTAGGATCAGCCTCTCCTACTACTGATGACTGAGGCTAACTCATTGGAACAATGGCCCAAGAATCATCCTCCTCATACTCATCTGCCTCTCTAAGAAGCGGTGGCTCATCAACAGTGGAAGCTGGAACATGCTCATCACTTCGCTGTGGGTCATATAACGTGTAACCTTTGGAAAGAGAGTTATATCCCATAAAACCAAGCTTCTCGGACTTGGATTCAAGCTTCCCCCTCTGCTTCTTTGGAATGTGAACATAGGCATCACTCCCAAAAACACGAAAACCTCTACCCTATGGAGGGTTCAGAAACCGCTCCTCCTGGTCCAAGACCATCGGCAAGCACAAGATCCTCCCAAGTAATGATGATGAGCCTCTCGCTAGAGATCAAAGAGGAATAGAAAGCTAAGTACTGAGAGGAAAGATGTGACATCAGGGTGATGGCCATGTCCTCTAATGATATCTCCTTCCCAGTCTAAAGAACCTCCTGCTGAAGGGAGTGGAGTTTGTTGATGTGCTCCCACATCGTCGAAGACTTTATAGGATTCATCACTCACATCTGCATTTCCAAGGAAACTCTCTTCATGGGTGATACCCAATTGTACAGAGAGGTTGAGTGCTGCCAAATCCCTCAAGCCAGTATCATGTGTTTGATATGATTGATCACTTGGGGTGTGCAGTTGAGGAAGATGAAAGAGCACACATGGGCATTGACACGATCCCACAACTGTGCCTGGGGGCTCCCGCTCTTTCTTGACTAACAGAGAAGTGTCCAGTTGAGGAAGATGAAAGAGCACACACGGGAATGGACACAATCCCACAACTGTGCTTGGGCCTCCCGCTCTTTCTTGATTGACAGTGAAGTGTCCTCCTTCGGATTTGGCCTTGAAACTCCAACTGTGACAAAGTCAGCCAAATCATAAGATTCCAAAATTGTAAGATTCCTCCCCAGTCTCTCAGGATGTCTAGTATATATCCCTGTAATCAATTCCCTCTTCAGAAATATAAAAGATCTACCTGTTTTGGTCTAGAGAGAGAATATTCAGAAATTGAATATTTTTGGATGGAAAAATATCTCTTCTTATTAAAATAAGTTCCCCCAAAACAGAAGTTCAAAAAGATTTTCAGAAGGTACATTAAAAAATCAAGTATAATCTGTTCAAGAGGCCTTAGCCTAGGGGTCCAAATTTTTGAAAAATTATAAATTAAGGTTTTGAGGGGCCAATAAGATTCATCCAAATGTGTGGAGAAGATAAATAGAAGAAATAAAGAAAATCCCCCCAAAAATGAGTAAATACTCACATAAGATGAAGAGTGGACTAAGGACCAAAGGAATTAGAAAAAAAATAGATTTTTGACACCTCACAATGGGGATTCCCCCCTCATGAATGAGGCGCCTAATTCACATGTGCAATTGAGTTTGAAATCTTCATCAAAAATTTGGATATTTCATCTCTCCTCTCTCCTAATTCAAGTCTAATTCCAAAAAGTAAACTAAACTGACCTAAAAATGGTAAAAAATTGACCAAACTGATTTGGAAAATTCTAGAATCAGTTTGCTCTAAGGTTGGGAAAAGCTTATGGTGGGCCTAGGTTTTGTGAAAGTCCAAGAAAATATTAAAATAAAAAACAAAATGGCTACCTTTCCCCTCCATGAAGTTGAAACCTTGAAGATCTTGCCCTAAATTCTCCTAATATGCCTTCTACTTCTAGGTGTTGCCTAATGGAACCTAGGAGAAAAGGAACCCTAGGGTTTTGGAAAAAAATTAAAAAATTCATAAGAAATTTCGATAAATAGGGGGAAAAACAAGAAATGATGAATATGGTGTAGAAAGGGATCAAAGACAAAGCTCTAATACCACTAAAGGATGGGGGGAGAGAGAGAGAGAAAGAGAATGAACTCATTTACATGGAGTTCTACATGGGCAAGGTCACCATGTAAGCTTACTCTTGGTAAGAACATGCATTATTGAATGTTTAGCAATTGTTAATTATGATAGTTTATTGTAGCTACATCAACGTGGCCATTTTCTTATGGTTAATACACCGTAGACTTCTTGGAGACCTCTTACAAGTAATCATATGATATTATGTCAAACTTTGTATTACTTCATTAATAGTTGATGACAGTCAACTATTAATGACAGTCAAATTTGGTAATTTGGTTGTAATCAACTCGCATACCAATTTTTGTCATGGAAGTAGTCTTATTATCTCTTAAAGCATGAGCCTCTACCCACTTGGCACAATAATCTATCACCGCTATTCCCTATCCAATACGTAGGAGGTTGGAATGGTCCCACAAAATCCAAACCAAAAGGAGAAATATGGGATTATGATAAATTTAGTCCTATCACATAGGCTCCCAATCTCTACTTTGCTAACAAACATCACATTCCACCTTGGTGCATTTTCATGCATCTGATAACATTATCACCATAATCCCTACTTTTTTTATGTGAATTTTTTTAGAGAAATTCCCTTCACTTATTCCTTGATGTTGGACTACCATCAATACTGCTTGTTACTCACATTGTTGCACACTGGGTTATGAGACATCTAGTCCTATCATATAGGTTCCCAATCTCTACTAACAAACATTACATTCCACCTTGGTGCATTCTCATGAATCCTATAACATTATAGGCCACCATGATTCTTACTTTTTTAAAAGTGAATTTTCTAGAGAAGGATGGTTGCAAGATGAGGGTGCATAGTTTTGTTAGCGTGGTGGGCGCCCTCGATTTAGCCTGAAAACATGCATTTTTTCACGCGAAGAATGGCTAATCTCTCCTAGTTAGCCTAAGAATTTTACATCAAGGCCTTCTAATGAAACATCACATGCAAATTTGGGCACCTAAAAAATAATCTGATCAAAATCCAATCTTTCTCACGGCCCATTTGCATGGGTACAAAATCTATTTTTAATGTCATGTCCCGTGTTTGGATAGGTGGACTCTATGCATTTGTATTTTACACCTTAACTCATATGACCATGAAACTTTGTACATCATAAATTTAAATAACATAGAGCTTAACTTGATTTATTGAGTATTTTTGAGGTATTTTTGTAATTTTATTTAAGTTTAAATGCTAAAAAATATTTTTAAAAACACTATTTTATGCTCCCACCATATTTACCACTTTCAAGGCTAATTTCGTATGGATCTAGTGATCAATATAATGTGGATCTAAGGTACAATTACAAATCGAACAGTTGGATTTTTATAGATGTCATTTGTAAAATTTGTTCTAACTATCAGAAGCCCTGTAACTCACATTTAATTTAATTATAAAAAAGAAAAGTAAGCATCTATAGATAAAACTACATGGATTGAAGTACTTATTACCATGAATCTATGAATTTGTTTTTGGCTCAATTTGAGTAAGGGAAGTTTCATTTTCGATCATCACAAGTAAAAATCTCAATTTTGTGTCCACTCTCCTCTTTTTAGTCTAGTCTAGTTAGCTTTGGAAGTTTAGGGTTGGTTATCTACCAGCCTAGAGACGATGCCATGTGTGAGCCTTGGGATGAACACACATCTTACATGTACATGCAAACTTGTGTCCACATCAGCCTGGAGAGGATCCACATAAGAACTAAGCCACCTCACCTAGCCACCTCCATTGTCCATGTCAGCTTGGACAACCTAGCTGACTTTCCACCTCATCATTAATTTGCCACCTTTGCATGCCACATCAACTAGGGCCATGTCATACACATGTCCACATAATCCATCTACATGTCAACCCATGCACCATATGTGGAATAGCCCTGTCAGCTCACATGGTGCCACGAGGCACTCGAGTTATCGCATGGCATATGTGATGCCACATTATCACCTCCCTCTCCCATGGTTCCATGCATGCATATATCCTTATTTTAAAAATATTTATATAGTATTAAAATGATATTTTATTAATCTAATTACCTAAAATGATATTATATATTTTATTAAAATGATATTTTAATAAAATATCATTTTATTAAAATGATATTTTATTAATCTATTTTAAAATGGTTGAGTTTGTTTCATGCATGAAAAAAAAGGAATATAAAATTAAAAAATAATTTCTTAATTAAAAAAGTTATGTTTTAAAATTAAACACTTTTGATTTTTATTAATAGGATATTTAAAAATATAGCAAAAATTTACTTTATTATTATTAATAATAAGAATATATTTTATTAAATTCATATAAAATATAAAATTTAAAAAATAATCTTTTATCTCCTTCCAAATATATATTTGCATTATAGAGGTGTGTATATATATTATTGAGTAAGATAAAAGAATATATAAATATATATATATATATATATAGAGAGAGAGAGAGAGAGTTTTTAAATAATTAAATAATTGATATGTTAATATAATAATCAATTTTTCTATTTTATAAGAAGCTTTATGTACCTTGTTTAGATAAAATGCAATCTTACACCCAAATAAAATCTTAAGTGAATAAGTTTATTTTTGAGGTCAACGCACACCCTGAATTTTCCATTCTTCTTGGGCACTATCACAATACGTGATATCCAGTCTATATGCTCAATTTCATCGATGAATCCGGAATCAATAAGTCTCTCGATCTCTTCGGGAAGCATCGTAGAGTATTTAGGGTTCATTGGATATGCACATTGTTTGACCCGTCTGGCTCCGTCAACCATTGGAATGGTGTGGTGGACCACTTCTAGAGGTACACCCTTCATGTCCGTGTACTTCCAAGTGAAGCAATCCTGGAATTCTATCAATAGAGCGGTAAGATTAGTCTCTTCTTCTATAGAGAGGTCTTCTCTAATATACACCAGTCTCGGGTCTTCACCCGAGCCTGCTAGGTTTATCTCCTTGACCTTAGCTGGATGGACCATCATAAGAGGTCCCTATCCTTGGTTGTCCACTTTTAGACTTTTAAGCCAAATTATATTGAACAAATCAGTCGACCATCTGGAAGGCCTTGAAATGTTTAGGCACTTGTCTGATCTCTTTTGCTTTCGCACTTTCTTCATCGACTAACCTTTTGGCTTCTTTTTCAGCTTGTGCTAGCTTCTTGTTGCGTGCATTACACACTGAGTGGCAAAGCTTTTCTAACTATGGTTTGGGTTAAGAGGGTTTTGCTAGTTGTGAAATGGTAGACTGGACCAAAAGAGAACTGTTTGCAAACTTCTTTTTCCACATTTCATTGAAGTGGTCATGTGCTTCCACTGCCCCCACATACTTCAACCAGTGGGTGTCTGAATCGTCTAGGAAGACGTGTTGTTCTAGCCTAGGGAATCCCTCAGGCTTGTGCGTTCTATGGGAGCATGTACCTCCAGATGGTTTTGCTCTAATGACCTGTTCAAGTTCTTGGGTGGCGACATCGGGCAGGTATGCTGAACTGAGCATGTACAACGATGTAATCTTTTGCCCGTTTGGCATAGAAAAGGAAAAATGTCTAGGGTAGCAAGGATATGCATCCAGTGCTCGGAGTCTTCTGGCTCTAGGAGAGGTGCACACCCCTCAGTCTCCCTTTCATCTTCAAGTATCTTATGGCATGTCTGGCACAAATGGATTGCAGTGGATCGCATTGTTGTGATAGAGTCCTCTGTGAATGGTCTGCCACTCATGGGGTATACCTTCCACGTGCGTAGATTGATCTTGAATGTTAGATATGTTCGTCGAATGTATATGTGGTCGGTATCCCAATCATGAATCATTTTTTACCAGGGATTTCATAAACGTGTTCACAAATTCGTGATCACGTTAACAAAACGTGTTATTAACATTCTAAAACATGTGATCACAACATATATTCACAAGACGATCTCTTACTGGCCAAAACTTACTATTCCTATAAACCCGTCAGGATTCTTTGTTTCCTCACGAGCCCGCCGGGAAACAAAGAATCCCGGCGGGCTTATTTCTTATAAATAAAAAGCGCTCGACACCCTTCAGCCGGCTTTTGGGAAGATTGTCCTTGTTTTGGGGGCGTCACATCTTTCCTTGAAGTGCTTATAGATCTCCCGGTTGGCTAGGAGTGTCCTCTAGGGAAGAACGTCCTTATCTTAGGGGCTATTATCTTTCCTTGTTGGCACTCCTAAGGCTACTGAGCCACTAGTCCTCAATTCTTTGAATTGTGGGCAGAGTGTGGTTCGTAGCTAATACTTCGCGGAGATTTAGGGACAAAGTTGGAGTCACTTCAACTTTGCGTTCGAGCAGCACAGGTAGTCTACCTTATTTTGCTCTATATATGGTTTGATGGAGCCAAGAGTCCTCCTTAGGGGCTTGTATTGGTTCTTGATATGTGATATAGTCTTTATTAGACAAGGGTCTATTGTCTAACTAGAGTGTTGGTGGGCAAACATAGATCTTTGATTTGCTTTGTCAATGTTAGAGTCTTAGAGAAGCTCTTTTGTCCTATACTAGAGTATTGGGCAATCATAGATCTTTGATTTGTTTAAAGTATCCTTAATTGGGTACGAAAAGACATCCTTCATCGAGGGTGCAATGTGCATTGTATGCATGCTGTCAATTACATGTATCTTAATCTTAGAATACAAATTGTATGCATGCTGTTAATTATATGTATCTTAATCTTAGAATACACATTGTATGCATGCCGTCAATTACATGTATCTTAATCTTAGAATACACATTTATGCATTCGTCTTGTCTTATTGTGACGCTAAAAGTCTAGCAAAAATTAATATCTACGGTTCTGTAAGTTGAAAAATAAAATTCCTCTAGGCAAAAAACTTTCAGTCATCCTTTGCAGTTAGCATGAATCGTCATGGATGTCTTTCTCTTTTAAAATAAAAACAATAAACAACATATATGACGATCAACATATATGACGTTCTTTTATTTTTGTCAAAATAGATTCAAACTAGTTTCAAATTTTTGCTTGGCTACATTTTAGCTTTTCTGTAATCACTTGGTTTTTTAAGGCTTCTATGTTTCTGTGGTGATATATAATTTGCAATATGTGAGTGGCTTTGTTGTTACTTCGTTTGTGTATTCATTATTGTATGCTTGCTTGAATAGGTTATTTGAGATGGAAGAAAACGTTGGACCTAGCGATACTTCTAATAGAGCCCAAATTCAGAATAGCAAAAAAAAAGGCACCTGGGATAGAGTGGCAATATGCAATTAACATCGGTAACCGATTCATAGATTGGGAGTGTAAGCTATGCCACGCAATAAAATCAGGCGGGGCACCTCGATTAAGAGAACACTTTTTAGGTGGAGTGAAGAAAAAAGGCCGAGGATGTACCCACCCCTCTGCACCTGCAGTGGCCAAACGTTTAAGAGACGAAGAAGAAAGATGCAAGGAAACTGTTCTCATCTACTGCCAATGTATCAAGGCAAGAAGAACATTGTTGTTCTAATCATCAAACTCTGGAAGCATCACCGGATTGTACTCCGAACTTTAATGTGCAACCAGAAAGTAATCTACCCAGTGCATCTTCTTGCAAGCATCACTTTAACATACCCATACGTCAAACTTCATTGTTGCAGGAAGGCTTACGTAATGGTCTGCTCGATGATGCACAGCTCGCCCTTTCTGAAGCGATCTACTTTTCAAGGAGTGCTATGGTGATGGTGGAGAGTGAGCATTGGAAGAGAGCATGGAAGAAAATCGGTGAATTTGGATCAAGGTTTTCACCGCCTTCGTATCATGCTATGCGAAATGATCTATTGGAGAAATGCTATGCTCAAGTGAAAGAACGTGTATATAGAATAATTCTTAGCAACATAGAGCTTTCTGGATGTAGTATAGTCACCGATGGATAGTCCAATGTACAAAGAAAACCATTAATTAATATAATGGTTGTTTCACCTAGAGGTGAGACTTTTAAGCGTGCCGTGGATTCGGCTGGTGCAATAAAATTTGGGGCGTATATTGCTGGTATCATTGCCTCTGTGATAGAAGAAGTGGGTGCCAAAAATGTAGTCCAAATTGTTATGGACAATGCAAAAAATTGCAAGAATGCATCCAAAATCTTAAAGCAGCAGTATTCACATGTTTTCCCGTCTGGCTGCAATACTCATAGTTTGAATCTTGTATTGAAAGATTGGTATAAAGTGATGATACCAAATGGTTTGCCTCAATCGTTGATACTGTTTGCAAGCTTGTGAGATTTATGCTCAAGAGACAGAGACTGTTAGATATTTTTTGGCCTCGCATGTCAGTTATGTTAAAGCTTCCTGCGGAGACCAGGTTTTGCACTCACTTCTATACTTTCGAGTCTCTTCTTCGAAACAAAGATGCAGTTTGTGAAACATTTACATGTTTTGCATTTCATGATTGGGAGAGCAGTCAGACTGAAAGAGTGAAAGAGAAAATCAAAGTCTTGAAGACGGCGCTCACGAAGAAAACCTGGTGGAACAGTGTAATGGATGCGTGCCACTTAATGATGCCTATTATGTATGCGAGACGAAATCTTGATCAAAGAGTGCCTAATCTTGGAAAAGTATGGATGCAATGGTGGACTGTCCAGCGGAGTTTAGAGTGTCCTGAGAAATTAGAGCATTCGGTGGTTGAAAAGCATTGGCGTGTACCATTCTCCAGTCGTCGACAAAGAAAAGTCCTATTGAAGTACTTCCATGCTAGATGGATTCGAGCGCATGCTAGATCCTGAATACTGGAATATGGATTTGATGTCTAACGTTGAGGTGGTTCAGGATTTCTACACAGTGGTTAACACTTTTTATGACAATGTTGATGATCGTGTAAAATGTATAAAAGAGATGTCCTATTTTCGATTGAAAGAAGGTCTATTTTCCAACTCCCTTGTTCAACAAATGGCTAAAGAGCAACCTGCATGGAAGTGGTGGATGATGAATGGTGGTGAGCACTATGCTTTGTTGCGCAACCTTGTGATGAAGGTTCTAGGCCAGTGTTCTTCGAACTCAGGCGGCTCAGAAAGAAACTGGAGTATGTACAAATATATTCACAGCACTATTCGCAATCAACTTATTACAGACCGAGCTACAGACCGAGCTGATGAACTTGTTTACATGTATTACAATGAAAAAATCCTGCGACACATTGAAAGCAAAGAATATGAAGAAGATATGCCCAGATGGATGTACGATTGTGATGATGTAGAAGACGAGCACTTTGACGTTGGACCTACATTGTGCACTAGCCTTGAGATAGAAGATAATCTAAGCATTGACTCGGATGAGCTCAATCAAGCAGATGGGAGAGTAGACAGTGAAAGGATTTTAGAGCACGATGTTGACATAGGGGAAGAAGGAGCTTGAAGTTCCTTAAAATTAAGTTCATTATATGAATTATCAACTCAAATGAAAGATTTCAATTTGTCATTACAATATGTTAGTACAATTTGTCATTACACAAAGATTGCCATTACGCAAGAAGTGCTTGTACATTTAGCTTTCGTCTTGAAAGAGATTGCGAAGTACACTAGGAGTAGTAGAGGGTGACCCCGGTGGTTTGTATTCATTAGCCATAGCATAAATAGCATAAATACCCCGGTGGTTTGTATTCATTAGCCATACCGAACATAGCATAAATAGCATAAATACCCCGGTGGTTTGTATTCATTAGCCATACCGAACATAGCATAAATACCACGGTTAATTGCTACGCCGCACAATGCACATGTGGACACATTCTGCATCTGTCTCACCAAGCATATCAAGTGATAGTAGTGGCCACATGGTAGAACATAGTGGCCGCTCCAACCGTCGAATGGTTTATAGCACAGGGGACATTGCGAGGTGGAGGAACTAGTAGCACCGCTAGCAGCCCCCACAAGCTCAGGATGCATCAAAAAATGTGAAATATGATTCCCTTGATGCATAGGATTTAAACGTGCAGATAGTCCTTGCACATCTTGGCTAAGCTGGGTGAGCTGCTCTTTAACCTCTTTGTTGGCGGGGGGGAGTTTGGGCCTGTGACAATCTCACTGCTTCTTGCTCCTTCTCTGCGAGCTTTTCCCCTAGGTTGACCGCGTTCAGCTCTAGCCTAGCCCCTTCCACCATGAGAGCAAGCTCCTCTCTTGTGAAGGTCACTGTCTCTTCACGTAAATCGTGGGTGTTGACAGTGACCTCTCTAGAAGCGAAGTCCACAGGCGTTTGCAGGACAAACTGGGCATACAGCATCTTGGCACAATACAGTGGAGCGTCTGCATTGTGGAGAGTACGACCGTACACTTCTAAGAATATTCGTTCGGCATTATTTCTGATGTCGTCTTTATTACACCGTGAGACCTTCCACCTTCCCTTCTTGATCTCGCCATCTGGGCATGGCCATACCTGTTTAATCATATCTGTGGTTATTTGTTTGTTGATGTCTTTCCATTGGGCATAAGAAGGGTTTGCCCATTTTGACAACCGGCACGCTGTTCTAGTCGCTTCACGAGCAGTCAATCCATGTGCAAGGGATTTCATGCGCTCGTACGACTTCTTAGCCAGCTCGTGGTGCTCGTTCGCTTGTGCGTCTCCCATGTCTGCACGAATAGAGGACAAATAAAGATGACTTTAGGCTTTTAATGAACTATAAAATAAAACGTACGACAAATTCATCATTATCCTCAAAAACTTAATTTTAAACACCACGGGATGAAAGATGAAATGCAAAGACTCGGAAAGTATCCACTTGACATAAAAATACTTCAAAACATTGCACACACTAGAAAACATTGATCATTCTTCAAAGTAAGACGGACACCATGTTCAATTACATAATAGGATTAAATGATACAGAAAGCTCCACCAGCGGACGTTGCGCCCTTGTTGTTGGTTCAGTCTTAAGTGATCTAAAAAATTCTGCTACTTGCAAGACAGATTTTCTCTCATCACGATTAGCCAAGCACCTCTAATAAATATCCCAAGGCGAAAACATCGCTCGCAAGGGTGTATGCATCTTCCAAGAGAGGATCAAAAATCTCTGGTGGTCGCTTGTTCCGCTCCCTGTTGACATAAGCTTGAGCCTCTACTACCTTTTTTGGATTTTTACTGGCTTCGAATACAAAATTGAGTGATACTCGCTTTTTGGGCGCTCTCCAGCAGAAGGCCCCAGTCAATGATACCAATGCGTGCTTTTAAACCCTTTGTAAAATCTAGCACAACATTGAAGGGATGTAGGTCAGTGTGAATGATGCTAGCCATGTGTGCAGCTGCTAGGCCATCCACCTTATGTGAGGCATATTCAAAGCCACCTCCTTTATCTGAGCGAGCTGCACCTGGCTTAATTGTATGTCAGCAGGCGGGGGCTTTTTCCATCCCTGATCCAAGCGGTACATCGCTCTGGTAAACTTACTATATCTGAAAGAAATCTTCAAGAGCATGTCAGGCAAAGGCTAAGGTAAGCTGAGATGCGATATTTCATTTTATTTAAGAAAAGAAAGATACCAAAGACCTTAAAAAATAAGTAAGCAAATGTTTGTCTTTTGGATGGCCATAAAGTGTATTACATGACTTGACCTCAAAATGTAAGCTAAGATCATGCATCACACTTAATAATTACAATGAATTTAAGTTAAGAGAGCATTACATGGCTTGACCTCAAAATGTAAGCTAAGGTCATGCATCACACTTATAATACTTACAATGAATTTAAAGAGGCCAAAAAAATTGGGGAACATTTCCTTGGCCCCAAAAGGAATTGAATTTAAGTTAAAGAGGCCAAAAGGAAATTGGGGAGCATTACCTTGTCTCAAAAAGCTATTGTTTTCGCAGGTGGAGGAAAGCAAATCCTGTGCACACAAGAGGTGGCTACGGCCACCCCCGCCTGGAAGATTTCGAAATTCAGCCTGACTAGAGAAAAGAGTACCTGGCAATTCCAGAATACAACCAAGTGTACATGAGTGCACCACCAACACTGTAAGTCGATCCATTATACATGCCAATTAAAAGAAGATAGACACCATTAAAATTTCAAAAAGCCAAAAGGCGTGATTGCATGTGTGCTACAACTTTCCCATCTTTAGGACCAGTGACCTCTCCCGCCAAATGGAAGTAGTTCTTCTAAGTCAGGTTGTGGGGCACAGAGAGGGTATGGTACATTATGCTATTTTGTTGGAGTGACTTTTGAATATGCTTTTGGCATGATCCGACGTGTGGGCTCAAAGGGAATAATCTGCATAAGTACCTTGAACATTAATTTGGGCTTCAAAAGAGGATTTCCTGCTTGTATGAGCCCTTCGTACTCTACAGTTGAGACAAAGAATCCAAGATGGTATCATCAGTGAATGGTTCAAGATTATCTTGCGGGATGGTGTGTATTACCTCTTGAGAAAGCCTTGTTGGAGATGGGGTAGGTGCCACCTCCTGAGAGTGTTGGTGGGAAAATCTATCTCAGGAGGATAAAAAGATGAGAAAATGCATTCAGCTTGAGATGTGTTAGTAGGTTGCATGTTAGGATATGGGTTAAGTAGCTTACTATAGCGACATTAGAGTAGACAAGATAAGTGGATTTTGAAAATGAAGAAGAAGATTCTTCTTGACCCTATCCTGTGCTAGGGGGTGGGTGGCTAGGCTTATGAGAATTAATAAATTCCCATAAGTTTGAAATTTCTTCTTCATTTATTATAGTGGGATACTCTATATGGGTAGCATCAAAATTATATTGTACAGTTGTCAGCATGGCTTCTAAATGTTTGTAGATATTAGTGTAGAGTTTTAGAATGCCAAAAGGATAACAAAGAGTGGACTCACATAGGTTTAGATGTTGGAGAGTATTATATACCTCTAGCTAGCCATGACTTATGACACATTGGTAACTATGTGCTATTACTTCGTAGTTGGCAAGCGTCTCTGGAATGTCATCTGGGACAAACAAGTCTAATTTTTTGACAATGTTGTTCATAATTTCTGAGTTTTGGAGAACATGACACCAACTACGAAGGTTTAGCACAATAGGATGTAGGGGATAGAAAAAGATGTCCTGGGGATTAGTCAATAATAAGTCGCCCCTCAAAATTCCCATGATTACGGTAGGATCAACGTCATCTCTTTCCATATTTTGTTTGATTAATGTTAGTTCTCCTAGGCCTATATCTTCAGATAGATTTATATCATATTGAAGTAGAGAGAGGGTTAATGTAGAAAAAAACAAAGAAAGAGTTTGAGGAGGGGCCCGAGGAGTTACTAGCAACTGTCCCAACTCGGAGGCACACTCAAGGAGGAGACGAAGAACATCATTGGGTTCCGGCCACTGACTTCTTTCATTGCAAGCTGACGCTCCAATTCTTGTATGTGAGAGTCTATTAAAACCCTAAGATCTCTCTAGATAATTGTTATGCATAAACATGCATAAATCAGGCATAAACTCATCCACGTGACCACCCCCGAGCCCAAGGGATGCAGACATGAATTATAATGAAGTATATCATACCTTTACCTCCAATCCAGTATAGCATGTAGCTATAGTGTGAAATGGTAGGTGAGTATATCATACCTTTACCTCCAATCAAGTATAGCATGTAGCTATAGTGTGAAATGGTAGGTGAGTAGATATAATCCTCTTTACAAGAGAACATCATATGATAACCTAGCCTCAAGACAACATAGCTTTAGCCTCCCTTGAGTGTGCCCCATGCCCCTATTATATAGAAGGGCCCTCAAGTGACTCTTGACTCTCCATCTCCCATGTGTGACCCTTGGATGCCTTACCCTAACCTTAACCCTTAAGGTTAGTCCTAACCCATGCTCCACTAGAGCTTGTTCATGCTCCCATGCTCACAAGCCTAATGTGGGTTAGCCTCCTAGTATATGCACTTATAATGTGCATATAACATTCTCCCCTCTCTAAAAACATTGCACTCTTGCAATGAAAAGGAGAACTGCACTGAACAATATCAACTGACTCCCAAGTCAAATCCTCTATTTCCCTATCTTTTCACCTAATTTTAGCCTTGGGGATTAGTCAACTAAGTTTCCTTTCCCTAAATTCAAGTACCTTATCAGGTTCATGTGGAACATAGGATAATTCTTCAACTTTAATGAGTTCTTGAGGAGTAATTGTGTTATCCTCACCTCCCAATTTTCCTTTCAATCTATTGATATGAAAGACTGGATGAACTCTAACATGTGGAGTTAGTTTAAGTTCATATGCAATCGTGCCAATCCGCTGTATGAATCGAAATGGACCACAATATCTAGGATATAAATTCGAGCATTTTTCTTTTAACAAAGTCTAAAAATCTTTACGAACTTTTAAATATAATCTTGAGCTTCGGTCAGCATTTCCTGCATATCATGCAAGAAATCCCTTGATGCATCAAGCTCGATGTCCTTAAGACCGACATCAATAGGTGCCCTGGGTTGATACCCATACATAAGCATGAACAGACTAAAACTAATAACTGTATGTTTAAAACTATTATAGGCGAATTCCTTCATCGGAAGATATTTTTTCCAATTTGATGCTTTTCCCCAGAGACATGCACGAAGCATATCCTTTATAATTTGATTCATACGCTCTATTTGCCCATCAGACTGCAGATAATCAGAGAAATTCATACTGAGTTTCCTCGTTGTAAACCATTTAGAATAAAGAAGGAAAACATGGCATTATAACACCAAGAACCAGGTATCCATCGGTGGCCCGATGTACCCCACATCTGCACATAGAATTATCGGCATCCTGAGTTATCCATATCAACATAGAGAGTCATCAACGTCTCGATGAGTCACATATGTTCATCCGTAAACCATCAAGTTGACAGTATAAATCACCTAAAGGATGGAACTAGAGAAAGAAATGCCAAAAAAGGAAGAATCTAAATTTCCTTAATCCAAACACAACAAGATAAACTCGTTGAACTCTAAAGAAAGAGATTTCAACAAGTGAAAATGTCGATGAGATTACACTCATCAATACATGCAGGTTATAGATAAAAGAAGTTTATCTAGAGAATGCCCACACAATAACTTTAAATGAATTCAAAAAATGAGATTGTCTTTGAATGTTGAGGTCAATATGCCAAGTGATGTAAGCAAAGAATCTTGAGTCCAAATTATCCCATAAGATAATATATGCGAGGAATCTCTAGCATCCCATACCACCATGATACCACCCATACATGCCTTATGAATTTGAAACTCCCTAGTATGCCGTCTAGGAAATATGAATAAAATCCTATATAAAAGGAATAAGATGGCCTTATCCCAGACTCACATACTAAAACCTGTCTCTAAATTCCTGAGACCACATCAAGGAATAACTCTTTTCGAGTACATTATTACAAAAGAATTTTGAATTATTGGCGCCTTTCTAATGATAACCACCCAATAAACAATAAAGTTAGGGTAGAAAAATAACTCACCTAGATACACAAGCAACTAAGTATCCGAGTTGGAATATGTACAAGAGTACAAGGAACATAGTCCAAAATTACGTGCAAAAAACGAAGGCAAATGCTAACTTCAAAGCACATGAAATTATCCAAAAGATCAAAAGATTCTTATCAAAAATAACTCACCTAGATACACAAGTAACTAGGTATCCAAGTTGGAATATGTACAAGAGTACAAGGAACATAGTCCAAAATTACGTGCAAAAAACAAAGGCAAATGCTACCTTCAAAGCATATGAAATTATCCAAAAAGATCAAAAGATCCTTATAAAACCATGGATAAAAGCATAGAAGCTTCTCGAATCCATGAAAACCATACTTGATCATAAACATCAATGCATACCATCTAATGGACATTAATCATGCCAAAGGAAGCATTAAAATTGGTGGCCAACTCATCATTCCAGAGTATATTAACGTGGTGTCATTCAAGCAAAACTCCACAGTAAGCAAGTGAAACACATGTGTGTAGCACTCAATAAGAAACCCCTAGACATTGTTGAAATATACAAGTGAATAGGGTGTGTGCGGGAACAAGCCCTTAGCAAGAGGCTGTAAAAGAGAATCTGTAAATGAGTGAGAAGCTGTGAAAAGGTGAGAAGTATCTATTGGGAGAGAATAAAGGGTAGCATGAGAAGATTTAGGAGGTGTGGAGATATTCTGGGAAGAGGTGGAGAGAATCAAGCAAAAGAGGTGGAGTGAATCAAGGAGAGATTAGTGGGATTAGATGCTTGGATGTAAACTCTGTAAATTGAGGCATTGGCCTAATGAGAATTTGCTGGTTTTTGATTATCCATGCCTACATTAAGCTATCAGTTAATTGCTCATTAATCACATCTTAATTATCATCTAATCTCTTTGTTAATGATGTTGATTCTAGCATTTGATCCACTATAGCTCATCACATTGCTGCAAATTTAACAGATACAAGTGATCTAGGCAGAACATGATGAGTCCAAATAAAACTTGGAAAACATCCAATAAAATCCACCAAAACAAACCGATAAACTAACCCATGATAGAATTTATCTTAGGCTTAAGAAATTAAGCACAAACCACACTTAAACAAGTGCAAAATAAATTATCATGGAAAAGTGTCAAAGGTAAGACACACTTTGAAGCCATCATTGAAGAAATTAAGGAGCATGTCCAAAAAGAAAGGCTAAACAAAGGTAAAAAATCATGAAAATATTGTTTAGAATTAATCTAAATAAAAATAACTATTAATACGAGATATAATCGTATTAATAATATGCGAATAACCCGCATCTATCTAATGTCAGCACGAGAAAACATACTTCAACATTAAATAACCCTCAAAAATATTAAATTCTCGAGAAAAAGAATTATCCTGATTTTTTTCTAATTTTTTTTAATTTTATAGGGCCTCAAAATACGATAATTTTAAATTCCACCAAACCTATCTTATGGCATTCCAAATCTATATTTTTCTAAAAAAATTTCAGCAAATAGATTTGCTACAATACCATTGATATTTTTAAAAAAACTAATTTCTAGGATTTCTAAAAATAATTTTTAGAATATTCCTAATTTCTCCTAAGAATCCCATCGTTCATGAAATTTCCAATTCCGCCCGACAATTCTCAAATTGAATGAAAATTTATAAATTTTTATGGATTTTCTAATTTTCTAGGCCAAAAAATATATTTTAAAGGAATTTGAATGGTCAACGGGCGCCCAAATGGACACACCACATGCCAACACCAACCCCACATTTTTCAAAAATTTAAAATAACCATTGTTTGATTTTTCACTAATTTACCCCCAACGCATTAGAATACGAACGGTCAAAAAATTTCGTAGTTCCAATGGTTTTCTCGGAATACAGAAAGCCAACAGTCTCGAGAAAATGAAAAGACAAATAAAAAAATCGGAATGTGAAAGGTCAAAAGTTTTCGAAATCCGAAAGGTCAAAAGATTTTCCCGAATTTAGAAAGCCAAAAGGTTTCTCGAGAATGTGGAAAGCTAAGAGGTTTTAAGAGAAAAAATTTCAGATATTTTCAGAGAATTATTTTTTCTCAAATTTCATATTTTCTCTCCCTTTTTTTAAAGTTTTTTTTGAAATTAAAAAAAACACTTTTTTAAATAATAAAAAAAAGCTTAAATATAACTTTATTAAGCTTTGTAAAAAGCTTATAAAAAATTTTCTAAGAGGGGGGCGGGCGATTTTCGCCCGACGGCTGCTTGCGCAGTCCCCCTCTCGACGTGTGTGGCGCAAAACTGAAAGAGAGGGAGAAGGGTCTCCCTCTCCACTCTCCTCTCTCCTTCTTCTAACCTTCCCTCCTCTGTAATCAGAGAGAAGGATTAACAATTTAATTAATCTTTTTTTGATTAATCATAATTAAAATTTAATTATGATAAAAAAATTAATTAATCTTTTTTTGATTAATCATAATTAAAAGTTAATTATGATTAAAAAATTAATCATAAGTAAAAGTTAATTATGCCAACTAAAAGGCGTTCACACGAGCGGGAGGAAAATAGAAGAGAAATTCAGATTTGAGAGGCGAAGAGGGTCCCACGCACACGGGAGAGTATTTCATGCATCAACATGCTGTCCCTATTGCAATAGGGGCATCAACATGCATCAACATGATGCCCCTATTGCAATAGGGGCATCAACATGCTGCCCCTATTGCATTTCAGCAAAAAATTGGCAGAAAATGGATAGAATATCCGTGGGGAAAACCCGCAAAAATGTATAAAAATATATTTTTAACCATAAAAATGCTCAAAATTTTTTAAAAAATTAGAAAAAAATTTCTAAAAATTATAAAAATTCAGGGAATCCATTCTACCAAAAATATCCACAATAAAATGTGGTATTTTGGTAAAAGTTTCCATTAATGCTTATTTTAAACCATAAAAAAGAGAAAAAAATAGCATTGAACTCACGGAATTGCCCCGCAACGTCGATTCATCCATTGAATAGTAGTAACATGTGTTCCAACCGCCATCTCGATGATCCACGTGCAAATCATCAACACAAATCAACAAAATAATATTTTTATTTAGTAAATATTAAAATTTACTTCAAAAAATGTCAAAAATTACAATAAGAAAGAAAAACCAACAACAATTAACTAGAGATTACTCTGATACCACTGTTAAAACACCCTAAGATCTCTCTAGATAATTGTTATGCATAAACATGCATAAATCAGGCATAAACTTGGCCTTGGCATTGGCTTGGAAGTCCTGTACTTGTTGTGTTACCATATTATAGTAGTGATGTGTGTGAACACACTTAGGACCGCCGGGGCACTTTTTCCCTCACTAGGAGGTTTTTTCCCCCGTGCATTGTATATACGCCCATTATCTTCTAGGGCTTGTTATCTTTCATTTTTGGCACTCATAAAACACTACTGTGTTGTGCTCAAGCTTCCTCATCTTCTTGAAGTTGTGTGTGCATTCCTGCAACCCTAATTCCAACAATTGGTATCAGAGCAGGCTTCCTCCTCCCGGGCAGCATCACCGGCACCTGCCGCTTCATCTCCTCCGATTGCGACGAGGTTTCACGAGCGTCTGCAGGTTAGTATATGCCGTGGGATAGCCCGTAGGGCTTGTTCGTTTCAGAATTTTGATCTGAAGTCATTTCGCCCTCCGTTTTTGCATTCCAAGTACTGCGCAGGCAAAATCGTCCTACTGTGCAGATTTTCTGTCAAGATTAAAATCTGCAGGACAGGTGCCCATTCGTCTGTTTTGGGCTGTGCTATATAGCACAGGTCGATTTTATACAGGTTTACCTCTTACAGACAGCATTTACATCTAGTAGTACAGTCATTGGCCATGGCTGACAACAATGATGTATTCCGCATGTTGGCTGCTGAGGATAAGTTGGATGGCACCAACTATCCATTGTGGGCATATATGATGCGACATGTATTGGTAGCAAAGGGGTTATGGAACATTGTGCAGGGTATTGATGCACGTCCTATTGTGGCTGGGAATGCTGCAAACACATCAGAAACAGGTACTGTTGATGATGGTGCAGGCACAAGTGCTGTAGCAGCTGTTCGAGAACCACCACTTTCAGCAGAGCAGATTCGTTGGGATGGTAGAGATGCGCAGGCTCATGCCTTGATTGCGCTGTCTGTCAAACGTACCATTATCCCACATATTCGCTCCTGCAGGACTTCTAAGGATGCTTGGGATGTACTTGCCACATTGTATCAGGCAAGAAATGAGGCTCGTGTTGCTTACCTCCGAAAAAAGTTGGAGAGTGAGCATATGAACGAAGGTGATTCTATGGATAGCTTTCTGACAAAGATCAAGGATTTCAAAGAGCAGCTCATTTCTGCAGATGAAATCCTGTCAGACAGTTCACTTGTGCAGACTGTTTTGAATGGTCTACCAGATTCTTATCAGGGTTTTGCTTCCACTCTTCGCTTGATGATGAAAGGCAATCCCAATGCCTTATCATTTGAGGAGTTAGTTTCTGTTTTGCTGCAAGAAGACCAGTCAAGGCAAAACAGGAATATTATGCGTGTCGCAGATCAAGCTTTCGTTGCTAGTCAGAGAAGCGGGAAAGGTAAAGCTGGCTTTTCTTCTAGTAAGCAGAAATCTGCAAATGCTGCGCAACCAAAGAAGGAAGACAAAGATGAGAAGAAGGGTGACAAACAGAAGACATTTTGCAAGTACTGTAAGGGAAATGATCATGTCATCAAAGCGTGTCCTAAGCTGGCTGCGAAAGAGGCTAAGAAGAAAGAGGCTGGTATGGCTGTTGCAGATGCCTCTCCTTCTAACAATGAATCTGCTAATGTTGTTCAAGATACAGAATGGGCATTCAATGCGCAGTGCAGTTATGACCCATCTTTGCATGACACATGTATGTCTGCAGTAGATTCAGATGTATGGTACTTTGACAGTGGTGCCACTAAGCATATCACCTCGCAGCGCAGTTTATTCACTTTCCTTGAGTCTGCTCCCACAGGGAATACTGTCACTTGTGCCAATAACTCCTCTTATCCCGTTAAAGGAGTTGGACAGATTGTGCTGAATGTTGCAAATTGCAACACCTTTACACTTTTTGATGCATTGTATGTGCCAGGGATCAAAAAGAATCTGCTGTCAGTCTCCGCATTTGCCAAAACAGGTTTGGTTGTAAAATTTGTGGATGACAGATGTACTGTTCATGATCTCTCTTGTGGTGACATCATTGTAGCATCTGGTTCACTATGTCGAGGGCTGTATAAGCTCAATATGGATGGCAAATGTGTAGAGGATTCAGCATGTGCTATTATGGATACGCAGGCTATTTCAAATGCAAAACTGTGGCATGCACGTTTTGGTCATCTGAATTTTGCAAGTTTGCTGCGCCTGCAGAAATCTGAAATGGTGTCTTCTTTGCCTAAGCTTGAGGCACCTGTCAAGCATGTTTGTGAGGGCTGCATATTGGGTAAAATGCAGCGTGCTTCCTTTCCCAAAGATGGATCAGTGAGAGCTGAACGCAGATTGCAGCTTGTTCACAGTGATGTTTGTGGTCCCATGCAAACTCCATCATTTGGAAACTACCTTTACTTCGTGACTTTCATTGATGATTTTACCAGGCATGCATGGGTATATCCTTTGAAGGCAAAGTCCGAAGTGTTTTTGTGCTTCAAACAGTTTGTGGTTATGGCTGAAAATGTGTCAGAAAGTAAGATGGGCACCCTCCGTTCAGATCGAGGGGGGGAGTATATGTCTTCAGAATTTAATGCATTTCTGGCTGAGCGTGGGATAAAACACCAATGTACAGTGCCGTATACACCACAGCAAAATGGTGTGGCTGAGAGAAAAAACAGGTCTCTCATGGAAATGGCAAGATGTATGGTTAAGAGTCAAAGTCTACCACATGGTTTTTGGCTTGAGGCTGTCATGTGTGCCACTTATGTACTAAACAGGTGTCCCACCAAAGCATTACAGGTTGTCACTCCATATGAGGCTTGGCATAGCCGCAAGCCATCTGTTGGCCATTTACGTGTTTTTGGTTGCCTGGCATATGCATTAGTGCCTGTGCAACATCGCAGAAAATTGGATGACAAAGCTGTCAAATGTATTTTTGTTGGATATAGTGCTGAGAGCAAAGGCTATCGTTTGTATCATCCACAGACAAAGCGCATTTTGGTTAGCCGTGATGTTGTATTTGTGGAAGATGCAGTTCAGCCCTTGGTTTCATGTACTAAGGAGACAGATATCAGCTCACGTGATGTCTATGATACATTGTTGCCTCTTTTCAGTGGTGCACAGTCAAGTGCAATACCTCATGAGGCAGTTTTTCAGCCTATGCAGGTTTTAAATGATGGCACAGATCAGCCTATATCTGATGCAGATGTGCATGATGCACTTGAGGATGAGAGACAAGAGATTGAGGGCTCTAGGAATATGCCTAGATGGCTGGTGCAGACTTTGCGTGACAGCAAGTTGGATGCCCCTTTGTCTAGTCGCACTCGTTCTGGCTCTCATGGTGCCTCTTATGCGTCAGATTGTTATGCATTGGCTGTTTCTAGTATGTGCGATGAAAGTGAGCCTGTTTCATTTGATGAAGCACAAAGTTCAGAAAATTGGATGGCTGCTATGCAAGCAGAATACGATGCTATTATGAAGAATGGTACATGGTCTTTATGTGACTTGCCCCCTGGCAAGAAGGCCATTGGCACTAAGTGGGTATACAAATTGAAGCGTAAGCCTGATGGCACAGTGGATCGCCATAAGGCTAGGCTTGTTGCAAAAGGTTATGCTCAAGAGAAGGGCATTGATTTTGATGAGACCTTTGCTCCCACTTGTCGTATGACTACCATTCGTAGCATTTGTGCATTGGCAGCTCATAACGGTTGGAATGTACATCAGTTGGACATAAAGACTGCATTCTTAAATGGAGATTTGCATGAGGAGGTGTATGTATTGCAGCCTCGTGGTTTTGTTCAAAGAGGGCAGGAAAACAAAGTGTGCAGGTTAAAAAAGGCTTTATATGGTTTAAAGCAAGCTCCACGAGCTTGGTATGAAAAAATACATGCATATTTGACTGCACATGGGTTTCAGAATAGTCCAACAGAAAGCACTTTGTATGTTAAATGTGTGGATGGTGTACATCTAATCATTGCTCTCTATGTCGATGACATGCTGCTCACAGGACCAAATGAGAGTCATATTGCTGATTTTAAGGCTGATTTGAATGCCTCTTTTGAGATGTCAGATTTGGGGCATTTGCATCATTATTTGGGGATACAATTTAAGCAGTGTGATGGAGGTATTGCTTTGTGTCAGACAAAGTATATTGAAACATTGTTGCGGAGATTTGGCCTTGAAGACTGCAAGCCTATTGCTACTCCAATGGAGACAGGTTTGAAGTTGAGTCTTCATGATGCTGGAGATCACTTTGATGTCACACTCTATCAGACAGCTGTTGGTTGCCTCATTTATGTATGCATTACGAGGCCAGACATTCAGTTTGCAGTCTCACAGGTGAGCAGATTTATGCATAGCCCAGGCATTAAGCATTGGCAGGCAGTGAAGCGTATCTTTCGCTATTTGAGTGGTACTCGGCATCTTGGGTTGTTTTATCCCAAGGGGAGATCATTGCCGCCAGATTTACATGCTTTTTCAGATTCTGACTGGGCTGGTTGTTATGACACACGCGTGTCCACGAGTGGTTTTTGCTTCATGCTTGGAAGCTCATGCATATCATGGTTGAGCAAGAAGCAGCCTACTGTGGCCACTTCTAGTTGTGAAGCTGAGTACAGGGCAGCTTTCACAGCTACGGTTGAGTGTGTGTGGCTCAGACGCCTTATGGCTGATTTGGGTGTTGGGCAGCCATCTGCCACCACCATCTTCACTGACAGTCAGAGCGCATTGGCAGTTGCGCGGAACCCAGTGTTCCATGCTCGTACGAAGCACATTGAGGTGCACTACCATTATGTCAGGGAGAGACTCTCTGCAGGAGAGATCAGTTTGGCTTATGTGCCAACACAGGATAACCTTGCAGACCTTTTCACAAAGGCTCTGCCTCGTGAGAAGTTCGAAGCTTTTCGCAAAGCTTTGGGCTTACTCCCTTTTGTGGATTCGTCCACATAGCTAGACACTTCCCTATACATGAGTGCTAGCTCTTGTTCACCGCATCACTCCAGGGGGGATTTGTTACCATATTATAGTAGTGATGTGTGTGAACACACTTAGGACCGCCGGGGCACTTTTTCCCTCACTAGGAGGTTTTTTCCCCCGTGCATTGTATATACGCCCATTATCTTCTAGGGCTTGTTATCTTTAATTTTTGGCACTCATAAAACACTACTGTGTTGTGCTCAAGCTTCCTCATCTTCTTGAAGTTGTGTGTGCATTCCTGCAACCCTAATTCCAACATGTTGTGCATGGAGTGTTTGAACTCTTTCACGGCGTGAACCTTTGTAATGTGGTTCAAGGTGTGAACATTTTTGGATCTTGTTCATGGTGACGTGAACCTTTTTGCTGCAATTTCACGTGGAATGCATAAGATCGACTTCTTCTCATTTTTCCTTTATGCTCAAGCAGTCATACACATGATGAGTGAATGATGCATAGCTTACCTCGTACCCATTTATGCAATCATTGGATACCTTCCTTTATGCTCAAGCAGTCAAACATACACATGATGAGTGAATGATGCATAGCTTACCTCGTACCCATTTATGCAATCATTGGATACCTTTTGTTTATTGCCATGAGAACCAAAGGGTCACCTGGGCACTTTTGGGCATTTGTTGATGCAGTCATTTTAGTTCCATGTGGGAGTTTTTTATTGTTCCTTCCACTGAACTAAACAATTTTGTCGCTGTGTCTAGTTGTGAAGGGTTTCTATGTGCATCTCCTTGCTAAATTTCTTTGTTTTTACGTTTAAGTTTCGTGTTCAATTGTGTAGCCAAAGTGGGTAATTTCGTTGCTTTGGGACTTCCCAACCCATTTGGCTGGGGTTGCTTTTTCCTCCACATAAGGGTTGGTGTAGTGATTGCTTGAGTCGAGAGTTGATGTTGCACGCTCTTACCACCCTCTTTTTGATGATTCAACCTGTTTGTGGTATTGGCCACCACTGAGTGGGGTCTGGGTACCCATATTGCTGCATTACCTTGATAGTATCCTTGTTCTGGCAGTAAGTCCTTTCGGACCCATTGCTTACGGGCTTCTTGAGGTCTCTTTGGATGCTTGGCATCCTGCCAACAACTGGTTTGAGTCAACAAGGTCTGACTTTTGAATTGTTTTGCAGGCTCTTCTTGGGTTCTTTATATCATTCATGGTGTCCATCTTGTTTGGTTGATCTGTTAGTTGATTCTTAGGCACCCACTTCTGTGTACCCTTAGATGTAGGGTATTGTGTGGGTAAGCTTCACGGAACGGTTGGTGGTTCTGTTCTCTGAGGTGTTGCCATTGCACTCATTGTTTGTTCATCAGTCATGATGTGCTTCCCTCTGTTTGTTGAGTTCCATAAGAGTATGACCATGACTTTCTCGCTTGTGCTTATCAATGTTGCTTGTTCTTCCATTGGATATTGCATTTACTGGCACAAATCCAAGATCGCCCTAGAATCATCTCTTCTTCCATGGAACTTGCAGGCATGACAAACACCTTCCCGAACAAGGAATTATTTTTTATGGAAATGTTAACATTTAAAAATCCCTCAGCTTTTGTGGCTATCAAGTGAATGCTACGAACTTGCGCATCAATGGGTTCAAGGTGTGGTTTACATTAGGAATTTTTTGGACCCAAAAAGGGCCTCCTAAAGATTCCTAATTTTAAGGGATTGGAGCTTAAAAAGCTCGGCTTAAGGAAGACAAAGGCTATGATGACCCCTATTTTTTACCTCGCCACATCAGCCATAACCCCCTAGTTTCACTTTTTAAAGGGAATATTCTCATACTCTCTCTCTTACTTTTTGACTTTTCTCATACTTTCTCTCTTACTTTTTGAAATTTTTATCTTCACTCTCTACAAATTGAATCTTTCTTGTCAGTTTGAAATCTCCTTTCTCATTAACTCCCACCATATCTCCTTTCCACATCATCAAAACATTCTCGTATTTAGGTGGGCCCCAAAAAGTTTAAAAATTTTATTTTTTATTTTTTAACATTTTGAGGTAAAAAAAAACCACCCAACCAATATGTATGATGAAAATAAAATTTTCCCTCCAAAAAGCTTGTAATTCAAGGGTCACGTCAGAAGCCTGTTGTCAGGTGAAAATCTGAAAGGTATTTTGGATCTGTGTACATATGGTGTGCGTGGTTTACGAATAAGCTTTGCTCTGAATGCCCTGGCAAGTGTACAGGCCGAGTGGTTTTACAGCAGTGAGCTGGTATATGCATGTGTTTTTTTTGGGAGAAGACGCTGGAGATCTGGAGTTTTTATTGCAACAATATGGTGTGCAGATGGTTACTAAAAGCAGGCCACCGATTGGGAAATTGTCGGGTTTGGTAAGATGTAGCTGATGATTCAAAGCTGTGGGCAGATATTGTAACTTTTGTTTTGGAAGGTCCGGCGCGGTGCAATGATCAGAAGCATAAGGAGAAAGAGAGGCTATTGTAAGTGGTGGCCATCATTTTGAAGCTTAAAATAAATAAATAAAAATATATGATGCACATGGCCAATTTGTAGGTTGGCAAAGCTGCTGGTCTCAACACGCAGAGAGTGGGAGCTGCTGAGTTGAAGGTTAGCTGGTGTGGACGCCTTCTGAAGAGAGAGTAGCTGGTTTTGTGTGGGCGATGATTGCAGGCAGATTGTGGATGCTGACCAGAGAGAGAGCCTTGGTTTTTTGTGTGTGTTGGCTGGAATAGAGGTGCTAATGTGTGGGCTGGAGACAGTGGGGCTCGCCTACGACACTTGGCAGGTAGCAACTGGATAGAGAATAGCCGGGCTACAGAGGAAGTGAAGAAGGGTCCGAGAGACAGAGGCTTGGTTGTCAGACGCAAGGGTGTATTCCCTTGGCAGTAAATCCTGGCCAGAGTCCTGGTTTTTGGTATATTTGCTGAGTTGTACATGGTTGATGCTGTATATGTTTTTTTGTTGGATAATCATATGTTTATTGGGGTTTTGAGCTGTCTTTATGGTGTGGGTGGGTGGTGCATAGCAAGAGAGTGTTCCAGCCGGTGGTGGCTGGTGGTGCCCCGTTTGTGTGAGTGTTTCCAAGTTTGCGAGGTGGAAGAGCTATAGAGGCAGGTTTCTTTTCTTTTTTTCACCTCACATCCTTCTGGTGCCCCCACTGAGGATAGCTCACTGAGGATAGCTCAGGGATTTCTATTACGAGGGTGTATGCCCCAGAGTGAGAGATTGAAGGAAGGTATTTCTGGTTTTTCTTGGGATTTCGAAGTGAAGTTTGGGGATCAAGATGATGTCTTATCCAGAGTTTTATGGTGGTCCGAATGAAGATGTGGCAGATTTTCTGGAAAGGATGGAGGTTGCATGTATAAGCAACCACATCAATGAGCAGGTACATGTATTGCGGTTTGCTGAATATATGTTTGAAAGGGGATGCAAGGGTATGGTATAGAGCTTATGAGGAGTCGTTAAGGGATGCTATTCCACGCATTGAGATGACTGAGGATGGATTGAAGACTGCTCTTTTGAACAGGTTCATCCAGATAAGGTTTGGCATGAAGTGCAGGGACTGATACAGGGTGAATTGGAGCCGATTGAGGATTATGGGAAGAAATTCTCTTTGCTGTGGGAGACTTTGTGCAGGGCTTTGGGAGATGATCAAGTACCTCCGGACATGATGAAGAAGGATCGTTTTATTGCAGGATTGAAGGGAGGCATTCGCTAGAAGGTGGAATTGAAGAAGCCCAGGTCTTATGAGGATGCGGTGGAGATAGGAAAATCTAAGGATTGGAAATTGCAACGGATGAACCAGCTGGGGATGGTTCCAGTGGGCAGTGAGGCCTGAAATGAGGAGGGTAGAAGTGATATCGATGAGAGCCGTGCTGGAAAGAGTGCAACCAACAGAAGTTCAGGTAAATAATGTTGCACCACAGGGGATAAAGGTAGCACCTACAGCTGTTACAGCTTCTGATGAAGGGTTTAAACAGGATATGAGGCAAATGGTGGATTGTATGAAGAATCTGAGCTTGAAGATGATGAAAAACACAGGTGGTGGATGTGGCCGAGGCAGAGGCTATAATCAGGAAGGGGTTGAAGGTCAGACAGGCTATGGAAGTGGCCGTGGTTATGGCAGGGGTAGACGGTTCATTCCTACATGCTGGAATTGTGGTGAATTGGGTCATCTAAGTACAGATTGTGATAAGCCTAAGCGAATGGGGGGTGATATGTATCCCTTACCCTCTCAGATTCCTAACAGGGCAAATGATTATGGGATTGAAATTAAAGGTGAAGCAAGGACCAGTGGATTGACAAATGAAGAGAAAGGTAAAACTAAGGTGATAGATGTGGTCACCCTTGAGAAGACGAAGGAAGCAGAAGCTGATGTGATGCCTTTGGGGAAACGGATGCCACAGGAAAGGGAAAGTAAGGATGCTGCAGGGCCTAGCAAGAAGAAAGGTAAAGTGAAGGAAGGAGAGGATGTGAAGGTCAAGCAGAAGAGGAAGTCTTGTAGGAAGTTTCAGGTAACTGATTTTCCACTAGGGGTTGGGCAGGATAGCTATAGTTTACAGGAGGACATGGCTGGAAGGAAGGCTAATATTACTTTTGGGCAATTGATAGAGTTAGCTCCAAACTTGAAGCGTCAGTGGAAAAGGCTTGTGAATCCAAGAGAGAAGGAACCTACCAGAGGGATAGTGATTGTTCTATCTGTTCAAGAGTTGCCTGCTGATATATGTCCTGTGGTGAATGTATGGGACAAAGGGAAGAATCTGGGAGAGGCATACATAGATGGTGGTGCACAAATTTGTGTAATCACACTAGCAGCTGTGGAGAGGCTTGGTCTTAATTTTACTGAAGCGTCTGGTTTCCGTATTCGGCTGGCCAATCATCAGAAGGTCAAATGTTTAGGTATGATCAAGGAATTGGAATTGCAAGCTTTTGATGTAAAGGTACTTGTGGATTGTCATGTTATGCCTGCAGGAATGGGTGCATTCCCCATCATTTTGGGAAGACCATGGCTGAGAGCGATGAAGGCTGTTCAGGATTGGAGGAAAGGGGTTATTACTCTGTATGACAGGATAGGGGATAAAAAGCAGTTTAATATGGATAATCAGAAGCCTGTTCATGATGAAGAGGAAAGTGAAGCTGATTCAAGTGATGATGATACGACCAGTAGTACTACTACTAGTGAGGGAACAGAGGATACTTCATCCAGTGAGGAGGATGCAGAGATGGATGCCCTGGTTGTTGATGAGGAAGTGCTTGGTGATGAGGTTGCCCAACAAGAAGAAGCCATATAGGAAGAATACGAGGAGGTACAAGTGAATCATGAGCAAAGGTATGCATGTGATGTGAAAGAGTCTGCTTTTGAGTCTTTGGATGATGAACCTGTGTGGGATGAGTGGGATATAGAGAGTCTGCAGGATGATGAACCTGAGTTGGAGCTGGATGATCAGATGTGTATTAATGTGAAGAAAGCCATGACCAGAATTGATGCTATGAAGGAGGAGCAACACCAGAGGACTTTGAATGATGCTGATGCTATGGATGAGACTATGGATGCTGTGATAGATGAATTTCTTATTGGCCTTGATGAAGATGAGCATACAGGAACTGAGGTGGATGCTTTGGCAATGGTGCCTTTCGAAGGGGAGTTTGTTTTGCCTGTAGTGGGGCTGGCTTTGATGGTGATGTTTCTTATATGGATGGACAAGAAAATGTTATGGTACAACAGGTTTTTTTATTAAAATTTTAATCGGTTATTACCCTCAGCAGGAGTTGCTGCATTGGTTCTTTAATATTGGTGTTAACCGTATCAGTGATTTTGGGCTTGAGATGAGGTAGGATGGTGTGTATGTCAGGAGCTTTGTCTCCAGATGTTTTGGTGTTATGTTGTGGGATGCGAGATGGAAAACTAAGCCTGGGGAAGATGACAGAGTTTCTTTGATCACCTGGAATAGAGATGTGTTGGTTACACTGTATGATGCTCAAAGGATAGACGGAGGGAAACGTGGTCATATGTTTTCTGCTGATCATAAATGATTCAGCAGGCTAGGGGTTGGGCAAAGTATGTCAGGTGAAAATCTGAAAGGTATTTTGGATCTATGTACATATGGTGTGCGTGGTTTACGAATAAGCTTTGCTCTGAATGCCCTGGCAAGTGTACAGGCCGAGTGGTTTTACAGTGAGCTGGTATATGCACGTGTTTTTTTTGGGAGAAGACGCTGGAGATCTGGAGTTTTTATTGCAACAATATGGTGTGCAGATGGTTACTAAAAGCAGGCCACCAACTGGGAAATTGTCGGGTTTGGTAAGATGTAGCTGATGATTCAAAGCTGTGGGCAGATATTGTAACTTTTGTTTTGGAAGGTCCGACGCGGTGCAATGATCAGAAGCATAAGGAGAAGGAGAGGCTATTGTAAGTGGTGGCCATCATTTTGAAGCTTAAAATAAATAAATAAAAATATATGATGCACATGGCCAATTTGTAGGAGGCCACATGGAAGGCCTTATGGGCTACCAACTAGTTGTCTAGAAGGCGTGGATAAGGAAGAAGGTGGCCGCTTCGACGAAGGTAGGGAAGGGGGGTCACCGAATAGAAAGAGAGGGTCACCCTTGCTGAGGCACTGCAGCTGCGGAAGGTGTAAAGAAGGCCGCTTGGGGCAGAGCCGGCGGTTGGGAATCGTGAAGGGACTGGAGGTGATCGTGTGAAGGGAACGCAGCTGTGTTGAGCTGTTGGGTAGGCGCTGCAGACAAGAGAGGGCGCAGCTGACGCCGAAGGGAAGGTGGCAGCGCTGAAGTGGTTGTGTGGAGAGGGAGCAAAGAATTGGCCACCGTGTGGAAGGCCAGGTGATCCAGTGATGCAGCTCCGACCAGTGGTCTTGTGCATAGAGAAGGTGGCCGCTTGGTGATTTTGTAGAGCTGAGGCGAGTGGAGAACTAACGTGAAAAGAGCGCAGCCGTAGGTGTGTGGCTAAAAGCTACAGACAAACCAGAGAGGGCGCAGCTGGTGCCGAAAGGAAGGTGGCAGCGCTGAAGTGGTTGCGACGAAGAGAGGTGGTGAGGGAAGAATTGGCCACCTTGTGGAGAGCTGGGGGTGATATTGCAGAGGAGAGCCCTCAAAGAGAATACAGGTGGCCGTCATGTGATCAAGGGGAGGTCTCTGGGGTAACGTTGGCCGAAACAGAGGGTTTGGGTTTTGGATGTGTAGCGGTTGGCTACATAAGTGAAAGAAGGTGCCAATTGTGGAAGCAGAGAGAGGGCTGCTGTTAGCAAGGGACTGAAGATGTAGCTTGGGCTGGATGCAGATGGTGATGCTGCGTTGAGCAGTTAGTGTTTGTGCTGAAGAGATTGTGCAAGGTTCTGGTGGTTGGCAAAGCTGCTGGTCTCGACACGCAGAGAGTGGGAGCTGCTGAGTTGAAGGTTAGCTGGTGTGGGCGCCTTCTGAAGAGAGAGTAGCTAGTTTTGTGTGGGCGATGATTGCAAGCAGATTGTGGATGAGCCTTGGTTTTTTGTGTGTGTTGGCTGGAATAGAGGTGCTGATGTATGGGCTGGAGACAGTGGGGTTCGCCTACTACGACACTTGGCAGGTAGCAGCTGGACAGAGAATAGCCGGGCTACAGAGGAAGTGAAGAAGGGTTGCTAGTGGGGCGCCCTCTGGAGATTACAGGGACCGAGAGAAAGAGGCTTGGTTGTCAGACGCAAGGGTGTATTCCCTTGGAGCGGCAGTGCAGGCTCAAAATTTGTACTGTTCTAGCACTGCTCCCCCAGCCACTCAAGATCATTTCTGATGCATTTATAATAAAGTTGAGTACACTAATTGTGAGAAATAGTAGTTTATAAGATAAAAACACCTTTAATCATGTGTAAAAGTATAGTGTTTATCATCCAATGTATCAAAATTGCTCCTGGAAGACTGGGGAAGCTATGCCAGAACAGTACAAATTTAGCCTCCTGCAGCGGCCGGTGGTGCAGGCTCAAAACTCGCATTGTTCTGGCATTGCTCCCCCAGCCACACAGGATCATTTCTGATGCATTTATAATGAAGTTGAGCACACTAATTGTGAGAAATAGTAGTTTATAGGATAAAAACACCTTTAATCATGTGTAAAAATATAGTGTTTATCTTCCAATGCATCGGATTTGCTCCTTCTAGAGAACTAGGGAAGCTATGCTAGAACAGTGTGAATTTAGGCTTTGTAGCGGCGATGCAGGCTCAAAATTCGCATTATTCTGGCACTGCTTCTCCAGCCACTCAGGATCATTTTTGATGCATTTATAATGAAGAGTATACTAATTGTGGAGAAACAATAGTTTATAAGATAAAAACAGCTTTAATCATGTGTAAAATTACATTGTTTGTATTCCAATGCATCAAAATTGCTCCTGGAGGACTGGGGAAGCTATACCAGAACAGCGCGAATTTAGGCTCCGCAGCGGGGCGGTGCAGGCTCAAAATTCGCACCGTTCTGGCACTGCTCCCCCAACCACTCAGGATCATTTTTGATGCATTTATAATAAAGTTGAGTACACTAATTGTGAGAAACAATAGTTTATAAGATAAAAATAGCTTTAATCATGTGTAAAATTACATTGTTTGTCATCCAATGCATCAGAATTGTTCCTGGAGGGCTGGGGAAGCTATGCCAGAACAGTGCGAATTTAGGCTATACAGCGGCCGGCGGTGCAGGCTTAAAATGCGCACTATTCTGGCACTACTCCCCTAGCCACTCAGGATAATTTATGATACATTTATAATGAAGTTGAGTACATTAATTATAAAAACAGTAATTTACAAAATAAAAATACCTTTAATCATGTATAAAAATACATTATTTGTCATCTAATGCATCAGAATTACTCCCGGAGGGCTGGGAAAGCTATGCCAAAACAGTGCAAATTTGGGCTCTACAGCAGCAGTGCGGGCTCAAAATTTGCACTATTCTGGCATTGCTCCCCTAGCCACTCATGATCATTTTTGATGCATTTATAATCAAGTTGAGTACATTGATTATGAGAAATAGTAATTTACAAGTTGAGTACATTGATTATGAGAAATAGTAATTTACAATCTGATAAAAATACCTTTAATCATGTATAAAAATACATTATTTGTCATCCAATGCATCAGAAGTGCTCCTAAAGGGCTGGGGAAGCTGTGCCAAAACAATGTGAATTTGGGCTCTACAGTAGCGGTGCAGGCTCAAAATTCGCACTATTCTGGCACTACTCCCCCAGGCTCCCAGGTTCATTTTTGATGCACTCATAAAAACATTGATGATACAAACTAGAAAAAACAATGATATACTTGATGAAAATAAGTTTGCAAAAATTGTATTGTATTCATAATAAGAAGTGATACATCATCTTTACAAAAGCTTTCTTACGATATTGAGCTTCCTTCTCTTGTTATTGGGCAGAGTGTGCTCAAGGAGTGATTGGGCTATTTCTTGAGGATCCTTTATGCCTATGCTTTTGGCTATACCTATACAAGCAAGAAGCTTACCCCTAAATCCAGAACCAAAAATATCAAAGGCAAGGGATTTTTTAATCAGAACTATACATTTGGTGCTCTGTGCCACATAGAGGCTACACAGAGCACCTTAGAGAGGGCTTTCAAAAAGAAGAGAGTGAAGGTAGATTGAGGGGTGTAGTCCCTATGGATAATGGCAATGCCATCCACAGGAAGTTAACCAAGATAGTGCGCCAACGGAGCATCATGTCCATGGACCTTGGCCTGGTCTCTGCTGCTACCGCCTCTCCCAGCAAATGCGTCAATTTCAACCACCCTCTACAATCAAAGGAAAAATCAAAATATTTTCCTATACATAATTACAAATGTTTCTAGGTTGTAAAAGGTCGATTATTACCTCTTGCTCAATGTCTTCTTTTGCCAAAGTGCTGGTGGGGGTGGAGAGGTCTAAAGTGTTGACGCAGGTCTGCTAGGCTCCAATGCTTTCTTGCTACCACTCGCTCATGGAATTGGCATGGAATTGAACATGTGCACAAAAACATGTAAAGGACAAAACCAATTTAGCCCTACTGACCTAGATGCCTTTGAAAACTTGAGTGGTCTTGATATCACTTACCGTCTTAAACTTTAAGCATAAGATGGTCCAAGCATCAGGTTTGGGCCATTCAGGGATTGTTAAGAGGGGGGTTGGGGATCTCTTCTAGCTTGCCAAATAAACCTGGTTTTTTATCTACAAAATATGAGTGAGAAAAGAAAAAGATATTGTTCTGTACAAGATCACTTGGGCTTTGAGATACAAACATTGCCTCTCCAATGGATGCATGCATAGCATATAAAACTCCAGTGAGGCTTTGGAGTGGTTGTTCCTCAACATAATTAGAGGGGAAAATATCTACAGAGAGACATAAAAAAATGGAGAATCATAAGAAAAATTGAAACAAAAAATCCAATATTAGCATGTTGTTAAAGCTGTGTTTATGTTACATTGACACTTTGAAGGAAACCTTGGTCGTTGGCCTTGAATGTACAGGTCTCCAAGGGTATACACATGTTGCACTATGGCAACCGGTCCTTCCTTCTTAGTATGCTTGAAGCCTTGTAGCCGCCCCTTCCAATGATGTAGCATATTCCCCAGTTGACACACTCCATGTGGTCCCTTAGAGCTTGGCTGCATGTATACCCAAGCCCCAACCCTGAATCTTGTTGGATCCCAAACTCCATTCTCATCTCTTGTGTTATGTAGCACAAGCTCTTCCACCTTCTCCCTAGGTCTTCTCACATTACTAGAAGAGGCCATCGTGGTGGTGGTAAGAAAAGAGAAGAAGGGAAAAGAAAAGCTTGTTTTACAACAGAAGAGTGGAGATGAGAGAAAGTTCAGGGTTTTCAGTGCAGCAATGGAAAGCTTAAAAGAGGGTTAGAGTTTGAGAATAGGCTTCCTGAACCTAGAGTAGACTAAAGAGGGATACAGTTTCTGTAGCAAATGAGAGGGAGGGAGCTTGAGAGAGAGAGAGAGAGAGAGAGAGGGAGATTGAGAGGGAGGGAGCTTGAGAAGGAGGGAGAGCTTGAGAGGGATGGAGTTTCTACAGCAATGGAGAGCTTAGAAAAGGAAGAAAGAGGGAGAGGGAGCTTGAGACTTAGGGAGCTTGACAAGAAGGGAGAGCTTGAGAGGCCCCCTAGGCCCCCTAGGGTCAAAGAAGTCAAAAATGTGCACCCAGCCCTCTTCCTATTGGTCCATTCCTAATCAAAAGTTAATCCAAGAGGCCCTCTTTGGGTCCAAAAAATTCCTAATGACCTAATGCTACCCAAGTTTCATATAAGATCAAGTTATGGCTTGATCCCGTATCTAACAATGTAATGCTTATTGCATAGCCTTTAGCTGTAGTAAGTCCCACCTTGAGTCGTGCTAGCTCAATGTTTAGTTCCCCTTCGTCCAAAAGGGTCACAGAAGCCATGTTGACATGTATCAGTCTTTTGTGCAGTAATTGTTTGCCTTTGATCTCTCTAGCCTTAGCCTCGTCTTGTGCTTGTTGTATCTTTTCTTTTGCTAGCTATTTCTGTTGTTCCAAGAGATGTTATTGCAAGAGCATCTCTTGGGTCAGTGGTCCAAAGTATTTTTTTAATTTACTTCCATTGACATAACCCTCCATTTGGATGTCGTCAATTGTCTCAATTTGAACAGACCCCTGAGGTGTGATTTTTGATACCCAGAATGGTCCAGGCTTTGGTATTTAAGTTTCTTTTTCCTAGTGCTACCGACACCATACAAGAGGACAAGGTCACCCATTTCAAGTTCTTTTTGCTTAAGGTTTTTATCGAACCAATGTTTCCTGCGTAATTTTTCAACCGTGAGTCCATGTGATGCTATTAGTCTGGTCTCATCATCAAGCTTTTCTAAGTCAATTAGCCTTTCAGCTAAAGCATTCTCTGTTAGACACTATTGTATGGCAATCCTTAAGCTTGGAACTAGGTATTCCATAGGCATAACTGCATCCACACCATAAGCTAGACGGAAGGGAGTGTAACCTGTCACTACCTTATATGATGTTCGATAGGCCCATAGGGCTGCTGTCAGCTTATGTTCCCAGTTTGTTTGACTTGCTTCCAAGGTTTTCGTTAGATAGTACACAAAATCTTGTTTGTAATCTCTACTTGACCATTGGCCTATGGATAATAAGGTGATGATTTTTAATGGATCAGAAAGAATCCTGCAAGTAAATGATCAATCACCTCATTGATAAAATGTGAGCCGCGATCACTCACCAATTCTAATGGATAGCTGAACCTCGAGATGATTTGCTCGTATAAAAATTTTGCAGTTGTTTGTACATTAGCTCTCCTTGAGGCTCTATTTCACCTAAATATCTCTTTTTTTTAACTATTAACCTTGTCCTTAGTCAACTCTTCACCTTATGTGAGTATTTACTCATTTTTGGGAGATTTTTCTTTTATTCTTCTATTTATCTCCTCCTTACATTTGGATGAATCTTAGTGGTCCATAGGAACCTTAATTTAAAATTTCGAAAAAATCTTCACCCCCATGATAATGCCTCTTGAACAGATTATACTTAATTTCTAATGCACCTTCTGAAAATCTTTTTGAACTTCTGTTTCAGGGGAACTTATTTTAATAAGATGAGATATTTTTCTATCCAAAAATATTTAAAAATTTAATTACCACCCTCTAGAAGGTTTTCTCTCTCTAGGCCAAAACTGGTAGAAACAAGATCTTATATATTTCTGAAGAGGGATTTGATTACAGGGGAAGATGTTGGACATCTTGAGAGGCTGGGGAGGAATCTTACAGGAAAGGTACATCCCTATGGTCGAGTTTGCCTATGGTGTACTACTGAGCATATGGTTCTGGCAATGGCAAGAATATGTTTGGTAGGAGTTGGATTAAAACCCATATTCCCTCAAACTTTGATAGTTTGAAGGACACATACTTGTGGTGCCACATAGTTAGGAGTCTCTGAGAGAGGTATGATATTCCCTAGGTATGAGGATTACCAGATCTTGAAAAGTATGGGCATGATGTTGCAGCTTGTAGATATTTATCTCGGCGATTATAGGTTTCCAATTCCATGAGGAGTTGGAGGATTGAAGGATGGTTCTATTTTTTTGTCTTGTTCCCATGGTCATATGCTGGAGGAACATCAACTTCAGTTGAGCTAGTTCTGTTAAGACATTCACTGGCTTAGCTCAGAACTAATCCTGAGGAGAGCAACTAGATAAAGATAGATCAAGACAAGAGATTAGGAGCATGTGTTGACTCATGGATGTTGTGGTGTTACTATCGGCAAGTATATGAAAGCATAGAACCTATCGTGGTGGTGGTTGAAGCACATGAAGGGGATTATTGTCTCCTCGACCTGGCCAGTCCATGGGGAATTTTCCAGCCTATAAAAGGTAAATTTTCTCATCAATGTGGACCATTCAGTCTTGCAATGGACTGGGTCTAGACTTAGCCTTAGAATTAGGGTTTATACCTTTCCATGATGGAAGGCAACCATGGGCTGCAAGATTGGTGTACCTTTTTATATTGTACTTTATGATATATCTCTAAACACCCTCAGGAGTCGGCACTACAAACTCCAAACCACCCCAACCACACACCTTTTGAGATTACCCCAGTGGAGTCAACACAGCCCAGTCGACTACATAGCCGAGACCCTTCCCCCATGCTGTCCTATGTCCCTTCCCCCATGCCTTCAGGAGGCCCTCCTGCCTTGCAGAGCCGTCGGCGTACTCCCGTGCAGTCGAGACTTGGTTCTCCAGCAGCTACAGGTGGCCAGCGTAGTAGCTGGACATGACATAGTAGCAGGCGTAGTAGCAGGGAGAGCGGTGGGGGATGCATGGCACAGTGCTTTGGGAGGGGTGGTGGTGGGATGAGAATGATTCAGATGATCAAGACGTGCCTCCGGGTGATGGTACGATCTACTATGACATCACTCAGATAGGAGGCATCTTGATGGATGCACAGGGGAAGGACATCATGGCCTTCATGCGCTCTGTAATTGCAACAATTACAGAGATTGCTTTATTCACTACAATGATCAACCAAAGAGGTTAGCTAATGAGACCCTCGCTGCTGTTCGCTCTAGGTATCCTAACCCCCCCAATGTTCAGTTCACAGATAAATGGGCCAAGTCAAAGATTGTTTCGATACTTAGCAATAAAAGATCTTCGCTTAAGAGGCATGCACTAGCAGAGCTTGCCAGGCTCCAGGGAGATCAACCACCAAGGGGCCCGCCCCACACCGCTCACAAGCGTGAGTGGAAGAAAGCAATGAAGTCAGCGAAGGAGGAACCCTGTCTAAAGCACGTGGAGGCACGAAGGATCCAAATGGAGCGATATGGAAGCGTGCATTTTGGAGCAGGGGGTGTTGAATCATGGGAGGCCCAGTTTGTAAGTATCGATCTCAAATTATATTGTTTATGTAGTTTATTAGGAGGTTGTTTCTTTGTACTAACCCCTCCGCAAATTGTGTCATCTTGTAGCTTGATATCGTGGGCAGGTACCTACTCCTGTCGAGACAACCTAGCACCACCACCATCGCAAAGGAGATACATGGAGGCACTTCTATAATGACGGGTTGATTGCTGATGAGGAGCATTATATCCAGGCTACTGGAGAGTCCCCCGAGGTATTTGAAAGTAATTAAATAATATCAATATTATAAATAAAGATTTAAGTTTTCATACATTGATATATGTTGTCCCTTGTTTATAGGACCCTGCACAAGAAGATGAGGGTGAAGACGAGGAAGAAGGAGGCGGAGAAGGGAGCACAGAAGGGAGCAAGGAGTAGTGCTAGCTACTCTTTTTTGTACTTAGCCACTGGCTTGGCTTCGTGCCTCTTGTATATACACTCCTCTTATTTTTTGTACTTGAAGCCACATGACGTGGCTTAGCTTCGTGCTATATGTACATACAAGCACTTTTTGAGCTATCAATTAATGCCTTGTAACTAAACGTTTCGGAGTTGTAATGTTTTATTTGGAATTGTAATTAATGTTGGCTATAGACGTGCTTTGCAAGAGCGCCAATTAAAATGTGATTGGTTGTAAGAATTGAATTACACAATGTGGAAATGGGATTCCTGTAACTACATAGCATACACAACATACACAGCATTCTGTTAAAGCACACAAAATTTAAAAAATATTCTAGAGCACGTCTATAAACGCGTTTGTCTGTTCAAAATATGTCTATTTGAGCGTCTATAAACGCGTCTACTCTACGTCTGGTTTGCATGTATAAACGCGTCTATACATGCATCTATTTGCGCGTTTGTTTGTTTTTTAAATTTCTCCCCGATCGTCTATTTGCACGTCTATATGCGCATATATAGGCTCGTTTATAGGCGTGTCTATTTGTTACCTTTTAAACGCGCCTTTAGATGTGGGTCTCTAAATGCACTAATAGACGTGGAAATAGACGCGCTCGTAAGTTTTTTTTTAAGTTGAGTAAACGTGTTGTGTGCGCGTCTGTAGGTGCTTTGTCTTGTTGTGAAAGTGACACTTTTCCCATACATAAAAATTATGGCTACCTTCACCTTAGGCATGCTAACATCCAAAATAAACATCATGCCATTTCAATAATCCTTTACAACTAAGCGGCACTGATTTTTGAAGTCTTCCACAAAGAATCCTTGCGGATTGGACCTCACACTTTTGCAAACCTTGCTTAACCATCTGTCCCAACAAAAACTAACTTTTTTATAATATTAGGAGCATGAAGTACATCTTTCACGTACTTTATTTTACCTTCCTACATAAATAATAGCACTTTCCTAACATGCACAATGGTGCAATATCATCACCCATTTCCACATACCTTGGTCTCATTTTTTACATATCTCAAAACCACTTACCATGACTGGTCATGTATTTAGAGATGTCAGAATCCACATAACAAATATTTCCCAATCTTGATACATCTATTGTAGAGCTAAGCATGTGCTACACCATAAACAACCTGCTAACTTATGTCTCATTACCCTATTTACTTGATAATGCATAGTTTTATTGCTACAACTTTTCACTTTTGATATCATTCTGATTTTTATAATATTCCTTTGTAATGTGCGGTGGTTTGCCACACAGTAATAGCACTCCATGTAAATAGTAATCCATGCTATTTTCATTTTGATTGCTTTGCAAGCCACCTCGACCTCTCTAGCTCCCCTTGCCTCTAGAGTGGTCTCTCCCACCTATGTAAGGCTAATTTTCTTATTTTTCCTATTACCCCTAGCTTTAATTTCTAAATAAATCACTCTATTGCATTCTTTAGATAACGACCTACCTCTACGTGTATATGAGTAGAAGGCCTGCTCTCATGTGAATTTTGGGAGAATAAATCTCCCCCAAGATTTATCTCCTCACACAGATGAGGAGAGGAATGAGTTTCTAAAAATCATAAAGTTCTCTTGAACTCCAATGAAGGTCTAAAACTGATTGTATTCCTTGCCAAGACCATTCAAGGTCATCGATACCACACATCATCATCATCTATTTAGTGCTCCAATAGAAGTAAGAGCATCTGCAAGCCCATTAACTTTCACCAGAGTAATCATTTATACTTAGATTTCATTTGGTCACATTGTAAAGCTCTTGCTTTCGCTATATCTTTTGAGCTTGAGTGTTTATAATATATATCTTCATCACCAGGGTGTTCTTAGGTTGTGCATCCTATCAATGCACAATGATGGAGTCTATCACACTGATAGACAACCAGTACAACATCTTTTTGGCTCTGTCATGCCAAGATTTATATGCCTGGACTTGTTGTGGGTTGGGATTTTTTCTAGCTCCTTTTTCATCACATGTGATGAACTCCCAATATCCTTTTCCCATAAGGAAATTGATCATCCCAAACTTCCATGGTTGCAAGTTATTCTTGTCCAACTTCTTGATAAGCTATCAATCATCTCTTCACCTACAACCAACGAAATACTGGCAACAAAGTTATCTATATACAACTTGCATCACTGCTCAATCTGCAGTAGTAGCACTTCTGCTTACTCAATCAATCACATCAAATGATACGAATACATGTACATACATCCACCAACACTTGTAATACTTAGAACATGTTGCAAGTACCAAATTCACACTAATGCTTTGTAAAAACTTCGAGAAAAAACACTCCCGAAACATCACTTTTCATAGTACTTGCAGAAATCTTGCAGTGTCCAAATGGGGCCCAAAATGTAACTGTCGAAATGTAAAGCTCTAATACACCAAAGTGGTTGTCATATAGCTTATAAACCACTATCAACGTATCACTTATAATCTCACCAACCATGCCAGAGGCATAAATATGAAAGCTATCCACCCAGGTAGGTCATCATTGTTTGCAATACTAGTTAAGCTCGGTATCGCAAGAATATTAGAAACTTCATAGGTTAACATGGTTTCACTCGCATGACCTATCATTTATCTAAGTCAATTTTGACATTTACCAATACAACATTAATTCCCTATATTTGCAATAGAGAATACTTGTGAGCTCTCCCTCTTCTCTACTCTTTCTTGCTTGTATTATGTTAGATCTTTGCATACCTTGATGTTTGCTTAGATAGGATTGAGTGTAGGATTCTCCCTCTCTTGAGCTTTTTCTCTACTACAACCTTTTGCGATAGAGCACCACAATGAAGGCTATCTCCTCTTTAAGTCAATTTTGACATTTACCAATACAACATTAATTCCCTATACTTGCAATAGAGAATACTTGTGAGCTCTCCCTCTTCTCTACTCTTTCTTGCTTGTATTATATTAGATCTTTGCATACCTTGATGCTTGCTTAGATAGGATTGAGTTTAGGATTCTCCCTCTCTTGAGATTTTTCTCTACTACAACCTTTTGCGATAGAGCACCACAATGAAGGCTATCTCCCCTTTGCTTCCATCTATATGGAGAGGAAGCTCTACCTTCACCCCTTTAGCAAAGGAAGCATTCGGTGTGATAATGGAGTGAGGACGTAATGGATGAGCTAGTGCACCTACATCAAGAAGTTGCATTTGTGACTCTAAGGACAAGACCAAATAACACTTAATTTGGCAAAGGCTAAGGTAAGCTGTCATCTTGGCCACATTACCAAAATTTGAGATGCAATATTTAATTAGATTTAAGAAAAGAAAGAGTCCTAAGACCTTAAAAATACGTAAGCAATTATTTTTCTTTTGGATGGCCATCAAGTGTATCACATGACTTGACCTCAGAATGTAAGCTAACATCATGCATCACACTTAATAATTACAATGAATTTAAGTTAAGAGAGCATTACATGACTTGACCTCAAAATGTAAGCTGAGGTCATGCATCACACTTATAATACTTATAATGAATTTAAGTTAAAGAGGCCAAAAGGAATTGAATTTCAGTTAAAAAGGCCAGAAAGAAATTGGGGAACGTCTACTTGGCCAAAAGGAATTTAAGTTAAAGAGGCCAAAAGGGAATTGAATTTAAGTTAAAGAGGCCAAAAGGGAATTGGGGAACATCTCCTTGTCAAAAAAACATATTAGATTGGTGATTAAATGAATGATGCTTCTCCATCACGCAATCACCCATCCACCCAAGCCTCAAATTTGAGGGGTGGTCTTGTTAGGGTAGAATTTTAATTGCATTTCTTTGCTTTCATCTTAGAGGGAAAAATATTGTAGGACTTTTGAAAATTAAGTTTTTCTTTCGAAGGGTAAAATTTGCTCTTCCCCTTATGTAAAGGGTATGCCTCGAGGGCTAAGAAGCCTTAAAATTTGAGGGATGTAGAGGACTTGGAAGAAAAAGGTTGATTCACTTTAGCCTAGAGCCGCGCCTCTACTTTGAAAAATCTATACTTTTTTGGATTTCTTTTATAAAAGAATATAAATTAAATGATTATTTAAAATTTCCCATCCTTTCCTCTTCGCCCTAGGTGAGAAGGATTCATGTGAAGTTCAGTTGAAGAGTTTTTTGAACGTTGATCATACCCAGTGATGCTATTCCTTCTTTTTTTTCCCCAATGCAAAGGATATAGCACAGTTTTGTTCTTTTTTTTGGCATTCGAAACTCTTGAGGGCAACACTTTGATTGCATACCAACCTTGTGACCGTTCTGTGGAGTGGACTCAAGAACGGAGTCTTTTTTAACACTTGTCTTCTCTCTTTGCACGGACAGCATATTCCAAGCGTAAGCATGGCAGTTGTGGTGGACCATGGGAGGATAAAACGTTCATGTGTCAAGGAAAAAGAGCGCCTAGGATGATGTTTGGTGAAAAGAGGCCCTACTCTAAAGACGAATAAAAGCTCCGAAGGACGTGTGTGATTGGACGGCCGAGACACTGTGTGCCCCCCGGGACGGCCGCTCCTATGTAAGGTGTAAAAGCCGTCCATGGTTGGCGCATACTAAACACAGCAAATTTGCTCACGAAGAGGAAAGCGCCGTTTACAGCATTATCTATCGCTAGATGCTTGCATCATTAAGCTTGCATTAAACTTACCCTAAGCTTAAGAAAGCATAAGATTGCTGTGTGTACCCTAAATCAAACGAAACCTTAAGAAAGCATAAGATGGCTGTGTATACCCTAAATCAAACGAAACGGCAATGCGACCCTGTCAAATCAGTGCAGAAAAAAGATTAGCGTTTCTCCATGAAAAGAAATTGTGAGGCATCATTGCAAGGTTCTTTGGAAAGATGCTGAGATGCATTATCAAAACCCTAAATCAATGATGCTTAATGGCTAGAGATGGAACCCTATTTTCCCTCAGAATCTAGCATGTGGAGAAGAAAAAAGAAGCATAAACGTTTTGGATTAAGGCCACTAATCATGATTAATTCAGATTTTCCCCCATTGTGGTCTTGTCCCTCAAATTTTGGAGCGGTTGTCCCAATTTTTGGTCCACACTCACCCCCAAAACATTAATCAATTCAAAAATCCAAGAGAATTCCAGCATTCCACACTCCCCATGCCCCATTTCTTGATTAAGAAATCAATCAAAATCAAGAAAATAAAGAAAATTTCCAAGAAAATCAAGAAAATGTAGAAATTTTTAAAAAATTTCAGAAAGCTTAGATCAAATACAAGGCTCTGATACCACTATAATGATAGAGAGAGAAAGAGATTGCACTCATGATGGAGTACTACATGCACTCAAGGGAGTACTACCATAGTCATAGAAGCATGAAGCTCCAAGAAGTATGATTTAATTAGTCAAAAAGTGAGTAATGCCCCTAGTTACAATATTCACTTATATACTTGCTCACCTTTTTACACTCATTAATGTTGGGCCTCCATATTTGCCCAGCCATATCCATGCCCATGGGATCCCTTTGAGTCTAATTCCAAGCCCCCTTCATTACAACATAATAGGGTCTTCTTCCTTCCCCCAAGAGGATGCCTCAATATGAGACAATGACTCCCATGTCTGCTGCCTGTAGCTCTGACACAACTACCCACCAAATGTGTTACTCCAAAATCAAAGAGAAAAAGAGATTGAATTATACTTACCTATGTATCGCTTCCTTGCTTTCCTTTTTCGAGCTCTTCACACGAATTGGTGCTTTGATACCATGAGAAGAATGTGGGGAAGAAAATGACGAGCTCCTTGTGTAAGCAAACACACACAAATAAGAGTAGACAAGCACACAAGAGAGATGGATGGCTGAATTTTCTTCTATTCTTTTCTCTTCTCTACAAACATGAACTAAAGAGTACATACTATAAGGGGAAGCAATCTCCTAATATAACTTATAAAGGTTAGTTCATAGTGCTAACCCGACCGACTATATGGAGATGGCAGTATAACTATGCCAGAGCTCTAATACACCAAAGTGGTTGTCATATAGCTTATAAACCACTGGCAGCATATTACCTATAATCTCACCAACCATACCAGTGGCATAAATATGAAAGCTATCACCCAGGTGGGTCATTATTATCTCCGCAATACTAGCTAAGCTTAGTATCTCAAGAATATTAGCCACTTCGTAGGTCAACATGGTTTCACTCGCCTGACCTATCATTTATTTATAAGTCAATTTTGACATTTGCCAATACAACATTCATTCCCTATACTTGCAACAATAGAGAATACTTGTGAGCTCTCCCTCTTCTCTACTCTTGCTTGCTTGTATTATGTTAGATCTTTCCATACTTGATGCTTGCTTAGATAGGATTAAGTGTAGGCTTCTCGCTCTCTTGAGCTTTTTCTCTACAATCTTTTGCAATAGAGCACCACAATGAAGGCTATCTCCTCTTTGCTTCCATCTACAGAGAGAAATCTCTACCTTCACCCCTTTAGCAAAGGAAGCATTCGGTGTGACAATGGAGTGAGGACGTGATGGATGAGCTAGTGCACTTATATCAAGAAGTTGCATTTGTGACTCTAAGGGCAAGACCAAGTAACACTTGATTTGGCAAAGGCTAAGGTAAGCTGTCGTCTTGACCACATTACCAAAATTTGAGATGTAATTTATTATATTAAATTTAAGAAAAGAAAGAGGCCTAAGACCTTAAAAAATACGTAAGTAAATATTTATCTTTTGGATGGCCATAAAGTGTATTACATGACTTGACCTCAAAATGTAAGCTAACGTCATGCATCACACTTAATAATTACAATGAATTTAAGTTAAGAGAGTATTACATGACTTGACCTCAAAAGGTAAGCTAAGGTCATGCATTACACTTGTAATAATTACAATGAATTTAAGTTAAGAGAGTATTACATGACTTGACCTCAAAAGGTAAGCTAAGGTCATGCATCACACTTGTAATACTTACAATGAATTTAAATAAAAGGAATCGAATTTCACTTAAAAAAGGCCAGAAAGAAATTGGGGAACGTCTACTTGGCCAAAAGGAATTGAATTTAAGTTAAAGAGGCCAAAAGGAAGTTGGGGAACATCTCCTTGTCAAAAAACATATTAGCTTGGTGATTAAATGAACGATGCTTCTCCATCACGCAATCACCCATCCACCCAAGCCTCAAATTTGATGGGTGGTCTTGTTATCTCATTTGAAGGGTAGAATTTTAATCACATTTCTTTGCTTTCATCTTAGAGGGAAAAATTGTAGGACTTTTCAAAATTAAGCTTTTCTTTTGAAGGGTAAAATTTGTTCTTCCCCTTATATAAACGGTATGCCTCAAGGGCTCTAAAGCCTTAAAATTTGAGGCATGTATCTATGCTTGTATCTTGTAAACTACATTATATTGATTGCATCATCATGTAGCTGTCATAGTAAGTTGGAAAAATAGTACAAAGAGAACTTTTTGAATCCATTCTTAAAAAGAATTGATTGGATGTGTAAGTAGAAAAAATTGGTCACAAATAAGGAGAAACTAGTAGAAACATGTATATTTAGTAAATAATATGGAAATAGGATGTTCCAAGAAGGCTCTTGCCGCATGTGTGTTTTGGAAAAACAAAACTACAATAAACTTTTGTTCCAAGAAGGCTGAATTTTCTTCTATTCTTTTCTCTTCTCTACAAACATGAATTAGAGCTCTGGCATAGTTATACTGCCATCTCCATATAGTCGGTCGGGTTAGCACTATGAACTAACCTTTATAAGTTATATTAGGAGATTGCTTCCCCTTATAGTATGTACACCAAAGTGGTTGTCATGTAGCTTATAAACCACTGGCGGCATATTACCTATAATCTCACTAACCATGCCAATGGCATAAATATGAAAGCTATCACCCAGGTGGGTCATCATTGTCTCCGCATTACTAGTTAAGCTTAGTATCTCAAGAATATTAGCCACTTCGTAGGTCAACATCGTTTCACTCGCCTGACCTATCATTTATTTATAAGTCAATTTTGACATTTGCCAATACAACATTTATTCCCTATACTTGCAATAGAGAATACTTGTGAGCTCTCCCTCTTCTCTACTCTTGCTTGCTTGTATTATGTTAGATCTTTCCATACTTGATGCTTGCTTAGATAGGATTAAGTATAGGCTTCTCCCTCTCTTGAGCTTTTTCTCTACAACCTTTTGCAATAGAGCACCGCAATGAAGGCTATCTCCTCTTTGCTTCCATCTACGGAGAGAAATCTCTACCTTCACCCCTTTAGCAAAGAAAGCATTCGGTGTGACAATGGGTGAGGACGTGATGGATGAGCTAGTGCACCTACATCAAGAAGTTGCATTTGTGATTCTAAGAGCAAGACCAAGTAACGCTTGATTTGGCAAAGGCTAAGGTAAGTTGTCGTCTTGACCACATTACCAAAATTTGAGATGTAATTTATTATATTAGATTTAAGAAAAGAAAGAGGCCTAAGACCTTAAAAAATACGTAAGTAAATATTTGTCTTTTGGATGGCCATAAAGTGTATTACATGACTTGACCTCAAAATGTAAGCTAACGTCATGCATCACACTTAATAATTACAATGAATTTAAGTTAAGAGAGTATTACATGACTTGACCTCAAAAGGTAAGCTAAGGTCATGCATCACACTTGTAATACTTACAATGAATTTAAGTTAAAGAGGCCAAAAGGAAGTTGGGGAACATCTCCTTGTCAAAAAACATATTAGCTTGGTGATTAAATGAATGATGCTTCTCCATCACGCAATCACCCATCCACCCAAGCCTCAAATTTGATGGGTGGTCTTGTTATCTCATTTGAAGGGTAGAATTTTAATCACATTTCTTTGCTTTCATCTTAGAGGGAAAAATTGTAGGACTTTTCAAAATTAAGTTTTCCTTTTGAAGGGTAAAATTTGTTCTTCCCCTTATATAAAGGGTATGCCTCAAGGGCTCCGAAGCCTTAAAATTTGAAGCATGTATCCATGCTTGTATCTTGTAAACTACATTATATTAATTGCATCATCATGTAACGGTCATAGTAAGTTGGAAAACTAGTACAAAGAGAACTTTTTGAATCCATTCTTAAAAAGAATTGATTGGATGTGTAAGTAGAAAAAACTGGTCACAAATAAGGAGAAACTAGTAGAAACATGCATATTCAGTAAATAATATGGAAATAGGATGTGCTCTTGCAATGTGTGTTTTGGAAAAACAAAACTACAGTACACTTTTCTTTCGTCAACAAGGGTTGAGATTTGGATTTCGGGATTTATTTGGTTTGAGCCCACATGAGTAAGAAGGACTAGTGAATTATTTGGTTTGAGCCCACATGATTAAGAAGGACTAGGGTGGTACACAATGACTTTAGGTGAACCTTATCACTCACGAATCTTTGAAAAAAGACAATGGATTTCTTTTATAAAATAAGATAAATTAAATGTTTATTTAAAATTTTCATTTCATCTTCATCCTTTCCCCTTCACTCTTGGTGAGAAGGATTCAAGTAAAGTTCAGTTAAAGATTTTTTTGAACGTTGATCGTACCCATTGATACTATTCCTTCTTTTTTCCCCAATGTAAAGGATATAGCACAATTTTGTTCTTTCTTTGGCATTCTAAGCTTTTAGATAAGGTTTCCCCCATAAAACTCCTGAGGGCAACACTTTGATTGCACACCAACTTTGTGACATTTAACTACCATTGTGTGGAGTCGACTCAAGTACGGAGCCTTTTTTTTTGGAATCAATAATAATTATATATATTAACTAAAAACTGCATAAAACCAAGTCAGAACTACACTATCCATATTTGCAACTCCTTAACGGAGTCTTCTTACACTTGTCTTCTCTCTTTGGACGTCTTCTCTCTTTGCAAGGCACGACAACATATTCCAAGCGTAAGCATGGTAGTTGTGGACCATGGGACGATAAAACGTTCATGTGTGCCACATATACCCAACGTGATGTTTTCGAGAGCACCTAGGATGATGTTTAGGGTGAAGGAAAAAGGCCACCCTATTAAAGACGAATAAAGGCTCCTATTATGTAGGTATAGAAGGTTGAAACCACGTCCATGGTCGGCGTATAATATCAAGTCAGGGACAGTTGGACACGTCTACAAGGTAGTACCTCCTTCACAGGAGAGAAGGCTCAAGCACACATGGGCAGATCGGTCGAAAAGCCTTTGATTGAAGAGCCCAGCTATGCTGAGCTTCAAAGTGCGGGATGCTGTACTCGCCATTGCATGTTTTCCACGGGCAGGAAGGTGTGTAGGTGGTAGCTAAGCGCCCCCTTCTTCTTAATGGAGATTTGTCTTCGTTTAATTTGGCTAACTTTGAGCGCCTGCTCGTTTGATGTCTGCACCACTGTGCAGGTAGCTGCCGAGACGTTGGGCACCTTCTTTCTCATGATGAGTGCCTGCGGGTCCATAATGGCCGGGTGGGACGTCATGGGCCAAGCCCTTGCAGTGGCTTTCTCGCTCGTAATGGTCATCTCCTCTCTCGGCCATGTCTCGGGCGCCCATCTCAACCCTGCCATTAGCGTAGCCTTTGCGGCAACCAAGCTGTTCCCTTGGTCGCAGGTACTCCATTGGCTCTATGGAGCCTAGCTGCTGTCATGTCCCAGTATAGCATCCCAATTACAGGAGACATAAACCCCAGCAAATTATGGTCGCCTACTAACTAATCTTGACGTCCGGTTGTGTATATTCTAGTAGGTACCTTGGTATTTTGGAGGGCAGCTCGTGGGGGGCACTTCCGCGATGTTGCTGGCCAAGCTTCTGTACAACGCGGGGAAAGGCGCCGCATTGACAGAGCCCGCTAGTGGCCGATGGGCTCAAGCCTTCGGGATGGAGGTGGTGCTGACATTTGGGCTCTCCTTCTTGGCCACTGCAATCAACACACAGCCAAATCTCGTGAGTTCAACTTAGCTCTGCCAAATTTATCAGCTATTAAAGGAGAGGAGAGATGGCGCGAGTCTTTTAAAGTCATAACCATGAGGGATTTTCCCATGTAGAGCTCGATGTCTAAACCTGTGAGAGAGAGAGAGAGAGAGAGAGAGAGAGAGAGAGAGAGAAACAACATTGCACTGGTGCAGCGTGCTGTTCTAGCTTTTGTTTTTGAGTGTTAGTAAAACATATTTGTACGTTATGGGCGTGAAAAAGATACATGGTCGTGCCCATGGGCTTGTTTGTCTGTTTGCTCAATCACCAGATTCCATCTGCTTCTCGAGTTAGTTGGGATTTTAAAACCCAAGTCCCATGGGCATCTTGGAAGAAGGTACAAATCATTTAACGGCCGTAAAGCTATGGTTGCCAAGTTGTTACTGCTATCGTGGCAACTCGTTGCAAATCTCACAAAAAGATAGGCAACCACCAAAATAGAGAATGTTTTGCTTGATTACTACATGCGTGGAAGCGTGCTCCATGTTTCTTCTTTCTTTGCTATCATTACATCCACGAACAAATTATAATGGCCTTTAGAAAACATAGATGAATAGACATCATTGTGTGCACATGTTTCTTCTTATACCTATGCCATCGCTAGGTCTTTCAACATGGTCTTGGTGAAGACCTTCAATGGTTCCTAGAGCGTCACTCACTTATATGTGATGTCAATCAAGGTTTGCATTCTTGGCACCCTCAATCTTCTCATCTTTCCCTTCACCCTCCTTCCTTTGTCCTCTTTCTTTTCCTTGTACACACATGTGGGAGCGAGAACTACATTATAGGTAGAATGTATCCACCCTACTTCTATGTTTATCCTCTTTCTTTTCCTTGCACGTACATGTGTGGGAGCGAGAACTACATTATAGGTAGAATGTATCCACCCTACTTCTATGTTTATCCTCTTTCTTTTCCTCGCACGTACATGTGGGTGCGAGAACTAGAAATTATAGGTAGAATGTCTCCACACTACTTCTCTCTTTTTGTGCTTTATGAGAAGATTTCCTTTCAAGATTCAAGGGCAGTTCAAGAACCCAATCACACAATATTTGACTCTTTTTAGATTTGGACCTAGAACCTTGAATTTTCATCATGATTACGTCAGATGTTTGTGTGTGTGTGTGTGTGTGAGAGAGAGAGAGAGAGAGAGAGAGAGAGAGAAGAGGTTTGTGCCATTTATTGATTGGAAAAGAGCAGTAAGGGCAAGCACGCATCAATAAAGTTTGTGTTTATCTTATATAATACTAGAGTAATATGTAATTTTACCTAGCTTCTTTTGAAGGAGTCTTGAAGTTAAACACCTATATATATGTATTACATATTACCATAAATTGTTTACATGTGGGCATGCCTTTTTGGTGTCCACTTTTATCTTGAAAGCAACCTCTAAAAGTAAAACATACGTTTCGTTAGATTTAGAGAAAAATGCTTTCTAGCAACATTAAAGCCTTAACATAGCCTTGTAGTTGAGTTTAAGAAACAGACACCAATGTTTATAATGATAGGGTCATGATAGGTATAACCATATTAAACAATCTGTTGAGTATTTTTTACCATAGGGTATAGCACAACAACTTATAGCATTGATGTAAGTGTTTTGATCCCAAACATAAAGATGATTGAGGATTTCTTTGATGGCAACCAATGAGGTGTCGAGCCTCTAGAAAGGCAACTTTTAATGTGATCAAATCTCAAACATACAAGAGGAGTTACTAAATAGATAACATCATAATAATACTAAATGTGATCAATCACAAACAAAGAAGAGGAGTTACTAAATAGTTAAGAACATAATAATAACATCTCAAAATTCACCTCATAGAAGTCAAAGAAATATACACCATCTAAATACTAGATTTTGAACAGAATCCTTATTTAAATATTAAATGGAAACTATTTAAAATTACAAGAGTTAAAGGAAACTATGTAAATTACATGATTGATGACATGTAAACAACATATCCAATGAGATTAGTGCTATCCATTGAAAATAATTTATGACATGTATATATATTATTGGAAATTGAGTCTATCTAAAAGGTCATGAACATGTTAAGGATAGTAGAAGATCAACTTAGATAATTGGTTATTATGATGAGACTTAAATAATGGACTTCATTTTGATTTTCCAAATCTTGTCATAACTTATAGTAGAAGATCAACTTAGATAATTGGTTATTATGATGAGACTTAAATAATGGACTTCATTTTGATTTTCCAAATCTTGTCATAACTTATGTATTATTGATCCCAAATTTCTCCTCTCTCCTCTCTCCTCCCTTCGCTCTCTTCTCTCTCCTCTCTCCTCTCTCCTCTCTTTGCTCTCTTCTCTCTCCTCTCTTCTTTGATCTCTCTCTCCTCTCTCCTCTCTCCTCTCTCTTCTCTCTTCTCTCTTCTCTCTCCTCTCTTTGTTGATCTCTCTCCTCTCTCTTCTCTCTTTTCTCACTCTTCTCTTCTCTCCTCTCTCTTCTCTCTTTTCTCTCTCTCTCTCTTTCTTCCCTTTCTCTCTCTCTCTTCTCACTCTTTTCTTCTTCTTCTTCTTCTTCTTCTTCTTCTCTCTCTCTCTTCCCTCTCCCTCTCTTCTCTTCTCTCTTCGCTCTTCTCTCTCTTTCTCTCTTCTCTCTTCTCTCTTTCTTATCTCTTCTCTTCTCTCTTCTCTCCTCTCTCTTTCTTCTCTCTTCTCTCTTCTCTTCCCTTCTCTCTTCTCTCCTTTCTCTCTCTTCTCGCCCCTCGCTTCTCTTATGTCTTCTCTCTCTTCTCCCTTCTCTCTTTTGTTTTCTCTCTTGTCTCTCTCCTCTCTCCTCTCTCTTCTCTCTTCCCTCTTCTCCCTCTTCTCTTCTCTCTCTCTCTCTCTCTCTCTCTTTTCTCTTCTCTTCTCCCCTCTCTTCTCTCTTCCCTCTTCTCTCTCTTCTCTTCTCTTCTCTCTCTCTTCTCCTATCTCTTCTCTCTTTCCTCTCTCTCTCTCTCTCTCTCTCTCAAACACACACACAAAAGTTCGAGAAGCTTACCAAGGTAGTAAGTGGGCACTCGGTCTATTGTGAAGGGAAAGCTACGATTGAAAACTTTCACACACCTAAATCAAAGTCATGGGATAGTAATAGTTTATCTTTATAACTTTTTTTCACAAACATGTTACTCTGTTAAGACCTTTAGGTCTTCATGATGATGTATTTTGTCTCATATGCCTTCATGGCATTTCGTAGAGCCTAATATGACTTTCTTTCTTCAATGGTGGGAGAAAGAGGAGAGAAGAGAGATGCTAATATGGTTGGCTGGGACTAGAATCTCTTGCTTTCTTCTCTCTATCTCTGTCTCTCCTCTCTCTTTTCTCCTCTTTTCTCTCTCTCTCTCTCTCTCTCTCTCTTCTCTCCTCTGTCTCTCCTTTTCCCTCGCCTCTCTCTTCTCTTCTCTCTCTTCTCCCTTCTCCCTTTTCTCACTCTTCTCTTCTCTTTCCTCCCTTCTCTCTTCTCTCCTCCCTTCTCTCACTCTTTTCTTCTCTCTCTCTTTTCTCTCCTCTCCCTTCTCCCTTCTCTCCCTCCTGTGTCTTCTCTCCCTCTTCTTTTCTTTCTTCTCTCTCTTCTTTCTTCTCGCTTCTCTCTCTTTTATCTTCTCACTCTCTTTCTCTACTCTCTCTGTTGTCTTTCTCTCTTCTCTCTTCTCTCTCTCTTCTCCCTTCTCTGTTCTCTCTCGTCTTCTCTCTTCTCCTCTCTCTCCTTTCTCTCTTGTCTGTCTCTCTTCTGTGTCCTCTCTCCTCTCCTCTCTCTCCTCTCTTCTCTGATCTCGCTCTCTTCTCTCTTCTCTCTCCTCTCTTATCTCACTCTTCTCTTCTCTTCTCTTCTCTTCTCTCTCTCTCCTCTTCTCGCTCTCTTCTCTCTCTCTCTCTCTCTCTCTCCTTTCTTTCTCCTCTCTCCTCTCTTCTTTGATCTCGCTCTCTTCTCTCTCCTCTCTTATCTCACTCTTCTCTTCTCTTCTCTCTCTCTCTCGCTCTCTCTCTCTTCTCTCTTCTCTCTTCCCCTTTCTTCTTCTTCTTCTTCTTCTTCTTCTTCTTCTCTCTCTCTCTCTCTCTCTCTCTTCTCTCTTCTCTCTCTCCTATCTTTTGGATCTCCTCTTCTCTCCTCTTCTCTCTTCTCTGTTCTCTCTTCTCTCTCTCTCTCTCTCTCTCTCTCCTGTCTACTGGATCTTCTCTCTTCTCTCTCTTCTCTCTCTTCACTCGCTCTTCTCTCATGTCTCTCTCCTCTCCTCTCCTTTCTCTTCTCTCTCTCTCCTATATCTTTTCTCTTCTCTTTGTGTTCTTCCCTTGCTTCTCTCTCTCTCTCTCTCTCTCTCTCTCTCTCTCTCTCTCTGTGGGGGCGATGGCTGGCTGGGATCGAAATCTCTTTCTCTCTCTTCTCTCTTCTCGTCTCTTTCTCTGTTCTCTCTTCCCTTCCCTTGCTTCTCTATCTCTTCTCTCTTTTCTCTCTTCTCCTCTCGCTCTCTTCTCTCTCTTCTCCTCTCGCTCTCTTTTCTCTCTTCTCTCTGTCTTTTGTCTCTCTCTTCTCTCTCTCTCGCTCTCTCCTCTCTCTCTCTCTCTCTCTCTCTCTCTCTCGCGCTCTCTCTCTCTCTCTCTCATCTCTCTCAGGTGGTGGTCGCTTGGGGTTGAGAAGGTGCTGTAGGGCAAAGGAGCTTTCGACAAAGTAGGGAGGTGAGAGGCTACCAACGTGGATCCACAGACATTGATATGACTTTCCTCTTTCTTTCTTTCTCCGAGGGTGGCTGGTTGGGACCGAAATCTCTTTCTCTCTTCTCTCTTCTCTTCTCTTCTCTCTTCCCTCCTCTTCTCTCTCTCTCTCTCTCTCTTCTCTCTCTCTCTCTCTCTGTCTTCTCTCTCTTTTCTCGCTTCTCTCCTCTCTGTTCCCTCACTCCTCTCCTCTCTCTGTCTCTTCTCCTCTCTTCTCTCACTCCTTTTCTCTCTCTTCTCTCTTCTCTCTTCTCTCTTCTCACTCTTCTCTCCTCTCTCCTCTCTCCTCTCTCCTCTCTCTTGTCTTTCTCTCTTCTCTCTTTTCCTTGCTCTCTCCTCTCCTCTCTCTTCTTGCTTCTCTCTCCTCTCTTCTCTCTCTTCTCTCTTCTCTGATCTCTCTCTTTTATCTCTTTTCTCTCTCTTCTGTCTCCTCTCATCCCACTCTTCTCTTCTATTTTCTCTTTTCTCTCTCCTATCTCTCTTCTCTCCCTTGTCTCCCTCTATCTCCTCTCTCTCTCTCTCTCTTTCTCTCTCTTATCTTCTCTCTCTTCTCTCCTCTCTTTCTCTTTTGCTTCTCTCTTCTCTCTTCTCTCTCTTCACTCACTTTTCTCTCATTTCTCTCTCTCTCTCTCTCTCTCTCTCTCTCTCTCTCTCTCTCTCTTTCTCTCTCTTCTCTCTTCTCTCTCTGCTCTTCCCTTGCTTCTCTCCTCTCTCTCTTTGGTGGTGGTTGTGGGCTGGGATTGGAATCTCTCTTCTCTCTTCTTCTCCTCTTCTCTCTCTCTCTCTCTCTCTCTCTCTCTCTCTCTCTCCTCTCTTCTCTGATCTCTCTCTTGTCATTCTCTCTCTTCTCCACTCTCTTTTGTTCTCTCTCTCTCTCTCTCTCTCTCTCTCTCTCTCTCTCTCTCTCTCTCGTCGCTTTCCTCTCCTCTCTCTCTCTCTCTCTCTCTCTTCTCTCTCTTTCTTCTTTCTCCTCTCTCTTCTTTTCTTTCTCTCCGGTGGTGGCCGGCTAGGACCGAAAAGGTGTTGCAGGCAAAGGAGCTTCTGGCAAAGTGGGGCGCTGATGAGAGGCTACCATGTGGATGAAATGGAATCTCTACCATGTGGCAGCTTCCTTATAAGATATTAAAAGAAAAGAAAAGAAAAGATAAAAGATGAAGAAGGAGGAGTTACTAAATAAAGGCCTCATAAGAGGCACTCGTATTAGTATGTTAAGATGAAGTGATACGTGGTACAGATTGTTGATTTTGTAGTAGTTGTGGGACCTAGGTGATATTAACAGTGTGGGTGACACTAGCAATGTGGATAATGGCAGCGGGGCAATGACGACGACGACAACATGGACGTTGGAATGTTGTGTTATGCATTGGAACTGGAGAGCAGGTGGACCGTGATGGTGGCAAGGTTGCTTTTTGATGGGTGTCATACCGTTTTTGGTCGTAAAATACTACTACTTATTTTGAGGGCGTTCAAAAAATACTATAAATGATAAAAATTGGGTATTATTTCTACTAAACCGTTCATTTTGCCCCGTTAAAAATCATCATTGCACGGTGGTGGTGCACACTTCTCCTTTTGCGTGCATGACTTGCTCCCAATAGAAAGCAAAGTTGGAGATCAAATTCGGTCTCTATAATGAAATCCCACCACTTTTGTCCCTAGCAAGATGATTTCCTACATTTACTTGTCCCCATCAAGATCGCTTCTTTCTATAGAGGTCTTTTAGAAAGAGCAAGGAAATGTGTGTGTGTGTGTGTGTGTGTGTGTGTGTGTGCGAGAGAGAGAGAGAGAGAGAGAGAGAGAGAGAGAGAGAGAGAGAGAGAGGTCTATGCAATCCTCTACATCTACGCACATATAGAGAAAGAGAGAGGGAGGAGAGTAGTGACCAATGCACTTGTGCCATATGTCAATGTGTGCAGGTGACACTTTTCCCATACATAAATATGGCTACCTTTAGCTGCTTTCATTTTCTACATATCTTGAAACCACCCACCATGACTGGTCATGTGATTAGAAGTGTCAGAATCCATATAAAAATATCTCCCAATCTTAACATATTTCCCATTCTTGACATATCTCTATCATAGAGCTGAGCATGTGCTACGTCACAAACAACCTGCTAAGTTCTGTCTCATCACCCTGTTTTGTTTACTTGATGATGCATAATTGTCTTGCTATAACTTTTCACTTTTGATATCATTCTACTTTATATAATATTCCTTTGTAATGTGCCCTGGTTCGCCATAGTAATAGCACTCCATGTAAATAGTAATCCATGCTATTTGCATTTTGATTTCTTTGCTAGCCATCTCAACCTCTCTGGCTCTCCCTACCTCTAGAGTGGTTTGTTCCACATGTATGAGGTTGATTTTCTTATTGTTGCTATTATCCCTAGCTTTAATTTCCAAATCAATCACTACTCCATTCTTTAGATGACGACTTGCCTCTACCTCTACCCCTGTATATATGAGTAGAAGGCATGCTCATGTGAATTTTTGGAGAATAAACCTTCCCCAAGATTTATCTTCTCATAGATGAGGAGAGAAATCAGTTCCTAAAAGTCATAAAGTTTTCTTGAACGTTAATGGAGGTTTAAAATTGATTGTTTTCCTTGCGAAGGTCATTCAAGGTCATCGGTACCACATCATCATCATCTATTTAGGGATCCAATAGAAGTAAGAGCATCTGCAAGCCCTTTAACTTTCACTGAGTGACCATTTATACTCAGCTTTCCTTTGGTCAAATTATGCAGCTCTTGCTTTAGCTACATCTTTTGAGCTTGAGTATTTATAATGTATATCTTCATCACCAAGGTGTTCTTAGCTTGTGCATCGTGTAAATGAGTCTATCACACAACTAGTACAACATCTTTTTGGCTCTTTCAGGCCATGATTTATATGCCTGGACTAGCTATGGGTTGGGATTTTTTCTAGCTCCTTTTTCATCACATGCGATGAACTCCCAATATCCTTTTCCCATAAGAAAATCGATCATCTCGAAATTCCATGCTTGGAAGTTATTCTTCTTCAACTTCTTGCTCAAAATTTATGATAAGCTATCAATCATCTCTTCACCTACAACCAACGAAATGCTTGCAATAGAATCATCTATATACAACTCACAACATTGCTCAATCTACAATGATCTCACTAGCGACACTTTTGCTTACTCAAACAGTCACATCAAATGACTAGAATACATGTACATACATCCACCAACACTTGTAATGCTTAGAACATGTGCACAAACTTTCTACGTGCACCAAATTCACACTACTGCTTTGTAAAAGCCACAATTCGAGGCAAAAATACTCCCGAAATATTACTTTTCATAATGCTTGCAGAAATCTTGTAGTGTCTAAACGGGGCCCAAAATGTAACCGTTCGAAATGCAAAAAAAATCAGTTAATGTAGTTAGCTACACATAACAGAGTCTTCTTTCTTCACCCAAGAGGATGCCTTAATCTGAGACAGTGACTTCCCTGTCTGCTGCTTGTAGCTCTCACAGCTACCCACCAAACGTGTTGCTCCAAAATCAAAGAGGAAAAGAGATGGAATGATCCTTACCTATGTACCGGTCCCTTCCTTGCTTGCCTTTTGAGCTCTTCACACAAATCCATGCTCTGATACCATGAGAAAAGAGGAAAGAAGATGACCTTGAGCTCTTTGTGTAAGCAAACACACACACGTAAGAGTAGACAAGCACACAAGACAGATGTGGCTGAATTTTCTTGTATTCTTTTCTCTTCTCTACAAACATAAACTAAAGAGATAAGAGTACATACTATAAGGGGAAGAAATCTCCTAATACGACTTACGAAGGTCAGTCCATAGTGTGAACTCAACTATATCAGCTGTTGGCACTATAACTATGCCATAGCTCTAATACACTAAATTGGATCTCACATAGCTTATAAACCATTGGTGGCATACCACTTATAAACTCACCAACCATGCGAGTGGCATAAATGAGAAAGCTATCACCCAAGTGGCTCATCATTGTCTGTAGCACTAGTTAAGCTCAGTATATTTAGAATATTAGCTTCATAGGTTACCAAAAAAAACACAAGCAAGTGCTTTTATGAGCGTGCAAGATGTACAAAAATATAGCAAGCATTAATATAAAGTCTTGGGCCTACTAAAAGTATAAAATACTATTTGGTATGTACAAAGATATGAGACCTTAGCCTTACGAAAAATGTAGATGTCTAAATATGAAACTATAAAAGGTGTTCATATGTCTTCCAAAATTTCTCATAGTGGTCCAACACATGTTCCACCCGTGATTAACACATAATTCGCACTCATTCTTCGTTTATATTCAAAATAATAAGAGTCAGTACATATAGTTGATTAAACACATTAATCTTGACTATATCATACCAGCGCATATAGTTGATTAAACACATTAATCTTGGTAGACATCTTATCAGTGAAAATCTTGATTAAACACATTAATAAGAGGTTACGACTAACATTCCCTCTTGCTCGGGTTGCAATTGACCTCAATTGCATGGATGATATGAGTGGATGAGATTTTGGTAAGAATGGAAAATACTTTTATGGCATCTATTTGCCATCTTCAATAGGATATTTGACATAAGTCTTGCGCATGGATGTAGTGATAGTCTCACGGTCAATGATAAACTGAGGTATAATATATTATTGTAATATTAGTAGATATTTTCTTGTGCTTAATTTATTCTTTTATTTTATTATCATTTAATAATAATAATAATTATTATTATTATCATTATTTGAAGCGTACGAGATGAAACAAGGAGAGGAACCATGCATGCACCATGACATGGATTCTCTTAATTTCTTTAAAAGTATAAAATGGATTTTAACATTCGGTGCCTAAGGATTACTATTCATAGGAGTAATATGTATGAGAAAATCTAGAGGTGGTCTTCTTTTAGAGGAATGTATTCTCTAGTAACTCATGAGTCATTGTTGAGATGTCATAAGAACTCTTTCGAAAGCGGTGAAATCTTAACTTTTGGTAAATGCCTTCACTCACTTTTTTCCACATAACTAAGACATTCTTCTTATCGTATAATGATTTTGTGTATTCATGATTATATTAAGGAAATATTAACTATAGTTACCTTATAGTGCATATTTTTTTGAGTGTGCAGGATGGAGTTGAAGCTGCAGTTGCAGTTGCATTGACTGTGGCTATGAATATGTTGCTAGGAGGGTATGCGTTGTTATCTCTCCACCTTCCAACTAGAAAATTTACAATAAAAAAAAACATGAATATAATTGATCTCATGTCCCTAAAAAATCCTTCTCTATATGCCATAAACCACACTAAGTATGAATATGCTGCTAGGAGGATATGAATTGTTATGTCTCCACCTTCTAACTAGAAAATGCATACTTAAAAAAATGTGGAATTAATTGATCTCATGTCCTGAAAAAATCCATTTCTATGTGCCATAAACCACTCTAATAACTAGAAATGATTTTTTATATATAGGAGATTGCTACATGCGACCTATACTTTTAGAATTTAATAGAATAGGGATAACACGATACTTTACACTTTTAGAATTTAATGTAAGTAGGAATAACATGATACTTTACATGTAATTGCAGGGAAGTTTCTGGAGCTTCAATGAATCCAGTGAGATCTTTAGCTCCAGCTATCGTACAAAGTAACTTTAAAGGAATTTGGATATACTTATTAGCACCCATGGTTGGAGCTATTATGGGTGCTTTTTCTTACAAGTTGATTCAAATAGATTCTCTTTATACGAAGAAAGTATCACAATGCATGTAAAGAAAAGACCTTGAAGCTTTTATAGTCCTCTACATTATTTACATAGGTATGGATAGGCAAACATTGGACCCTAATGTGCGATAGAGTAGTCTAGATAACCACAATGCATGGAACTTTACACATAGTTAGTAGTACCCATTATTGTGGAATATGCCTATAATGGTTTGTAAAGTAAACATAGAGTAGTAAAAATGTTTCATGAGCTTGTATACATTCTGACTTGTTTTGTCAAGTGTTTGTCCTATCTTAATTTGTTATGATGTAAATGTTCAAAAGCTCACAAAAATGCATCAATTATAAAATCATGATGGATTGTGCGGTATATACCCATCTTTCCTTTATTGATTGAAAAAACAAAAAGCCACTTCCAAGGATAATCATGGATTGAGGTTGGGCATAATAGCCCAATGTAGCCTATGGGTAGAGCTTTAGGCTAACATCCATGGAATGAATCTTGACTCACTTCCAAAAAACCACTTACAAGGACAATCACCAATTGGGGTTGGGGAGAATATCCTAGCGGTAGAGCTCTAGGATTTTTATCCATGGGACAAGCGTTCGAATCTTGACTCAATCCTCCATTCCACTTAAGAAAAGGGTGGAATAAAGAGTTTATTGGGTAAAGTCATGGCAATACGTTTAAATAAAGGACAATCATTGATTACATAATAATTTTTGTAGCATCTATTTGTGAATATGATCATTAATTTAGTCTTACCTTTAAAACTTTCAAATTTTGCAATAGAGAAAGGAAATCCATATTTGTAAACTTTTATGAGTGATGATAAAAATCTCAAGCTTGTCTCTTAGCACAACAAATGCAAAAATTAAAGAGGTGTACATTCACAATTGGGCTCTTGGGAAAATGAAATGCTAAAGGAGTACATGTACACATAATTAGGCATTGCATGAAAAGGAGGATAGTGGAGCTTAAAGCAAGAAAGTTGCTGCTTATTGAAAAGGAGCATAGTGGAGCTTAAACCAAGAAAGGTGCTTCTTAAAGCAAGAAAGTTGCTACTTATTAACATAATATATTTCATAACATCTAGGTTCTCAAAGTGACTAAATGGCTAGGTTGTTGAGTTGTGAGGGTACACAAACTTATAGGTACATTAGAAATGATTACAAACTTGTTAGGAATTTTGGGTCACTCTTACTCTCACAACTAATGGTTTGTAATATGGCTATATTTGTAGTGTAGATGTATCATGAGATTTGCTCAATATTTTGTGTCTCCATGACAACATTTCTTAAATGTTGTACAAGGTTACTTTGACTTGAAATTGATAAGACTAAAATTGCATTATCTATATGTCATAAAAGAATGTATGTGACACAAATAATCCTATTGCAAAAAAGAGAGGCTATTTTTAGAACTGAATAAAAATAACAATAGCCCAAAAATTCATACTCTAGAGATTGCCTAAAGCGAGTAATTTGCCTAGCAGTCACTCTGGGCTTGTAAGCCGTGAACCTCCATTCGCCCTCATAATTTCTCCCACAAACTTTCACCCAGGGTAGGAGAGGGGGAACTTGGGGAAGGTATTGTCACTTGTGTTGGAAGGAGAAAGGGCAACAAGTCTAGGCCTTGGAACTTACAGGTTTGTTCCAGGGGTTGACTACTTGATGCTCACTGACTGTGGGGAGCCCTCATGTTATAAGGAGGCTTTACAGAGGGCAGACAAGGCTCTTTGGGAGCGTGCCATGAAGTCAGAGATGGATTCTCTGTACAAAAATGGAACATGGAAGTTGGTGCATTTGCCTACAGGCAAGAAGGTTTTGCCATGCAAGTGGGTTTACAGGCTCAACGTTGCACCTGATGCAAAGCCAAGATACAAAGCCAGGTTAGTGGCTAAGGGCTTCAAGCAGGAATATGGTGTGGACTTTGATGAGATCTTCTCTCCAGTGGTCAAAATGACCACACTTAGAGCTGTATTAGCTTTGGTTGCTCATGATGATCTGGATTTGATTCAGATGGATGTGAAGACTCCTTTTCTTCACGGTGATCTCCATGAGGAGATATATATGCAACAGCCAGAGGGTTATGCAGTGAATGGAAAGGAGAAGCTTGTATGCAAGCTGAAAAAGAGTCTTTATGGGCTCAAACAGGCACCAAGGGAATGGTATCATAAATTTGATACATTCATGAAATCACAGGATTTCAGGAGGAGTGACATAGATCACTGCTTGTACACCAAGAAAGCTTTGGATATGGCAGTCTATTGATCCTCATCTTGTATGTTGATGATATGTTGATTGCCGGGAAATCTCGTAAAGAGATGGATGCCTTGAAGAAGAGGCTGCATCAAACCTTTGATATGAAGGATTTAGGTGATGCAAATCACATTTTGGGTATGCGGATACTTCGGGACAGAAATCAGCATGTGTTGTATTTGTCTCAGAAGGAATACATTGGCAAAGTTTTGCGGAGGTTCAATATGGACGGGGGGAAGAAGACTAGTACTCCTTTGCCTCCATATGTGAAACTCAGTGCTATGGATAGCCCACAGTCGGATAGTGACAGGGCTGATATGGCCAAAATTCCGTATGCTTCAGCTTGTGGGGGCAGTCTCATGTATGCCATGGTTGCTACTAGGCCGGACATTGCATTTGCAGTGGGAGTGGTTTCTAGATACATGGCCAAACCTGGCAAGAAGCATTGGGAAGCAGTGAAAGGTGTCATGAGATACCTGAAGGGCACACAGGATATGTGGATATGCTTTGGCAAACAGGATGCATTAGTGCATGGTTACATGGATTCGGATTATGCCAGTCATCCAGATAACCGGAAGTCTACTACCGGTTATGTGTTTACATTCACAGGAGGTGCTGTGTCATGGATATCCAGGATGCAGAAGTGCACTGCCTTATCTACTATAGAGGCCGAGTATATTGCAGCCACAGAGGCTTGCAAGGAGGCATTATGGCTATCTCGGTTAGTTGTTGATTTGGGCTATACAGGGGATATTCCATTGTTGCATTGTGACAGTCAGAGTGCCATCCAGTTGGCAAAGAACCCTGTCTTTCATGCAAAGACAAAGCATGTGGATGTGAAGTATCACTTCATTAGAGAGGTGATAGAGAACAAGCAAATTCAGCTTGTTAAGATTCATACGGATGACAACCCGGCTGATCTATTGACAAAGAGTTTGCCTCCGGAGCGGTTTGCTCATTGCAGACACTTGATGGGCATTGGATGAGGCCAGTTTCAGCCTTGATATGGCCTTGTATATTATCATGTACATGCTGATTTTACTTTTCCTTCATTTAAGGGCACTTTGCCTTTAAGTGGGAGGTTGTTGGGGTAAAGGCGTTATGCCCACCCTTGTAGTGTGTACAAGCCCATAAGTTATAGTACATAGTACACTTAGTACTTTTAATGTACTAAGTGCACTATGTGTACTAGTGCAATATACATGTGTGATAGGGGAGTCACATACTCACACTTGGTGAGTTGACTTATCCCTACAACTCTCTCTCTCTCTCTCTCTCCCTTCTTCTCTTTGTGTATGTCTCCCACATGAAACCCTAACTCTTATTCTCCCATTCAAAAACGAGTACGTGCACTTGTTGAAATTTTGTGCTTGCATGCTCATAGTAAAGGTTTGTTGTAACGATCCATGCATACGAGTCCTTCAATACTAATTTATTATTCACCTTTACAACTTATTGCTATAACAATGCCCACTGTGCCTGACCATTGCTGTTTACGGTTTTTATAAATGTAAAGTTCAAGTGAGCTTTAACTGTTCAAGCGTGGTCTTGTATCATTTGGGCTTTGTGGTAGGTTAGAAATAGCAATGTTTTGTGGATTTCTCTGCAGGTGCCTTGAAAACATTAGAAACTCCAGCATAACATTATCTAGGATATATGATGAAATAGGGGGGCCATAACGAGTGAAAAATAAAAATGGATTAATTAGTCAAGTACATGTTTTTTATCGGAAGGTATTTATAAAGTTTTTATAAAAAGTGGCCTCAGCATGAAAAAGCCACGACTGCCTTAACGGGAAAAAGGGCGCTGAGAGAGCCCGGTCGTATTATAGGGGGGAGAGAGCTTGGTCGTATTATACTGGAGGGAGACATGCAGGGATTTTTTCTCCAGTGGCACGGCTGGTTCCTCTCTCGCGTGCAAGTCAGTGACCTTTTTCTCTGTCTAATTCTCTCATGTTTGAGACTTACCATGTCCTAGCGAAAAAACTACCTCCATAAGAATCTTCCAGATTTTTTTTTTTCAACCATCAGGAAGAAGAAGCTTTATCGCCATCGGATAGGTATTGTGAGCATTACAGGTGCATATTATGTCATGTGTCCAAAAGTAGAAGATAATTTCACATGATGGAAATAATGCAAAAAGCCAACTCTTTTCTTTGCAGGAGTACATTCTTTGGAAAATTCAGAAGGCAGCCAACCCTTTTGCTCTGTGATTTGCCCCTGCATTGTGTATTGCTCTACAACAGAAGAAATTCATGAAGATATAACCAAAGAGCTTTTTAAAAAGAAAGAGTACTTGAGTAAGTAGTGCATGTTGATGAGGGTTGCATGTAACACCGTTCGAAAAAAAGTATTTTCTCTCAAAGTGAGAAACCTTCATCTAAAAATGATAAAATTATTTATTAAGGAAAATCTTAAAATCTAAAGATTTTTGTTCTCAAAAGCTGGAGGTGCAAACTCCACTAAATTTGGGTTTTTTTCCAACATTGATGTAACATCGAGATTTTTACAGAAAATACAGAATGAGGGTGAGGATTGATTGTAGCAAGTGCGTGGAGCACCCTCGTATGCAAGGCATGTAGGCATATGGGAAGGGCGTGAAGGCTGCAAGCACATCGTATGGGAGCACGAGCGCTATGCTTGGGTGTACGAGGCTTAATGCCAGTGCAAGGTAAAAGCGTGCTGTGTAGGGTGTCGCATTCACGAAAAAAGCATAGTACAAAATGCATATTCTGTAGAATGCACTAGATTGATTCGACGCACCTATGGACCTATACCACCGCCTATTCTACCACCACAACCACCAACACCTTGCATAATTCCAGTTAATGAAATGATCATTGAAGAGGTGCTAGAGGAAGGATAATATGCACAGGAGCCTTGTCCAACCATGGAAGAGATGGATGCCAATTGGGAGGTAACCCCCGAGTATTGTCTAATGCAAGGGAATATGTTTGTGCTAGTGTTCCAAGGTGTAGTGCAATGGAAGGGCCAAGATATTAATACCATAAGGAGAGCCCCGTTGTGGTGCTGCCATTGCCAAGGACCTCACCGAGTGGTTGAATATCCTCATAAGATCAACGCAACGAGTCTGCAAATTACCCAAGTCAGCACACACCTAAGATTGAGTTGCGTAAAGTGCAAAATTGACCATCCAATTAAGGACTATCCTTATAAAGGCACTAGAAAGTCTTTGACAACCACCAATCCAACCATGGTACTCTGAATGATCAGGGTGAGATGATCAAAGGTGGTGGCAACGTCACTCAATGTCATAACTCGTGCATAAGCACTAAAGACCCTGGAAGTCAAGGGAGAATCGTTAGCTAAACCTTCTACGTGTATGATGGGAAGAAGAAGAGCAGCGAAGAAGAAGAGCAGCAAAGAAGGTGGAACAAGGAGACTTTGCAGTGGTGATTGAGGATGATTTGGATGAGGGAACGGTCGAAACCACATCCATCGAGTCGAGCCAAGACAATGTACCGACAAGGAAAAAAGAAGAAGTAACATGGAAGGAAATGAAACCGGTTGAAGAACCCCAGACACCAAGGGGAGTGGGTGAATACGCAAATGCTCAGAAAGTGATTGAAAACTAGAGGCTACACAAAACCTAGTCTGGGAAAGTTAAAACATGTTTGAGGAATGGCTGCAAGCTAGTTGGACTATTGAACTATCTTGAGCAAAAAATCATGAGGGAAGCCAAACGGAAACGTGCCAAAGACTGTTTCAGAACGTAGTGGAGGGTGATACCAAATTGGAAGAAGAAGGAAGGAACAACTTATTCTCAAGAAAGGAGGAGAATGTCCTCTTCATAACTCAACAAATCCTAATGATGTTGGTTGAAACTAAGCGCCAAGGGATGTGGCCTAGCTAACAAAATTTTACTCTATAGAGATCAAGATGCCAATTGGAACCTAGCTAAGAGGAAATCCCTGACTGTGGACTAATTTAAAGGATTGGGTGGAAGTTAGAATGTAGGAGGCCAATCCTCCTGATAAGGGAATACCTTTACCTCTCTAGAAGGATTTAGACATGGAGGGAGGAAGGGACGACCTACCCGAACTCGTCTAAATTTCGGTTAATCATATGGGAAAGTATTACGAGAGTGATGACACAAATACAAAACTTCAAGTGGTGCATAAGAGTTATCAAGATCTTGCAATCCTTGATGGTGGACTTGGAGTAAGTTACATTACAAAGAAATGTTGGAAAAAATGGGAAAAACTAGCCTTAGAGCAGACGAACCTCATTGTAAAAATGGATGATGGTACCATGTCATGACCTATGGGAGTTTTTCCGAACTTGAAGATGAAAGTCTTCTCTTTTTGCTACTGCCATACGTTTGTGATCATGAATTTTATGGGACATGCAGATTCGTATGATGTGATTCTTGGAAGACCATTTATGAGAAGTTCCAAGGTGGTACACGATTGGGCCACGGATCACATTTATCGGAGGGATTCACAAATCGGAGGGATTCACAAATCCTGAAAGTCGACATACAAACCTAGAAGATGCATCCCATGGATGGGGGGGTTGTTTGGGAATGGTTTGGAAACAATGGGATAGAACCACCTTGGCATAACTATGTGCAACCCATGAACAACTAGAACCATCATATGGAGATAACATCTTGTATGCTCCCCTCCCAAATGATGATTTTTGAAAGAATTGGATGCATATATTAGCCATAATAGACGTTATGGGAAAAATTGGAATGTAGTCTGTGGAACTTGAGATGAGAAAGGTGAGATGCCAATCACTGTAATACACATGATGGTACCCTTAGTGATGAACTAGTGAAGGGAAAGATCTTCAAAAGAGCAAAAGTCTAAATTTGATGACGAGAAAGAAGCCTCAATTTCGGTTGCAAGGTTGAAATTATGAAAATAGTTGAAGAAGAAACGTTACAAGATAATTGCTAACAATGAGATTCTTAGATGAGGACCCATGGATGCACAATGGCTAAGATATGTCGAAGCCATTGAGAAATTCATCAGGAATTATGTAAGAATTGGGGAGACAAGTTAAGCCAGGTAGTGTTACAAACACTGTAAGAGCTAAAAGTTAGCCAAGACCCTTGTAAGATCACAAGGTTGGCAAGAAGGAAACAAAACAAGGCCTTGGTTAGAATGGGACGAGAAGCAAAAAGAGATTTGGCAGGAAAGGAGAAGAATAACCAGGAGGCAGATTTACGAATGGTTCTAAGACATTTCAAAAAGAGCTTTGGTAGGAAAGAAGAAGAATAATGAGGAGGCAGATTTACGAAAGGTTCTAAGACATTTCAAATCCTTTGATATTGTTGAAAGAAAATTAGTTCACCTATGGGCATAACATTCAAAGGGTGATCAAATAGGGACCTCATATGATGGACCTGCGAAGGTAAAAGAGGTAGATATAAAAGAGCTTGGTGAGGACCTGAAACTAGTCTTCATTGCCACAGACCTATGATTGCAGGAGGAAGATGCATTGATAACTCTTTTAAAAGAGTTCAAGGACTGCTTTGCTTGGAGCTATAAAGACATGAAGGGAGTGCTACCAGAAGTGGTACATCACACCATCCCTATCATGGAAGGTTCAAGGCCAGTCAAGCAACGTCCTTGCCAAATGAATCCAAAATACTCAGCAATTGTAAAAGGTGGAAATTGATAAGCTCAATGCTGTAGACTTCATATATGAAATTAAGTACACGGATTAGGTTTGACTAATTGTGATTGTACCCGAGAAAAGCGGGAAGCTTTGTGTGTGTGTTGACTTGAAGAAGGTGAATGCAGTAAAATCACAAAGATCATTATCCCTTATTGTATATGCAACACATTTTGGAAAGGGTGGTGGACGCATAAGCCTACAATTTTTGGATGGATTCTCAAGATGCAACCAAGTATCCATTGCACTGGAGGATCAACATAAAATTGCTTTCACCCACCACCACCAAATGGGGAGCCTTTGCATATGAGGTCATGCCATTTCTTAGAGAAAGCAATAAAGGAAGGCAAAATGAGTGAGATGGGCTAGAAATAGAGAAGCTTAACCTCTTCATATCTCTACACAAGCTTCACTACAAAAGTGAGGTGTGAAAGCAACATAAACAAGCCTACACTTTAGCTATCTTTCATAGAGGAGTAGAAAAAGATCTAGAAAAGGAAAATTTTAAAATAATTATTTTTAAAAAAAAGGTATTTCTTCCTCCTTAAAAGAGGGTGGAGAGGCTCATTTGTCCTCACTCTCAAGTGGAGTAAGGAGCAAGTGAGCCCTTAAGAGCCTTTTTTGTATTTCAAACCTTTTTTAAAAGCATTTTTGACAAGCTAGAGACACATTTAAACTACTTGCCATCGAAAAGTTGCATGCTTTGTTCCATTTCTTACTCCATTATTTTATTTTTTATCATCTTTCTCACTCATGTTGCAAAAACTATAAAAATCAAAATAGGTCCCTTTATATTCCAGAAATATCTAAAATTGGAAAAATGCCATTTAAAAAGGAGATGGTTATTATCTCATTTGTTTAGTAAAATAACAAGATGTTTTTTTTAATTTAAACTTTTGAATTTTAATAAAATTAGTTCTTCACATTAAATTTTAACACTTAAGCATCTTAAATTACACAAGCTTTAAAAGTTAAACGTTTAGGAGGGATTTATGAATCCAACCTTGTGAATCAACTTTGTTAGAAATACAAACTTTATGTTTGTGCAAAGTCCGTTAACCACCTTCAAAATAAAAATCAAAGAAACGAATTATAGGGTAAGATTTAGCTTCAATTTTGGTCAAAGTCTTTGGAATACAAATGAGGTCTCTGATTTGAGGTAACAAATGAAACATGTTTGACTTGTTGGTATTTGGGAATCCATTTGAGAGAGCCTTTGTATTCCAAAATATCAACAAGAGTTGAGAGTTGATCAGTGCCTTCTTCCTTGCGCACGAAAAACTACACAAAAAGCTCCATCACAATTGTGGCTTCTAGACCATCCCGCCTTGTCACACTTTTTTGGGATTTGAATTTGGAAAATTCATGATGTAACAAAGCGAGGCTTGGTTATGTTGCAAATTTGATTGAATCGCATAGAGGGCTTCTTTTACTCTCGAAATCCATAAAAAAAGTTTTACAATCGGAGTTACAGGAAGAAAGTTATGGCCATTTTACTGAAATTAAGTGTGCAAGAAGAATTTAGAATACACACGATTCTTTGGATGTTTAGTCATGTGTATTCCAAAAATACATTCCCAATTAGAGAAAACTAAAATAAAACTCTCATGTCCCATTCTTTTGTGTTTTTGAGAAAAAATTCATGTCAAAGGGTAGGTTGTGGTCTTTTCTTGGTATTCTAGAATACAAGAAGTTGGGATGTGGGAGGAGCAGGTATTCTGAAATACAAAAAGCGCTTAAAAATCAAAGAAAGTAAGGGAAAAGATAGGTTTAAGAGCATAAGAACATAGAGGAGAAGAAGAGGCACATGAAGCATGGGAGGAGTAGGAGCAAGAGCACGAGCGATGCAGGCTACATCCAAGGACGCACGTGGAGGCAAGACACACATCAAACATTGGGTGTTGGGTGCATAGCATGCACAAACAAAAATACATACCCAATTAGAGAAAACTAAAATAAAACTCTCATGTCTCATTTTTTTGTGTTTTTGAAAAAAATCATGTCAAAGGGTAGGTTGTGGTCTTTTCTTGGTATTCTAGAATACAAGAAGTTGGGATGTGGGAGGAGCAGGTATTCTGAAATACAAAAAGCGCTTAAAAATCAAAGAAAGTAAGGGAAAAGTTAGGTTTAAGAGCATAATAACATAGAGGAGAAGAAGAGGCACATGAAGCGTGGGAGGAGTAGGAGCAAGAGCACGAGCGATGCAGGCTACATCCAAGGACGCACGTGGAGGCAAGACACACATCACACATTGGGTGTTGGGTGCATAGCATGCACAAGCACAGTAAGCATGCAGGGCGCATAGAATGCACAAGCACATAAGGCATGTAGGGTGTGTGAGTGTAGGATATGCATAGGCGAGCAGGGTGGTACACAGGCATAAACAAGCACAGGGCATGCACTCTTAAATTTACAACAATGTGATGAGCTATGGTGGATCAAATGCAAGAATCAACATAATTAGCATTAAGATGAGATTAGTAAAAAATTAATCTAATACAATAATGTAGGCATGGGTACTCAAAAACCAGCAATTTCTCATTAGGCCAATGCCTCAATTTATAGGTTGTACATCTACAAGATGCCAAGCATCTAATCCCACTGATTTCTCCTTGATTTGTGCCACCTCCCCTACATCTGGGGACACCTTTTCCTAGAATCTTTCCACACCCCTGTATTCACTCATGCTACCCTTGATTCTCTCATTAGTAGATACCTCTCACCTTTTCACTGCTACCCACTCAATTACTTCCCTTTTATAGTCTCTTGCTAAGGGCTTGTTCTCGCACACACCCATTCACTTGCATATTTCAACACCTCCCCTCAAGTGAATAATTCTAGCACACTTGGACCCTATACCAAGTTTCCCTCTTACTTGGTAGCCCACGACCAATGCCTCACGTCCCTAACTCATAGTCCTTGAAACTCTCTCTCTATGAGTCCAAGGCTACTAAAAGTGCACGTGACCTTGACTAAAGCGCTCACACATATATCTACCACATAGCCTGCATCATCGATGGCTCAGAGGTGGTTTTACTCTATTGGGACAGGTTACATTGGGTTGTGGGGTTTCTCTCTCAGAAAAGATGTCATGACTCCTCTACCTTAGGAGTCTCCATGAAGTTTAAATCGGTGGTTTTTCGGGCAGCGATTCGACAATTTGATGTGATGGGCTGGAGCGTGGGGCTTGTAGCTAGATGAGGCTAGGAGCTTTTAGCCTATTGTTAAGGCTGGAGGGAGAGGGAGCTCCTCCACCAGCTGGGGGTGCAGAGAATGGTTGAAAAAGAGCTAAATTTTTTTATTAACTCCTAATCATGATTAGCAAAGAGTGATTAGGCTTGAATACTAGCTAAATCCTAAGCTTGGCTCTGATACCATGTTAAATTTATAGCAATGTGATGAGATATGGTGGATCAAATGCAAGAATCAACATAATTAGCATGTGGTTAAGATGAGATTAGTGAACAATTAATCTAATACGATAATGTAGGCATGGGTACTCAAAAACTAGCAATTTCTCATTAGGCTAATGTCTCAATTTAAAGGTTGTACATCCACAAGATGCCAAGCATCTAATCCCACTGATTTCTCCTTGATTTGTGCCACCTCCCCTACATCTGGGGGCACCTTTTCCTAGAATCTTTTAACACCCCTATATTCACTCATGCTACCCTTGATTTTCTCATCAATAGATTCCTCTCACCTTTTCACTGCTACCCACTCAATTACAGACTCCCTTTTACAGTCTCTTGCTAAGGGCTTGTTCCCGCACACACCCATTCACTTGCATATTTCAACATGCACAAGCATGGGGCACAGGCATGCATGAGTGTAGGTAGCACCGTCGTCCACTTTGATGAGCCTTAACCTATTAAACATATACTAAGGATGATTATTTACACAGTTTCCTTTCATGGAATTACAAGGCTCCAAGCCAAGATGAGGGCAGTAATACTCCCTATAATGAGTGGGACATGTGTGTACTCCATGCTAATGAGTGAAATCCCCTAGGTTCCTTCATTGTATATTGATAATTCTACACCTATCTTCCTTGCTACACAGATCATGTGGATACATTAGTTGATCGTGGAGATATTCTAGAGGATAGTGTGCAGCCACCAAGGCCACTAATAACGCAAAAAGCACAGGCTTAAGCTTCAAAGAAAGCATCTAAGAGCCAGAGATACAATTCCCAAAAGTTTTAGTAGCCCCTAAAAGGCCAATGAACTAGAACTAGAGGTCCAGTAGAAGAAGACCTTAAAGGGCTTGCAGAAATGCAATGCACAATTTGCTGTCAAAGGCAACATCATTATGATCATCAAAAGTTGTTCAGATGAGAGCTCTAAAGATGCCATCCTTGGTAGAGATAACCAGTTATCTCCTCATCAAACAAACTCTTCCCAAAGAAAATAAACCCATAGATTTTGAAAACCTTCTAAACAAACTCGAGAAGTACGCCAACACCGTATTGGAGAGAAAGAGAGAATGAAGCAAGCCCAAGAGCTTTTGAGGAATGAACTAGAGCCAATGTTAGAGCAAGTCGTTAAGTACAAACCACAAACTATGTGCATTAGCATATCCCAAACCCTATCCTAGAGCTAATTATAGAAGAAATGATCCTTAGACATTTCCCAAGCCCTTAGATGGACCCATATCCATTCTTAGGAGGCCAAACACTGAACTAGTTCCATAGCCTCTACCTCTTGAACCAATCCAACACAAAGCCCCACATGTTGGAGGTGAAAGTTGGCCTTCCATGGGTTACCATTGCCAATGCAACATCTTTTTTGAGGTGATCATCAATGAAAACTTTATCTCATCCCCTTCAAAGGTACTCTACCTCCTAGGGAAGGATCAATGCACATACCTTGCACATTTGCAGCCTAGCCCACCTTAGACTGAGTACAAGCCCAATGAGTGTGAGTATCGCCTATGAGACATAGTAGGCCTCATAGCTTTCTTGTCCCTAGAGGTTTAAGTTTTGATAAGTTTTCTTTTATAAGGAAATTATCAACTTTGGAGAGACTTATCAGATTGGATGAATGGGAATTTAACATAGTTGAACTTGAGCCAGAGGACAAAGAAGACAAACCATGCCGCCCTATTGAACACCCTCCCTTCATAACCAAAACTAAAGGATAGGCCAAAGTGCCCATGAACAAGTTAGGATACTATTTTGAAAGTGACAAAATGAACGCAGTATAACTTGGCATGTACAATGAACTTACGGTCTTTGTGATTTTGGATGGTGGTGTTGGTGTTAGGATAATAACCAAGGATTGCTAAGAGACCTGGGGTAGCCCACCACTAGACACAAGCCTTATAGTCAAGCTTTTTAATGGAAACATAATCAAACCCATATAAATCCTACAAGATGCAAAAATCAAGACCTTCGAATTAAGTTTCCACCACACATTTGTGGTGATAGCTTTTGAGAGAAGAGGGTCATACACAATGGCCTTACACATTTGTGGTGATAGATTTTCAGAGATGTTAACCACTACGGTTAACATTACCTTTCGAGTGGGTACTACACCCCTTTTATGACCTATCTTTTTGTAATTGCACAATGCGCTGATTGTATATGAGATATGGGATGACCGAGCTTATGGCTTGTGTAACACCGGTCATGAGAAATAGATGTACATAGAGCTAGTGAAACTAGGAAGACTAGTTTTGGGACCCCACTCGTAAATGGGCGACCGGACATTGTAAATATGAGCTCATGTTTATAAGACATTTTATGAAATATGAAAGGGACAATCCCATTTATCTCACTTGAGTTTGCCTTCTCTCTTTCTCTCTCTCTCTCTCATTTGAGCTTATGGTTTCATGCTTGCTTGTGTTCTTGCTTGCTTGTATGCTTAGATTGTTGGTGTATGTGAGTAGGAATGGTAATGTTCTCCCTTCTCTTCTCCTCTACCCTCTCCTTGCTATCTACCATGTCCCATTTGTATATTAATGGCATGAGGTAGAGGTTGAGCTCTCCATAGCTCCTTCCCTCTTGCTCTCTTCCTAGCATTGGATCTCTTCTTGTGATACAAGGAGAGTGTGGAGTGAGTCCCTAGCAGCTTCACATGGAGGAGTTAACCCTCATAGGGTTGGCTAAGTGCTATTCTCTGGATTCCACTCTTGCATGCATCCTTTTCTTCTTCTTTCTCTCTTGTGTGCAAGGTAGCGTGTTATTCCTTAGCATCTTTGGTGCCGCTGTCGGCGGGGAAAGCATTTGGCTTAGGGTCCTCTACACCATTCATGCGTTAGAGTCTTTGATTTAGCCCGGTTGGAGTGGCAATCCACTGCTTGGATGTTTAATCTTGTTTTGTTTTGTTTTTTGATGGAGATTACCTAAAGCTTTGGTTGTTAATTGAGCATTGGAGCATTTGAGTCTTCACCAAGAGTACGAGAAGTGAGTGCCCTAAGGACCTTGTCCTTAACATTCAAGTAAAATCTCAATTTTTTATATTTTTTCCTTAAGCTTGCATGCTAGCATAATCATATAATTAATCTCAATTTGTTGGTTTAAATCATGAATTATAGGCACCAATAGGTAGCTAGAGATTAGCTCTGGCTCCCTATTAAAATAAAAACACCAAAAAATAGTGGTTAGGCACCTGAATTAGCAGGTGTTTGAGGAAATTTCCAGGTGGAACTACTCTCTGTCTAGCTGCTTTGAGAAGGGAACGCCCGTTCGCTTATCAAGCCCCACGACTGTGGCACTTTTGCCACCACGTCCGTTCCTTTCCTCTACAGTCCATATCTAGTAAGATCTCAAGTGTAAATGTGGCAAAGGCATTAAAAATAGGATATCTATATTTAATTGAGAATAAATTGCATTGAAGTGCATTCAATTTAGAGGGTGGACTCTATTGTTAGAGAATATCCAGGGACGTTGTCAGACTTGCAGCCATAAAGCCCTAGTTAATTTTGGAAATTCCCAGTTCTGGCAGTGCCACGATTGTTCCAGAAGTGCCACGCCCGTTCCCTTCTCATCTGAAGGGAACACCTATTCCTACTCTCAATTGTAACTACCACACTCGTGTCGTTTTCTCTAACCCTTGAATTTTCAAGCGAATGCCCATTCCTTCTCACCGGAAGCGAACGTCCGTTCCACTTAATTTTTTGAAGTGAACATCCGTGGCTTCCTTGCCACACCGGTTCCATTCTGTACCAAATTTAGAATGCCCATTCCCTTCCCTTCCGAAGAAAAAGCCCGTTCCATCCTTTGTCTCTTAGAAGTGCATATGCTTGTGCCAATCCGGAAGCGAACTTCCGTTCCTTCTCCCCTGAGAAGCAAAAGCTTGTTCCCTTCACATTCTGTGTAAGGTTCCTCCCTTTAAATTGGGAGAAACACTTAAGATAGTCCGCTAAGTCTTATCTTGGGAAAAATTTCCTATTCATCGACACCTTGACCCTGTAGAGATTCAAGGATACGATTCATAGGTATGACCTAGCTCTATCCCGCAGGGGGAGCGTGATTTTCTAAACATCAAATCACCCATAGGGCAATTGATCAAAAATTGGGCAACTACTAGACTTGATTTCTAAAGACAACGCTTTTTTCCTCATCTTATGCAAGGCACAGCCGCTGACCTAGTCTTCTAGAATAGAGTTGCCCAAGAACCTAACTATCTAACGTAGGGCTTTCACTTAATTTGTTGGAAAGCTACCCGACTAATCGGGTCCACCCATTCGTAGGATGGTGCCGTCAGGGCTTTCCATCCTCCCACTTTCCACCCTACTCACGCATCAATTTGTTTTCTAATTATTACTACCACAATGTTTGACATAAATAAACATATTCCTTAATTAGGGTCCTTCTTCACAAGGTTCGTTATAACAGCCTTCTTACACAATACAATCATACCAAAGACAAGATGCAATTATATAAAAAGTTTATACATGAATCCATTTCCATACAAGCCAATCCGGCTCTCTTATTCTTATTCTGCCGATGATCTAGAATTCGGCCTTCTAGCCTCTACATGCTGGGCAAAACCCTACGGGACCATACACCTCATCGTCGGCTGCTGGCGAGGACTCAAGCCGGCCTGTCGCCCTCTCAGGCTCCATCGCTCGATCCTCCCGCCCCTCAGAGGGATGTCTGCGCACTAGGGTGGGCTTATTTACCGCACTAGCCTGGGCCCTCAGAACTAGGCAGCCTCATAATCTCTCGCCTCAATCGGCGATCCTTATTCTCCCAAAGGTATGAGGGATACCTTGGGCCATTCCCGGGCTTTGCTAATGACGCCGCCCGGCTACACAAGCACGGAACGGAGTTAGCGTTGAAGCCAAAAGAAAATCTTGAATTCCAAAGATAACAACTTCAATGCAATTTTCTAAGTATAGCATTCACAATTCAGGAAGATAGCAATTTCAATGCAATTTATCGAAAACAACATCACATAATTCGTAATTTCATATAATTTTTATGTCCTCATTTTAAAAGAAAAAAAAGACACCATTCATTAATACTAATTTAAGGAAAAATCTCTTCTTTTGAAAATTAACCAAGCTAACCTGGCCACCGTTTCCTTGAGGGGCTTGAAAAGGGAGGGCTGGAGCCGCATTGGGCGCATCTCCCTCCATCTCGTTGTTACGTGCGCCTCTTGAGGCAATATTTTGCCGTCTCCGAGATGAGGCCATCTTAGGCGTCGGCTTGTAGAGCTCGCTGCTGCGATCGAAACGCTTCAGTCGGATCTGAATTCCGAGCTCGTTTGCTCACCGTATGAGCAAAAGAATATGGCGCACGAACCCTCGCTTGAGTCAAAAATCCCTTACTAAAGTCTACGCAAATGGGGGGGGGGAAATTGTGAGATGTCCTTAAGGCCAAAGGCAAAAACGTGGAGAGGGCTGGGAGGGGTGGCTGCAAGCCTCTCTGTAAGTCTATTCACACGGGGGGGAGGGGGAGAAGAGTTAAGGACACTGGCCTCTAGCAAGAGGGGGATGGAGGAAAATTGGCTTATCTGAAAAGAGCCAAATGAGGGGGTGTGAGAGGGGTGGCTGCAAGGGCGGCTGTACTTGCAGCAAGTA